>NC_080841.1:29059694-29689194 GCF_030435755.1 Ochotona princeps | reverse complement strand
TTTAACCCTTTTTTTGCTAGCTTTTTGGCTTTTAGATCACTAGTCAATGATTTCTTAACCTAAATACTTTTTCTGTGTTTACTGAGAACATATAAAGTATATTAATCTTGAAGAACCAGTTTTGGGTTTTGTTTTCTCCATTTTTCTTTTGTTTCCATTTCACTAATTTACCTTCTCAAAGATCTTTATTACTTCTTTTCTTCTGCTTATTTGAAAACTAATTTGTCCTTTCTAACTAGTTTCTCTCTCTCTTTTTTTTAACATTTATTTATTCTTACTGGAAAGGTAAATTTACAGAGAGGGAAAACAGAGAAAATATCTTCCATCTGGTGGTTCACTCCCCAAATGGCCACGATGGCCAGAACTGAGCTGATCTGAAGTCAGGAACCAGGAGCTTCCCTTCAGGCCTCCCACATGGGTACTGGCACCCTAGGACTTGGGCCATCTTCTGCTGTTCCCAAGCCATAAGCAGGGATCTGGATGGAAAATGGAGCAACCAGCTCACCAACTAGCATCCATATGGAATACCACAGCTACAACTGGAGACTTAGCCTACTACGCCATGGCCCCGGCCCCTGCTTCATACTATCTTAGGAGCACAGGTACTTAGGATGCTACTATTCTCTTAATTAACTGACTTCTTTGTCATTAGGAAATAAATTCCCTTCATCCCTAGTCATATACTTTGCTCTGGAGTCTTGTAAATAATTCTAGGTTATCTTCTTTGCTGGCTTATTAGCTATATGGTTTTGCTATGTTAGTGGTTGCTGGAGGGTCTGTAAAATACATGTTTATTCCACTCTACCTTCAAATGACACTACATGCCTTCATGTCTTGAATAAGAATTTTAAAACAGTGACTACCATTCCTCATCTTTTTGATCTTTCTATTATTTTTACAACTTACTTTCAGGTGTTTTTCTAAACTCCATGTTACATTGGTAATATTGATCTTTAAATAGCCAGTTGCCTTTGTAACACATGTAACAAGCAAACAGCCTGAAATATTTACCCACAGGGTTGCCACTCCCAGTGTTCTTCATACCTATGGGCAGCTGCAGGATTCCCACAATGTTATCATCTTTCTTATCCCTAAAAGACTTCCTCTAACATTTCTCATGGTACAAATGTGGTGGTGAATTGTTTCATCTCTTGTATGTGAGAAAAAGTCTTCACCTTCATTGTTGAATGGTATCTCGCTGCATATGTGAAGGTAGGCCAACAATATTGCTCTTAAGGTACAGGGAAGATATTACTCTATTCTCTCATACCGTACTCCTGACAAGAGATCTGCTGTCACCTTCATTCTCTCCTCCGACTGCTCTTGTTCACTGGCTCAGAGTAACTTGACCTTGATATATCTTGGTATTTTCTCTACGCTGCTCGGGGTTTCAGTGGGCCTCCCAGATCTCTGAGTGTCTACTTTTCCCACACTCGGGCAACGGGGAGGGCATTGTTTCTTCTAGAACACTTCTCTTTTCTTCTAGAGCGACTCCAGTCGCTGAAAGGTGTCCCTCAGCCGTCTCCACATTCACCTTTCTCTTCATCTGCAATGCTGAATTTGTCAAGAATCTCATCTTTTGTGCCTATTTTCTCTGGAACTCTGTAGTTTTCATTTCTAAGTTTCAGTTGGGGTCTAAATCTCTCAGGGCAGACATGTGGCTTAGCAGCTGGGATGCTACTTGGGGGTATCCACATCCAGTTTGGGGCTGGACTGTGGGTCCAAGCAGTACTGTGTTGAGTAAACATTCCTCAAGGCTAGACAAAGAACAAGAAGATGAGGGGAGAGAGCACCTGTCAGCTTGTCGAGAGGACTGGGAGGCCCAAGCATTGGCGCTCCCCGGAGTGAATGGCTGTACAGGAGCACCAGCCGGCACGTGACAGGGTGCTTGGCCTCCTATCAGCAGGAAGTCGGCTCCACAGAGACATGCATGCGTGCCCACAAGGCCTGCTGAAATGTACCGCCAAGAGCCAGCAAGGAAGCTTCACACACCGCTGGTGGAGTAGGAAACGGGGCAGCCGCTATGGGGAACTGTTTGGCAGGTTCCTTTTTAAAATACATATACATATATATATATTTTTTTTAATTGAAAAGGCAGATTTACAGAGATTAGGAGACAGAGAGAAAGATCATCCACCTGCTGGTTCACTCCCCAAGTGGCCACAATTGCCAGAGTTGAGCTGATCTGAAGCCAGGAGCCAGGCATTTCCTCCAGGACTCCTATGCAGGTGCAAGGCATCGAGACTATGGGCCATTCTCTACTGTTTCCCAAGCAACAAGCAGAGAGCTGGGTGGGAAGTGGAGCAGCTGGGACATGAACTGGCACCCAGATGGGATCCCAGTGCTTGCAAGGCGAGGATTTAGCCACTGAGCCATTGTGCCAGGCCCTTGGCAGCTTCTTGTAAGAGAAAATACAAGCCTACCATTCAAGGAGACAGTTTCACTCCTATATATGAGTCCCTTTGTATTGCCATGAATCTGAAATTCCACAATGGGAAAATAAGGAAGGACATCTGGGTGCAATGTAAGAGTAAAGGAATTGGGCCTGGAGCGGTACCCTAGTAGCTAGAGTCCTTGCCTTGCACACATTGGGATCCCATATGGGTACCAGTTTATGTCCTTGCTGTCCTGCTTCCCTTCTGGCTCCCTGCTTGTGATCTAGGAGGGCAGTCGAGGATGGGCCAAAGCCTTGGGACCCTGCACCCACGTGGGAGAGGCTGCCACCCTGGAAGAGGCTCTTGGCCTCAGATTGGCTCAATTTCAGCCGTCATGATCACTTGAGGGAGTGAATCATCGGATGAAAGATCTTCCTCTCTGTATATCTGACTTTCCAATAAAAATAAATAAAATAAATCTTTTAAAAAAAAGAGTGCAGGGATCAATGTTGTGGCACAGCATGCTAAGCCTCCACATCAGAGCCATGGGTCAAGTCTTGGCTGCTTTGCTTCTTGATCCAGCTCCCTCCTATGGCACCTGGGTAAGCAGCACAAGATGGCCCTTGTGGTTGGGTCCCTGCAACCCATATGGGAGATCCAGATGGAGTTCTGGGTCCCTGGTGTCACCCTGGCCCAGCCCAGGCTAGTGTAGCCACTTAAGAAGTGAACCAGTGGGAAGATCTCTTTCTTTGTCTTTCCCTCTCTGCCACTCTGCTTTTCGAATAATTTTCTTTTTAAGTGATACAAAAGTAGAGGAACATATAGCCTTGTAAGATAGGTGCTTTCACTGTAGGAAATGTTGACATGCAATGATCAGGGCTGTAGCAGAAGAGATGACCGCAATGAGTAAGAAATTTGACAAGCAGTCCTCTAAGGTCTCTGCTGTCAGATTCCACTAACTATTGATCACTTATTGATCTGTGAGTCTGACATCTGATACAGTTTTTCTGGTTCAGTTAACACCCTGTTACTCCCAGTCAGCCACACCAATATCCATAGCACTTGATATTTCACTTAGACTGGTTCATACATATTTCCATATTCCCAATTTTCACACATATTTGACAAGCCCTTTCATGAAGCTTTTCAAACATTAGAATTTCACTTTATACTTCTTAGAATTTTTTATATCAGGCATAACATAATGTATGTATTGAGCCATTAAAATGCTTTCTTGAGGGAACCAGCGCTGTGGTATGCCAAGTTAAGCTGCTACCTGCAGTGCTGGCATCCCAAATAGGCACAAGTTCAAGTCCCAGCTGCTCTATTTCCAATCCATTTCCCTGCTGGTGCACCTGACAAGATGGCAGAGGATGGCCTCAAGCGTTTGGGCCCATGCACCACACAGAAGAGCCTGGAAGAAGCCCTTGGCTCCTGGGAACTAATGGCTTTGGATTCTGGCCATTGTAGCCATTTGAGAAGTGAAGTGGCTCTCACTCTCTCTTTTTTCTTTCTCTTTGCCTTTGAAATAAATAACTAAACCCTTAAAAAAAATTTTTTTTGGACAATCCCTTTCAACAGAGTGCTTAATAACTTTCTGCCTCGCTACCCTACTCTTAAGTCTATACCTTTCCCTTTCACCCTAACTGTAGACCACACCCTACACCACAACCATGCCTGCCAGCCCAGGCCAAGACGGCTCTATCACCATCTGGAAATACAGCAAAGACAGGATTGCTCCTGAAGCTGGAGGCTGTTAAATATCTCAAGTGGTGATGACTAAATTCTGAATGTGGAAGCTACCTTGATCCCTGGGCGTATCACTATTCTAACTGCATGGATCACACACATCTTTACCCAAGTGGCTGTCACCATCACAAACCACTATCGTGTAGAAAACCGACCTGGCTTTCTTTTGTCACTCTCATTCTCATGGCCTTTCCAAAGAATTCAGCAGGACATTCAGTGTCTGAAATCTGCCTTCTGATCATCCGTCTGAGCATTTGGTGAGGGATGAAATCCTACAAAATGCCAGGCACTGCACCAGACATTTTAGATCATCAATTCATTTAATCCACATATCAGCTTGATTGGGCATTATCTACTTTGTTCAGATGATAAAGCTGAAGTTCAAAGTGTCAAAGGTTAGTCATTTGCCCCAGACTTCTAAAAAATGACTTTGGAATTTGAAACCAGTCACCTTGGCACAAAATCAATATACTTTACAAAACAACAACAACAGAAAAATCCTCTTGAAAGAACAAAACCTAGAGGAAACCACTCTTGTTGAGGAGGATCATTTCTCAGTAGCCCCAAGGGCAATTTGGCCTGCAGCTTGGAAAAGCTTGCTTACTGTAGCCCTCAATTTTCTTAAGACAAATCATCACTGTCAAGAAATACCACTAGGGGGAGCTACCTCCTAAAAAGCTTAGACCAACAGAAGGATTTGGATGATGACAATCTTTAGAAAGAGATCAGTTTAAATAAATACTCTATTTAAAGTAATTCTAAGAAATATTTTTTATTTGTCCCCCTCCTGCTTCACACCTTGCAGGGATTTCCCACCTCCGTCAGTCGCACACCATTCGTCGTGGTTTCCCGGGAACTGCCCCAGCCTCCGTCCAACAGACTTGCTCTAGCTCCACATTTTAACACCACCAGCTACTCACGCCTTCCCTGCACCCCTTTCTTCATGACTCCATGTCTCACGCTTCCCCCTTCTTCCTCCCCTAGCCTGTCCACTCCACAGGAAACTACTCATCAGACTCCCATTTGAACTTCATCTCCGCTTAAAATGTTTGGCAGTTAATCTTGAACTGCCATCCATTAAACACAACAAACCATTGCATGCAATCTAGCATTCTACCACCAGCTAAACACCTTGCTCTCTGCCCACATCACATGTCATTTCAAGGAGCTGTCTTTACCTCTCGGCCAGCCTGAAGGGCTTGGAGGGGCAGGAACCATGCTTTACAGGTGCACGGATGGCCCAGCCCTGCTACTGCAAAGCCTGTTGGTGGGCTAAACTAAGACAACAGGAAAGTCACACACCTGTGGCTCATTTAGGAGGCCAGCTTTAAAGGAATCAGGTGTCATTATCAGATAGACATTTTACCCCGTGCTCAAAATCAACTTAAAAACTGTCAATCATCAATATGTTGGCTGAAGAAATTATGTGTTAAACTTACCGTGTTGCTTACATAAAGCAAGAATGAATATGTTAAAAGAACTGCATTTTCCAAAGGCGTAGCACTTGCTGACTCCTCCCCCTTGGTCTCTGGCTGCTTTTGCACATCCACAGCATTCACAGGAGTGCCTTCCGTTGCAATCAGCCCTAAGACTGAGGGGAGAAGGGATATTTTACTTTATGCTTCAGAATGAGAATTCTCAGTTTAACATTCAGTGACCACTAAGGCCCAGTCACAGGACCTAGAATATGTGATTCTCCTAAAGACAAAGACACCAAGAAGAAACTTCCAAATCCCAATGGGAATCACCACGCCCACTGATAAGAGAGTGAACACATCTCCAGTTCTTCACCCCACCGGTCCCCTCCATTACTCCCTGCCCATGCAACTGCTGCGGGAACCAAACTTGCTCGTGGTCATTGAGAAATACAGAATGTTGCACTCTTTCCAAAGAGAAACAGCTACATCTACCAATCATTTGATTTGGTGTTGATGAAGTCACGTATAAACAGTGTGTCTTGGGCCCGGCAGGGTGGCCTAGCGGCTAAAAGTCTTCACCTTGAACGTCCCGGGATCCCATATGGGCACCGGTTCTAATCCCAGCAGCTCCACTTCCCATCCAGCTCCCTGCTTGTGGCCTGGGAAAGCAGTTGAGGATGGCCCAATGCTTTGGGACCCTGCACCCGCGTGGGAGACCTGGAAGAGGTTCCTGGTTCCCGGCATCAGATCGGCACGCACCGGCCCGTTGCAGCTCACTTGGGGAGTGAATCATTGGACGGAAGATTTTCCTCTCTGTCTCTCCTCCTCTCTGTATATCCGGCTTTCCAATAATAATAAAATCTTTTTAAAAAAAAAAAAAAAGAGTGTGTCTTGCTTGCAGATTGCAGGTGTTTGGCCCAGCATCGGATTCCTGGCAAGTGCTCAGTGACTGCCTTCTGAATGGATGAAGGAGAGCTGCACAAAAGGGAATGTAGCAAATGCCCGGGGCCAGCAAGTAGAACGCTCACAGGGTAGGGAACCGGCATGGTGACTCTGCGGACAAGGTACAAGTCCAGCTACTCCTCAGAGGATTGCCACAGAAGGGGGTGGAAGGGAAGGGAATTCAAGAAGTTATGTGTGACTGGAGCACGTTTTATAAACGCAAAAGTCCAACACACAATCAGTGAGAAGTTGGTTTTGTTCTGTCTAATGAGGTGCCACTTGGTACTGACCCATGACTTCAACCACTGGTGAGGTTTTCCCCACCAGGCCAGGACCTCAGCATGTGAGAAGCATGCGGGGCCATTTGCAGAGACTTCTCTGTAAGAGGCATGAGTGTCATCTTGTGAGAGAACTAAAGGAATGGAACGAAGAGCTTGTTCTCGATCCCGTGAGCATAAGTTCCTTGAATTTTGAGCAAAAACAGTAACAAATCTTAATGGCATATGATTCATCTTTAGCAAACAAATCTTTTTGGGTTCCGAAAAAGAGGGGGATGATTAGAAGCAAATAATTATGGGCCCAGTATAAATCCTCACCTTACACGTGCCAGGATCCCACACGGATGCCGTTTTGTGTCCCAGTTGCTCCACTTCCCATCCAGCTCCCTGCTTGTGGCCTGGGAAAGCAGTCAAGGCTGACCCAAAGCCTTGGGACCCTGCACCCACATGGGAGACCCAGAAGAAGCTCCTGGCTCCTGGCTCCTGGCTCCTGGCTTCAGATCAGTTCAGCTCCAGCCATTGCGGCCACTTAGAGAGTGAACCAAAAGAGGAAAGATCTTTTTGTCTCTCCTTCTCTCTGTAAATTTGCCTTTACAGTAAAACTAAATAGATCTTAAATAAATAAATAAAAAGTAAAGAGTTACATAAGAATGCAATGTCATGTCATTCCTCCTCAAATTAGCTAAATTCCTCTGTGTGCTGACCCCTCCTACCCCGTGTGTATATTGGAACTGTGTGAGTGTGTGTGTTGAGTGTGTGTGTGTGTGTGTGTGTTGGTGGCAGGAGACGGAGTTAGCCCAGTGCTGAGACAGTTATACTTACAGACAAGACCCTCTCAAAACACAAAACACAGTAAGGATGTCATCACATCACCATGCCGAACAGACCAAACAACACCATCAGCTGCTTCTGGTGTACTGGTAGAATGAAAGGAAGCTACCCAAAAATGAGACAGCAGCTGAGTACATGATGGGGCTCTGCTTTTCTTTTGTACTTTTTAAAAAATGGTTTTGTTGTCTCCCACTGGATGTAGACCATGAGCTGTCAAACTGGACTATTCCATACTCCAAGTTCTCTATTGCTTTTGACAAGCATAGAGGATATGCTTTGGATAGAAATATCTCCTCAATGCATTTTTCTTTACCATGTCCAGAGAGCATGAAGGAACTGGGCCTGGCACGAGAGCCTAATGACTAAATCCTTGCCTTGTATGCACCAGGATCCCAAATGGGTGCAGGTTCCAGCTCTCTGCTTGTGGCCTTCGGAAAACAGTCGAGGACAGCCCAAGGCCTTGATATCCTGCACCCATGCGAGACCCCAGAAGAAGCTCCTGGCTCAAGCCTTCAGACAGACAGGCTCAGCTCCAGCTGCTGTGGCCACTTGGGGAGTGAACAAAAACAGGGACGATTTTTCTCTATATATTTCCTTCTCTCTGTAAATCTTCCTTTCCAATAAAAATAAATGAATCAAAACAACAACAACAGAACTGAGCGACTTTGTATTCTATTTGGGGAATGGAGAGAAGGTGATGAAATGGAAGCAAAACAGAATTTGGGAGTTTTTGAGCGACAGTTCTCAAACGCTAGCCTACAGGGGTCACACCTTCCTGTGAGGCCTGCTGAGAGCTTCTGGTGCTATTGCTCTGGTTAGCTCCAGCCTCCAGCCTTCCCCCGGCCCGGCTGCAGGCATCTGGAATGGGCGGATGGAAGCTCTCTCTGTCTTTCCTTCTCTCTCCATGTAACTCTGTTTTTCAAATAATTTTTTAAAATAATAATATACTGGAAGTTGACAGCTGGCACAGCAGTTAAGTCACTGTTCTGAACACCCACAGTCCATATTAGAATGCTTGCTTCGAATCCTACCTACTTGGTTTTCCATCCAGCTAACTGCTCACGTGCACCCTGGGGTGCAGCACATGTCTCAGGTTCTTAGGTTTCAGCCAACCACATGGGAAACCTGCACTGATTTCCAGGCTTCTGGCTTTAGCTTGTAATATCATAGAATGGCTATCACAGGCTGCTGGAAAAATAAAAATCAGCAGACGAAGATCTGCCTCCGGCTGCCTCTGTATCTCTCAGGGTGTGGATTAACAGGAAGCTGGAGTCAGGCGTCTGCACCAGGCGTAGGAACCAGGTACTCCGATAGGCACCGCACGCATCTTAACTGATGGGTCAAGTATTTGCCCCAAGAATAATCTTCTAGATTAAAATTACCTACACAGTTAGAGACAGACAAACACTGGTTTGTTAGCTCAGTGGTAGCCTCTTGTCTCTTTCCTGCTTTTGATTATCTTATAGCCTGCTTCTCTCCTAAAACGTTCTACAGTTTTTCCATTGTATGCAGCTGCATGCCCGCCCCAGTCCCGGCACTCCTTACTTGTGCCAACAACTCCCTTGACAGTTCTTGAGAACATGCCTCTTCTTTACAGTGGAAATTAGCAAAATTTACCTGGACCTGAGTCTTCCTCAGGACTCAGTGCCTCCTCCAGCTCTGGCTTTTCTGAGATACTTGTGTCCCCAGGCACGGGTTGATCCAAGCCGCTGGGCTCTTCAGGAAGCTGCACAGTAAGGTCTCCCACACTCTCCTGTGGGAAGTCAGCCTCAGGAGGTGGTTGTATCTCTACAAGAGAGAAGGTACTGAGTTAGTCCTGCTTGGGGACACCGCCCATTCAGCTGATCCCACAGGCCCACCCTCCACCCCCATCACAATGCTGCCCTCCACGCTCAGGCATTTGGGAGAACAGTTGAGGAAGCAAGACTTTCAATTCCTTTGTGCCTTTTTAAGGATAACTAACCTACATGGCCTTTAATCCAAAGTAGTTCACAAATGAAAATATTTAGGGTAAGGATTACCACAACTTCCCTAGGCAAACCAACACAGAGATAAATGTACAGACAAGAACTGCTATCAAGAGCATACGTGTGAAACATCTGTCTCACACAGAAATAGCATGAGCTGTTTCATACACATACACGCCTGTCACACAGAACTGGTACAAAGGAAGAGGCTCCAGCCAAAGTCCAATAGGACCCGCAGCAAAGATCGATTTCTTTGGAGACTCATGTTTTATCCTGATCATTCTTCAGAATGTAGGGTTTTTACTCAAACTAGATCTACATTAATTAAATGCAATGCATCCTTCTCCCCAGTCCTAAAAAACAAAACAAAACAAAACAAAATCAGAGGGCCAGTGCTCAGAGCTGTGGTACAGCACTGTAAGGCAATACCTGTGATGTCTACGCCCCTTGTGGATGCCAGTTTAAGTCCTGACTGCTCCACTTCCAGTCCAGCTTCCTGCTAGTGTGCCTGGGAGAGCAGCAGAGGATGGCCCAGGGCCCCTGCTACCAGGTGGGAGCCCTGGATGCAGTTCTAGGTTCCTTGCTCTGGCCAGGCCTGGTCCAGCCCTAGCATCATGGCCATCTGAGCAGTACACCAGCAGACGTCAGACCTCTACCTCACTCTGATGCTTCCTCTCTTTTTTTTTATTTATTTATTTTTTTTTATTAATTATCTTGCATTATGTTACAGTTTCATAGGCTCTGGGAATCCCCCCCCACGGCCCTCCCCCCGTGGCTTCCTCCACCTTGATGCAGTATTACAGTTCAAATTCAATCAAGAGTCTTTCCTTGCAAACAAATACCAAGTATAAAGTCCAGCTATTTATTGTCCATATGGGTTGAACAGTCTCTTGGGGAGACCATTTCTGGTCCGTTGTTAGGCTCCCTCTCTTTCTATAACTCTTTCACATAAACAAATCAACCTTAGTTTAAAAAAAAAAAAAAAAAAAAGAAAGAAAAAAACCAAAAAGCAAATACTTTACGGGCACATATTCTCCAGGGGCTCTATGTGTCCCCATAATGTACCATCTAGCCTCAGTTCAAGTACCCCAGTCTTAAAAATAAGGGTTCAGACAATAACACAATAGAAGTAGGAAGCCAAAAAGCTATGTCACAGTATTGCCTTGGGGGTGGATTTGGCAAACACCTGTGTGGGTCAAATGCTGAGTTAGAAGGTTCCTCCTGCTTCTGCTGGTGGAGAACCTGAAGGGAAGACCCTTGGACTCCCGAGAGGCAGCGAAGAACTTGCCACACACAGGATAAAAGGCAAAGGCATTATCAGTCAATCCAAACCAAGCTCTGCAAAGCCCTTGCGTAAGGGCCTATGAAATCTGGGCACTGCTAATAGGCCTACTTTGTACATCAGCTTTTCTTGTTGGGTTTTAAGATTTAATTATTTTTGTTTGAAAGGCAGAGTCACAGAGATACAAGGAGAGACAGAGAGAGACTAACAGATATTCCATCCTTTGGTATATTCTCCTAAATGGCCACAATGACTAGAGCTGGGTCAATCAAAGCCAGGAGCTAGGAGCTTCTCCAAGTCTCCCATGTGGGTGCAGGGACTAAGGATGTGAGCCATCCTCTGGTACTTTCCCAAGCACATTAGCAAGGAGCTGGATCAGAAATGGAACAGCCAGTTCTCAAACAAGTGCACATATGGGATGCAGGAACTGCAGGCACTGCACCCCTACCCATTTAGCTTTTTATAGCTTTCTGTTGAAAACATTAACTTGTATCAACCATCCTAAAGGAGGCATAAACCCTTTTGTATGTTCTAACTCAAAAGAGAGAGGGCAGGAAGGGCCATAGGGACCTCCATGAACGGACTCTCTCCTTTAGGTACTTGGAAACTGTAAACAGAACTTTACAAACTAGAAATGTGCACTGTAGAGAAACAGCACCCACCACCAGCCCAGCCTGGGGCCCCAGTCTGACTCTCCCAAACCAGAGGCAGGCCCCTTACCTTCTGTGGGTCCTCCCCAGGTTTCCTCGGGAGGTGGGGCTGTTATCAGCGGGGCCGACTCCTCCACTGCGGAGTGCTTGTACCTGACAAAATAGATCAGGTCTTGAATATCATCCAGCACTGCAGCCTCTTCAAATATGTTATTTTCCTTCACTCCCAGGTCTCTATTTTTGGCCACTCGAGCATCAAGCATTTTCTCAGCTTCGCTCAGAATGTGCGACTCTGAGACACGGAAGACTTTATCGAGGACTTTTTCCACATTATAGGGCAGGCTCTCCTGCTGGACCGACTTCAGCTTCAATGCCATTTCATGGAGCATGACTTCCAGCTCCCGGACATCAAAGTACTTCTGGAAGCGCTGCAAAGACTGCTCGTCTTTAAAGAAGCTGCTTATTATAGGCAGGTCCTCAGTGCGGCCACCTGGCCCTAGCCCGGGCTCTGCAGGCATCTGGGGACTCCCGGGGAGCAGGTCATCTTCAAGCGCCTCAGAGGCAGAGCCCTGGTTTTCCTCATCCGCGGATTTCTCCCCGTCCTCAGCATCCTCTTCGGAGCCTGTTTCCCTGCCGAGTTTCTGTGAGAGCTCTGTGCTCTTCGGCTGCTCCTGGGGGTGGTCTTGCTTCAAGAAAGCAGCGTCTTTTTGCTGGAACACTTGGCCTGACTCTGGAGGCTGAGTTTGGTGATCAGGAAGGTCATTGACTTCAGAGGAGCTCTGAGCTTTCTCAGCAACCTGCGGCCTTTCTTCCTTTGCCAGTCCCATCCTGCTGGGTTCCTCACCCAGCCCACCTACTCCTTCGGCTGCAGGTTCACTCTTGCTTTCAGCCTCCGGAATCATCTGAGTTTCTTGCTTGTTTGCTTGAGCTTGGGGATCAGGCTTGGCTGTTCCTAAAACTACCACTTCAGGCACCGGCAGACTGACATCGAATCTCCTGTCCTGAGGCGCAAGACCTTCTTCCTTAGCCTGTCTTGCACTTAGAGCATTTTCATCTTCCAGGAGCTCTTCGAATAGGTGGTCATCCTCTTCAGCACCTGCCTTTTCCATCTGGAAGCCTGGTACTTGTGCACCAGCAGCTGGGTCTGTCTTTCCCACTTCCTGGGTGCCCCACACTGTCTTGTGATGAGGCAACTCTGTGTGCGTGGCGTCCTCTTGGCCCTCATCCCCAGCCAGTTTCATCTTCCCTTTCTCCTGCATAATAACAGCAGCAGCACCATTGCCGTCTTGTTGCCAAGAGACATTTGTTCCCAGAACGGGAACCTCTTCTCCCCATTTCTCTGGAAATGGCACTCCACCTGGAGAACTGGAGGACTTGGCTTGATCCTGTATCTTGGCGTCTGGGTCTTTAAATTCCGCCTGTGGATGTTCCACTGACAGTGAGTGAGGCTCCGGCGGATTCATGGAAGCCTCTCCCTCCTCCGGATCGCCTACAGATACACTGTGCTGAGCATCGCCCAGGAGCGGAGCCACCACTAAGGATTCCTCCTTGCTCATTTCCTCGCTCCTTTGACCCCCCTGAGCACCGTGTGCAGATTCATTGTCGGCACCACCTGTCAGAATCTCTTTCACAGGTCTCACTTCGTGGGGCGTATCTTTTGAGATATGAACAGCTGCTTCATTTAGGCCATCTTCTTTGTCCTCAGAGGTTGATTTTAATGTGTCTTTACCCTTCTCAGGGTCTGGCAAAGAGCTGGGCTCGCTGACTTGAGCAGGCCTGTACACAGCCAACCCATCCTGCTCTTTGTTTTCTGAATCGGCCATCTCTTGCTCCAGGGCCTTCTGGGATTCCTGAACTTGTTTCCCTATCCCTTCCAGGTGAAGATCAGGATCATTTTCTGAGTCCTTTCCAGGACTGCTGTTGGGTACTTGTGCACTCAAAGGACTGTCTCCTACAACGTCAAGGGCAACAGGATCTGTTGGTGGTGGTGGTTTCTCCTGCTTGCTCTCTGGGCCTAACATGTCATCATCTTCTTTCCTTTCTTCCTCTGAATTAGAACCCTCTAGATCCCTCAGACCTGGTCTTTCTTTGCCCCCTGTGACAATAGAGAAGAGAGTATCGCCCCAGTCCGTCAGGATATCCGTATCGTCATTTCTGAAGTCAGGGGGCAGAGTCAGCTCAACCTCGTGCTCTGTGCTTGCAGGCTGCTCTTTCTCTGTTGAGTGTTTCTCAACTCCAGGCATCGCAGGAGTGCTGTCATCTTCTCCACTCGTGAAGGTTAGCAATGGAAGCGTGTCCAAGTCTTCACTGTCATCCTCTTCTTCCTTCTCGATGGTGTAGTACTCTGCATCCAGCTCCTCGTCAAAACCATCCTCCAGGGAGGTGACAAGCCTTGTTGTCTCATCATCAGATACCAGCGCATCAGCAGTGGAGCCAAACTTGGTTTTCAAGTCCAGACTCATCTCTTTCTTTAAGAGTTTGTATGCGTCCATTTTCTCCTGTCCACTGGAAGCCTGAGAACCGTTGCTGGTTTTGTTGTTCTCACTTTCTGGCCCTTTTAACGGATCTTGCAGTATTTCTTCAAAAGGTTCAAATGGAGACAGGTCCTCTTGAGTAGCATGCGCCTCACTATTTGAAGGAACGGGGTTCTTCTGAGCCACAAATGAAGCTTCGAGATCCTTAGTGTTTTCAGAGCTCATGCTTTCATTTGTTTCTGCATTGGCTTCTACTGGTTCAGGTTCAAGGCCACTTTCCTTGGATACTGTGGGAACTTTTTCCCCAGAGGGAGACATATGTTTCCCACTTTGTTCTGAATCTCCAGTTGCAGAATCATACAAGTCTAAAAATCCTAAAAGTTCTTCTATGTTATAATTATCAAAATCATCTTGTCCCCCATCAAAACAGACAAAATCTGTCTCCTGTAAGGGAAAGAAAAGAACAAGAATCACATGTCACAAAGGCAAACTCCAAACTTAGGTTAGTGACAGAGATGCTCTCAAATTCATGACTGGCTCCAGAGGGCACTTCTGGGCCATTCACGGGCCCACCTGGGGTGGGAAGGCCGGGGGGGGGGGGGGGGGGGGGCCCGCCCTCCTGAGTAACATTCACCAGCTTCCTTTCACTCTCTTCATCAGGACAGGAATGATTCCTGTGGCTAGCAAGCTGGGCCCCTAGCTTCTGTTTGAAATTTGCTGGAGGGAATGCAAATACTTTGCCCCTGTATGCTGTCAGAGGGCCTGCAGTTGGGTAGCACTGTCTGGGCCTGGCTGAGTCTGGGTTGCTCTAGACTGTAGTGTTTTCAGACCTGTTGCTTCTGCTCATTTCACTAACTCCAAAGGAATCTATCTGTAAATACCAGGTGACATATTTGGCTTCCATCTTCCCCATACCTGAATCTCTTAATTTGTTATGAGCACTACCAGAAAAAAATGAGGTATTATTTCTTGCCCCTCTCCACTAAATCCCAAAATCTATGCCTGACATTCTGGAGCTCTACAGCACAGCAATCTGTCTAGAAGTCGAGCAGCATCCGGATGCTCTCCCAAGGTGTGATGCACACTATGTTGTTTTGTTCACCCAGATGGACAACAGGCGGTCACCTTGTCATCCTCTAGGTATGGCTGCAGGGATTTCTAGCTCATGTTTTCCTTGGATTGGACACCAGCTTAAGAACTACCATAGTGGGCCTAGCTGATCCTCCCCCTGCAAGCACCAGTATCCCATAGGGCCACCAGTTCATGACCTGGCTACTCCATTTCCCATCCAGCTCCCTGCCTGGAACTTGAGAAAGCAGTAGAAGGTGGCCAAAAGCCTTGGGACCCTGCACCCACATAGAAGACCCAGAAAAAGCTCCTTGCTCCTGGTTTTGGATTGGCTCAGCTCTAGTCATTACAGCTATTTGTGGAATGAACCAGTGGATGAAAGATCTTTCTGTTTCTCCTTCTCTCTGTAAAACTGCCTTTCCAAACTTAGGAAAAGAAGAACTACCTTACTGAAATGCAAGTACAAAGAAAGCAAAAATGCAAAAGGGACAGAAAATACCCTCAAGGGTGCTCCCTGCTGTTTTACTGCCACAATAGCAACCTACCACAAGGTGCAGCAGGATATACACGTTACTGTAAATCAGGGCTCCAGGCATTCCTTCAGCTCTTCTCCTGGGACTACTTATAAATCTAGATTCTCCCTTCGCCCTACTAGTAAGCAAACTGGCATAGAAGGAGCCATAAACTGGGCAAAAAGTTAAAAATCCAACAAGGGCAATTTTCTTCTCCTAACTAAACTTTGCCAATATTCTGCAAAGACCTGTCCATTGCCAGAGGAACGCACAGCTTTCTCTTTCTACCACATGCATTTGCTTTTAAAGATTACTTTTACTTTTGAAAGGCAGAGTTACAAAGAGAGAGGAAGAAGGAGAGACAGATATTTTGAATCTGCTGGTTCATTTCCCAAATGGCTACAATGGCCTGGAGCCAGGAGCTTCACAAAGGTCTCCCACATGGCTACAGGGGCAGAAGCAAGGATCTTCTGCTGCTTTCCTAGGAAGACTAGCAGGCAGCTGGATTCAAAATGCAGTGGCTGGGACTTGAACCAAGGCTCAAACGGAGTGTTGGCATTGTAGGCAGCAGCTTCACCTGTTATGCCACAATGCCAGTCCCCACCACATGCATTTTTGTGCTGTTTTCTAAACATGGAGGGAAGCATGCAATGGGAGGGATAATAAGAAGGCAGATTCCCAAATAGGTGAGGTCTCTGCTCCCCTGAATGGCTACCTTACCCTAATGTCCCAGAAGTCTCTTCAGGAGCAAAGCTCAACAGGCAATGGGGTAGTTTCATGGCTCCTGAGGCCATCAGGGAATTGTAAGAAGAGCAATAGCTCTTCCGGTTGATCCACACTGCCAGTCTCAGCAAAGAACCACCATAACCCAACTGCTGGCCTGGTCTGCCAGATTTATAAATGTCTGCTCTGTGCACAGGTTTTTAAAATGAAGATGGGAACTAACTACTTTAGAAAATAATCAGCTGCAATGAGGATCCACAACAGTCTTCTTAGTCATAAAACCATTTTAAGCCAGCCCAGCGCCTTTGAAAGCAGACATGCCTTACAGAGCATGCAGTCAGTGTTTCAGACTCAAGGCTCGGCCTCACTCAGTGCTCCCAGAATCCCTCTTCCAAACTATAATATAACCAAAATCCGTTAAGTCACTGACATCAA
The DNA here is from genome assembly GCF_030435755.1 of Ochotona princeps. Lineage (NCBI taxonomy): Eukaryota > Metazoa > Chordata > Mammalia > Lagomorpha > Ochotonidae > Ochotona > Ochotona princeps. Next base: position 29,672,490 of record NC_080841.1, on the reverse strand, counting down.
CAATAAGAAAATCCTTGCAAGACTGAACCCAGGATACAATTTAGTGCTAATTAATTTAACCTGATTTCTACAGTTTTTAGATGCCCAGTTGCTATTGAGAGAGTAGTTTTCAAACAGAATATATTCTCCTTTGTGTGATAAGTTTGTTAATGAAATTATTTCTTTCTTGAATAACCAAATACAAAAATATTGATCTCCTATTTTTTCACATATGTATAGAGAAAAAGTCTCATATATGAGCTTATAACTTCGCTATATAACAAGGGCATTTGCTTCACTATATTAGACCAGCGTCTAATTTCAATATAATCTTAAAAATTCTTTTCCCCACAATTTTTATTTGTTCAATCAATAGCCAGAGAGAAAGAGAAACAAATAACAGAGTTCCCCTCTGTTGGATCACTCCCCAAATGTTTCTGGGGCTCCCCAGCAAGGGCTAAAGCCACAAGCAGGGAATTCAATCCATGTCACCCACATGCGTGTCAGAACCCAATCATCTGAGCCATCGCCTGCTGCCTCCCGGGGTATTCTCTAGCAGAAAACTGGCATCAGAGGAGAAGCAGGTGTAAAACCCAAGCATCCCAATGTAAAACACAGGAATCTAAATTGCTGTCATAATTGCCAGGTCAAATACTCAAGCCTTCCCTTCAATTCTTTTCTAGCTTTTCTTCCTTTTTTTAGAGGGATTCCTCTTAAAAAAAATCAAAATTAAGAGCTGAGACACAAATGTTAGATTTTTTTTTTTATTTCCCTGGTTAAAATACATTCAAATTTTCCAAAATTCTTAATTAAACACAACTGATGGATTTATAAGCCAATTTGCAACTGAGAACAAAAAGAAATGCAAACTTACATCTGCTGGAATTTGTAGTTCTTTCTCAGTATATTCATGGACTACCTTGATTAAATCCTTTGGAAAATATCCAAAAATTCTCCCAACCTATATAAAAGAATTGTTAAAAGGTAAAACATCAATCAAATTCTATATAAGACAGATAAAAACATGACACTTCTCAGCACTGACAGGAAATCTATACATAGGTAGGTAGGAAGATACAACCAAAATGAATACATAATTGCTGTTATAATTATACTGCTATCATTATTTCAACAAAAATTGATCTAAAACTATTAAAGTTGTTTCTATATTCAGCTTGCTCTCAGGTACACAGGATACATAGGCATTCAAATACATGAAATTTGATTTTAGAAGTAGATAAAATATCTGCATAGGAGAACATTAAATATGAATAAAACTAGGCAAATTAAAGCTAGCTTGAAGCATAATTCCAAACACTTCTAGAAATTACCTGCACATTTCACAGTACAGCTTATAAACTAATACTTGCAAGTCTTTCTTAATTCATAAACAAGTCATAAAAATTAGGAAGTAAAATGAACATACAGTTTCTGATGTGTTTGACCATTACAATAAGGGATAAATACTTATTGATATTATGTGTTATACTTTCTCAACAACTATATTTACAGGCACTTCAGGAGTAGACAAAGTTACAACGCAATACATACTAATGGCCACATCAGGCTTCAGCTTCCTGCCAAATACATCCTCGAAAGAAAGTGTTTTATCTCTTAGCACCAGTGTGTATCACATGTGTACTTTCAGTTGTATACTTAGCATCTCTGTCCTCTTGAGAAACACACTTCCACTAGCTACTGTCTCAAAGACAGCAGTAAATCTCTGCCCCAATCATTAAAGGAGATTGAGAGGTAAATCAAATATACAAAAGAAAAGAAAAAGGCCACCACGTCGCCAGTACATGAATTCAGAAGCGAGAAGGCGGGGCAATTAAACTGGCAAGTCAAGTCTGGAGCTCTAAACAGTTGGAAAAAAAAAAAAACATTAAAAAAACACAAAACAAAACCAGAAACCTACAGAATAAACATTAAGAATCAGATATAAAAATCATTTTAGAGATTAGGGAAAGAGTTATTTTTTATTTCTTTTTTTTAAGATTTATTTTATTTTTCTTGGAAAGTCAGATACACAGAGATGAAACTCTTCATCCGTTGATTCACTCTCCAACCGGCTGCAACAGCTGGAGCTACGCCGATCCAAAGCCAGGAGCCAGGAGCCTTTTCTGGATCTCCCACACAGGTACAGGGCCCCAAGGCTTTTGGGCAGTTCTTGACTGCTTTCCCAGGCCACAAGCAGGGAGCTGGATAGGAAGCGGGGCTGCGGGGATTAGAACCGGTGACCATGTGGGACCCTATAAGGACATTAGCCACTAGGCTCCTGTGCAAGGCCTTCTTTTTTTAATTTCATAAATGTAAAGGTTCATGAAATGTGAAGGGAGATACACAGGAAACAAGAGGGGAAACACTGAAAATACAACTCTCCCTTTTGAGGAGAAAAAAAAAATTAAAGACATACTTATTCATTCAAAAAGCCCAATGACAGAGAGACCAGGCCAAGGTCACGAGTCATGATCTCCACCCTTGTCTCCCATATGGATGGCAAGGGCCCAAATGCTGGGTCATTATTTATTGCCTTGCAAGGCCCATGATCAGGATGCTGGATCAGGGTAACCTGCTGTGCCACAAGGCTGGTCCCTGAGGAAGAATGTACTAAGGGAACAACCAGAAAAGAGAAAGAAATCACAGACTCCTGGATAAAGCAACTGTATTTGTGTTTGCTTATTCTTTGTCAAGCTGAAACCACGGGTCATATAAGAGTCCACATTCGGAGTCAGTTTAACAGTGCAGGGCATTAAGCCTCCACCTGAGATTCTGACATCCCATACGAATGGACCCTGAAGTCCTGGCTGCTCCACTTCTGATCCAGTTCCCTGCCAGTGTGCCTGGAAAAGCAGTGGAGAATGGCACAAGCGCTTGGCTCCCTGCCATCTGCAGGCTCACTTCGGCAGCATGCATACTAAAACTGGAATGAGGCAGAGATTAGTATGGACCCTGCATAAGGATGATACTCAAATTCGTGAAGAGTTCCAGGATTCTGGATTTAATCTGGCCCAACCCAGGCATTTGTGGGAATGAACCAATTGATGAACAATCTCTTTGTCTTTGTAGTTCTTAAAAAAATAACAACAACGGGCCCGGCGCAGTGGCCTAGCGGCTAAAGTCCTCGCCTTGAAAGCCCCGGGATCCCATATGGGCGCCGGTTCTAATCCCGGCACCTCCACTTCCCATCCAGCTCCCTGCTTGTGGCCTGGGAAAGCAGTTGAGGACGGCCCAAAGCTTTGGGACACTGCACCTGCGTGGGAGACCCGGAAGAGGTTCCCGGCTTCAGATCGGCGCGCATCGGCCCGTAGCAGCTCACTTGGGGAGTGAATCATCGGACGGACGGAAGATCTTTCTCTCTGTCTCTCCTCCTCTCTGTATATCTGGCTGTAATAAAATGAATAAATCTTTAAAAAAAAAATAACAACAACCAAAAAAAAAAAAAACTTGCAATTTATATATTGGGTAGTTGCCCATTTCCTATAACCTGACAAACCAAACTCCAGAATCAGGGGCTCTCATGATTAGAAGTAATCTTGGGCCTAATTTGGCTTCCACACAGCATTCCTTCAGAGGTACTAATAAAGAAAACAGAGTACAGTCTCAAGAGAGCCAATTCTGCATGTGCTATTATCAGCACACACCTAAGTGCCACTACCCGGTAAGGAAGTCTGTCCCAAGCAAGACAGATAAGCCCTGGGCCCTTTTGTTGCAGAGGCTGGGCCTGGGCGGGGAGCTAGGGCAGTAAACATGCTACTCATGATGCAAAGAGTGAGCACACGTACACAGAGCAACCAGGACAACACCTAGATGACCATCTGACAGCAAAGATCTCCCCTGACTGGGTGCTGAGGGCAGTATTCCATGAAGGGGGAATGAGGGCAGCAACCCAGAAAGATGGACAAGATTTTGAGAACTGAACATGGTCAAGAGCAAAAATGTGGTAGGAAGCAAAAGCAAGTCAAGGTCATTTATCCCAACGCTCATCAAAGAGGTGCAGGGGAAAGGAATGCCACAACTCCAGGACAAATGCCGCTATGGCACATGGAAAAACATTCCCACGCCTAAAGATGATCAAGAGATCTCATCTGATGGACTCAGAAAAAACTCGGAGTAATTCAACAAGGGCATCACTCTAAATATCAGAGTAGCACTTTCCCAGTTGGTGTTTCATGATTCCTCCTTCAGATCTTGAACACCACCAAGATGAATCTATTTTCTCTACAGAACCTTCTCCAACCTTTTCTGTTACCTGTGTGGTGTTTTATTAAGGCTGAAAACGTTCACAACTGGGACTGGAAATGTCTGCAAATGGGGACAATTATAAAGTCATCAAGGACCCTCACTACTAATTTAAAGAAATAGAGTCCACATGTCCCATTTTTCAGAAAGCTAAGAACAAAAACCCAAACACCACTGAACTGAGCCACTTCTGGGGAACCTTTGCACCAAAACATGGAAGCATGAGGCAGCTACCGACTGCCATGTCTGATACCAGGACACTCATCACGCTGGCATGCAAGAGGCTGTCAGCGAGGGAACTCCAACTACCAGCATCCCAAAAGCAGGAATAGGATGCCCTAGAAGTCGCAAACAAATAAAGCCAAAAAAAAAAAAAAAAAAAAAAAAAAAACCAAGAAGGTATACAGTGGACACATTTTGCTTTACATTAATACTATGAAAAAGAAGAAAAACAAAGTCTATTAGAGACCTGCATGCCTGGATGCAGCAAAGCCACTGCCTATACTGCAACATCCTAGATTGGAGCACTGGTTCAAGCCCGAGCTGCCCCACTTCTTTGCTAACGTGCCTGGGAAGGCAAGGAAGATAGTCCAAGCGGTTTGGGAGACATGGATGGAGTTCCTACTTTTTGGCTTCAGCCTGGACCAGAAGTGGCTGATAAAGCTATTTGGTAGTGAAGCAGGGGATGGAATGTTTGTCTCTGTCAATCTGCTTTTCAAATAAATGAATGAATTGAAAGAAAGAAAGCAGGAAGGAGGGAGGGAGGGAGGGAGAGCAGGAGGGAGGAGGCAAGCTGTATGTCTGCACCACTACCTCATTTGTAGGTTACAGGATTAACTCTAAAGCAGGGAAGGCAAGAACGCCCAGGTTTTCACCATCCCAACCTTCAATGTGTACAGAGCATCCTGGAACTGGATGCTGAAGGGCAATAGTGAGAATGAGTCCAGCTGCATTTCAGAGCCCTCTGCTGAGTACCTGCTCTGAGGCCTGCCTAGGAACGAGGGCTCATCATCTTTCAGCACAGTCTGTTAGAGAGGACAAGTTAACTCCATCAAAGGCCTCAAGGAATCATGGTCACTGAAATCTACAGTACTAAACAACACGACAAAAAGCAAGAAAATAAAGTATATCAAATTTTCTACTTACACTTCCAGCCCAAACTTCAGGTGATCCCCCTGCCAGCTTATAGTACACATACACAGGGTCACCTTTTTTAAAATTCACAAAACGACAGTCTGGGCCTGTGAAATCGTCGAGAGCCTCACCCCGGTACATTAACACTGCATACAAAGACAGGAAAAAAAATTACCAGATATCAGATTTAATTTTCACAATCCATATTAATTTATAGGAAACTTAAGCATCCCACTGTAAGTAACCATGTTTTTTCTAGTACTCCCTCAGAATGCTTTTCCATTCACATGCTTTGAGTATCTAGAATCCTTAGCACTGTACTGCTTACATCATGGCACCCTCTGCAATGAGATAGGGAGAGGGGTCCAGAAGAATGCTGAGAAACAAGAAGCAATGTGGCCACCCCACACATTGCTGGGCTCTAGTCAAACCTTTGATTCCCTTGCTAACCTAGTCCTCAGTCTTTTCTGTTTCATAATCATATAAAGCTTCGTTTTGCTAATGGATGAATTCAAGTGCAGGTGCTAACTGGCTTAAGCCTGGCTACTTGGAGAAGAGCACCCAGGGACACCCAAGGGGTCAATTAACTTGAACTAATCACTGAAAGGCACTACCTTTAAGTGGCTGCAATTGCTACTATGCAACAAGAAACATCACCAATTTCATTTGGAGACAAGTTGTTCTCTCTGTACAGTATGGGAATAAAGAAATGGGACAGGATATCACACCCTATTATGAACAGATCCAATCACATCACAAGGCAACACGTTCCTACAGTAAGTACGGTTAACTGTACCCGCCAGTAAAGATGTTTCAATACAAAGAGGAAATGCCATTAGCTGTATTTTTCTATAAATAAAATCAAAAGTGGGCATTCCATTTGGCAGGGATCAAGCAGAAATGATGAAAATAGATCAACAGATACCTTCATGCTTAAAACGCAGGACTTAAATCACACTTCATCTAGAAACTGGTTGGAGCAGTATTTTTCCATTTGTTGACCACATACATAGTTTCTGATGTAAGATTAAATGGACAATAAATGCGATTTAATAGCAGAAACAAGGACGGAATGGAAATTATCACTTTTCTTCTAAAAGTCAATTAGCACTAAAAGACAATTACACCAATCTTTTTTTAAAAAAAATAGATATGCAGGGAACAAACATTTGGAAGGGACTGTGTCCTGAAACTCAACTACTACTCTTTCCAGACATGTCAGCACCTTCATTTGGAACTGGGGAAGAAGCCAGCTTGAAGACAATGAAAATGGTAAGGTTGGGAATTCTGCAGAAATTAGAAATGGCGAGGGCTCTAGGTTGAGGGGCTTGTGTACCCCGAGATTCCTAGGCTGCAGCCGAGTGCTTCCTGCCCTCGCCACCAGGACTGTTGGGGTCGGTGGGAACCCATAGGAGGGTCGGTAGGAACCCATCAGAGGACAACATACTGCACACAGAGGAACACTTATTCGCAAAGCATTCAGGAAAAACCTTACTCAAACTTGGTAAAGCACAACACTGAGCCAGGTAATGCCTGTTGTGTTTACAAATGTTTGGAAACCTGCAGCCTTTCTCCGGTCGCTCACAGAATCCAGCTTTTCCAATAGGCATCTCGGTATGGGAGAAGCATCAGAGACGTGGGTTACTGGTTTGGAGGAACCCAAGCAGGATAGTGCTTGAAAGACTTGCGAACACTTGGCCATCTCTAATGGCAAACAGACATTTGGTAATGCTCCAAGACAGCAAATTGAAGGAAAAACCAGGGTAGTGCTCCTTTACATCAGCGGGAGGGTTATTTCTAGGAACCCCTTAACACCGATAAGAGATGGCCTCCTTTTCCTGTTCAGCTGCAGTGCTACAAGCCCTTCAAAGTATCAACTCTCAGAAAACAAACCTCAATACATACATACAGTGAAGCAGTAGGCTTCCTGGCCCTTTTAGAATGAATGTATTTCTATACTATTGCTTATGATTTTTACGAACCACCATTACTGCAGGATGGTCTGTAAGTTATAAGGTTAAGACCTGACAAACGCCAAGGCAGAGATTCCCACACAACCAAGGCGAGTGCCGGTTCTGCTTACAAGGCCCTTGGTGCATTTATAACGATGATTACAGAAACGACCTTCTGTATCTCGGTCTGAAGACACTTGCTCTCTCCCCATCACCCATCTCCAAGCTGGGACTGGGAAGCGAAGCGGAACCTGCCTGTCCCAGGTGGCCGGTGCGGATCCTCGGCCTCTTTCCAGAGCCACGGACTCTGGCCCGCCTGCTGCCCTGCCTGGCAGTTTGCAAGGACGATTCCACGCACAGAAACGACAAGGCTGGAGGCAGAGTCCTAGAGATCCCTCGGAAACCACTGCGTACCTGCCCTCCCGACTCAAACCAAACATCCAAGCCCAGCTCCAAAGGTAGTACGAACTCAAACCCCAGATAAGAAGGACGCAGGGACAGTGCCAATGAGCCCTGGCCCAGGAGCCACTTTCGTGCCACCGGGAACACACGCACCGAGCGCATCTGCCCAATTGCTGCACCACAGAGGTCCTGGTGGCGAGGGCAGGAAGCACTCGGCTGCAGCCTAGGAATCTCGGGGTACACAAGCCCCTCAACCTAGAGCCCCGGATCGAGGGAAAGGGGTCCCTGTACGGCTATCCCTGAGGGAACCAGGGACCAACCGGACGCCTCGCCCCGGTCAGCAGAGTGAAAAATAAAACGCTGGCAACAAGTGGGAGGTGCAGCCCCCCGCCGCCACGTTGGCTGGGGACAGAGCCGAGGGGCGCAATTGCCGGCTCCCAAAGGCTTGCCTATCCCCGGGCTCCGCCGGCCCGGGCTGCGACCACCTCCCCACCATCAGCACCACACACATACACCGTGATGGGTCTCCGAGGCTCTGGAGCCGAGACCCCGCGCAGCCCGGGCGGCGCCGCCGCCCCGCCGAGCCTCGGAGACCCCGGGCCGGCCGCCCACCCCGCGGCGCACTCACTGCTGCATTCTTCGTCCGCGCAGAGTTTGTGCTCCGAAAAGCGCCGATCGGTGCTCGGGTCTGGCTGGCCCGACCCCCGCCAGGGCGGCCCGAACACGAGCAGCAAGAAAAGCAGCCCCGGCGCCGCAGCCATGTTGTGGTCACCCCGGGGAGCCTGTGACGCCGAGGAGGCGGCCGGGCGGGCGGCGCCGGGGCGGGGCGCGGGGGCCGGGTGGGAGGTGCGGCGCGGAGGGCGGCGCCCGAAGGGTCCGAGCGGTTCCCGGCCGACACGTCAGCAGGGGCTCCGGCAGGGGACGCGGCGGCGGCCGGAGCCGAGGGCACCGGCGGCGCCTCCTCAGCCTGAGGCCTTCTCCGCTCGCTGCCTTGGCAACCGCGACTCTGGGTCTCCGCGCTCGCCCAATCGCGGGCCTCTGCGGCGTCCGGCTCGCAGCGGACCCTCCACGTGCCTGCCTCGTTGTCAGCGGCCACTGAACGCTTGCCAAGTCCTTCCCGCGCCCGCTCACGGACGCGGGGTCCGCTCCATCTCGAACCGGCGCGCTCCACCTGCCCTCACCCTTGATTGCTGCTTTGGGGCTTTCCTACCGCTGGGTCCGCTTCGAGGCTCCATTCGCTAATGATTCCCAGGGGTTCGCTGGGATCCCCACCCTGTGACCCCCTTAGATTAGGAAAGGGGAAGGAAGGTGGAAAGTGGATTGGGGTGTACATTAGAGCTAGGGACCAGTTGGGTCTCTAAGGGGGGGGAGCAGATGGCAGGAGACAATTCTTTCAGATCTTGAGAATTGTCCATTAGAGAGGAATCCCTTGAGCTCCCATTCTATGCTTACCATTCATGATAGAGACACCGAACCAAGCTCTGCGGTGGGCCAGGGCCATGCAAGCCCTGGTTTGTGTCTAAAATCACCCTCAACTTAGTGGAAGCCCACGGACCTGAAAATGAGGAAGACTGAGCAGGAGAGTAGAGAAAGCTAGTTTAATAAGCCGCCATTTACTGCGTACTTTCCTTCTGCCCAGTTGTGAGTCTATGTGCTCATTCACTTCAACTTCATACAACAGCTCTTTATAATAGTAGGTTTTTCTGATGCTATCCATGTTAGAGATGAGGCCTGGAGTCATTCCCACACCTAGCGAGGGTTGGAGCTAGTATTCCAACTCAGGTGCTGTGTTCCCTTGCTCATCACTAGTTTGTAGAGCCTCCATCAAGCGACAGGCCATTTTTGCAACTCCTTTCTGATTAGTGGGAGAGTTCCTCCCAAAACTCTTATACAAACATGCGTCTGTGTGTTCCGTGTACAAAGGGGAAGGGACAGAGGCAGCTGAGTCTGAGGAAGAGTGGCTCCAATGCTGGCTGGAGCTCTCCGCCTTTGTCTGTGCCCAGCAGCTTTTCATGGCCGGCAACCACCAACCCATCACTTGATCTCCCAAACTTACTGGGTTCCTAAAAAGTGAAAGGGAAGAATATGGTCTCTCCGTGGAACCCATGCAGTTGAATGGAGAAGATGCTGGCGAGGTACTGGTTTTTGTCCACAGGGTCCCACTGCCCCGGCAGGCTTCTGTTGGCTGGAGAGGACCTATGGTTGCAAGATCAGGCACAGGGACTCCCCAGGCCTTCATCTGGGTGCCTGTCATTCTTCCTCTCTTTTGCTAGGTATTGATTTAGTCATCTCTGACAGTACACTGAAAACCCAACTCTGTATTTCTTCTCTCAAACCCTGCTCCTTTTAGTCTTCCCCATTGCTGATAGGAAGCTGAATAAAAATTTGGTTTCCATCTCCCATGTGCCTAAGCAAAAGGCAAACCACCCTAGAACTCTTGCTCTCACATCCCAAGCCTCAGAGCACACGGTTTTTACTTCATTCGGGTTTTGATGTATGGTTGACCCATAACAGACAAGACTGTGAGAGCTGAAACAGAAATCACGTTAACATGTACTATAAACCTGCCACGCTGCCTGCCCAGAACAGCCAAAAGACCTAACACTGAAGCTCCCAGGAAGAACCCTGTTTGTTGACAAGGGTGAAACTCCCAATGTCGAGAGAATGGTGTGAAATAGTTATTAAGGGCTATAGTTTTTGTCCAAGATGGGGTGACAGATTTACCTTTCTGCATTAAGTATCTTCCGAACTTAGCAACGGTGAGCATTTAGCCTAGGGTTAAGATCCTGTGTCAAGGGCCCGGCGCAGTGGCCTAGCGGCTAAAGTCCTCGCCTTGAACGCGCCGGGATCCCATATGGGCGCCGGTTCTAATCCCGGCACCTCCACTTCCCATCCAGCTCCCTGCTTGTGGCCTGGGAAAGCAGTTGAGGACGGCCCAAAGCCTTGGGACCCTGCACCCGCGTGGGAGACCCGGAAGAGGTTCCAGGTTCCCGGCTTCGGATCGGCGCACATCGGCCCGTTGCGGCTCACGTGGGGAGTGAATCATTGGACGGAAGATCTTCCTCTCTCTCCTCCTCTCTGTATATCTGGCTGTAATAAAATGAATAAATCCTTAAAAAAAATTTCGCAGGTTAGAAATACAAATATGAGCAAAATTGTAATACTCTTAAAACAGGAATAAAGCTTTGAATAGGCAAAAGTGTCTTGGACAATACTCTAAACTCATAAGCAATCACAATGTTACAGAAAGCTGAAGCTCATCACATTTTTAAAGAAATCTATTTATACTTGAAACACAGATTTTATACAGAGAGAGGAAGATGTAGAAAGAGAAGATCTTCCATCCATTGGTTCCTTCCCCAAATGACTGCAACAGCCAGTGCTGAACTGATCCAAATCTGGGAGCCAGGAATTTCTTCCGAGCATCCCATTTGGGCACAGAGTCCCAAGGATTTGGAGCATCCTTTGCTGATATCCCAAGCCATAAATAGAGAGTCAGATTGAAACTGGAATAACTGGGAGGTGAACTGGTGTCCATATGGGATGTAGGCACCACAGGGCAGAGGGTTAGTATGTTGTGCCACCATGTCGCCCCAACTTCATCACATTTAAAGCTTTTGTACTTCAAAGGACACTAGCAAAATGAGAAAGCAATAACACTAAACCAGAGAAACTATTTGCAATTCAAACATTTGCACTTATATCTAGAATATAAGTGGAATTCTTAGAACTCAATTGGAAAATGGGCAAATGATTTAAATACACATTTTTATAATTTTTTTAAATTGAAGGACAAGCAGAATAGTAAGTTACATCTATGAAAAATATAAATGGTCAATAATCAGACAGAAAAATAATCTCATTATCTTTGCATTTTGGCAATGTAAATCAAAACCATAAGACACTGCTTCAAATCCCCTGGACAGCTGTAATGTAATGAGTGCCAATAAGAATGTGGATGAACGAGAACCCTCATACATTGCTGATAGAAATAGATCATAAGATCTGAACCTAAGAACTGAAGCTGTAAAACTACTAGCAGTGCAGTGGGTGTATGGACCAGTGGTTAAGCTGCCACTTGAGATGCAGTTTGAGTGATGGTTCCACTTTGCATTCCGGCTTCTTGTTGGTATGTTCTCCAGAAGACAGCAGATGAAAGCTCAAGTACTTGGGTCCCTGCCACCCGTGTGGGAAACCTGGATTGAGTTTCAGGCTCTTGGTTTGGGCCTGGGCCAGCTCTGACTGTTGTAGGAATTTGAGAAGTAAATCAGCAAATAAAAACTCTTTCTTTGACTTTCAAGTAAATGAAAATAAATAATATTTTTAAATGAAAATATTTAAGATTCTAGAGGAAATGTTTTTGGTCTTGTGCTTGGCAATTGGATATCCAATGGGGGTGAAGCTGGGGCAGGGTTCTGTGCACATGATAATCTCCTGGGAGGTTTCCATAACCTCCCCACAGAGAGCTCAGTGCATATGTGTTAACAATCGAGGTGTTTTTGTCATGGTGGAGGAAGCTTGGGTGCATCATGGAAGAACAGTTGTGCTGAATTGGCATGTAGGGAATGGAGTTAGGGCTGCAAACCTGCTGACACAGCAATTACTGAAAACCTCTGAGTTCCTCCCACTCAAGCTCCTGTCAATTTCGGGTGTGTTTGCATGTGTCAAACCTCATAAAACCGCACAATTTAAATATTTAAACATCACGTATGCTTAAACAAAGTAAAATAATTTCTATGGAGAAAATCTGTATGGTTAGACAAAAAGAGAAAAGATTCAGCAATCCTTCAAGATAACTGATGTTTTATAAATCAGGCAAGTCGTAGCCAGAATCTTAGTAAAAATAAAAACATCTGGGACCAACAGCGTGGCCTAGCAGACAATGGCCACCGCCTATAACACCTGCATTCTTTTTTTTTTTTTTAAAAGATTTATTCATTTTATTACAGCCAGATATACAGAGAGAAGGAGAGAAAGAGAGGAAGATCTTCCATCTGATGATTCACTCCCCAAGTGAGCCGCAACGGCCAGTGCTGCGCCGATCCGATGCCGGGAACCTGGAACCTCTTCCAGGTCTCCCACATGGGTGCAGGGTCCAAATGCATTGGGCCGTCCTCAACTGCTTTCCCAGGCCACAAGCAGGGAGCTGGATGGGAAGTGGAGCTGCTGGGATTAGAACTGGCGCCCATATGGGATCCCGGGACTTTCAAGGCGAGGACTTTTAACCGCTAGGCCACGACACTGGGCCCAACACCTGCATTCTTTATGGTTGCTGGTTTGAGTCCTGGCTGCTCTACTTTGGACCCAGTTTCCTGGTAATGGCCTGGAGAAAGCAGTAGTCACTTGTGAGGACTAAGTTGAAACTCCTGGATCATGGCTTTGGCCTCATCTAGCCCAAGCCATGGTGGCCCTTGGGCTACATTGGGAAACGAATCATTTGAGGAAAGATCTTTCTTTTCCTCTTACTTCAAATAAATAATTTAGTTAATTAAAACAAAAATAACCAAACCACAATGACTGGCCATAAAAATGTGAGAGAAAGGACAACAAAGATACATTTCTTTACTCTGTCAGGTCAGCCTGCACAGTATTGTTTCCTGCTGGGCATCTAGCATCTCCTTCCTCTCTTCCCTCTTTTTTGGAGTCTAATGTCATTCATTGTATCACTCTTTAAGTGATACACCCCCTGGTTACTTGGCTCACCTGCACAGTGGGTATTGGATCTCCGAGCCCTAGGGCGAGGAGGCAGCAGGACCTGGGTTGCCTAGCCTGGGTCCTTGGCACGCCTGAACAGTGGGGCCAGGTCCATGAGGGGAGGGAGATTCACAGGGCCCTGGGTTCTTAGCTCACCTGCGTGGTGAGTGATGGGTCCATGAGCCTTGGGGGCAGCAAGTCCAGCGGGGCCTGAGTCACCTGGTTAGAGTCCTTGGCCTACCTGCAGGAACTGGTCCCCTTCAGTGAGAAAGATGGAGTAGTGGACAGCTGGCCCAGATCCACATGGAGGATAAGGCAGCCCACTGAGCACTGCAGGGGACATCTGTACTATCCAAGAGGAAGGAGGACCAAACAAACTGGAAAACTACCCCAGCCAAATGTTAACAGCAAATATCTGGGCGAATGGAGTCTGAGGTCGATTATGTCAGCCAATGGACATTGAAAGGGTTCCCTCATCCTTGGATTGGAGAGATCGACAACATTTCAGAACTATCGAAACCATGTGGATAGAACCCTTGGAGAATGTACCACATTGGGACCCTGGCTTTGCAGTGAGTGGCCATTCTCCATCCCTGTGTACTGGAGTGGTTGGGAGGTTAGGTACGGCTTCTCCCATTATCCTCTGCTTCACCTCACTCCCCACAAACAAGTAGGAGAAACAGATATTTGGAAACAATGATCACTTTCCCCTAACCCTTGATACATCCCACTCTGATGAACTATGTTAACATCATCTAAAAGTAAAAAAAAAAAAAAAAATTAAAATAATAATAATAAAAAAAGAGATGGGCCCACCTTTACATCTATGCCCACAGGACCCTAATCTTCGATCTATCCTGAAAGAGGAAGACTAACCTGGATCCTCATTATATACTTTGGGGTGGAAACTCTTAAAAGATAAGCAAAACTCTGTAACATAAATTATTAATTTTAGTAAGAATAAGGGTGGAGTGGGAGTTGGGAGAGATGTAAGAACAGCCTGCCACACAAATTGTTAACATATATTTTGGTACATATTTCAAGCATTCAAATATTTAAGAGGAAAGCAAGTGAAAGTGGTGGAATCTGAGGTACATAAATATAGGATTTAGATTATAAAAAGGGAAGAGAAAGGACAAGGGAGCAAGACAGCCCCACATAGACACAGCAGAGAGCAGTATGTTGGAGTGGACACGGTGCAGTGGTTAGGGTGCCCTGGTGTGCTCACTTCAAGTCCTGACTCTATCCTAATTCCAAATTTTTGCTAATGCATAACTGGGGAGGTGCTACATGCTGGCTCAAGTGGCTGGTTCTCTACTGCTCACATGGGAGACTCATGTTGAATTCCTGGCTGCTGCCTTCCTCCCCGCCCAGCTCTGGCTGTTTAGAGAATTTGGGAAAAGAATGGCAGATGAGAGATCTCACTCTGTATCACCTTCTTGCTTCCCTTTCAAATAATTTTTAAAAGTAGGTTAATTAGTTTTTTTAAAGGTAACATGCTTAAAGAATAGTAAGGAGACCTAATCTTACTAGAGTGAAAGGATTGTATTGCATAATGGGAAAAAATTGAGTGACAAAGATGTATCCATTACGAAAACCCTTTAAAATCAAGCACAAGAACTTAGACTTACATAGAATAAAAACACAGAAAGCTGTCAGATCAAGGGGTCATATAACTGATGTGGAATTTAAAGACGCACCTGTTGTGAGAGCCAGGGAGAAAGCCAGGGAGAATAGAGGTATTTGTTGAGCATGACCAATAAGGTTAAATCCCTCCTTTAAAAAATCGTGTCAAAGAATATTCTACAGGAAGTGCGTCATAAACAAGGTAAGATCTTCTACCAGCATGGTCTATTTGTCCAGTCGTGGCGAATATTATTCCAATTTCTACCACACCCAGAAACAAATTCAAACATCTAAAGTTTCTACAAGTATATAGATTTATATAAAATATCCTGTTTCCGGTTCTGCCAAATTTACCTTGGCACTGTTTCCATTGAAGTCAAATATTTGCTGCTTTGAAACAAATGCAGAACAAACTCCAGGGTGTGGTTTGTGCAGCTCTGTCTCCACAGCACACACTGCCTTTATGCAGGTAGTTTTCACACAGGAAGTACTGCGTTACCATGAGAACAGCAGAGGCCAGCAATGCCGTCAGTCAGAAAACCTAAAGGTGACAACGGGCAGGCAGTTAAGATTCAAGCTTTGGATTCCACATCTATAACGTTGGGGCTAAAATTAAAACTATAGTGTGCTTTTAAAAAACAAAACAGGAGATATATAAAATGATTATTTATGTTTTCTGTTGGAACAAACAGCAAAATCTCTGGCTGATACAGACAACTCAAGGGTTGATGGTGAAACAAGAGTCTTGGCCAGTCAATGATGTCATCACAAAGGAGCTAGTTTGAAGGCAGCAGCAATGCTGCAAAGTTACTCTCACTAAAGAAGCCCGGTAACATCCTTTTCGGCCAGCTTGAAAGAACCAAAGCACCTCCCGAAAGTGCCGCTGAGTGCTGAGGAGAACTGGGCTTTTTGAGGATAACATCTCAGTCAATCAAGCACTGAGAGATCAAACAAGCCAACTGCATCTTCAGTGTTTTCACTGATACATGTGGTATAAAATGAGAAACAGGGGGCTTCAACACCTGTTGGAAGACTGTACCCAAATGTGTACACTGAGCAACTACATACTGGAAAATAAGAGTTCTCTGTAATCATATGAAAGCTTGTTTCCATCTAGAGTCACATGGCATGCAAAGTGGTATGGAATACAAAAGAGGATGGAGGAATGACATCAATCCAGAATGATTACATAGAATCTAAACTGAGCCTCACATGTCTTGTCTTTCTCATGGCTTCCTTAGGACAATGCTGCCAACAGAAGTAGAATAGAAAGCCAGCTACCTATGTAATTAAATTTTCAGGAAATCACACTTTTAAATTATGACTCATTTAACCTCACACATAAAAATATTATTATACCAATGCTAAGTCAGTATGAAGATTCTGAATTACTTCATCTTTGTTATTTTATGTGAAGTGTTTGAGGGGCCTGGCGTAGTAGCCTAGTGGCTAAAATCCTCACCTTTCATGCACTGGGGTCCCATATGAGCACCAATTCTAATCCTGGCTGCCCTGCTTCCCATCTAGCTTCCTGCTGTGGCCTGGGAAAGCAGCAGCAGAAGGCCCAAAGCCTTGGGACCCTGCACCTACGTGAGAGACCTGGGGGTGGAGAGACTCCAGGCTCCTGGCTTAGGATCAGCTCAGTTCTGGCCATTGCAGCCACTTGCAGAGTGAATCATCGGACAAAAGATCTTCCTCTCTATCTTTCCCTTTCTCTGCATATCTGACTTTGTGATAAAAACAAATCTTTTTTTTAATGTTGCATGTACCTTTTTCTTTATTACACTGCATTATGTGACACAGTTTTATAGGTACTGGGATTCCCCCCCCCTCCCCAGACCCTCCCCCATGGTGGATTCTTCCACCTTGCTGCATTGCCACAGTTCAAGTTCAATTGAGATTCTTTCATTGCAACCATATACCAAGCATAGAGTCCAGCATCTTATTGTCCAGATAAGTTCAACGGCTTGTTGGGGAGACCATCTCTGGTCTGAAGGTAGAGCCGGCAGAGTATCATCCCGATCAATTAAAAGCCCCAACATAACATTAGCAACAATTTATAACGTTATGGAATTAGTGGACATAGTACTGAGTAACCAAAATGTTAACAACAACAAAAAAAAATACAGAACGCTTCACGAATTTGCGTGTCATCCTTGTGCAGGGGCCATGCTAATCTTCTCTGTATCGTTCCAATTTTAGTATATGTGCTGCCGAAGCGAGCACAGAATAAAATAAATCTTTAAAAAAAAATGTGAAGTCTTTAAGTTGGGGGAAGTAAAGCAGGTTCTTAGATGTGCAATAGCTTGGGATCTCTTTGAGGGGTTTTTTTTTTTTTTTTGCTTTTGTTTTTTTAACTTTGATGTTATAATCCTTTTAGTGCATATGTAAAAGTAGAGAATACAGGATATTTTAAACCACAAATTCTTTGTTATCTGATTGGATTTAACAGCAATCTTAAGCAGTGCACCTCAGAATGGGGAGGTGCTAGCATTC
The DNA here is from genome assembly GCF_030435755.1 of Ochotona princeps. Classification (NCBI taxonomy): domain Eukaryota; kingdom Metazoa; phylum Chordata; class Mammalia; order Lagomorpha; family Ochotonidae; genus Ochotona; species Ochotona princeps. Next base: position 29,654,965 of record NC_080841.1, on the reverse strand, counting down.
CACCAGGAATTTGGAAAAGCCTGTGGGCAACTTTTATCTTTTTGTTAACTGAGGGTGCTACTAAAAGTCCATAGCCAGAGCCAGAGGTAGTATGTATTTTGCAGCTAGTATGAATATCCAACCCCAAAAATCCAACAGAGCTCTACTAAGAAGCATTTATGTAACTAACTATGTATTCTGGCCCCATCCAGAACTGTAATTGTGTTTTATTCCCACTATCGTTATCCACTGCAATGCCACTTCTTATTTATTTGTTTGTAAATAATAATAAATGTTTAAGACACTCATGAGAAATAATAAAAGCAAGGCTAGTAAAGAAACTTAATGATGATGTACCACTTGTACTTTTTAAAGACTTCATATGAAACACCAATGAAATTAATAGCTATCACAACAACAACAACAAAAAACTCAACTTTTGATCATATGTACAAAAACTTGGGGTCTTTGAAGTTAATTTTGATCATTCTTCCTCTCTTTTGTAGGAGTGCCAGAGGAGCTTTGGTCAAAAGTATTTTAAGTCTTACCACACAAATTTAAGTCCTGCTTATAAAAAATAATGTACCAATATGTGGTATCAAATTGGGTGCTGACTAAAAACAGAGTTCCTGGCTCTTGGCTTTCCAGTCCTTACTTTCTGTGGCTTTGGCTACATGTAAATGGGCCTACACTGAACTGAGATGTGCCAGAAGTAAAAAATATATGTGAATTGCAAAGACTTTACATATTTTAATCTTTTTTGAAAAAGATTCTTTTTTTTTTTTTTTTTTTTGGAAAGTCAGACATACAGACAGGAGGAGAGACAGAGAAGATCTCCTGTCTGATGATTCACTCCCCAGGTGGCTTCAACTGCCAGAGCTGAGCTGATTCTAAGCCAGGAGCCTGGGGCTCCTTCCAGGTCTCCCATGAAGGTGCAGGGTCCCAAGGCTTTGGGCCTTCTGCTGCTGCTGCTTTCCCAGGCCACAAGCAGGGAGCTGGATGGGAAGCAGGGCAGCGAGATTAGAATTGGTGCTCATATGGGATCCCAGCGCATGCAAAGTGAGGATTTTAGCCGCTGAGCTAACACGCTAGGCCTGACCCTGACTTTTGTGAACAGAATTCTTCTGGAGCAGAGACTTGCTCGTTTGTTTACAGGTTGTCTGCTGCTGCTTTTGTGCTACAACAGCCCGACAGGCCACAAAAGCTCAATACATTTACTAGCTGTCTCTTTACAGAGAAATTGTGTAGACTCCTGATATGGACTGGTAATTAAAGGTCAGCAGAATAAGTACACATTTTATTCAGTATGTCTCAAATGGACGCAGGACTGGAATGGAGGCCGTGTTCTGGTCTGGACATTGCTGCAGTGTTCCTTGGCACAAGTGTGGACTGGGGCTGAGTGCGCTGGACTGGGTCAGATCACAGCATCCACTGGTGCTCGTGAGAACCATGGTAGGTGTAGGACAGGCCAGGCTAGGTTTTTGCCCCTGCTGAGCCAGGTGTGAGCTGTGTCTACATGTGGAGCAGGCTAAACTGGGCTGTAACACCCAACAATAATAACCAGAAAGGGATGAAGGCTGGGCAGGAAAGGCCATTGTTTCTGCTATGTGAGGAGGTGAACTGATTAGGGCTGGCCCATGAACCCACCCATGTGCACAAGATCTGGTACTGGGAGAGGTTCTGATGGAAGAGTCTGGGAAATTCCTGTCAGGACATAGTCCCTGCAGGTAAGTGCAAGAACCACTATAGGCAGCAGCCAAGACCAGGCCAGGGAATGGTACCCAGCGGCATACATTTGGCACAGGTCAGAGGTGAATCAGACAGGGCCAGTTCACATCATCTGCTGGCAAATCCGAGCACCAGAATGGAATGTCAGGTCTGGTTTGGTCGCAACACATACCAGTACACATTACAGCTGGCTGGGTGCTGGCTGGGCTAGGCTGAAGCTCCCACCAACCTGAGCTGGAATTGGGGGTGGGCCAGGCCTGGCCAGACTACAGCACCCAATGGCAAAAGCTGAGGTGAGATAGGCCATGCCAGACTGGGCCACGGCATCCAACAGGCACACTCAACACCCAGTGTGGGGCGGGGGCAACGCTGGTAGTGGGGCTGCATGGGGCTCCCCTGTTGGAACACCATTCTCACTGCAGCATGTGAGTTGGGATGGGGGCAGACCAGAAGGGCAGGGCTACAACACCTGTGGCCCTCATGTGAGCTGGACCAGGGAAAAGCCAGGCTAGGTTGACTGTTTCTACTGGTATAAGTATAAGTCAGAGTGGGTGTGGGTTGGTTGTGTTCTGCCATAGCATCAGCTGGCAGATGCTGGTACGGGGGACTAATTTTGTCAAGCCATATTGCAGAACCACCTGGAGAGTGCATGATCTGGGAGTGGTTCCAGTAGGGAAACAGTGGGCACCTCCCTCTTGGGTTGCCACTCTGTCTGGGGAGAAGGAGAACGAGGAGTAGGGCAGACATGGCTAGACAGAGAGTGGCACCTGCTGACATTCGTGTGGGCTGGATAGTGAGGCTAGTTGGGTTGAACTGGGCTTCAATGCTCACTGAAATGTAGGAGAGCTGAATGCGATGCGGGAGAGTGGACCAGTCTACTGGATATACTGGCAAGCATGGGAAACAAGGCAGGGGGCGAGCCTGGTGAGGGTTGTTGGGGGTTGTCCCAGTGAGGCTACAGCTCCCACTGGTTTACATGGCCAAATGTGTGTTGGGCATGATTGGGATGGGCTCCAACACCCATTGGTTTGTGTAGAAGATGAGGCTGGAGGCAGAACTGACCCAGCAATTGCAAACAACAGCATGTATTTAGGCTGATTGGGGCAACAATCTGTGCTGAACTCTGTACTGGCAAGACTCTGGTCTGGGATCACTTCAGACAAAGTCTTTGGGGATCTCCTCAAACAAACTGCTGATCTCAGAACCCCAACCAGGAAGAGAATTGCAGGTTCCATGGTCTGACCGTGGAGTGCATGTGTCAAAGCTGAGCCTCCTCAGAGGCTCAAATGGAGCAGTGGACATGGAGGATATGGTAGTACATTGGAGCCTGCAGAGGACACCTGGTATCACAACAGAGGACAAAACAAATTGATCAACTATCCCAGCCAAGTGTTGGCAGTGAAAGTCTGCGCAAGTGGAGACGGTAAGGCGGACTATGTCAGCCAGTGGATTCTGGAGAGATTTCATCATGCTTGGAATGGTGATATTGGCAGCAATTCAGAACAGTTTGACTATCGAAACCTCTTCAGCATGCCCCACATCGAGGAACCTGGGATGGTAGGGAGGGTGGGTGTGGCTTCTCCCTTTGTCTCTCCCCTTCCCCCAGATACAGGAAGGAAAAACGAGAATGTGGAAACAGGTCTTACCCACTTTTCTGTAGCCCTTGACCCTTTGTGCCCTAATCAACTATGTAAAGATCATTAAAAAAAAAAAGACTAGAAATCTTGGCACTATGTTATGTCACAGTGACATGAGACCAATGAACTTAACTTCATGAGATTCAGGGGATGTCTTTCCCAGGGCATTTTGAAGTGAATCTAATCTTTGGGCTAGACTGAAGAAAATAATTTTTCAAAATAGTTGGGAATATCTTAATTTGTGGATGGAATATTTTTGCTATTCTGTAATAATTTTGTAATTATACAAAGTATTAAAATAGCATAAGATCCTATCTTTTGAATTGTAGTTAAGTTTCATGAGTCACTTTATTTTTCCACATGTTGTAGAGGTCATGGACATAAAGATGCTGATAAAACATTACTTAAGTAGGACTGACTTACAAATTTTGGTCAGTCTATTTTTCAAAGACTCATCTGAAGGTTTATTCATTCCATTAATTTTGCATTCCACAGACAATGAAACTGCTGAATATGTGAAACATTACAGTTTTTATGTAATTTAGCCTGGTCAGTGGATACCTCTAGCACTATTGATGGACAAAGATGGAAGGCATTTAGTACTTTTACTCTGGACCACGACAGAGCAACTGATAATTTGATTTCCTACCATAAGAGTACTAAAGTAGAACAGAAAAAAAAATTACTTACAGCAAGTATTTCCAGGTATTCAATAGGCTACTTGTGATTGCAGAGATCAAAACACACAGGTGTACTCCAGCCGACGCTCAGTGGGTGGTTTTGTTGAGTTAAAGAGAAAAGAATCAAAGGTTGTCAAATGGTTGGCATTACATGGGATACGATGTTTGAGTTATGGTGTGCATGTGTGTGTGTGCATCATACTAAAAGCCTAAATGGAAATTCCCTTTGGGTACAAAGGTGCCCCATGAGGCTCTGCAAGGTTTGCCAGAGTTGGGAAGGCAGATGAGTGATTACAAAGCCATGCAGCGCTGAGACACTAGATCTTCACCGACACCTCGGGTTCTTGACTGAGAACACAGAACCAAACCCAGGCAGAAAGACTCACCAACAAAAGAGTAAAAGAAACAATGTAGAACTAACGTCAAAACTATTATTTTAAAACTACTATTTTAAATGAGGAACACCAAAGCTGACATGACAAGAGAAAAAAAAAATCCTCCAATCATCTACCCATGACAGAGGACCATAAGAGATGGCACTGTGATTCAGTAGGTTAAGCTGCGCTAGTGAAGCTCAGATTTCAGATCCGAACGCCCGGGTTAAGCCCGGGCTGCTCCCCGCCTGGACTTCACGCACGCGGGAGGGCAGAGATCCTACGCAGGACTGCACTGTGCTAAGACTCTTTGATTTCAACCCGAAGGGGAAATGTAATTTAAATCCCAAGCACATTGTGACTAGTGAAGAATATGTATCATTAACTCCTAGAAACACTGCTAAAACAGAAGAGAACTTCGAAGGTCGCAAAGACGAGGCACGTATTGACCTGTGAGAGCCACAGCTGGACCGCGCGGCGCACACATCAACGGGCCATCAGACAGCCAATTTCTCAAAGTGACATTTTGCTTTTTTTGTTTTGTTTTGTTTTACCGCGCTCGGCGTCCACCCTCTGTTCTTTCATCGCCATCTCCATTTCCAATGAAAGTTTCTCATTTCTAGAACTGGACACACCACTGGGAGGGCGGCTCTCCTCAGGCACTTCCCAAACCACTTCCGGGGCCTGGGGGCGGGCCCTGAAGGGATTGGAGGCGGGGCCGAGTCTGCGCCTCGGGAACGCCCCCGGCAGGTTTCACGCATGCTCAGCGGCAGCGCTGGCGCTTCGCGTTTGCGCCGAGGCTTCCCGTGAAGGCCCCGGAGCCGCCAGACTTCGGCTTCACCGACGAGCTCTGGCCCCCCAGGCCGGTAAGTACCGGGGAGGTCTTTCCTGGCTTCTGCGTTGGAAGTGGCGAGGGCCCAGGTGTGTTGGGATTCGTTTGTGTTCTCATGCCCTGATACCGGCGGAGGGAAGGGGAAAATGGGAAAAACTTGGGTTACCGTGGCAACAGCGGGACGCCATTGGGTCTGAAGACTTGGGAAGGGGGAGATTTGTGTAATGACTTCTTTAGGCGGTAGATTCAGGTGTTCTTTTAAACTCGTGCTACCAACCACCGAATTTGCCTCTAAAATGTTTGTTCTGGCTGTACGGTGGACAACGTTTGCGGCAGAGTCAGTAATTAGAGCTCCAAGGCAAGGATCCGGACCCACTTGAAAGATGTCCGAACTAGACCAGCGTTGTGGGACTGCGCCCAAGGCGGCGTGTGGGGAGAAGTCTGGAAGGCAGCTTGGCAAGCACTTTAACGTGGGGCCCGACAGGGGTCCGGCCCAAGCATCCTTGGGGGATGAAGTCCCCGCTGGGCATGCCACATCTCTGCCTTCCCAGCCCTACCTTCGGGTCTGCCTGCCTTTCACGCCCCTCCCCCTCACATGCCCAGTTTCTGCTTGCCACGTGGTTCGATGTTGTTTTTCTAGGCCATTTTCAATTTCTACCATCTAAGTAACTAGCACACTGTGTAGTAAGTATACTTTTATAATAAAAACCCAATACATGTGAACTACCACTATTTTTATTGTAGTTTTTATACTTTTCTTTACATTTGGTTTTTACTCATCTAGACCTGATTTTTAAAAAATAGGTAGTATGTTATTTATCTTTGTGTGTGCTTCAAACAATAGTTCTGTTTGTTTTTTTTTAGTGGATTGTTGCTAATATGGTTAAACAATTTTTTTTGACTTGAAAAGGAGTAGTAGGTACGATGAAATTTTGTGATCAAGTGATATTTATAAGACACAGCTGTTTATCTGTGTACCTTCAAAGCATGGGGGCTACAGTGTACAGAGAGTAACTGACTTTCTCAGTTTGGAATAGGTATGAGCGATTTCAGTGAAGAATTCACAAGGCCAGCATCGGAGGATGAGCAGGGGGAAGCGGCCGTGCTTGCCGGTACTGGAATGCATTATCCTTGGCTTCAAAAGCTGGTAGAAACTGTGGGTAAGTGGTCTGACATGCTCTCTGCAGTGAAGGGAGGTGGTAAGCTTCAGTATGGATACAATATAAATAATTAAACTGGTTCAATTTCTAGATAGAAATATGCAAGACTTTTTTTTTTAACTAGGCCATAAGCAAATCTTAGAAAGAAACTTTTTTTTTTTTTTTTCGAAATGGGACAGTTTATTTTATGGTTGATACACTTTTCCAGTAATACTTGATGAGTGCCTGTATCTCTGACTTTACAGAATATTGAGGACTCAGGTGAAGAAGGTACAAATTCTGCCACTGAGGAGCATATGCCAGGAAGTTTCTGTTGAATTGCAGTGAAATAATTCCAGGCAAAAATGATCGTGTAATAACTTTCAGAGATCTGTTGGGGCTGGTGTTGTGGCACAGTGGGTCAAAAGGCAACTTGCCAAGCTGACTTGCCAAGCTGGCTTTCCGTAGAGAGTTACAGGACCAGTTATGACTGCTCCTGGGAGTGTGACGGAAGATGACCTAAGGTACTTGGGCCTCTGCCCCTCATGTGGGAGACCAGGATGGAGAGCCTGCTTGCTGACTTTGCCATGACCCAGGCCTGGTTGTTGGCCATTTGGGGAGTGCACCAGTGCCTGGAAGATTTTGTCTCTTTCGCCCTGACTTTCAAGTAAGTCAGTAAATTTTTTTTTTTTTTAAAAGATTTTATTATTATTGGAAAGCCGGATATACAGAGAGGAGGAGAGACAGAGAGGAAGATCTTCCATCCGATGTTTCACTCCCCAAGTGAGCCGCAACGGGCCGATGCTGCGCCGATCCGAAGCCGGGAACCTGGAACCTCTTCCAGGTCTCCCACGCGGGTGCAGGGTCCCAAAGCTTTGGGCCGTCCTCAACTGCCTTCCCAGGCTACAAGCAGGGAGCTGGATGGGAAGTGGAGCTGCCGGGATTAGAACCGGCGCCCATATGGGATCCCGGGGCCTTCAAGGCGAGGACTTTTAGCCGCTAGGCCACCACGCCGCCGGGCCCAGTCAGTAAATTTTTTGAAAAGCTATTTTCCCCATTTTTACTAGTGCTTAACATATGCAGTTTTTTCGATGGGATAAATTCCCTATATGCTTGTTACTAATCCCAAATGATCTTTTTAAAAAACTATTGATTTATTTACTTGAAAGGCAGAGTTAAAGAGAGAGGTGTCTTTCATCCACTGGTTCACTCCCTAAGTGATCACAACAGTGAGGTGCGCCAGACCTAAGCCAGGAGCCTGAAGCTTCTTTCCAGTCCCCCGTGTGGGTGTGGGACCCAGGACTGAGGCCATCGTTTGCTGCCTTCACAGGTGCTCTAACAGGAGCTAGATTGGAAATGGAACAGTTGGTACTTCAACCAGTGCCCGTATGGGCTGCTGGGGCCCCAGGCAATGGCTTTGCTGGCTATGCCGAAGTATAGGTCCCAGCCTAAATGCTGTTAGCATGGGGTTGTCAGTGTTTCAGAGGTATGAAAGTCAGTGTCTGGGCCCGGCGGCGTGGCTTAGTGGCTAAAGTCTCGCCTTGAACACCCCGGGATCCCATATAGGCGCTGGTTCTAATCCCGGTAGCTCCACTTCCCATCCAGCTCCCTGCTTGTGGCCTGGGAAAGCAGTTGAGGACGGCCCAATGCATTGGGACCCTGCACCCACGTGGGAGACCCGGAAGAGGTTCCTGGTTCCCGGCTTCGGATCGGCACAGCACCGGCCGTTGCGGCTCACTTGGGGAGTGAATCATCGGACGGAAGATCTTCCTCTCTGTCTCTTCTCCTCTCTGTATATCTGACTTTGTAATAAAAACAAATAAATCTTAAAAAAAAAAAAAGTCATTATCTTTAACTGTTTTAATCCCATTTGCATTTGATATAATTGAATATCTTGAACTTGGTCTTGCAATAAACAGAAATCCATTTAGGGTTTCAGCACATTGGTAGCCTTGCCTGGAATGACTCTGCTTGTTTTAAGTTCCTGGGTGTGTCCTTTGAGGGCTTCTTAGGTTTTCTGCAGATTGTTCGATGCAAGGCAGAAATGATGAATGAATTAGGTATAAGTCGCAGATTGAATATGTGACTCTGGTAGCCCAAGATATCACAGTGAATTTTCAGAAACATTCGTTGGAAGTAGTTGATAGTATGGGAGAATTTTTCCCAGTGAAGCTGGCTTTAGTAGTGGGAATGGGTTGGGATCTACAGTTCCTACTGTTCAGCTTATGAAACCTGCTTATCAGAAGGAAACTGTTTGAATACTTGGATTGAAGTTACTGTGAGTAAAGGGTCTTCTCTTTCTTCTTTGTAGTGATCGGAGGGAAGAGGAAGAAGGATTTTGCCGTGACAACAAGTACTTGCCTGGGTTTTATCCAAGCGGCTCTGCTGAAGCACCAGTGGCAGGAAGCTGCAGAATACATGCACAGTTATTTTCAGACCTTGGAAGATTCAGATACCTACAAAAAGCAGGCTGCACCAGAGGTAAACAGACTTCAAGTCTGATCTCCCTCCAGCAGAACTCAGCAGTAGGATCAAATGAACAAAGTTACTACAAGTAGTTTTAGGTGGAGAGTTTGTATCTGAACAGTTTTTTTTTTTAACCTGTTGTAGTCTGAACTCTTTAATTCTCAGATTCCCTAGTATTCATCCATTCATTCCAGTTATTCCTCCTCATTTCCCTGTCTCATTATTTTCCCTACTCTGTGGGCTGTGGTTTCTCCTGTCTGAAAATGTTCACTTGACTGCCACTTGCTTTACAGGGTGTGTCCTGGTTTTCTGCTGTATTTCAACAAAACTCCTTAAAAGAGTTCTTCCCAACTAGAGTAATGCTTTTTTAGGGTGGCCTCAGTTCTGTTGAGACTGAATTAGATAATACAGTTGATCTGTTTAAATTGAACTTTTTTTTTTAAAGATTTGTTTGTAGCTGGAAGATTTTACGGAGAGAGACAAAGAGGTCTTTTGTCCATGGGTTCATTCCCCAAATGGCCAAGATGGCCAGAGCCAAGTTGATCCAAAGCATAGAGTCCAGCATCTTATTGTCCAGATACATTCAACGGTTTCTTGGGGAGACCATCTGGTCTGAAGGCACAGTTGGCAGAATATCATCCAATATTGTTGATTCTTTTTCCATAAAACTTTCCAATTCAGTCATCATGTTTCTTGATTATTGTTTTCTCTCTGACCTGGAATGCAAATTTCATGGGGCATAGATAAAGCAGTACCTGGAATATACTATTAAATCTGTTTGGTAAAAGTTTATTTACACATAAATTTACATGAATGTCTTAGATAGCTTTTACTAATAACGTAACCACAGCACCACTTAATTATACATAAGGCACCCAAGAAATGTGAAAAAATATAATCATTGAATATTTAGTTTAGGAACAAAAGCTACGTAGATCTGTACATCACTGGACAAGTTATAAACTCTGTCCAGATTTTGTTTTGTTAAATAATTTTTTTTAAGATTGCTTATTTGACAGGTAAGCATACAGAGATTGAAGAGGGGACAGGGATAGAGAGATTTTCTATCTGTTGTTTCATTCCCCAATGGCTGCAGTGGGCAGGGCTGGGTCAGTGGATTAGAAATCCATTTCTCCCATGAAATTGGCAGGGGCACAAGAGCCTGAGCCATGTTCTCCTGCCTTCCAAGGCGCAGTAACAGGGAGCAAGATTGAAAGTGGAGCAGCCAGGACTCAAACCAATGCTGCCAGAACTGTGCCATAGCACAGTGCCCTAAAATGAAAGAATTTGGTTAGTGGTTTCCAGACAGTCATCTTGGCTTTTGTTAAAAATATACGTTTTTCTGTTCACCCCAGTCCTACCTCACCTGGGTCTGATTACTTATAATATTTATTTTTAACAACTGGGTTTAAGAATAACTTGAATTTTCTTTAAGGGTCCAAATACTGTAACTTGGTATTCTACAAGTGAAATCTAGAGGCCTGTTTTTGAGTTGGGAAGGTGAGTCTTGTTAAAATACTTTAAATTGGGGTAAGAGAAATAGACATTTACTCCCATGAAAAAGGAAGACCTTCAAGTTCTGTTTGGTGCTGTCAGGAGAAACTGTTTTTCATTAAGATGTGCCCATAGGTGAAGGAAAATTTTAATTTGACATTCTAAATATAGAATTAATAGTCAGTATTGATGGAATCTCAGGAAACATCAGATCCATTGCCTTCATTTTACAAGTGATAAAGATGAGCCTAGTAATCAAGCCAGTAGTGGTAAGAAGCTGGGACCCAAACTGTCCTTAATATTCTTCCTCCTGTGCTAATTACCTGTTATAACTGCCTCTAGACCACTAACTTAATGGCACTGTTATGTTTATCTAGTATTCTGGTTTAAACAATTGAAAATACTTGGTCACATCAGATATAATATTAATTTTACTAGGCGGAGTTCAAGTACAGTTGACATAATCTCTAGGGAAAGCAATTGCAGATTGTTATAAAATGTTGTGATCAGGGCCTGGTGTGATGGACTGGTGACTGGGTCCCTCACCTTGCATGCGCTGGGATCCCATGTGGGTGCTGGTTTGTGTTCCAGCTGCTCTGCTTTCTATCCAGCTTTCTGCTTGTGGCTTGGGAAGGCAGTGGAGGACGGTCCAAAGCCTTGGGACCCTGCACCTGTGTGGGAGACCCAGGGGAGGTTCCTGGCTTCTGGTATCGGATCTGCTGAGCTCCAGCCATTGCAGCCACTTGGGGAGTAAGTTGGTGGACGGGGGAATCGTTCTGTCTCCTTCTCTCTGTATGTCTTGCCTTTCCAATAAAAATAAATCTTTAAAAAAATGTTGTGATCAGTAGGAAAAAAACCTTGTAGGCAGAAATTTGATAAAATAAGAAATCACATTTCGGTAGTAATTTCTGCTTTGACAGATTATTTGGAAGCTTGGAAGTGAAATTCTGTTTTATCATCCCAAAAGCAATGTGGAGACTTTCAATACCTTTGCCGACCGGATGAAAAATATTGGTGTTTTGAATTATTTAAAGGTGAGAATGTCAGTTTTGTGAATTCATGTTTTCAGTGTTCATGTTCAAAGTTGCCTGTATTTGTTATATGGAAGATAATGTAGAAAGTGTGGGACAGAGGGTAAGGTGTATGGGTGAAGAAGTTGAACTTCCGGAAAGCGTTATGAGAACCTTACTTCCTGGTTTCTAGTCACTTGTCACGTTGTCAGGTGAAGATACTGCATCTGGGTCTCTCTGGCTGTCCAAACCAGAGAGAGCAGTTACATTTCATTATGTCAGTGGGCCACGTTCTCATATGTTCACTTCAGCGTTTGAGCTGAGAGTTGGTTGTGTGGGGGGGGATTTTTTTTTTTTTTTAGTAAAAATAGAGAGCTAAATAGGCAATTTAAAGACACGAAAATATTTCAGTGTTCCTTGTGTTTAAGTGGAACCTTCTTTCCAAATTCATATATTCTCCAATGAAAGTCTTTATTTTTGTAACATTTATTTTTACAAAACTGTTTATGTTTTTATTTTCATTTTGAAGGCATAGAAACAAAGAGCGACATGGTGCTCTCTCTGCTACTGCTTCTGCAGATGCCTGCAGGAACATTGGCTGAGGCCAAGGGCCTGGAGCTCAGTCAGGCTCCCAGGGACTCAAGTACCTGAGCCATGTGGATGGAAGCGACCCAAGTCCTGGAGCATCAGATGCCACCTACCAGAGTGCAGTGAGAATAAGTAGGAAGTTGGTAGGAGGCTATACCGAGACTTGAACTCGGACACTGAAATATGGACGTGGGCTTCCCAGCAGCTTCTTAGCCCACTGCACCATAGACCTGGTTGCTAGTGAAGTCTTGTCTGAAGGTAGTGAGGCATTCACAAATAGTGTATCTCCCTCTTTTTCTGGTGTATTTTTGCCCCCAATTTTTTAATATAAAGTTTTTTTTTTCTTTTATAAGATTTGTTTTTATTTAGTTGAAAATCACAGAAAGAGGGAGAGCAAGGATTTCATTTACTGCTTCACTCTCTAGATGGCTGCAAAGGCACAGCTGTGCCAGGCTGAAGCCAGGAGGTGTTGCCAGGTCTCACACATGGTTGCAGGGACCTCAGAACTTGAGCTATTTTCTTCTGTTTTTTTGCTACATATCTAGCAGGGAGCTAGATCAGAAATGGAGCAGCTGGGTGTCAAACCAGCACGCATATGGATGCTGGCATCACAGATGATGGCTTACTGTCCTCTACCACAATACCAACCCCTCAATAAAGTTTTAAAAGATGTATAGCTTTCAATTTTTTTTAGTGAGCATAGAGTTTTATTGTAATGTAGCCACATTCATTATTATCCAATTTGTGACTATGCTTTTTTTTAAAAAAAAAGATTTATTTATCTGAAAGAGTTACAAAGAGAGAGTGATACCAGTCTTCTGTGGTCTTCTATGGGCTGGTTCCCTCATAAATGGCCACAGTGGCCAGGAGTCTCATTTAGGTTTCCCATGTGGATGGAGGGGCTCAAATACCTGGACCATTTTCTGCTACTTTATGCAGGAACATTAGCTGGAAGCTGAAACCTAAAATTGTCTACTCTCTGACTCTTTTTAAAGTTTCTTTTTTAATTTTTAAATTTTCCTAAATTTTTATTGTCATAAGGTATGTGTAACATAAAACATGATTTTAACCATTTTCTTTGTCTTCCCCCTCCTGATTTTAATGATTTTCAAGTATGCTGTTCAGTAACATTGTAGTTATATTACAGTTATACCCATTGTTTTTCCAAGAGTCCCACTGTTTTGAAAACTTTGTTACTTCAAACAGATACTTTGTACTCATTAAGCAATAACTACCTATTCTCCATTCTCTCCCCCCCCCCAGCCCCTCTGGACCTCCAGTCTGTTTTCAGTGTCTGATTTTGTCTATTCTAGATATAAATGGAGTCCTTTGTGTCCTGTTTCATTTAGCATAACATTTTCAGGATTTATTCATGTTGTGGCACGCATCAGAACTTCATTTCTTTTTATGACTGAGTATTATTCAGATTGTCACCTTTTGCTTATCCGTCTATCTGCTGTGTTCCTTTTGTATTTAGCTGTTGTGAATCATGTCTCAATGATCATTGGATTGAGGTTAATGTTTCAGTCCCTGTCTTCAATTCTTTGTGCTCCATTTCTATGTTAAACATCTGTAAGAATTGCTAAACTGTTTTCTACTATGGTTGTACCATTTTGTATTTCTGCCACTTTCTGATTTTGAAAACAGATTTCCCCAGTTTAGGTTTTTTTAAGATGACAATTTAGAAAAAGAAAACAAGTTCTCGATATCTAAGAGTACTTACATGCTAGAAGCATGGGAATAAAGAGGAGTCAGCTTCTGTTTCCATGCAAGGACGAGCCTTCCAGGGGGGAAGGAACGCCTGCCTTTATGTTGTGTGTGTCTTCTCCTTCCCCAAGAAGAACCTGGATAGCTATATGATGGTTTAAAGTTTTAAGTAAATTAATTGGTTTTGTTTCTCATACAATATACTCAATTCAAGTAAAAAGTCTGGAAGGGAATTTCTTTTTTTTTTTTTTTAGCATCTCAGGGTGATAATTAGAATAAATAGAAAGCCCTTGCAGTTTCCCAGCCAACGCATTCGTAGATAGAGATATTGAAGTAGAAGGGACATTTAAGTGGGATAAAGTGTTGCAGGCACTATGGTAGTAATGTAGCTCTGAAATTGGAGAGTTTTGAGACTGAGTGAACCAGGAAAAGATAGAAAGTGATGATTAATAATTAAACAAAAATAAAAGCAAAAATGAGTAGGGTTCATTAGGCAGACTAGGGGAAAGAGTGGTCTGGCATGGCAGGGCGTAATAAAGACTCTTGGCCCTTGACCCATGCTTTGGTTCCATCACTTTGATGGAAGACAGAGGAGGTTGGCTGTGCCCCATGTGCCTTACCTGTGGAGCTTGGGTTTTATCCTGAGGGCAGTGTGAGCCATTGGAGGCTTTTATGCAAATGAGTAGCAAAATGTGCTTTCTTCTGTAGCCACAGGAATGTGGATTGCAAGGGGGAGGGATTGGGATTAGTGGGAAATCATTGCAGTAGGTTGAAATGAGAACATTGAATGTTGTGATCTGGCTGTACCCATGTGTTTCATTGTATTCTCACTAATGTCATCCTTTCTTGGAATACTCATTCTTGCGTATTTTTTAGTGTGCCTCCTGTAATAGGAAACCATTGGTCCTTTCCATGTGAGCTAAAGCTATGCCTAGCATTTGTTAATGCTGTTAACAAAGCAGGCACTGATGTTACTATCTCCTTAACCCTTCTGGAGAATTAATCATGATTGTTCCATATAACAGAAGAGACTCACAAAGACAAGACTAGCAAAGAGTGGGTAACTTGCCTAGTTCATTTAGCTTTTAAATGACACCCAAGCCAAGACACTGTCTTCAAAGCCTCTATTCTTTGACTGTATCACACTGTGACTTTGCATAATTTAGCTCTCATCTTGAGTATTGTTTCCTGTATCTTTCCTCTTTGTTAAGTGGAGAATGTTGATGGCTGGGCAGTGTCCTGTTATTTCTATGCTACCAAAGTCTTAGCCCAGCAGATGTCATGTATTTACTGGTCTTTTCGAGTCGTCCCTGTCCAATGACTAAAATGCCTGTGGGCTTTGTCTTACTATTGCAGATCTCCTTACAACATGCATTGTATCTTGTACATCATGGAATGCTGGAGGATGCAAACAGAAACCTCACTCAGGCAGAGACATGGAGATATGGTGAAAAGTCGTCTTCCCAGGAAACATTAATCAACCTTGTTCAGGCCTACAAAGGGCTTTTGGATTATTATGCTTGGTCAGAAAAGAAGATGGAATTATCAAAGCTTGGTGAGTGAGTATAAATAAATCTTTTTCTTAGGATAATTGAGAATGAGTGCAGAGGCTTATTTATTTATTTGAAAGGCAGAGTATAGAGAGAGAAGAGGAGAGGGAAAGAGAGAGGAGTGTTCCATCCACTGGTTCACTTGCAAGATGGCCATAATGTTTGGAGCTGGGCTGGAAGCCAGGAGGCAGAAGCTTCTGAGTCTCCCACATGGATACAGGGGCCCAAAGATCTGGACCGTCACTGCTGCTTTCCCAGGTGCAATAACAGGAAGTTGGATTAGGAAATGGGACATCTAGGACTGCAGGCAGAGGATTAACCTACATGCCCTGGTGTTAGCTTCCATTGCCTTGTTTTTGTTTGTTTGTTTGTTTGTTTGTTTTAAGATTTATTTATTTTCAGTTGAAAGACAGAATTTATGATGAGATTAGAGATAGAAAGTCTTCCCTCCACTGGCTCATTCCCAAAATGGCCGCAGTGGCCAGAGCTGAGCAGATCCAAAGCTGGGAAGCAAAACTTCTTCCAGGTTTCCCAGGACTTGGGTTATCCTTCTCTACTTTGACAGGTTGTAAGCAGGGAGCTGAATGGAAGGTGGAGCAGCCAGGATGCCAACAGGGGACCATATGGGATGCTATGCCACTTCCTTGGCCCAACCTATTGCTTTTTTTTAAACCATAGTTTTGTCAAAGATAAACATAGTTAGATATTCATACTAAGGGAAAGAAGCTAAATTCCATTTCAGTTTGTGAAAAGTGACTTGGTGTTTTCAGAGGAAAATGAAGGGGTTGGCAGTATGTTGAAGCCTTGACTAGAATCAGGGAAGTGGAAAGTTTCAAAAACAGAAAGGCGAGTTGGTCTATGTTAAAACCGTGTGGTCCCTGAGCTTATGGACAGTGAACTCCCACCCTCCCATGGCAATTGATAGATGAGCCCCTGTCTTTGTGTGTGAACTGGAACCAACAGTAACCTTGTCAGGTTACTGGTTGAAGGTGGACTGTTGTCATCCTAGGGCTGTGACCTTGAGCCGTTAGAAATTATCTTCATGCTTGTTCAAGTCTTTGTAGGTCAGTGTTGAAGTTAGCCCCAGAGAGGTCTCTGAAGAGCCTGGCTGGAGTTTGGCCAATGCAAGATCTTTGTCAATTTCTGAGAAAGCTTATAGTCTTTATACTTATAATACGTGCTATATGTAATACATATATATGTATGTATTTAAACCTTTTTTTTTCCCCTATGTGGAGTAGAATTTAGTTTTATTTCTCAGAATCTAACAAGTTCAAAGACTAGGTCATGTTAAAGTCATTTCATTTCAATATAAGGTTACAATGGAAGGTTTTCTTGACTTACTGACTATGCCAGAAATTGGCCACTCAGTTCCAAAAGTGTGTTCCTGTTTGTGGTAATATCATCTTGTGCCCCCTAGATGTGCATTCTTCTAAGCTGTAGGACTCGCTGTATCTTCAACTTTTCTAGTTTTCTCCCATGCTTTCTCTAGGGGGAAGCTACAGGCTAGTTTCTCTAACCCGTTTCTGTTTTTCATAACTTCCATCCAAGTTTCACTCCAGGTGTTATCTCGGTATATGGTAAGAAGTGTTTCCTTATTATCCTTATGTGATAAGTAGTATTTTCTTGGTCTCTGGGCGTGTAGATTTACTGATCTCCATTCCTTTCCCTCTCCCTGTCGTTGATCTCTCCCGAGGCACTTGTCTTGGTGATCTTGTCATTCCTCTGCCTTATTTCCAGTAAGTCAGCTGCATTGTCAATGTCTTCATCTTTATCAGCTCTGCATCTCTTGCTTTTTAATGATCCTGACTTCTTTCAGATGTGGTTTAGGTTGTTCCTTCTCATTTAAACAAAGCACCCTTTCAACACCACATATCTGTTCTGTTCTGCTTTTACTTTGCCATAGTTTATTGCATAATATTTCTTTTAAAAAAAGTGCTTGCTGGCCGAACTTGATTAGATCAATTATAAAGTCAATATGTGCTTTCTTGGCATAGGGTTGGTTACAAGTCATGCAAATATTTGATGATTAAAGTAGTTGGAACATGGCATATTTACTGTTACTGCTATAGGTAGATGACTCAATACCTTTCTGTAGCTTGTACTTTGTTCAGTAGCAACAAATGAAAATAGGATAATAGGATAATTTTTGGAAGAGATTTATTTATTTGGTAGACGGAGTGACAGAGACAGAGAGGGAGAAAGTGAACTTCTGTCTGCTGGTTTACTACCCTAATGGCCATCAATGGCTGGGGCTGGGCCAGGCTGAAGGTAGGAGCCTGGAACCCCATCCAGCACTTCCATGTGGGTGCAGTAGCCCAAGGACATGTGCTGTCTTCTGCTGCTTTCCCAGTATATTAGCAAAGAACTGGATCAGGATTGCAGCTGTGACGCAAACTGGTGCCCATAAGAGATGCCAACATTATAGACAGTGGCTTCACTGCTGAGCCATGACACCAGCCCCGTGAAACTTTTTGATGATCTTTTGCTTAAAATATACATTTGGGGTAGTTATTTGGTCAAATAGTTAAGAAAGCTGTGTCCCCTTTCTGGTTTCCTGTGTTTGATCCTTAACTGCTCCTGGCTTCAACTTCCTGCATTGTGGATCCCGAGAGGTGGGAAGTGATGTCCCTGCCACTTTATGTGGGAGATCTCGATTTCATGTCTTCTAGTCTTGGCCTGGCCCAGCCCACAGCATTGCAGGCATTTGGAGAGACCTAGAGTTCTTGGCTTCCAGCTTTCTTTTGGTCCATCACCAGCCTTAAGGTGCATTTGGGGAGTGAACCAACAGGGGGAAACTTGAATGAATAAAATAATTTTAAAATGTCTATTTAATGAGAATAGAAGGACAAGTTGTATATAACCAGCACCTAAGGACCGTGCATGTGTGCATGCCCAATGGCAGTTTGGGCTTTGTCCTTGCTGCCATGCCTCTTTCTTGATTGGGTTTGGTGTACTTGGGGACTGGAAACCTTCTTAGTTATAAAGGGTTAATCATGGATCTACATGCTAATCTTTTTCCTTTTTAAAAGAATGTTCCGTGTCATTTCTTAATTTCTTATGTATTTTCCTGTCTCATTCCCAAGCTCATACTGATACATATATAAAAATTGACCCATTGGTATGAAAAATACCAGTGCCTCTTTGGTTTGTTTTGTGTTTTGGTTAGCTGTTACTTTTAAAGCTAAGTAATTTTCCTTTTAAACCTTTACAATTACGAAGTATGTGAAAAAGAAGTATATAAAACAAATTTGTGATGTGAGAAATACACTTAAAATGAACATCCATGGAGCCATTGCCTAGATGAATAATATAGCTTTAAACATTCATGTGAAAATTTTTTTCATATGTGAGTATTTACTGACGTGTGATATTACTGGGTAATGTAACTGTTCTAGACTGTTCAGAGTAGCTGCACCATTTTACATTCTTTCTTGAAGTGTGTAAAGCTATAAGTTGTCTTGTTTTTCATTAGTGCATTTATGTATTCTGATTAGTTCCTAGTGAATTCTTAGGGTTTTGTATGTACATGACAATGTCATATGCAAATAATGGTCTTCATTTTCAGTCTGGGTGCCTTTTATTTATTTTTTTTGTTTTGTTTTTTACTTCAGTATAAAAAACCAGAAATACTAGAAGAGAAAATTTTGTTTTGTTTCTGATTTAAGTTTGGCATTAATTAGATGTTTTCAGATACTTAACAGATTGAGGAAGATCTTGTTGAATGTTTTCATTATGAAGGCTTATTGAATTTTTGTCTTGCTTTTTTGTATCTGTTGAGATCATGATGTGGTTTTTTTTCTGTTATTTCGATTTAAATGGACAGCTTTATTTTATTTATGCCGTTGAATTTTTATTTGTTGGGCTAAGTTTGACTTCATAGATGGGGTGTGTAATTTTTTTATTAGACTTAGTTTTCTACCATTTTTGTTGAGGATTTTGCATTCATCTTCATCAGAGATAAAGATCTTTTTTCATGTATTGTCTTTGACTCATTTTGGTATCAATAATATTGGGGTCAGGAATGTTCCCTATGTTCTGAGTGTGTGAAGGATTGGTATATGTTTTGAAATGTTTATCAGAATCCAGTGATGAAGTTGTCAGGATCTGAGCTTTTCTCATGGGAAGTTATGTGATTACTGGTCCTCCACAATGCCTTGAATTATTACTATTATTATTAACTATTTAAAAATCTTTATTCAGATCAGATCCATGTTTATTTTTAAAGGTTTTTTTATTTGGAAGAGTTAGAGAGAGAGAGAGAGAGAAAAAGAATGAGAAACAGAAGAAATCTTCCATCTGCAGGTTCATACCCAAATGGCTGCAATGGCCATAGCTGGGTCAGTCTGAAGCCAGGGATCAGGAACTTCTTCCAGGTTTCCCCTGTGGAGGAAGGGACCCAAGCATATGGGCCATCTGCTGCTTTCACAAGCTATTAGGGAACTAGATCAGAAGTGGGGTATTCAGGACTTAACCAGTGCCCATACAGGATGCCAGCACCTAGGCAGAGGATTAGGCTACTGTGCCATTGCACATGCCTCAGTTTCATCCATGTTTATTAAAAATTTTCATCTTTGGACAGATAAAAATGATTACTCTTATGGCGCTGCAACCCGGAATGTGCTCAGCCTCAGTTGCAAGACATCTGCAAGTCTGTGTGCATTGCTTAAAACTCCTGGAGTTTGGGACCCATTTGTCAAGAGTTATGTAGAGGTATGTAGACTTTTTATAAAATAGTATTATGTCCATTTTGTCATAAACCTATACAAAGACCACTTACCTAATCTTGTCTCAGCAGAAGGAGCCTAATGGAGCTTGTAACTGCCCCTGCCTACCATAGTGTCTGTTTTTAGTTTGAATATTTCCTATTTACAGAAATTTTGTGTAATATAAATGTTTCTCTTATTTATTTTCCCCGTAACTCATGGATAACTCATCAGGTCCAAAATATATAAAATAACAGTAAAGTTTTAAATGTCAATCTGTATTATTCTTGTTAAAAGAAAAGCAGAAAGATTTTTTTTTAATGATTTGGTAGAATTTAGAAGACAAAATCTGGAACTAGGCCAGAGTACATGGAACTAAGAAAAATGGCTTTTAGGAAGTTTATAAAAATGTCTTGTTATTTAAAAAATGTCTTTTTATTCATGAAAATACAGCTCTGACATTGGACCCTAGGAATAAATTTTTATAATAATTTGTGAAAATTTGTGAATGCCATGTGGCAATCTATTGCCAGGAAATAATTTCTAAAATTGTGTATTTTAATAACACTGTTGTAAAGGAAAGACCTTTATTGTTGCATGGATGTTATAACATGCTAGTGGAAGCAAAAGTTAGCATTCCTGTTGTTCTCTGCGTGGCCCTGTTTGTCAGTTTTGTATTCAGCAGTAGAGTTAAGCTGCCCTTTCCATGGCTGTCAGATGATTTATCTAAGATGTTACAACTTCTGTATAGATGCTGGAATTTCGTGGTGATCACGAAGAAGCCCGAAAGGTCCTCACTAATTATGCATATGATGACAAGTTTCCCTCAAATCCAAATGCCCATATCTATTTGTACAACTTCCTGAAGAGGGAGAAGGCACCAAGAGCGAAACTGCTAAGTGTGCTAAAGGTATGGAAGTTTTAGCTCCATGTTTGAACAGCTTTGTATGTGTGTGGGTGGGTCTATGTTAAAACACAGACAGGTCATTGCTTTTCAACTGTTATAGCGTCCACTGAAAATCACACTAGTTGGACAGTGCTCTGAGGGAGACAGAGAAAGGTCCTGTGTCTGCTGGCTCCTATTGCCCAAGACTGAGTAGAGTTCAGTCTTTAGGAAACCCGTTTCCACTCTTGTTTGAAAACTCTGTGTTAATGTATTGTGAAGGCCAACTTTTTTGAAATAATTTATATATAGTAAGTGTGCCTGCATGCATTTTAACAAATATATAAAACATATAACCATGATAATTAAGATTAAGAACATTTCTGTCTCTCCCCCAAATGCCTTGTTTCCTTATAAAACCAATCCCCTGTACACTGCAGTCCCCAGGCAAACACTCATCTGCTTTTTTGTGGCTACAAATTAATTTTACATCCTGAAGAATTTCATGTGAATAGGATCTTACACAATGTGTTATGTTTTTGATATTTAGGTAATTTTTGTGTGTAGCATTGAGTTCTAAGTGACAAAGTTTATTTTTTCCAGATGGTTCTTCTAGCACTGTTTATCGAAAATGCTGCTCTTTCCCCATTGATATCTTTCTCTGTTGGTAACTTTGTTGAAAATCAGTTGGCCATATGTAGGTGCTGCTGTTTTTCTGTTTTTATAAGACTTTTTTCAAAGATTTTCCATCTATACTTCTGTGTTGGGAGATCTGACATCTTAATGCCAGAGATGAACATGGCATGTTTGTATATTCAGTTAAATGTTTAGTTTATTTCTAAAATGTTTCAGAGTTTTTAGTACATGTAATATTAACAGTATACATAAACATTTCATGGTGTTGTAATGTATAATATTGCTTGAGCATTTTTATTATCATGATAAAATATGTACAATGTAAAATTAGAATGTCTAAGTTTATAATTTAGTGGCATTGAATATATTCTTCTTATGATCTAGCTCCCTGCTAATGGCCTGGGAAAAGCAGCAGAAGGCGACCTGAAGGTTTTGGTCTCCGCTCCGTTTGTGGGAGCCCAAATAAAGCTCCTGGCTCCAAACTGGCTCAGCCCTCGCCATTGTAGGCATCTAGGGAATGAACCAATGGATGGAAGATTTCCTCTGCCTCTCTGTAACTGTCTTTCAAATAAAATAAATATATCTTAAATTTTTTTTTTTTTAGTTCTGTATTTGAAAGGTGGAATTACAAGAGAAGAAGCAGGGGAGAGTGAATTTTCTGTCCTCTGGTTCATTCCCTAAATGACCACAATGGCTGGCTGGATTTTTATTGTTGATGTTGGTTTATATGTATATTTTTAAAGATTTATTTTTATTGGAAAGGCAGATTTACAGAAAAAAGAGTCAGAAAGATCTTCCTTTTGTTGGTTTATTCCCCAAATGGCCGCAAAGAACAAAGTTGAGCCAGTCTGAAGTCAGGAGCTTCTTCCAGGTCTCCAGCACCTGAGGCTTTGGGCCATTCTCTGCTGCTTTCTCAGGCCATCAGCAGGGAGCTGAATTCAAAGTGGAACAACCTGGACAAAAACTGGTGCTCATGTGGGATGCCAGCACTTGCAGGGGGAGGATTAGCTATATGAATCATTGCACCAGGTCCTATTTATGTGTTTATTTATTTTTATTGGAATGGCAGAGTTATAGAGAGAGAAGAAGAAAGAGAGAAATACTGATCTTCCATCCACTGGTTCATTCCCTGAATGGCTTAAACAGTCAGAACTGAGCTGATGGAAGCTTCTTCCCAGGCCTCCCAAATGGGTACAAGGATCTGAGGACTTGGGCCACCTCCGCTGCTTCCCAAGCCATAAACAGGAAGCCAGATCAGAGGTGGAGCAGCCTGGACACAAACTGTTGCTCATACGGCATGTTGGCACTAATAGAGAATTAGCATGATACGTTACTGCACCGGCCCTAGTTGTTATTAACAAAATTTACTTTTCATTTTGTTGGAAATTATTTCAGCATATGACCAAATACTTGAGAGAGCAGAATTAGTTCATTTCTTCTTTTTTCTTTATAAAAAAAGAATTTGCTTTTTTGTTGTTGTTGCATTTCCTGCTTTGTTTTTCTTTCTGTCTTCATCCTTATCATTTTTGTTCTTCCTGCTCTTCTGGTTTTTTCTTCTTTTCCTCCTTCTTTTCATTCCTCTTTCCCCTTCCTGTTTTTCCACTTCCACTTCTTTCTTGATTTTCTTGTTTCTCTTCTGCGTCCTGTTTCTGCTGTTCTTATTTGAAAAGACAAATGAAACCTTCCACTGATTCATTTCCAAATCATAATGATTGGAACTGGGCTGTGTTGAAACCAGGAGCCTGGAACTCCATCCAGGTCTCCCTGGTTGGTGACACTGCTTTCCCAGGGTTATTAACAGGAAGCTAGATTGGAAGTGGAGCAGTTGGGACTGGAACTGGAACTCCTGTGGGATGCAGTGTTGCAAGCAGTGGCTTCATCCTTTGTGCCATGATCTAGAATGATTTCTAATATTAAATTGCTAAAATAAGTAATATAATTTTATACTACATCTTACTTTTTTCATTTTTATATATTTATTTTAAAAGCCCTTCATTTCTTCAAAGTGTTTATTTGTGTTGTGTAAAAAAAGGTGAAGATATTTGCTGATAATCTTAGTGTACAGTGTTTCAGAACACAATCTCTAAAATATTCTGTGATTTCTGATTGATAAATATCAAGCCTATATTTTTTGTATTATTTTTCCCTTTATTTTTTTTTTCCTCAGTCATGTGGTAAGCAATATATGTGTGTGTATGGAGCCCAAAAAATCAACAGAAAAAAGATAAACAACAACAAACACCCTCCCCCACACATTTCTTTCAAGTCCTCTATCTTGTTGCCTGAGATTTTTAAAAATTAGTATTAGAATACATTCTATACCCAGATTTAAAATGGATAAAAGCAAGGTGTTTTCTAAATCCTTAATTCCTTTACACAGAGCACACTAGGCAATAAGAAAGCAAGCTGAAATTTGAGAATTGCCTTTTCAGTGTACAAAAATTGCAAGATTATTCTTTCTTTCAGATTTTGTATCAAATTGTACCATCTCATAAGCTGATGTTAGAATTCCATACATTACTTAGAAAATCAGGTAAGTTTTTTTTTTTTTTTTTTAATTTATTTTTATTTGCTTGAAAGGCAGCATTACAGAGAATGAAAGAGGAAAGTGTTGCATCTGCTGATTACTCCCCAGATCACCACAGTGGCTGGGACTGCCAGACTTGAAGTCAGGAGCTTCTTCCAGGTCTCCCATCTGGGTGCAGGGGCCCAAGCAAGAGTTAACCATCTTTCGCAGCTTTCCCAGGCATGTTAGCAGAGAGCAGGATTGGAAGTGGAGCAGATAGTTCTTGACCTGGTATCAGTATGGGTTAATGCATGGCAGGTGATGACTGCCTGCCATGCTACACACTGGCTCCTAATTCCTGTTTTATACTTTCCTATTCAAACATGGGTTCAGAATAGGGTTCAGTAAACCATGGCCCATGGACTGGTCCACCCCTTCCCTGTTTTTATAAGTCAGTTCTGTTGGAGTTCATTCATTTATGTATTATCTGTGGCTGCTTTGGCACTGTGATGGCAGAACTGTGTAGTTGTGATAGAGACTATGGGGCTTGCAGAACATACACTGTTTGTTACCTGGCCCTTTACAGGGAGAGAAAAAAATGGTGGGGAATGTCTAACTTTGCTTTAACAATATTTAGCAAAAAAAAAAAAAAATTACTAGTATTTGCATAATTCACCTCATTTGAGTCTACTGGGCTTCAGCCCAGTATAAAAATGATATTTACAATTTCCCAGTTGTTACCAAGACTTACAAATCTTCCTGAGAGAAAAGGTGAAAAATGTCCAAATACAGCAAGCGCTTTCAGTAATGTCAGTGTAAGTGGAGGAATCGAGCCTATGTAGGGATCACACCCCAGACCTCATTAAATGAACTGTGTTATAATAAACTGTGAATTTTAACCAAACTAGAAGACTTAGGATTCCCTCATGTTTTATCAGTTGTGTATATATTTTTAGCTTTGTGTATTCAATAAGATATAAACTTGAGCTTTTATGACCATTACAGAAAACGAAGAACACCATAAACTGGGGTTGGAAGTTTTGTTTGGAGTCTTAGATTTTGCTGGGTGCACAAAGAATGTAACTGCTTGGAAATATTTGGCAAAATATCTGAAGCAGATTTTAATGCAGTAAGTATGAGATACATGGCATTTATTATTAGGCCATTATAAGTAATATTTCCTAATACCTGTCACCTGTTTCAGTTGCAATTTGGATTTCTTGAACAATATCTTCAGCTATTTTCTTCTAAAGATACCAAAGAAAGGAAATACAAATAAACATAACAGGTAGAAGTTCTATCAGGATTTTTTGTGCTAATGAAGTAAGTACTCTGTTAGCACAGTACTGCTAGGTAATAAACCTGTGTTATTTGCAAACTCTTTGCTTAACACTGTCAGCTGTGAACTTGATTGTCTGTGGTACTCAGGAGTGTCACCCATGTCTGTGCTCACATGGGAAACGCTCTTCCTTTCAGCCTCTCAACATCATCATGGACCATTTGTTCCCAAAATATATATTAATTCCATAGTAATGTACATGTTTAAAACATACCATAATACAAAGTTTATTAAATACCATAAAACGGTGTTTTGGTCCAAAACAGACCATATGTGTGACAGTGATCCCGTAAGATTTTATCACCTGGTGATATCATAGACATCTTAGTTTGTGTCAGTGCATTTGGTATGCAATCACCTAATGACACATTTCTCAGAACAAATCCCCTTCGTTAAGCATTGAGTGACTGCTGTAGGCAGTTCACTTGCTTAGGAAACTTAGTATCAGTACAAAGTTGCATCAAGATTAAGAAATGACTTGGCTTTGAAGATAGAATGGTGCTGCTTATAGAATGGTTTTTCGTGATTCTTAGTCTATTTGGCCTATTGTTAACAAAATACCATAAATTATGTACCTTACAAACAATGTAGATTTATTTTTGTTTAGAGTTCTAGAGAGAATGGGAAGTGCAGGGTCCATGTGCAAATTTGGTGTCTCAGCAAGGCAGCATCCTGTTCACAGACTTTATTCTCTTACTGTGTTCTCAGATGGTGTAATGAAAGGGAGGAAGGCAGCTCCCCAAGGTTTCTTTTATAAGGACACTAATCAGATTCATCATTTATCTCTCATGACTTAATTACCCTCCAGGTACACCAAATGGCAGCATGCTGATGATTCGTTTTAGCATAATGAATTTTGGGGGGACAGACAGTTTGATCATGGCAGTGTGATTTGTTGGCAGACTTACTATAAATCTCTTTCCATGCCTGAAGAACGATATAAACCCCTACCAGATATGTAAGATGCTTGAAAGCCAAGAAATGTACTATGAATTTTTGAACCTCTGAAGGTTCTATCCTTGGGAAAACACAGGTGCTAAATAAGTGTGTGCTCGATTAAGTTATTTCTAAAGAGATTACTTATTTATTTACTTACTGGAAAGGCATCTCTATCTCACAGAGAGAGACATTTCAATCTTTAATTTGCTGATTGACTCCCCAATGGCCACAGTAGTCAGGTCTGGGTCAAGCCTGAGCCAGGAGCCAGAAACTCCACTTAGTCTACCACACACGTGGCAAGGGCTCATGCACTTGGATTAGTCTGTATTTCCTTCTTACGCACATTAACAAAAAGCTGAAAACAGAAGCAGGGTAACCAGTACTCAAACTGGTACTCTGATGCTGGATGCAAGTGTTTGAAGCAGTTTAAACTGTGGTACCACAATACCAGCCCTTTTAATTGTTGATAAACAGCATTGCTAAATTTAACTGTCAAAACCTATGTGTTCAGTTTTTGTGTAATAATGAAGTCTTAGTTTGGATAACAATTCTTGATACTGAGGCAGTTGGGAGGCTGGGCATGGTTTCTCCCCTTGTAGTCCCCTGATCCTCAACCCTTCCCACCCTGAGCAACTGTGTAGACATCATTAAAAATAAAATTACGGCCCGGCGTGGCCTAGCGGCTAAAAGTCCTCGCCTTGAATCCGTCGGGATCCCATATGGGTGCCGGTTCTAATCCCGGCAGCTCCACTTCCCATCCAGCTCCCTGCTTGTGGCCTGGGAAAGCAGTTGAGGACGGCCCATTGCTTTGGGACACAGCACCCACGTGGGAGACCTGGAAGAGGTTCCTGGTTCCCGGCATCAGATCGGCGCGCACCGGCCCGTTGCGGCTCACTTGGGGAGTGAATCGTCGGACGGAAGATCTTCCTCTCTGTCTGTCCTCCTCTCTCCGTATATCTGACTTTGTAATAAAAATAAATCTTTAAAAATAAATAAATAAAATTTAAAAAATATTTTTAAATATCTAGAAAAAGATAAATTACCTATTCAAATGGTAGAGGTAAAGATATAAACACAAACATATCTTCCACCTATGGATTGACTCCCCCAAATGCCTGCAACATCTGGAGTTGGGTTATGCTGACACAAGGACCCCAGAACCCAAGACAGGTGTATTAAGTAGGTGGCAGGAGCCTAACCAGTTTGCTCCATTACCTACCACCTCCCAGGAGACCCATGAACAGGAAGCTTAGTTTGGGAGTGGAACTGGGACTTGAACCAGGCCCTCTGATAATGGGATGCAGCACTGCACGTAGGGTCTTAACTACTATGCCTTTTGCTCTCTTCTAGAGTGACATGCATAGTAATGAGAGATAGTTAACATTTTTGGGATAGTTACTGTGTAATAGACATTATTCAATTGCTTTTATGTGAGAGCCCTCCCCATCTCGCTCCCCCCCCCCCCCCATAGTATTGTAGCAGTTTAATCCCAGTAACAGTGCTGTGAGACAGGTACCATTAATCATGCTACCCATAAGGAAACTGAGGCCTGGAGATAGGTTAAGCCCAGGACCCCATAGATTGTAACTGGAAGATCTGAGATTTGAATCCAGGATTCTGGCTTTAGAGTCTGTGCTGCCAATAGACTCTATATTGAGTCTATTTAATGAGCTAATGGTGAGGTTACTTGAGGATGGAATGTGAGGATCAAAGAGAACAAACTTGTGCTTTGATGCTGCCACCTCTCCTCTGCCATGCCAGGACCTTGCTCAGAAGCTAGCTTGAACACATCTTCCTCGTCGTCTTTCCTCGGACTACAGTTAAATATAAATTCTGACAGTGTGAATTTATTCCCATGACTGACGTCGTTTTGTGACTTCTTCAGGAATCACCGTGCATGGGTTCAAGAAGAGTGGAACTCCAGGAAGAACTGGTGGCCAGTTTTTCACTTTAGCTACTTTTGGGCAAAAAGTGATTGGAAAGAAGATACAGCTTTGGCCTGTGAGAAAGCTTTCGTAGCTGGAATGCTGTTAGGAAAAGGTAGATTTTTTTTCCTTTTTGTCTAGACAAAGCTTCTGGCTGATTTTGAAATGACATAATATGAACGCCATGCATTTGAGAGCTGCTTGGTAGGTGCACCAAGAAATGTTTATCACCAATGGGAAGAGTGCATCCCGAGTTGGAACCAGGCAGTGTGCCTGTCAGGAACCTCTGTGGGTTAGAACAGTGATTTCATATTCTCTGTGGTGCTTGCCTGCAGGATCTGCCTTGAGTGTTAGGGCTTCAAGATACCCGGTGCCTCCTGCTTTCACAGGGAGTGGCCATTTAGTGTGCTGTATAGAAAATTTACTGATATTGTCCACTTCACTGAAAGTACAAAAATATTCTTTACTGACCTCAGTTTTATTTATTAGCACTGTATCTGATGTTTACTTAACTATTCCTGTAGGAAGGAAATGTTTTCTCTCCTTCAGAGGAACAATGCCTTCTTGAATTTATTGCAAGTCCTTTCAAAAGAATGTGATCTTTTCTTTATGGTACATTTTGTCTGATAAAACTATGACCTCTTTGTGTCACTGAAATATAAAAAAAATAGCCAGGAACTAAAATCTGTTCAGGAAGTACAAAATGTGTTCAGAAAGAAAAGGACTAAACCAGACAAAGAACTCTACTAGAAAGCCATCTGTTGTTGGGGAGTATTTCAGCAGTTACTGATTGTATTTTTGGTGTTTTAATAGCTGCAAGACAGTTATTTTCACATATATATATATATATATATATATATATATAATCTGTTGAAGAGATTTGGCTTATCTTGGGGTATGTTTTATTTTGGAGTTAGTATTCTCAGTGGCTGTTTTGTGTGAGAGCCACTGCCCCCATGGCCCTGTACCAGTGTCATTCCCGTAACAGTGCTGTAGAGTAGGTGCCCACAGTCATCAGGATAGTTCCTGGGATCAGGAAAAATGCTGATTTCATGGAAGAAAGAAGTTAATAAATTGGGAAATTTTAAAATTGCTATCTGATACACTGATGAAAAGGAACAAAAGTGTAACTTGGACCTAAGTACAGAATTGTCTAACATAGGTAGTTGGAGATGTTAGGTGTCTACACAGTGTCCAAAGACTTGGATTTGCTTTCCAGTTCTTCACCTGTAACTTTTATCAGACAGACACCCTTTGGGAAACTTCTCAGTGAAGTGGATATTGGAACACCTGTCCTCGTTTGCTTCCAGAATTGTTGTAACCGTTCAGTGAACATTACATCCAAGTGTCTTACACATTCTGTAGTTTTTCCTGACTATCAGGTGTCACCAGGCCTGAAAGTGGACCTACCCTACAGTAGGAGTTTTCTGCTTGGTTCTGGTTGCCAGCATTCCTTCAGTGAATTCAGATAATTGTGGTCTGTCATTGCTTTGTGCCTTCCACCGCCTGCCCCCCCCCCCCCCATACTCTGCTTAAAAGCAAGCCAGGCCTGATTCTCTTTGGAAAGTCCTTGGATCCTTGGAATTTTGGCTTCTTGGTAGTCTATGACTTAACTCTCTAGGATACCTAAACCAAATTAAAATTTCATTGTTTCTCAGGCTTTTCTTTTTTACTAGAGTGGTAGTGAGTCCCTTTCTAGGTTAGGGCTAGTTAAAAGCAGAAACAGAAATTATTTTAGGGATACCCAAACACCTTTGCATCCAGCTATTAAGGTGTTAGAAATGCTGGCATACTGCTTTCTAGGTTAATAAAATGATTCCTCAAGGTACAGTATGTCCTAGCAATTTCCTAGAAGTAAGCCAAGAATGTAATGGAAATGAATTTTCAGAAAGAGTTACAGAGAGGGAGAACAGAGAACTCTTCCATTCTCTAGTTCATTCCCTGGCTGGCCACAATAGCTGGGGCTGGGTCAGACTGAAGCCAGGAGTCAGGAGCATCTTCTGGGTCTCTCACATGGGTATTAGGGGTCCAAGCACGTGGGATCACCGTTGGCTGCTTTTCTCGGGCCCTTAGCAGGGAACTGGGTCAGAAGTGGAGTGGTCGGGATGTGAATCAGTGCCCTATGGGATGCCAGCACTGTCGCAACGCCAGCCCTACAGTTTTCTTACAGACGTTTTATTTTATTTTGCAGTATTGATAGATCGTTCTGTTTGCAATATAAAACTACGTAGTGCTAAGCCCCTTTGTCGGCGTTACAGTTACCACATGGCTGAAGAAGCAGAAAATGTGTGACATTTTCCCACCTTTGGTGTTTTTTTCCAGTCCTGAACACCAAAATTTTAAAAGATAGCTTTTTATTTTTTTCATTTTTTTTAAATTGTAGATGTTCCTCCTATGTCTGATTTACAAGCTGACATTGGGAAGGGAATTATAGTAGCTTGCTTTTGAAGAAGGTTTATGTAATATATGACTATTTATAATATGTAACATGCATACTTCTATAACTAGGGTTTCAGAGAGTAGCAGATAAGCTAAAGTATGTGTTTTAATTTAGGAGATCACTAACATCTTCAAATGTTGACAGGTATACATTTCAGTCATTAATGACATTTAAATGCTTAGGGTATATTGGTATAGTAATGTAAATCTGTTTTCATTATCATTAGTATGCTAGAGATGAAGGAAAATTTTTTAAATGTAGAAATGTAAAATTTGATAATAAGTATTAAAACTTTTTTTTCCCTCTAGGTTGTAGATATTTTCGATACATCTCAAAACAAGATCATCAGATGTTAAGGAAAAAAATTAAGCGCATGAAGAAATCAGTGAAAAAATACAGTATTGTAAAACCAGGACACTGATAATAACATTTAGTTATTTTACAGTAGCTACCAAGTAGTATTTCATTGGTTAATGTTTATATTTATTTGTTGTCTTAACAACTACACAAATTTATTTTTGTATATTTTTTGTATTTTGTTTTCAATTATTGCTAAAGAAAGAGTTTCACTGTCTGCTCCTTGAAAGTATGTATTTTCTTGTTTGTAACACTAACATTTATTAAGAAATAGTTTTTAAAGTGAAAAACATTTGTTTAATTAGTACAATACTACAGCAGTTACCATGTGCAGATCTTTCTCTGAAACTGTGTAATAAAATACACCATGTGGTACTGTCACTTGAATTGATATTCTTTCTTTAGATTCTTATTGATCTGTATTGGACTTAGCTTCACGAGGAAATATTTTGGTGATAAGTTCTGTTGGAATTTTGGAAAGGAAATTATGAGTATAGAAGGACCCCTCCTCCTGTCTCGATACTTCTCAGAGCATGTCGTCTGCTGATATTTCTCTTGCAGCATAGTACTTTGCACATAATACAGATTCTGAACTGACACTGAACACCTCTTGTACAATCAGTTATGGCATAATTATTATCACAAGTATTGGGCAGTACTGTCTGAAATGTCACCTATTTTAATAAGCGTACTCTCAGGCTCTCAGGGTGTTGATTCTTTGAACAGTAGGGGGACCTGTATTGTTTCGTGACAGAAAGAAAATTGAGTTATAAATGTGTGTCAGTAGAAGAGTAAGAAATAGTCCCAGGTCTTACATGAAAGGAGAGAATGTGCCCATTCTTGCATGGCCCGATGGTTGCTTCCCATTTCCGAGAAGGCCCGGGTGGCCCTGAGTTTCCTGGCTGACAGGAGCCCAAGTGTTGCTCCTCCTATCCGAGGCTTCCAGAGTGTGACGTTATCTGACCTTTAAGCAAACAACACAGTGGAAACAGCACCATCACTATGAATCACAGATGCCATATTTTTTGTTGTAAACAGCACCCAATTAGGTATGATTCTGAGCAGGACAAATTGGAAAGCCAGGATTAGGCAGTTTGTAGTTTGAATACTCTTTGGGGCTTTTGTAACCAAGGGCATTGTGAGTGTGTGCCTGTAAGATGGAGACAAGTTTCTCTCGAGGACTTTCTGGTCAAGGCTGTTTGTGCTGGGGACTGGGGAGCCCATAGGGCATCCCCAGGGGTGTGCCTCTGAACAAGAAGCAGCTTATATTTCATCTGTATCTCAGAGAGAAACTTTAGCAGGGTGGGCTAGAACCGTGGAGATAGAAAAGGGAGAGTGAGTGCAGGTAAGCCCATGTCCCCATAGCCCTCTTCCTGCCTGCTGCCCCTCCGACTGGTTGTGGGACTGTGTGAATTGGGGACTCCAGTGTTCATCCTCTTTGCAAGAAATGTGCATCATAGGCTTGCTACATATAAGGCACTTGTACAAAGTAAAGCTTATTCCTAGACGGTAATGTGATCTCAACCCTGAGTGAGGCGAGGGCCCCTAGAGCAGGCAGACATTGCACAGAAACAACCCAGATGTCCCAGACAACCATCCTTGTTGACTCCTGGTTTTCCCCGGGCTACACTCCTGCCCTAATCTGGTTCTATTTCCCCAAGCCTGTGTGGGGAAAGTAACTAGCAGTGTATTAAGAGGTGGAGGGGCTAGGCACTCCAAGAGCTCCTCCTTAATTAGCGGGATTAGGCCCCAACCAAAGGGCTGGAGGAAGTGGTTTGTTCTTTCCCTCCCTTCCACCATAGGAAGACAGACTCTGCTCCTTCCTGCCCTGCGAGCACGCAGCAGCAGCAGGCACCAGCAGTGAAGAACCTGCTGTTGTTCAGATGTTGAACTCCCCAGGCTCCAGGACCATGACACATACATTTCCACTAGCCATCAGTTACCCGGTGAGGTGTTTTGTTCTGGCAGTGTGAACCAAGACAACATCATTCTCATTCACTGTCCTCTCCTTGCCCCTCGCTGCTTCCATCTTCCCAGCCCTGCATCTGTGTCCCTGAGGTTTCCTTCAGTCCTGTCTGGGACCATGTAACATGTAGTCTAATCACAGGGACTGGGCTGCTCAGCGTGTGAAGAAATAATAAAATGTGTGACTTTCCTGGCCTCCCCACCTGCTGCTTGGCAGGAATTCTTAGCACCTCTGCCACAGACGCTTTTGCACCTTTAGGCTAAGTATCCGTGCGTTCCCAGCGTCTCAGCTTGTGCCAGCATTGTGCCTAGGTGGAGTGGGGCAGGTAGGGATGCCTCCTACTGCTCTCTGAAGGTCACTGCTCAGAATCCACCTTCTTTGAACTTGGGGATGGGGCGGGGCAGGGGGCAGGAAGGAAGAGAAGACAGGGGAGGAAGAGAGGGAGGGAACTGGGCAGAGCAGGGAAGCCAACCTGAGCAAACAGTAGTCAGAGTGTCCCCGGGGCTAAAATGGCCAGGAGGTCTAATTCTGGTCTGAGGGGTGGTCCCAGTAGTAGACCCCCCTGGTCGTCCTGTGGCCTCTGCCTTGTGATCTTTTTGGGCCAGGTGGCCTTCCTGCAGGGACACCCCCAGTGCCTGGATTATGGGCCCCCTTTCCGGCCATCCCGGCGCCTTGAGTTCTGCTCCGACTATGAGTCCTTTGGCTGCTGTGACCAGCACAAGGACCGCCGTGTCGCAGCCCGATACCAGGACATCATGGATTACTTCGATCTGAGGGGCCATGAGCTATGTGGAGGTTACATTAAAGACATCCTCTGCCAGGTAGGCCCTGGGCACAGCCCTGAAGGAATGGAGAGGGAGCCCTGGGCAGGGTACCTGCCAGCCCTTTGGGGTTTGAGGTGCTGGGTTGCAGAGGGAGGGTATTGGGGGGAGGGACTTAGGGGACCCAGTCCTTGTGGGGCTCACCAGCCAGGTACTTCACCTTGGAGCTGCAGGCTCCACTGAAGGGAGAGGATGCTGAGTTAGGCTTCCACAGGCACTGCAGGTTCTTCCTGTGGGGTTCTTCTGAGGAAGAGAGGGAGGCCTCCTTTCAGTGCTGAAAGGGCTGGGTTCAACTCCCACCTGTAACCTGTACCGCAGTGGAGTGCAAGATGGAGGGGGTTTCTGCCGAGATCCAGTCTTCCCCGCCCGGGTGATTCTGGAGTGTTGTGTGCCGCAGCTGGGGCTGGAGCCTCTTCCTTGGGGTCCTGCCTGCCCAGCGTCACAGAACTTCAAGCAGCACAGTGGCGGTGACTCAGAGTTTCTGCTTTTCCGGGCTCTCCCACAGCCAAAATCCACATCCCAGGGAGGCCTCGCCTGAACACCGAGGGTTGCAGACTGCATAGTGTTTAGCAGTGCAGGGGCAGAGGTTGACCTTGTTGAGCTGGTGTAGGAGGTGATGCCGGGGAGGGTCACTCTAGGGAGAAGACAAAGTCCAGGCTGACCCGAGACCACCCCTGAGCACATCCCAACAACTGCCTCGCCACCCACCACTTGTCTCTTCATGCTTCTTGCTGCCACTCAGCTGGAACATGCTGGTCACCACCACACTCCTTGCCAGGGACACAAAGTACCAAGCTTCCCAGAGTGTACAGGAGAAGTCACAGCCAGGCTGGGCCCAGAGCCAGCCACCTAGGTAGTGCAGCCCTGGGCAACACTTTTTCCCCTCAATGTCCAGCCCTCAGTAGCTTCCTGGAGAATTAACCCTGGGATAACCATGTGGGCAGTGGCAGGACTTTTGTGAACAGCATTCACACCAATTACTTCTGAGATTTACAAACTTTTTGGGTCCTGGTGTGGTGGCCTAGCAGCTAAAGTCCTTGCCTTGAACACGCCAGGTTCCCATATGGGCGCTGGTTCTAATCCCGGCAGCTCTGCTTCCCATCCAGCTCTCTGCTTGTGGCCTGGGAAAGCAGCTGAGGATGGCCCAAAGCTTTGGGACCCTGCACCCTAGTAGGAGACTTGGAAGAGGCTCCTGACTTCAGATCGACGCAGCACTGGCCGTGGTGCTCACTTGGGGAGTGAATCATTGGATGGAAGATCTTCCTCTCTTGTCTCTCCTCCTCTCTATATATCAGACTTTGCAGTAAAAAGAAATCCTTAATTTTTTTTTCTTTTGTGGATTTGAGGCACTAGGAAAATGTCAGCCAAATAAGCGTCCCTGTGTCCATTTGTTAAAGATATACAAGGATGGGGGTCGGCACAGTGGTGCAATAGGCTAATCCGCTGCCCTGCAGTGCCAGTGTCCCATAGGAGTGTCGATTTGTGTCCCAGATGCTCCACTTCTAATCCAGTTCCCTACTATGGCCTGGGAAAGCAACAGAGGTTGACTCAAGGCCTTGGGACTCTGCACCCACATGGGAGACTGGGCTTTGGATCAGTTCAGCTCTGGGAATTGTGGCCATTTAGGGAGTGAACTAGTGGATGGAAGACTTTCTCTGTTTCTTCTCTCTGTAAAAATCTGCCTTTCAGATAAAACTTTAAAAATCTTTAAAAGAACATCAACAAGTCCTCCCCTGCACATGCAGTGTGTTCCCAGGAAAGACTGTACAGGCAGTGATAATGACTTCTGTGCTATCAGAAATCCAGCATTGTAAATGACTTGTCCAAGGTCATATAGTCCTGGGACACAAATCTAGATGCTTAGACTCCAAGTTGTGGCATTTTGGTCATGAGACGGAACTAATAGCAGGACTGGTCCATGTACTGAGTGATTTTCTGAGCTCTAGCATGAGTAGTTTCACCAGCCGTGCGCATAGGAGACTCAATTGTTGAATCTCCAAATGGAGACGCTTCCTGGACTGAGGTTCCTCACCCAGAAAGCAGGGATGTTTGCTGAGTGAGCTGAGTAGAAGCTTGCTCGGCAGCCCACAGTCAGGGGCAGTAAGACAGAGCAGTACCCACAGGAAGTGTGGCCGGTCTCCTCAGTGCTGATGCTTTGCATATGTTAAACAATTAAGTATTTCTAATGAACATGTAAAGAGATGATTCAGACACTGAATCTCTGGCAGTGACAGACTGAATGTCCATTTTGATCATCTTAATTATATTTCCAACCTGGAAAGGCACAGCCTCTGAAGGAACTAGCACTGTAGCTCCAACCTCCAGATTCAACGAACATGCGCTCTCTACCAAATTACTTCAATTACTTCAGAATTAGATAGGGAAATCAAATCTCATAACTTTAACATTTGTAAGAAAGGGAAAGATTGTAATATTTGGTTCTGTCTTCTTATAACTCTATTCATTCTTTGATAGAACTTGCATGTCAAGAACTAAGCTAAGAAGGCTACAGTGTAGGGCAGAGTGAGAGGTTAATCCATATTCTTTTCTGCCTTTCTAAATAATTAACTATGCAGAAAACTTGGGTCACAGAGAAGTGACTTACCGGTAATTGGTCACAACCCCCCCAGCGCCTGAAGTTTCCCATGTTTACTTGTTCAAACCCACACCAGCTTCCTTCCCTTTCCAGGAGTGCTCGCCCTATGCCGCTCACCTATATGACGCCGAGAACCCGCACACGCCACTCCGGAACCTCCCAGGCCTCTGCTCTGACTACTGCTCTGCTTTCCACTCTAACTGCCACTCCGCCATCTCCCTGCTGACCAATGACCGTGACCTCCAGGACGCCCAGGACAAGGACAGTGCCCGCTTCTGCCACCTCCTCAACCTTCCTGACAGGGACTATTGTTTCCCCAACGTCTTGAGGAACGACCAGCTCAACCGCAGGCTGGGTGTGGTGGCTGAGGACCATGAAGGCTGCCTGCAGCTCTGCCTTGCTGAGGTGGCCAACAGGCTGAGGAACCCTGTCGCCATGGTCCATGCAGGGGACGGCTCGCATCGCTTCTTTGTGGCCGAGCAAGTGGGAGTGGTGTGGGTCTACCTCCCTGATGGCAGCCGCCTGGAGCAACCCTTCCTGGACCTCAAGAGCGCTGTGCTGACCACTCCGTGGATTGGAGATGAAAGAGGCTTCTTGGGTTTGGCTTTTCATCCTCAATTCCGTCGCAACCGCAAGTTCTATATTTATTATTCCTTTCTGGGCAGAAAGAAGGTTGAAAAGATCCGAATTAGTGAGATGAAGGTTTCTCGGGCTGATCCCAACAAAGCTGACCCCAAATCTGAGAGGTGAGATCCACAGGTGAGGGTTTGTAGCTCCGTCAGGTGTGCCCATATAGTGGCAAGTCAGTCCTTGGAGTTGATAAGAGGGGGCCGTACTGGGTTGAGCGCATTTGACAAGGAAGTTGAAAAAGGGACCATTGTTGATTAGAAATCAGACAGCCCACGAGTCACTCAAGTCACTTGTCTTTGTGGAGGCACAGTCATCCCCTCCCCTAATGAGGGTCACGCTTGTTTGCTTTTGTAGAGGATAAGCAACAGTCCGTGACCTTAGGGTTTTGGGAAATTGTCACAGATAGTCTTGATACATCAAATAGAATAATAGCCTCTAATTAGTTCATGGCCATTATATCCCAGGACATGACTTCCCATCCTCACAGCAAGCTGCAGCACAAGGCCATGGTCAGATGAAGACTCACTTGAAGTTGGCCTCAAACTCAAACGTTCTTTCTGCTCTACCCCTCTGCTTGTTTTCCTTCTCCTTTCTGCCTTGTCTTTACATGTTATAACTGGAAAGAACTTGAACAGATAGAGTAGGTCCTGATGAGTTGCTTAAAGGAAGAGATCAGGAATCCTGGTGCAGCAGAGAGTCGGGACAAGCCTTAGAAAGGGACAATTGATGTCATGGCTGGGCTGCAGCTTGTGAGGTCACAGTATGGAAAAAAAAATGGCCCATAAAAGAGTCACACCAGGGAACATGGGGTATCTTAGAGTGCCACAGTTGCCTGCTTCATGGAAACTCTGTGGGGAGTTTTGGTTGCCTTGGCAGGTCCTGTTGTCACTTCTGGGTATTACGAGATGATGGGGCTATATTCAGCTTGGGTCAAACCCTAATGTATAATTTCTTTGTCGCATCTAGGATCATCTTGGAGATAGAAGAACCAGCCTCCAATCACAACGGTGGACAACTTCTCTTTGGCTTGGATGGCTATATGTATATATTCACTGGGGATGGAGGGCAGGCCGGGGATCCCTTTGGCACGTTTGGAAATGCTCAGAACAAGTAAGCTGGGGGCAGTTCCTTCGGAGTGAATCCCTGAGACAGCACTCTCGCTAGGATGGAGGCAAACCCAAATCGCTTACCATAAGCTAAGTTCCCATTCACTGAGGCAGGTGGGGGATGTTTGGTTTTCTGGCCTACAGATTCCAGACCTTGTGTATTTCAGTAGTTAATACTCTGCGCATGTACTGTCACTCTCAGGGTGCTATGTAGGGAAGGAGCCAGAATTTCAAATGCATGTTAGCAGGACATTTTCTACCATGCCGATCATCCAGTTGAGTTAAACTCAACAGTATTGAGCACTGTGTTCCAGGCACTATGCTTGATGTCAGAGACCCAAGAGAAATTAATAAGAAGTAATATGGGTGCTTGCTTGGCAGTTCTGCAGAAGCCAAAACTGGGCAAATGTCTTTCTCTAAAGACTGATTTATTTATTTGAAAGTCAGAGTTACACAGAGAGAGGAAGAGACAAATCTTCCAGCTACTGGGTTACTTCCCAAATAAGTGCAAGCTGTGCCAGGCTGAGGCCAGGAGCCAGCAGATTTTTCTGAGTCTCCTATGGGAGTGCAAGGGCCCAAGCACTTGGTCCATTTTCTGGTGCTTTCCCAGGTGTGTTAGCAGCAAGCTGGATTTGAAGTGGAG
Source organism: Ochotona princeps (assembly GCF_030435755.1). Lineage (NCBI taxonomy): Eukaryota > Metazoa > Chordata > Mammalia > Lagomorpha > Ochotonidae > Ochotona > Ochotona princeps. The sequence goes on along the minus strand of NC_080841.1, from coordinate 29,616,288 downwards.
CAGTTGAATCTTAAACTGGTGTCCATATGGGATGCTGGCATCACAAGTACGTGGTTCACTTGCTATGCTATTCTGGTCCCTAAATGGGCAAATCTTAATCTCTTGTATACATTTAAAAGAATGATGCAAGTCGTGTTTCCCCAAGTGGCTCCTGCCAGTGTTAATGATCAGTCAGGCCTGTCAAGTGGTCTGCTCTAATGCTCTTGTTCACCTGTGCTTGCCTCTTGGCCTTCCATCTTTCAGAAGTTCACTGCTGGGAAAAGTATTAAGGATCGACGTGAATGGGGCAGGCTCTGGTGGCAGGCAGTACCGAATCCCCTTGGACAATCCATTTGTTTCCGAGCCGGGAGCTCACCCCGCCGTCTATGCCTATGGGGTCCGAAACATGTGGCGCTGTGCTGTAGACCGAGGGGACCCCATCACACGCCAGGGCCGAGGCCGGATATTCTGTGGGGATGTGGGCCAGAACAAGTTTGAAGAAATTGACCTCATTGTTAAAGGAGGGAACTATGGCTGGAGGGCCAAGGAAGGCTTTGAATGTTACGACAGAAAGCTTTGCCTCAATACCTCACTGAGTAAGTAAGCGGTTCTCTGGGTGATTTCATGCATGACATGGGTGGTTTGGATGCGGAAGGAGGAATACCACCTTTGGTGGTTTGAATGATGCCTTATTTGTGTCCTGTGGGACAGCAGTTCTCTGAGTGATCCTCCAACTGCTGGCACCAGAGATGCTTGGCAGTATTTGCTGAAAAGTAGATTCTTGATGTTGACCAATCAATTATTTGTCTATTGTTTGGTTTCCCTGTCCCACCTTATGGGGAAATTAGCTTTCAAATGACCAATCTGCTTGTTGTTTCTGAGTTTGTGTTCTTGAAGCTCTTCTCTGTCTGTAAAATTAGTGATCTTTGGGCCATAGGAATGTTTATTCTGTTTTGTGAAGTGGAGTGTTGTCTGGCTATTGAATAGGTAATAAAACTAGTTAAGTTTATGTTTTTCTTAAAATGTATTTTCTTAGACTTTGCTTAGACCTAATGAATCAAAATCTTGAGTGGACTGGGGAAATGGCCTTGATGTAAGATGTTCTTAACATAAATATGTTCGAGAGAAGTTACATGATTTTGAGAACAACTGGCAGAACAAAATTGCCAGCTTATTTATTTCCCCACTGGGACAGCCCCCTGAAATGATTTGCATCCAGTCATCTGTGAGTGCAGTGCCTAGAATCAACAATCATACTGCCCTTTGGAAACTCTGCCTGGCTTAAGAGCCAAATATTCTGACTCCATCAGTCTTGCTGAGTTGTGTCTGTCCTCTAAGTTACCAAGCAGTTGTATAGAGCCTCACAATACTTTCCATCTCCTTAAACCTGATTACCTGCCCTATAAACTTTGATGGAAAATCTAGATATGTGAGAATATTTAACTTCAAAAACAGATCATAATATGATTGGTTTATTGGGAAGAATGACTAATTCACTTGCCAATCTGTCCTGATGACTAAAGAGATAAAGTATTCCTCACTGAGCCAATCAACTGTATTTCAAAGCCCTTTTCTTCCTCCTTAAAGTGCCCTTGACACCTTTGCCTTGCTCCTGGACAGATGATGTTCTGCCAATCTATGCCTATGGCCACGCTGTGGGGAAGTCAGTCACAGGAGGCTATGTCTACCGTGGATGTGAATCTCCAAATCTGAACGGTTTCTACATCTTTGGGGACTTCATGAGTGGGTAAGGAAGGACCAATATAACCTCTACCTTTGTTATTTGCAACTTTTTATTGGGTGTCACTTACATATGATGGACTACAAGCTCTTAAGAGCATGGCGGGATAAAGTTTTATGAATGTATCACCACTAATCATGTCATAATGCAGAGCTTATCTGTCATCCTTGAAGGTTCCTTCTCTATTAACCTGTCAAAGCCCTCTCTCTCTCTCTCTCTCTCTCTCTCTCTCTCTCTCTCTCTCTCTCATTCTCATTCCCTTCATGTGTGCCTGCACATAGAATAGCCAGAGAGAACTCCTCTCACCAGACGTTAGTTCTGCTTCTGGAACTTCCTATATGGATGGAATCATAGTGATTGCACTGCTTTCTTTGAGAGTTGTCTGTGAGATTCATCCTTGCTGTGAACATGTATCAGTAGTTTTTCTTCTTGATGGCTTGGCAGTGTTCATTTGTATGAGGGCATTATAATTTATTCACCTATTCTTTAGTGATGGATACTGAGTTTTGGGATGTTGTGAGTAAATTGTTATAATGTTTGTAGTTTTTAGGGCAGGGTCTTGTAATCTATGTTGATACTATATAAATGGTATTTTGTTAAATTTCAATTTATGATTCTTTATCCTGCAGAATTTTTTTTTTTTTTTTTGCATATTGATCTTGTATCTGGCAGCCTTGCTAATTCCTCGCTGGTTTTAGTAGCTATTTTAAAAAAATATTCTGTTGGGTCTTACATGTGAATGAGCATTGATCTGAGACAATAGGTATCTTTTATTTTCTCAGATTGAGTTTCTTTATTGGTTTATTGTTTTTAGCTTCTATATAATAGAGTGGAATAAAAAGTGTGCTGTGAGGCAACTACTTGCTATTACGTCAATGTAATAGTAACAGCTAGTGGATTGTGAGCCCTTATCAGAAATACTGGTGAGGTCTTTATTACATGATTGGTTGTTTTAACTTTCACAACAGTTACCATTTTACAGATGAGGAAATTGCAGCTTACATGTGCTAGACAACTAGCCACAGGTCACAGAACTCAGAAAAGTAAGTCTTACAGTGGTACGAATTTCACAGGGCACCAAACTTGTGTGTGTGTGTGTGTTTAAAGATTCTATTTTTATTGGGAAGTCAGATATACATAGAAGAGGAGAGACAGAGAAGAGGAGAGACTTCCATGCATTGATTCACTCTCCAAGTGGCCACAATGGCCAGAGCTGAGCCAATCTGAAGCCAGGAGCCAGGAGCTTCTTCCAGGTCTCCCACCCTGGTGCAGGGTCCCAAAGGTCTGTGCTGTCCTTGACTGTTTTCCCAGGCCACAAGCAGGGAACAGGATGGGAAGTGATGCTGCTGGGATTAGAACTGGCGCCCATATGGGATCCCAGTGTGTGCAAGGCAAGGACTTTAACTGAGACAAAAACAAAACAAAATGAAACAAAACACTTGTTTTATAATATTAAAGTATACACTTCCCCATCTAGAGCAGCTTTGCTTTTGGGGGGACCATTAGTTATTCATCTTTTTGTGGGAGACCCAGTTCTTGAACTTGAGGATTCAGAGATTCTAGATGAAAAAATTTCCTGCAGAGTGGCAATATGGATTCCTAAAATATAAGGTTTTATTTTTCATGTAGTCGACTTATGGCTTTGCAGGAAGATAGGAAAAGCAAGAAGTGGAAGAAGCGGGACATTTGCTTGGGCAGCACTGTGACCTGTGCCTTCCCAGGGCTGATCAGCACCTACAGCAAGTTCATCATCTCCTTTGCCGAAGACGAAGCAGGTAACAAACATGAAGTCAGGTTGGTCAGCCTCAGTGAGCATTTCTTGCTATTGCTGTGCTGACACGGCGACCGCTGTTCTCCCATTATCACTGCCTTCTAGTCCTGTTTTAGCAGGAACTGGATTCCTTCTCATCACTTTACATTCTCCACATCACTTGGGCATTGCAGCTCCCCTGCATTGCCATCAGTCTGCTCAGTTCAGCGACATGGAAATGGACTGAATATGTCTACCTCCACTCTGGGTTGAGCCACACACCTCATGGCCAGGGATTGTCAAGATCTATGCTGTCACCTGTTTATTCTTTTAATAACAAAGGAGGTTCACGAGCCCTTCCTTCCCTGATGTGTTCTTTTTGTTTAAATTTTTTCTTTATTTTTGACAGTCTTTACATGGTTAAGTAGGGCACAAAGTTCAAGGGCTACAGGAAATGGGTAAGACTATTATTTCCACATTTTCTTCTTTTTCTGTATCTGGGGTAAATGGGGAGATAAAGGGAGAAGCCCCACCCAGTCTCCCACCCACCCAAGGTCCCTGATGTGGGGCATGTTTTGAGGGTCTTGTTCAAGTGGTTTTGATAGTTCAACAGTTCTGAATTGCTGCCAATCCCACCATTCCAAGCACGATGAAGTTGCTGCAGAATCCACTGATTGACATAGTCCACCTTAGAGTCTCCATTTGCCCAGTTTTTCACTGCCAACATATGGCTGGGGTAGTTGATTGATTAGTTCTGTCCTCTGTTGTAGTGCCAGGTATCCTCTGCAGGTTCTAATAGACTGCCATGTCCTCCACGCACACCTGACTGTGCTGTCCACTTCTCTGTCTGAGCCTCTGAGGAGGCTTGGCTCTGGTCCCTGATCTGTTCTAACTCCAGTTACAGAAAAAGGACACAGGGCCAAGGTGAGCAGAGTGTGAGAATCCTGTTGGAGTCTGCCCAGGTGGGAGGGGCATGGCTCAGGATAAACCAGCTGGTGGGGCTGGGCTCTTTCCTGACTTCGTGAAGCATCTGTGAGCAAGGGAAAAGTAAAATAATAAGAAAACAAATAAACTCACACACATGATTTATTTAGTTTTGTTGGGAATGGGGAGGGGAGAGAGAGAGAGAGAGAGATCGAGATCTTATCTTCCATCAGTTGGTTCATTCGCTAAATGCCCACAAAAGCCATTCCGAGTCAGCCAGAAGGCCAGAGTTGGGAACCCAGTCCAGACCTTCAGCCAACACATGCTGCCTCCCTGGCTGTGCTAATTGCTAACAGGAAACTGGACTAGAAGCAGAGCAGTTGGAATTAGAAGCCAGAACTCTGACAAGTGTGTCAAGTAGTATCTCTCTTTTTTCCTTTAAAGGTGTATGTTTTATTTTGAAAGTTAGGAGTCTAGAGAGAGGGAGAAACACATGCACATACACATGGAGAGACAGTGAGGGTGGGGGGGAAGAGCACTCTTCTCCCTGCAGGTTCAGTCTGCAGATGACTGCAATGGCCAGTGTCAGGCCAGGCCAGGGCAAAGCCAGAAGCCAGGAGCTTCATCCAGGTCTCATCCACTTGGTGCAAGTGCCTAAACTTTTGGGTCACCTTCCACTGCTTTTCCCAGGTCATTAGCAGATTGGAAGTGGAGTGGCTAGTACACAAATAAATACCCATGTGGAATGCTGGTGACTCAGGCAGTAGTCATAATACCAGCCCCAAGGGGCATCTTAATTACTGTACCCAAATGTCCTCCCAAGGTATTTTTTTTGTGAGAAATGTAAGAGTACACTAGGTGAGAGTTTGCTCAGTAGGCAGACTAGGCATATACTAAGGGTATTGGCAAAGAAAAGCACATATGCATAGGTGAGAAAGAGAGAGGCTCAGCTCTACAAAACTTTTAAATATGGGGCTGGCTTGGTGGCATAGCCAGATAATTTCCTCCTGCAGTGATGACTTCCCATAGGGCACAGGTTTTAGTCTTGCCTTCTCCACTTCCAATCCAGCTCGCTGCTAATGCAAACGGGAAAGCAGTGGAGGATGGCCCAAGGCCTTGGGTTCCTGCAGCCACATGGGAGACTCGGAAGAAGCTCCTGGCTCCCAGCTTTAGACCAGGGCTTGAACCAGCAGATTGACAATCTCTTGCTGTCTCTTTCTCTGTTACTCTGACCTTGAAATCAAATAATTCTTTAAAAAATAATTTCCACATACTTTACAGAGAACTGACTTAAAAGTTATTTGTTTTAATTTTATTTAAATGGAGTGGTGGTAGTGGAGAGAGATCTTTCTTCTGCTTGTTCACCCCAAGATGTTTGCAACAGCCAGGAATGGGCCTGCCCTCAGCCGGGAGCCCAGAAGTTGATTTCGGTCTCCCACCTGGTGGCAGGGACGCGCTACCTGAACCATCATCTGCTGCTTCCCAGAGTGTCTGTCAACAGGAAGCTTGATCAGAAGCTGAGGAGCTGGGACTCCAGCAGGCCATGTGATATGAAGCATGGGCAGCTCAAGTGACATTGTAACATTGTAATCTCCGTGGCTTATGCCCAATCTGTAATTTTTTTCTAACTTCATCTTGACTAGGTTTCATTTTGAAATATAACATTTTCACATTTTAAATAAGTCCAGTATTTGCCAGTGGATATGGCCATGCTTAAAGGTAAGAAATGAGGATAAAATGGCCTTTCAGGTCCTTGCCAGACCTGGATTCTCTGTAGGTGCTTGGGTTCTTTCAGCTCTGAGCTGTGGGCAGACTTATTGGTAGACCTGTCCCTGGGCAGGTCAGGAAGAGATGAGGCAGCTCTGGGACCCTTCTCAGCTAGCCTATAGAGAATTTGATGTGAACATTCTGTAGGATCAGATGGCATTCTGGAAAATTCAAGCATTTCTAATAGAAATCAACATGAATTTTGATGGAAAGTTCAGGCACAGAGAAAAGTAGAGTGAGCACAGGTTGGAAAGGGGATGGTGGTGGGCTTCTCCCCACTGCCCTGCCCTGCCCCCAGGAGGCAGGATTGCCCAGGAACACTGGGGTCACCTTTAAGGACAGACCACAGGGCCCCCAGCTTTGATGGATTGGTTTGTTGTGCCTGCAGATGTATTACAGGAGAAAACAGGCAGCTGCAAAAACACATTCACTGCAAAAAACCTCAGTGTTCTTGGCTCAATTTTAGGACATGGGTTGGCCAAGGTGTTCCTAAATCAAACACTGCCCAAGGGCAGCCCTAAAGCCAGTGACTGTTCCCCAGGCAAGTTTGTTTCTTGGGAAGCTGCGAGTTTTTTTTGCACAAACACTTGCATACTTTTTGCTCTTTAGCATAGTCTTTTCCACTTAGAGACATTTTTAGATTTGAGCATTATTTCATTTTTTTTTCTTATCACTTGTCAGTTGAGGAAAATTCTTACTTCCTGTGTTGAGTTTCATAGCTGGTGTGAATAAAGAATCCCTGAGTGAATGGCAGGTGTGGGACTGCCCAACTGTCAGGATTGTGGAATGTCAATCACTGAGGCATGTTCCCAAGAGGGCTGGCCAAAGTGATGCTGCTTGCAGTCAATTCACATTGTATGCCCTGTGTTCCTCAAGTCCTCCTAAAATGTATACACTAAGAACATGAGCATGGGGCCTGGTGCGTGGCATTCCTAAGTGGCCTCCACTTAGGAAGTCAGCGTAACTCATCTGTCCACAAACCAACAGCTCTTTTGGTGGCTGTCACTCCACGCAAGGGGCTCTGAGAAATCCATGCCACCTCACAGTGTGCCCAAGGCAAGCATTGGAACCATTCTCTGCACATTCAAGGAAAGCTGTTGTTGACACTCTCCAGCGCTGTGTAAAAAGCTCTAGGTCTTTCGGACTTGCTGTTTAACAGATATTTTCTTCCAAACCAACGTGGAAGAGAATGTAAGGCAATAGCCAGTGGATTTAATTTAATGTAATTGCACCAAGGCACCAAGCCAATAGCAGTGTTGCAAGCCAAAGCACCAGCAGGAACCAGGATTATAGGACCCTTCTGAGTATCTGAGAATCGTTTGAGATGTTGGGATCCCGTTTTACCAATAAATAAATATCTGAGGGTTGGCCTGGTGTGATGGATCAAGGGCTAAATCCTCACTTTGCAAGTGCCAGGATCTCATATGGGCACCAGTTCATGTCCTGGATGCTCCATTTCTCATCTGTCTCCCTACTGTGGCGTGAGAAAGTAACGGAGGATAGCCCAAAGCCTTGGGACTCTGCACCCATGTGGGAGACCCTAAAGATACTCCTGGTTCCTGGCTTTGGATCAGCTTAGCTCCAGCTGTTGTGTCCATTTAGGAGAATGAAACAGAGGATGAAAGATCTTTTTCTCTGTGTCTCCTCTCTGTAAATCTGATCTGTGTTTTCAATAAAAAGAAATAAATCTGTCTAGTGAAATTTGTTAAGTGCACAGACCTCCGAAGCTCATTACTGGTCTTTTGGAAAGGCATTTTGCTATTTCACACTGAAGTGTCTTTGATGGGAAGATAGGTCTTGGAAGCCATTCCTGTCTACCTTGTTCATCCGCCTTCCCTGAAGGCAGCAGGAAGGTTAAGTTTTCCATGAGTTGGATTAGTAGACAAAGGCCCCCAGGAGACTGTCTATACAGCGTTGAAATTGAAGCACATGAATAAAGCAATAGACCTGTAGTTTAAAGTGAATATTTCTCTTATGATAAAACATATATATATATAAATCTTTAAATATCCAAGGGTTATGCAGATTAAGAGGTCACCCAAGATAATGCAGTGGTGTTACCAGAACTCAACTACAATTTTCTTTTAAGATTTATTTATTTTTATTGGAAAGTCAGATTTACAGAGAGGAGAGACAGAGAGAAATATCTTCTATCTGCTGGTTCACTCCCCAAGTGGCCGCAATGGCCAGAACTGAGCAAATCTGGAGCCAGGAGCCTCCTCTGGGTCGCCCACATGGGTGCAGGGTCCCAAGTCATTGGACCATCCTTGACTGCTTTCCCAGGCGACAAGCAGGGAGCTGGAAGGGAAGTGCAGTAGCTGGGATATGAACTGGCACCCATATGGGATCCCGGCACATGAAAGGTGAGGCCGTTAGCCACTAGGCTATTGTACAGGGCCCTCAACTATAAATTTCCTGAAACGTTGGTAGTCCTGAAGTTGGGTTCTTAGCTCTATGTTAGCGTGGCTGTCATACAGAGCAAGAATCGAAGTGGAACCACTGTGAGAAAGGAGCCACGTTTCCACAGTCCAAGCATTAAAGCATAGCAAGAAACTGGCTGCACGTGGGAGAACATGGGTACAGATGCTTTTTGGGGGCATGGAGGAAGCAGCAGGCAGGCTGGGTGTGGGGAGGGTGTCAAGAAATGGAGAAGGAAGAGGGAAAATGAGAGTGAGGCTTAGGGAAAACGGCCCTCAGGTGGGGCTGGTGGAATCAAGCACTTAAGGAAGGGGTCTACTCACTGTGGGCTCCAGAGGGCTCTTGGAGAATCCCCATCACGTGAAAAAGTTGGGTAAAGTGGGTCTGGTGCAGTACCTAGTAGCTAAAGTTCTTGCCTTGCACACCTGTGATCCCATGTGGGCACCTGTTTGTGTCCCTGATTTCCACTTCCCTTCCAGCTCCCTGCTTGTGGCCTAGGAAAGCAGTCAAGGATGGCCCAAAGTCTTGGGCCCCTGAATCCACATGGGAAACCCAGAGGAAGCTCCTGGCCTCTGATTGGCTGAACTCTGGCCATTGCAGTTAGTTGGGGAGTGAACCAGCGGATGGGGGAGCTTCCTCTCTGTCTCTCCTTCACTCTGTAAACAAATAAATCTTTTTATTTATTTATTTTTTTTAACAAGTTGGAGAAGGAAACAGGTGCTTGCAGAGGCAAAGCTTCCAAGAGCAAAGAGGTGATCTGGGAGAGGCATTTTTAGTTCACATACAGTTACCACTGCTAGGCCACACTCTGAGCTTTGGGGCATTGTTGATGACTGCTTTTCCCTACTCCCTTGCAGGGGAGTGAAGGCCTGGCTGTGAACCAGGGATCCAGGGCCCTGAACAGGGCCTTACTGCATTCAAGGGCTGCAATCTCCTCTTGGTGGCTTTCTTTGTGTGCAGCTCTGCTCAGCTGACCTGATGTGTTATCACAGTGTACTTCCTCCTGTTTCCTTAGGGGAGCTGTACTTCCTGGCCACCTCATACCCGAGTGCCTATGCAGCCTACGGATCTATTTACAAGTTTGTTGACCCCTCCAGGTGAGTTGTGGTGTCCTTTTCAGCTCAGGTGCATTTTTGTCCGCCCTCACCTTGATGGCAGTCACATCCTCTGCCCCCTGAGAGCATCACCAGAATGATCGAGGAAGCAAACTTTTCGAGGTGGGGCATCTTTTGTCTGTCAAGACCCATTTGGATTTTTCTAATATCATTCGTGGGTCATTCAAAATGATCAACTTAAAAACTAGCGTACTATGGATTTATTAAATTTTGAGTCACACTTGAATTGGTGTTGGCAGGGCCAAAAGAAATTATTTTCCCGGCCTACAGCCTGTGGGTTCTTTACCCCTGCCAAGATAGATGTAAAGTGGTTTAAATAAACGTGCAAAACAATGTACTTATAAGAAGTAGGGAAGATTCGGGAAATGGTCTTGCAGCTGTTGGAGATAAAGATCTAGAGACTCAGAATAGCCAGTCTCAATCTGTGGCTCCTAAAAAAAACATGTGCTTCTGAAAATGTCTGGGCTCATCTGACAGCAGGTGTCCATCTGTGAGCAGCTGAGTGAATATTGGTGCTCTCTCTCCTGGGCTGGGTTGTCTCAAGCCTCTCCACCTGGCCTCTCTGGAACTCAGTTATAGTATCCAGGCACTTGGTGCATACCAGGCTGTTAACTTCTCCCTTGTTCGCCTCTCTCCAAGGCTAACAGTCCTTCAACAGAGTAGCCCAGGTCCACAATACAAGTTGCCACTGGTGAGTTGTTGAGCAGGTGGTCACTGTGGCTGCCCCTGGGAGGGTGGTGCAGTATTTCCACCATGAGGACTCTGGATCGAGTGCTGAATTTGTTTCAGGATTCTTACCCAAACCAGGGAAGTCTTTCTGGGATTGAGCTATTAAATCTGCAGAGCAAAACTTCCCTCTGAGGCTTATGCAACACATATTTGGGTTAGAGTTGAGTAGACATTAGGTAACTAGGTCCAAGTTATTGATTAGAGCTCTGGGCTGACAGCTCTGGCCTAGCTCAGCTTCTATCTGACAACAAGGCCTCCCTCTACTTGGTGCATTGTCAGAAGTTTCTGCAAGAGGCTCTGACCTGGATCCTGGGCTGCATATTCTTGGCTGAGTGTGGAGCACAGTGTCGAGGAATGAACTTGGTACTGGGCTGTCTCCTGTTCCGGGTCTACCTCCGTGTGTATCCCACATATGCACCAGGGATGGAGCAGGGCCAGGCACACCTGCCTAAGGAATTCGGCTCTTCCCCCTAACAAGTTTCCTGTGTGAAGTCATTCTTCTTTGGCAGTTTCCTGATAGGTTTGTGGCTAGCTGAACTCCCTTTTTTAAAAAAATTTTTTTTTATTAATTTTTATTGGAAAGGCAGATTTCTAGAGAGAGAAGGAAAGACAGAGAAAAAGATCTTCCATCCTCTGGCTCACACCCCAAATGGTTGCAATGAGTACAGCTGAGCCAATCTGAAGCCAGGAGCCTCCTCTGTTCTCCCACATGGGTACAGGGCGTTAAGGCTTTGGGCCATTCTCTGCTACTTTCCCAGGTCACAAGCAGGGAGCTGAATGGGAAGTGGAGCAGCAGGGATTAGCACCGGTGTCCATATGGAATGCTGCTCTTGGAGGTGGAGGATTAGTGGGTTGAGCCAATGCGCCAGTCCTGAACTCCGCTCTCATAAGAGCATCCGTGGGAGTGTCAGCTGTAAAGCCTTGTACCATGCGGAAGATGTCTTTCTGCACTTACTTTGTCTGGGTTTGCTGTTCCCTGAGTCATCGCTGTGTTCCAGCTGCTGTGCTGAGTGCTGTGTGCAGGTTCTCACTTCATGCTAACAGATTCCTCACCCGTGCAGGCTGACAGCCACAGTCCATGAATAAGGAAGTGAAGTCTGAGAAAGTGAAAGGACTGGCTTGAGGTAGGAAGCCTTTCTCTTGGTCAAAGTTCATCAGCTGTTCACTCAGTACAGCTGCGTCCATCCCAGCACCCAGGCTCTGTACCACTCTGTTGTAATGAACCGGACCTGCTCTGTTTACTTAATCAGCCTGCGTTTGCCCCAGCATGCAGTCCCTGCATCCCATGGGCAGTTGGTTGACTGATACATTTTCCCCCTCTCCTGGCTTTTCCTCCTGCCCATCTTTAAGAGGCAGCAAACTATAGTGGTCAGCAAGCCAGACTCGGGAGCCTGTGTTTAGATCTCGGCTTTGTCAGTGAGCTTGAGCCCATTTCTTAGCCTTTGCGTACCATACTTTCCTGTCTGTTGAGTGGGAATAATAACAGCACCTGCTTCCTAGGCATGGTATGAAGACTGAATGAGTTAATATTTCTGAAGCACTTAGAATAGTGTCTAGGTACTTTCTAGGGGTTTGCCTAATGAATAAAGCTACTTCTTCCTGGGGGTGTGGAATGAGGCTCAGAGTTGGAGAAGGCAGACAGGCAGTGGGGGCTGCTGGGAAGTTTCAGCTCTACCCTGACCAGCAGCAGAGCTTACCACCACCAGCATCCCTGTTTTCTCAGAAAAGCCACCCAGGGGACAAGCGATTTGAGACTGAGTGAGTTACGAGGCAGGGAGCTGGGTGTTATTTAAGGGGACTGTGTCACCCAATTTCTTGAAGTTGCTACCACCACCGTCATCTTCCTCCTCTTCCTGCTCCTCCTCATTATTGTCATCTTTAGAGCACCTGTTATGTGTTCCAACTGTCTTTTTTTTTTCCTAATCAGTCACTTGTGTCGTTCCAGATACCCAGCTCTCATTTAATCTTCACTGTGTGGTTGCAAGATGGGTACTATTACTTTTTGTATTTCATACATGCAGAAATTAAGACTGGACAAGTCTTCCTTGCCCTGGTCACTGGGGTTAGGACCCAGTTCTGTTACTATGCCCTTGCTCTTAACCCCTACTGTCTCCAGGGGATCTCAAGTGCCCTTTCTTCCCTCAGCTGAGCTCACAGCAGGTTTTCTAGTATCTACTCCACGCCCCTGGGTAAGGACTGCCAGTGTGTGTGTCCTGGTGACCTGCCTTCCTGATGGAATCCTGGGAGTCTTGTGACCTCACCCTGTTCTCTCTTCATTTTTTAGGCGTGCACCCCCAGGCAAGTGCAAACACAAGCCAGTGCCAGTGCAAACCAAGAGTAAGCGGATTCCGTTCCGGCCACTTGCCAGTGAGTTTGTCTTTGGGTCTTAGATTCAGGGCTTAGCCTGCCAGGGCCACAGACAGGCGCCTCAGTGCCCTCAGTCTAATCCTGGGCGTGGGGTGGGGTGTCTTAGCTTCCTCCCTAAGAGACAATGTTTTAATGAGGTTGTTCCTTGTTGTTCAGTCTGTTTACATCTTCCGTGACTCCCAGTGAGTGGGAAGGACACCTGCTTCTCCTGGGGCCTGCTGTCTGTCCATTCATAACTTTCATCATTTATGTATCACTCATTCAGTACTTAATGTTATGGCAGGCACTGGAGGGTGTGGGCAGCAGTGAATGCCAAGGTCTGTGATCCAGAGCACTCCAGAGTCAAACATGAACTGGAGTCGGGCAGGCCGTATAGAGACAGGGAGCCCTGAGGTTGTGCCGTGGAAGGTTGCCCAGGGCATGCAGAGGGCCCCGAGGGTGAGGAAGTCTTCCTCAGGGAGACCAGGAAGTCAGGAGGTACCCAGAGAGGATGCTGCTAGATCGAAGGGAGCACGCCCAGTCAGGCATCTCTGCACTGACCTTGCCTGGAAGACGGTATGTTTACATAGATGTAGACCAGGTAGTGAAAGCCTCCATGCACTTATGGGTTTCCCGGGAGGTGCTGCCCTTCTAGCTACTTTCCAGGGATTTGTATTTCTCACCAAACAAATGCTTGTTCCCCAGAGACGGTCTTGGATTTGCTAAAGGAGCAATCAGAGAAAGCTGCCAGGAAAACATCCAATGGCACCTTGGCTTCCAGTGCAGACCGGGCCTCATCCAAGAAGCTGGCTTCTGCCACACGCAACAAGACAAGGCTGCGAGGGCCTGGGAGAAAGAAGAAAGCCAGAGCGTGGTTTCCAGCCTCCCAGGGGCTGAGGAAGAAGAGCCCGCACGCCCGCAGTGGCAGGACAAGGCTTTCAGCACAGCGGAGGCCAGCAGGGGGTCGTCTCCCTTAACCCTTGGTGAAGGTGGCCCAGGGCACTGTGGCAGAGAGAACTCCAGCTTGTCACTTGGGAGCTACTGCTCATCCTGAGGTTGGAGTGGAGGAAGGAGCAGGTGGGCAGGACTTTCCATCAAGATTCTCATGGTTGTCCTCTCTGGCAAGGCTTGCCATCTACGGAGTGACAAGTGGGCTTTGTACACATACACAATGCTTCTGCAGGCAGGCCATGTTGCCCACTGCAAGTCTCTCTGGGTGGCTACTGGGTCCACCAGTCTGGAATTCCTTGGGATGTCTCTGGGATGTCTTGTAAATGCCTGTGAGCTGAAGGAATAAATTAACATTGGTGCACACTAACCCCTGTCCTTTGAGCTTCTGGATGCTTCTCTGGCATTAGGAAATCTAGCCTGCCTCACAGAGTTTGCCTGAGAGCTGTAATTTCCACCCTGCCTCGTCTGGATCTAGGAAGGAGGCTTGTCATTGACAGCTTCCATGGAAGGTGGAAGTACCCTCTGAAGTGGTACCCCTTTGCCCCAGCCCAAAGTTCACAAAGTGAACCCAGTGTGGGTTCATTTTCATCCTTCCAACACCCACCACTTAGCCTTGGCAAACAGTGTAATAAACTTAACTCTTTTATTTTGTCCCTATAATGTGCCAAGTTTATACTTGATGTACTTTCTCTTGAAACCTCACTACCTTTCTCTTTTTGGCTGCTGTAGACCTGCATTTGAGGATGGAGACAGTGAGGCTTCAGCAAGGTAGGTGACAGGCTGCAGGGCTGAGGCAGCAGGGAACCTTTCAGCTAGCCTTGACTGCTGCCTTGTTGGCATCTCCCAGGCACCTGCCTTCCCCAAGGGGCTGTAGTGAAGGGTTGATATGAGAAGGCTTAGAACAGAAGAAATGATCCCCGTTTTCTTGAAGTACTTCAGATCATGCAAACCATCAAAATGCTTGGGGCCACTTGGCTAATGAGGAATGAAACAATAAAATCCTGGAACTGTTAAGGCTAAACTGAGGTCACGTGACACTGCTTAGCTAGGGTTGGTTACACCTGGGCAGATTCTGAGACTTCCATAAAAGCAGGCTCTGTTTTCGGTGCCCGCTCCTCCCCGCCCCTCAATCCATCACATTTCTGATTTTTTTCTTTTTATTCAGTCTTTATGAAAGTTGCAAAGCATTCCATGATTTTCTGAAGATTGCTTTTTGGATGATCTTTTAATTTTATCCCTTTAATCCTCCAAATAGCACCCTTTCCTTTCTTGCCCTACAGCTTTCCTGGCAGCTCCTGCAAATACTCTTCAGGATCTGAGCAACCCTATTATTATTTTAAAATTTTTGATATGAAATAAATGAGATCTTCCATCGGTTGGTTCACTCCCCAAATGCCCACAGCAGGCTGGGACTGGGCCAGGTTGATGTCAGGCGCTTGGAAGTCCACCTGGGTCTCTCATGTGGGTGGCAGGACCCCACGTTCTGCTGCCTCTCAGGATGTGTGTCATCAGGAGGCTACAGTTAGAAGCAAAGGTGGAGGCAGCACCTGATCCCCAGGCACCAGGGTATGGGATGTGGATGTGCTAGGTAGGATCTGAACTGTCCCACCAAACGCACTATTAGCTCCTTCTCAGAGGAAGGTATCTGGAGAAATATTAAATCCTGGAACATTGTGTTGAAAGATGTATTAAAACCCTGGGGGCGTTCAACCTTTGGACCCAAAGCCTCATTTGACCCACTGGATCTTTCTTTTAAACACATGGCAAAAATACAGTCCGACCTGCAATTATTTGAGCTCTGGGTTCTTGTTTCAATAGAAGGGGCTGGAAGTTTTGAATAGGGCAGAAGGGAAGCGATGGACACCTTAATGTTGGGAAGCCGGGGGGGGTGGGTTGGCAGCATGTCCCTCTCTGGCTCACTGGCTTACAAGATGGCAGATAATGCCCGTGAACCTTAACGGATATGGCTAGGATGGTTTAGGGGTTAGGAAAGCGGACAGGTCGGCCGGAGCTGGTGTTGCGGCCTGATGGTAGGGGGATGGCGCAGAACGCTTCTTTTTCTCACTGTTCCTGGATGGCCACGTCCCTTGGAGGAGACAGTCCTGCGACCTGAGAGGGCTTTGCGGAAAGGCCACCACCCTGGGTGTGGTGTAGGCTCCCTCACCGTCCTGGAGGATGTTTTGCTTGCATCACGCAATCCCCGGCACTCTGAACACTCCCTCTCCACAGCGTTCCTAGCAACAGACACCCTGAGCACAGAAGGACAAACGGAACCCGCCGAAGGAATGTGTCTCCAGAGGACAGATGGTGGTGGCAGGACTCCCAAGCGGATTCTGTTTTAGAAACACAGTCCCTTGCTGCTTGCGTGTGGGGGAGCTATGTAACGTCATGTCCAGGAACGCGGTGCTTGCGGCTCACCGCAAGCACCATTGCTGGTTCTAACACAGACACAGGTGGAAAAGCTTCTCTCCACCCGTTCCAGTTTGTGAGCATCTGATGGACGCGCGGGTTAAGAATTAACCTGAAAGCAAGGTCACAGGACTCTGTGCCATCCTGCAGAAAGATAAGGAGAGCTGCAATCAACCACCACCAGACTTGACTCTTTTCCAGTGGTATTTTAGTAAAAAGAAATAAGCCTCATTGCAATTAGACATTTGAGTCCTCCAATAAAACCAACATTTTTTGTCTCTCAACAGGTAACCAATTGTAAAATTCTCAACAGGGGTAACAGCTGTGGCATAATCAACCCCAGGCTGCTACACTGGCATCCCCTATGGGCACCAGTTCAAGTCCCGGCTACTCCACTTCTGGTCCAGCTCCCTGTTAATGACCTGGGAAAGCAGTGGAAGAAGGCCCAAGTGCTTGGGCATCCACACCTGCATGGAGGAACTTCTAACTCCTGGCTCCGGCTTCGCCCAACCAGCCCCAGCCCCCTGCCTAGGGGGCCATCTGAGGTGTGGGCCAGTGTCAGGAAGATCACTTTGTATTTCTTCCTCTCTGTGTGACTCTTTCAAATAAAGGAACAAAGCCCCCTTGTATCCTCCTTTTGGTGGTCAAGTGACTTAAATTCGTGTCGCTCAAGGCTGGCTCGCCACATTTCAATCATTGGGGTGCAGGTGTGGCTCGGGCCTGCCGTCCACAGAGCCCTTCACTAGACTAAGGCCAGGGATCTGGGAAAGGGAAACTTGGCCCGGCAAAACTGGAGCATCAGAAAAATCTCTTGGCAGCTTCTCTGGCGACCAGTCACGGGGCATTCTGGAATTCAAAGAAAAAAAGAGGGAAAAAGGGGGGCTGGACACGCTGTAGACTCCGACCTCCTGAGCAGCCCGCGACTGTTTATGTTTGGAGGTCTCCCTCCGCCTCCAGTCCAAAGGGTCAGGGCCTGCGAGCCGGGCCGGGCCGCCACGTGTCGACCCCAGCGCCGGCTGCAGCCCGGGTCCGGCTGGCTGGCCACGCTGGCCCGGCTGGCCACGCCGTCGCGCAGGCGCCCGCGGCGAGGCGGAGGGGCGCGAGGCCACAGCGCCGCCCGGCGGCCTCGTGGCGGCACTGCAGGCGCCTCAGCCCAGCTGGCCGCGGCCGAGTTCACGGCGAGGCCGGCCGCTCCGGCTTGGGGGACTTGAGGGGCTTGAGGGGGCGACTCTGACGGCCGCGGGAAGAGCCAGCCGTTTCCGGCGCCCCAGTCCGTCGGGGTAATACCGCTACTGCCAAGTTTCTTCATTCCTTGTTGACGCGTTCTGGAATATTCTCTTGTCCAGGTTACTTCTAAAGCAAATTACAGAAGTCCGTCACCTTCTGGTTCAGACTCAATTTTCAATTCTGCCAGAGGTAATGTTTTCAGAAACTGCATTTTCCATCCCGGTGTTGTCTGTGTCGACTGTAGAAAATTGTGACCAAAAAAAAAAAGTAAAGATTAGCAATAGGCCCCAGCGAGGATCGAACTCGCGACCCCTGGTTTACAAGACCAGTGCTCTAACCACTGAGCTATGGAGCCTGCCTTTCTTGGCGGACACCAGAAATCCAAGACGTGAGAACTAGCAAAGCGGCTTGCAGCGGTCCGGAAGGAACGACCCCTTTTAGCCTCTGCCTGCGGTGAGGAGGCGGGGAAGACCATGAAAAGCCAAAGGGGGAAAAGAAAGAAAGAAAAGCAAGCCGGTGCCCTGGTGACCGAGGTCGCCCCCGGGTCAGCCTCGCGTGCTGTGAAGGCAGGAGCGCGCTCGGGGGGTCGGCTCCCGTGCCGAGGGTCGCGCGGTTGTTCCAGGGCCGCGGCGGGAGCGTGCGTGCTCCCAGTGGCCGGTGAGTGGCGGGTGGCCGCGGCCGCGTCCTCCTCGGCCAGCCGCTCGGCCCTCAGAGCCGCCTGCCCGCTCCGTGGGCGCCGCGCGGGCTCCCGTCACCGGCCTGCCCGAGGGGCGCACCGGGGCGCGCGGCTTCTCCTGCAGCCCCGCCGGTCGTGCCGCGGCGTCCCCGCACCCGGGAGCGTCCCCCGACGTGCCGAGGGAGGGCTCTCCTCGCCGGGCCGCCTCAGCTCCACCGGCTCCCCTTGGCCTTCTCCTAGGCCTGCCTTCCAGGCCCGGTGCGCGGAGGTGTTGTGTGCCAGGCTTGCGCCGGGACGCCGAGGGGCCCTTCTTCTCAGCACGTGGGGCGCCTGACACCCCAGCGATGCCACCCTCCCAGTGCGAAGCCTAGGCTTTCTGACTCATCTTTCCCGGCCCTGCTGCCTGCAGGGTCTCAGCCTGACGCTGGTGCCTGGCGTGGTCAGGACCCATGTTGATGACCTCACTCTAACCCAACTGAGGTCACTTTGGGAGGTATGGAGGTTAGGGTTTCCCATGTAAACTTGCGGGACACAGCTCAGCCCTTGACAAGCAGTGGGGTGGTGGGTTAAGGCCGACTGGGGCCTAGAGCCTAGGTGTCGCTCCTGCCTACCCCGGAAGCTGGTGCTGTGCCCTAGCTCCACTGTAGTGCGGTGACACTTGGTCCCTTGGCAGCTGGAGGTGGACTGGCGTCAGATCTTACATGAACTGGTGGCAGACGCCACCCTGAAGGCTCGGCCTTCTGCCCTGCAGTGTGAGCGGTTTTGCTTCCTGTCTTAGTGAGTTGGTTAAGGAAAGTTCAGAGAACAAAGGCAGACATGCAGCGAGCACACACAGAAGTGAGCCAGCCAACCAACCTGCCCACGGCAGAGCCTGGCAAAGGGGCTTTCTGAACTTGTCCAAGTAGAAGCCGACTCCGAAGCCCAGGTGGGCGTCAGGTGCATCTGCCCTGCTTAGCTGGAGGTGTGGGGAGCAAAGGCCCATAGGATGGGGGCGGTCAGGGAACCAACCCCACAGCAGATGGTCCCAAGGGAAAGGAGCCCCGGATGGCCAAAGAAGGGCAGGGGCCAGGAGGAGAGGAAGTGTGCATTTTTGCTTTACTCGACCAGAGCAAAGGCATGCGACAGGTGTGGCCCCGTGCCTTGGGCAGCCTCGAGCGTGCCTTTGATCAGGTGCAGGAGGTTCAAAGTGGACAAGGTGTGTGTGCTTCCTGCCTTCAAGGTTTCCATTGAGTGTCCAGGAAGAGGTTAGAGCAGCTGAACCTAGTGAAGCTGGCCCAGTATCGGGGCTTCCCAGTGATGCACAGAGGCTGTAGGGAGCCAAAACACTGAGGGTGGGGTGAGGGCTCAGAAGCGGGGGTCCTGGGGCCCTAGGGTCTGGTTCCAGCAGATCCACTCCCACTGCTTGGGTGCCTGGTGGACGGGGCCGTTGTACCCTCTGGATGCCTTGGCACACAGGGCTGATTATGCCTTCAGCAGGCAAGACCTGGGGGCACAGGGAATGGCAGCGTTTGGCCTCCTGGTGGCAGCTCAGCGGTTAATGTAGCCTGGTCTACTTGGGCCTCGTGGAATGCGCCCACCTTCTAAAAGTGTGGGGAGACTTACCTCTGCATCCTCAGCTCCTCCACAACCAACAGCCCTTTCCTGGACCGGTTTGTGACCAGGTGCTGGGCTATACGATGGAATTGGAGGATGAACTTCAGTTCTGAGTTGGGAAATAGTTGTACGAAGGCCATGCATGATGCCATTGGGTCAGGGTGCAGGGCTGGGCCGGTTAACAGCGCCACCTGGGCTGCTCTGGGAACCAGGAGTCTGGAGGGCTGAGGAGGAAAGGAGAGGAAGGGCGAGGTGAGCCCCCGCCAAGCCTCCCCTGCTGGGCGTGCGTCACCTACACACTTCAGCTCTTGCTTGGTGGGCTCCCCTGAGCCTCGAGACCAACAGAGAGGAGAGAGCTGATGGCTTCCAGGTCAGAGGCCGGGGGCTGACCAGGGCAGTGGAAGGTCAGTGGCGTTGGGGGTGGGTCTGCCTTGCTTTGAATCCTGCCTATAGGTTACACCTGTTCCCAGCTCACTTTTGCTGACATGCAGAGGAGGGCAGGCTATACAGGATTTGGAGCTGCGGCTTCCTTGTCTCGGGGACCCAGTGCCCAGTCCCAGCCTGGCTCTGCCCCTTAGTGTCTGCAAAGAAACTTCTTAGCTTTACAGGCTCCCATCATCACCCAGGAAGAGGGGCTGAGTGACTCTGTGGCTGTGCGGTCAGCATGGTGGGGGGGGTCCCCATTCCCCCTCTGCTACCCACCTGGACCTTTCACTTAAGCCAGCCCCTCTCCACCTGCCCTCTCAGTATCTACTGTGTCCTGTATCCCTCCCCACCCGTAACACGTCTCTCGCAGGGAATATCATCCAGTGAAACCAAAAGCCCTGCTGCAGTGGGCATCTGCTCTGCCTCTCCCTGATGCTTGGTTCCGCTCCAGGTTCCAGGTTTCTGCTCCAGTGCAACTCACATGGGACCTGGGCCCAGCCTGGCCAAGGCAGGGAACTGGACTGGGGCCTCGGAGCACTGTCTGTCAGTTTCCTGAGTGAATACAATCAGAAAAGGCTGGTTGCCTCTGTGAGTTCTGGTGACTGCTTTAGCTCCTATCCATTCCACTCACCCACTCTGTGTTTGCTCACACAGCTCCATGGAAACGGCTTGTGCTGACCACTGCGTGGCCCAGATGAAGACCCAAGGCCTTGGGCTCTCATTAGCGCTTGGCCTTGTGGACCACACGATGCTCCCAGCATCCTCTCTTCCACAGCCCTCATGGCCAGATCGCACCCAAGATGGCCACGCATTGCCCAGGAAATGGTTTCTCAGCTCATCCTCCACCAGAGCATCTGTGATCTAGTGGGAAGCTGTGGTCCCCGCTTTGTAGCGCTTACAGACCAGTGTGGGATGCAGACGTCCAGGTGATTAGTAGGGTCGAGGGAGCAAAACGGAGGGTGCGATGTAGTGAACGGGGGATGCAACATCCTGAAGCGTGGATGGAACAGGCCTGTGAATGCTGTGCATGGAGCCTGGCCTCTGGGGAGTGTGAGTGGATACTGGGTGCCTTCCCTGTGAGTGGGGGCTCAGGGGCCATCCTGTTGCAGAGGGTCACTCCAGGAAACGGGGAGCAGGGGGCACAGAGGGGGCTGGAGTGCAAGGGCTCTTAGGTTGCTGAGCCCTGTGGTTTTGTTGGGCACTTGCTGAGTGAGATGTTGTCTCTCGACTTTGGGATCTGAGATAGGAGTCAGTGAGCCAAGAAAGTGAGTCCAGAAAGAGCAGGGTTTCTCACCTCCCGAAAGATCACGGCTTAGAATGAATCCTCTTGGTGTCAGGTGGGGTAAGTGTTCGGGGTCAGGAGGGAGTGGGAGACATGGAGAAGGCGGGCTTTCAGCCAGCACAGCTGTCTTTTGTCACTTCCCCAGGTCTCCCAGGGGTTTCCAGCTTCTTTGTACCACGGGAGGATGCGGTTCGTTCCGGTTACCTTTTTGGTAGACTAATGAAATCCTGGACTTGGTCATTTTGGGGACGGAGGCCAGGTGCAAGGGACGGAGCTCCATGAAATCCTTCAAGACATTTAGGACAGTCTTAGGAGACAGTTTTTGCAGGTGGCTTCCAACCTGAGTGGTCTGGGGCTGAAGTAGAAGTACAGTGCCTGTGGCCCCATGGGTCTCAGTTCCAGCTCTGCATCCCAGTACCCAGGCCCCAGTGAGTCTGGGAGAAAAGGGTGCTAACATTGCTTCCCCAAAGTTCCCCAAGTGATTCTCATGTGCCAGCTGATCTTCCCAATCTTTTTGTCTTACAAACAAATGACCAGAATCCAGGGTGTTGGCACAGGGCCTGAATTCAAGCCCAGGACTCTCTGTGTCTTTGTGGCAGCATCGCCTGCCCCGAGCACTGGCACTGTGGATGGGTCTTCCTATGGAGAACAGCAGCAGTCTTTATGCCCCTGTCGGGATGTGTTCTAATAGTGCAGGTGTGCCCCAGCAGTTCCGGGGCCCCTAGACTGTCCTGGGCCCCGGGAGGCAGAGGTGAAGATGAGCATTAGGAGTCAGGAAAACTACCAGGTGGTAGCTGGGTCATCGCCGGCCCAGCATCTCTGAACTTCATCTTTGTCACTTGTAGTCTGTTTCCTTAGAGAGGCACCATAAACTAGCTTCTGGGCTGTGGACCTGAATAAGGCCTTGAAGGTCACTGTTTGTGCCTTAAGGGAGGGCCATGTCTTCTCTCTTAGACCACTGGGCAGTTTGTACCTTGTAAATCGGGGATGTGGTCATTGTGGTGGTGGGTGGCTGTTCTCCTAGTGCAGTGGCCAGCATTTGCCTTGGAGGTGAGAGTTATCAGCCAGGGGGTGGTTTTGCAGGCCCAGGGCAGGAGCGCTGGGCAGGGTCTGTGGAGGTTAGGATTGTTCTGCTGGGCTCTGGGCCGAGGGTGTGACAGCTGCTCCTGGCTTCTCATGTGTTCTGCTTGTTAGAGCACACAGAGACGGCCACCCCAGGAGCAAAGCCTGATCCGAGCCAGCAGTGCCAGGCTCAAGAGATTCTGAATTAGATGTTTATAAGACCAGCACTACTACAGAGTGCCGAGAGGAGGGTGACACGATTCTCGCACTACTGAGGCAGGGGCCATTGGGCTTCGAGGGATGTGAACAGTGCCATCTCTCCCTCTCCCCAGCACAGGGAAAAGGCCTCTGCCTCCTTGCATGTGAGTTGCTTTGGCAACTGGTAGATCTTGAACTCTGGAATTTAGCCTGCTTAGAGGGGCCGTAAGCATAGTCTTACACCCCGAGTTTAGTGGTGCTGGTATGAGAAGCTGAATGAAGCCAAGACGATGGCATCAGGTCCCACAGGAGGTTTTCTTTCTGTTCGCTTCTGCAGGTTGCATTAGCCCTTCTCTCTCATGAGCTCATCATTCATAAATGACAGCCACCAAAGCTGGAAAGTATGAAGCAACTGGTAAGTGAAAAACGTACTCAGCTTTCTCGCTGGGGCCTTGCGTCTTAACCTGCTCATTTTAAAAATAAAGTGAGCATAATGCTGTTAGGCAAGATCTGTTATGTGAGAAGAGAATCCATGTGCGTGTTCTCATGCAAGGCGCAGAACACTCTCGGCTGTCAGATGGCCCGCCGTTTAATTTGGCTGCTGTTGAGAAAGGGGTCACTAGGTGGCGCCATGTGCTCACGTGCGAGGATGCTCCTTGCTTCGCGTTCTGAATGTCAGTCTTGGAGTACACATCCTAGAGTGAAAAATATAGTAACAGGAAAGATTCAGTTCTTAAAATAAGTCAGCGGCGCAGTGAAGCAAATACTACCATGACAGGTACATTGTCTTGCTTGAACTGATGGAAAAGGGCATTTACTGCCTGCAGGCTTCTGGCTACAGATATCAAACCATCAAAATACACAATTAAATGAAGCCACACAGCAGGTCTGGCCTCAGAAGCGAATGAGAACCAGCTGGGCCCAGTCATGGGTCAGGGATCCAGCATGGACACTCTGGGACACATTCAGGGCGAGTGGCTGTGCCATGTAGGTGCAGTTTTCTCTGCCAGGGCTGGTGCTGGACACTCGGTGTTGGGTGGCGGCTGGGTGCGTGGCTTGGTGCTATGAGTGTGCAGGGGTTGTATACAAGCCTTTTCCTGGACCGGTTGGTCCTTCTTGAGTTGTGAAAGGCCCTGCTCCTGTGGAGGCCCCCTGAGACCATAGACGTAGGACAGGAGCATCATCAGGGTGATGTTCACCTGTCACGCTCCTCCTGGTGCCTTTACACTGTAACAGGCTCTCTAAGTCGGATGCAGAGGGAAGCACAGCCACTGGGCCCAGTGCCGGCTTACCATACTCCGACTCTTCTTCCTTTGCAGCCAGAGCTGTGAAGGCCTGGTGGGTTATTGTTTGAGAAAGGCCTGGGAGGCATGGGCAGGAAGGTGGCTTCGGAGTCTCCAGTCCTGCCTTCCTGCTCTGCCAGCAACCAGCTCTGTGATCTTGGGAATGCCGTTTTCAGGCCTCAGTGTTCTCATCTGTGAAATACAGGGACAGCAGGCAGCAGCACTGCACATGCGCTACTACAGGTGAGTATCTCAGAGACAGAGCAGGCTTGGAATAAGGCGACTGGGCAGTCACGTGGGAGCCTTGAGGAGCGACTGAACCCTGAAAGAGACCTGGAGAGTGGAGATGGACATATGCAGTTCTCACGCCTTAAATCCCCTTGGCAGTACGCTGGTGGCTTCCCTGGCTTGGTCTTTGTTTTTGCTTGGTATACTGTCGCAGTGTGTCCTTCTGCCCTTGGATCTGCTGACAGGCAGTAGTGCCATGATGCTGGGCCAGCAAGCCTGGCTCTGAGCAGAAGCAAGGTCAGTAGATCAAGTCTTATACCTTCATGAGCGTGGGGGCCAGCCTCTTGTATGAGAGATGGTTTGGCCCGCGCTACACTGAGCCAGTCCTTGCTAGGTTGCACCCAGGGGCTTAAGCCCTTGATTGGCTGTCTGATGACACCTGATGACTTTATAGTCAATGGTACTTGTGCTGAATGAATGTGTGGGATGTGTAAGTCACTCTAGAGGCCCGACATAGATGCAAAACACCTGTTTGAAGTCCCCTGCCAATCCATTATGAATGCTGCATGCTGGGATGTGGTGTCGGGCATGGGAGTCATTGTCCACATCATAGAGAAGGACAAAATCATCACCTGGATGCTGGGGGCTGGAACGAACTAACTCTGTTCCCAGGGCCCACTAGTTTTTTTAGATTTATTTATTTCTTATTTGAAAGGCAGAGTTTGAGAGAGACAGAGAGAGAGAGAGAGAAGGAAATGGCTCCCCAAATGGCTACAGCTTGGCCAGTCTGAAGCCAGGAGCCAGAAACTTCTGAGTCTCCCGCATGAGTACAGGTTCCTAGCACTTGGGTCATCCTCTGTTGCCTCCCCAGGTCATTAGCAGCGAGCTGGGAAGGAAGTGGAGGAACTGGCATCTAAGGGATACAGGTGCTGCAGGCAGAGGCTTAGCCTGCTGTGTCACAGTGCTATTCCCTTTAATTTTAAATAAAACAACCTTTCAACAAATAAACAAATAGGTAGGTAGATAGATAAACAAAGGACAGCTCCAATTCAAAACCATTGGACTATTGAACTGGGGGGCTTGCTGGACCTGCTGCTCTGTAGGGTTGAACACTCACCCTCCTTTGGAAAATGTGGCAGGCAATCTCCAGTATCCTGCTGAGATCAAACCTTTGGGCTGGAGGTGATGCTTGACTCTGACTTCCAGTGTGCTAGCACCTCACCGGCTCCTGAGGCTCGTTTCAGTTTAGGGTTATCAGTCCTTGTCAAAAGAACGAAGCATCCTGGAACAGGGTCTCTGAGCTTCAGTATGGAAGGTAGATTTGTTAACTCGGTCCCCTAACAGGGTTGTCCGCTGTCATTCTGTGTCATTAGCTTCAGGTGGGGTGGCTGGGAAAAGGAAGTAGCAGTTGCTGAGGGCACATCATGGCTCAGGTGCTTCTGTGGTGCTTTTTGTGTCTCTTGGCTACTCTGCTGGCCAGCTGCAGTTAGCTTTCCCGTAGACATGTCTTTAAGGATGTCCTTGTCTTTAATCATGCAGGCTGAAAATGTTATGCCTGGGCACTAAGCTCAGCTCTGAGCGCTTCCTCGTGCATCTTAGGACAAGCCTGTGCATTGATGGCATCTATTCCTTTAGCCACCTTTCCTGCAGAGTATATTGACTTAGGTGCAAGAGTGGGATCCAGGAAGAAGAGACAGTGGTTGTTGCTCTTGGGAATCACAGCATGGTTGTGGCCTGAAGGCTGACACAGGTGGGAGTTAGCGAGCCACAGGAAGTGTCCCAAGTGTCCAGGAAGAAAAGAGGTGTACTGCAGGACTTCAGCTGAAGAAGGTGGCCCGTGGAGGCTCATGAGGGGGTAGCAAATCAATGGGGTCTTGAATCCTGAGTAAGGTTTGAGTGAGCCAGTGGACAGACCATGCTACTGCAGCAGCCCCACATGGAGGGCTCAGAATGGGTTTGCTTCATGTTGGGAATAGGAGTGGAAGAGCCAGAAGGCTGGGGTGAGGGTCTTGCTGTGGAATTCCAGGGTTAGGACTTGGTTCTGAAGGCTGTGGAGGAACATGCAGCATTTTTTTTTTTGAGAGGGTGGGGAGGTAGGGGGTAACTTGAAAAAAGAAGATCTTATAGAAACATTAAAGATCAGGAATAGAAAAGAAGAAAAAGGGCAGGAGGGTTTGAGGGAAGAGAGGCCAGGGGAGAGAGGCCAGGGGAGAGAGGCCAGGGAAGAGAGGCCAGGGGAGAGAGGCCAGGGGAGAGAGGCCAGGGAAGAGAGGCCAGGAGAGAGAGATCAGGGAAGAGAGGGAAGGGAAGAGAGGCCAGGGAAGAGAGGCCAGGGAAGAGAGGGAAGGGAAGAGAGGCCAGGGGAGAGAGGCCAGGGGAGAGAGGCCAGGGGAGAGAGGCCAGGGAAGAGAGGCCAGGGGAGAGAGGCCAGGGAAGAGAGTCCAGGAGAGAGAGACCAGGGGAGAGAGGCCAGGGGAGAGAGGCCAGGGAAGAGAGGGAAGGGAAGAGAGGCCAGGGGAGAGAGGCCAGGGGAGAGAGGCCAGGGAAGAGAGGCCAGGGGAGAGAGGCCAGGGAAGAGAGGCCAGGGGGGAGAGGCCAGGGAAGAGAGGCCAGGGAAGAGAGGCCAGGGAAGAGAGGCCAGGGGAGAGAGGCCAGGGGGGAGAGGCCAGGGGAGAGAGGCCAGGGGAGAGAGGGGAGGGAAGAGAGGCCAGGGGAGAGAGGGGAGGGAAGAGAGGCCAGGGGAGAGAGGGGAAGGGAAAAAGTCAGGAGGCTGATTGCTGACCTGTGTGGCTGCGTCCGGTAACATGGTGACTATGTATCACTGCTAATCTCTTATCCTTAGCTTATCTTAGTAAAACATAAGTGATTAGGGTCTGGCGTGATGGCTCAATGGCTAAATCCTCACTTTGCATGTGCCAGCATCCCATGTGGGCACTGATTCACGTCCTGGCTGCTCCGTTTCTCATCCAGCTTCCCTACTTATAGCCTGGGAAAGCAGTAGAGGATGACCCAGAGCCTTGGAACTGTGTACCTGCGAGGGAGACCAGAGTGAAGCAGCAGTTAGATGACCTTTTTTCTCTGTGTAAATCTGATCTGCCTTTCCAATTAAAAAAAAATCTTATGGCCTGGTGCGGTAGCCTAGTGGCACCTTGCACGCACTGGGATCCCATATGGGCACTGGTTCTAATCCCGGCAGCACCACTTCCCATCCAGCTCCCTGCTTGTGGCCTAGAAAAGCAGTCAAGGATGACCAAAAGCTTTGGGACCCTGCACCCATTGTGGGAGACCCGGAAGAAGCTCCTGGCTCCTGGCTTAGGATTGGCGCAGCACCGGCCATTGCAGCTGCTTGGGGAGTGAATAATAATTTCCAATAAAAAAAAAATAAATCTTAAAAAATATCTTAAAAAAAAACCCATGTAATTACCCCAGGCCAGTAACATATTCATGTATCATTACTGTCCTAAAAATCGGTTTCTCCTCTTCTTGGGGATGTAGGTAGACCAGACACTCCCGGCCCTTCTGCAGTGAGTGGTGGCCATAAACATCTCTTGCAGGCCTAGCTTATAAAATCCTCTTGGGGAATCATCTCCTCTCCTCCCTGCCTGCCACTGGACATTGACGATCAAGGTAACCACTGGGGACTTCTTTGCAATCCTCAGCAAGGATCCCAGGTGTGTGTCCCTGAATGGACAGGAGGTGACCGGGACTAGCCTTCTGACCTCAGAGACTGTGGGGACAGGTGTCAGGAAGTTTGCATTATTCCACAGCTGAACCTTGGCCTGCGTGTGCAGTCTGGTGCTCCACTCAGAGTGGAGAGGGGATGATGGGAAAGATTGGTCTTCCTGCTCATCTGGGCAGGTCGCAGCTCTGTGAGCTTGTGCTTTGACTGTAAGACAAATGTGTCTTGTCATCTTCCATAGATAAGGAGATTTGTAATGATTTGGTGATTGAGTGACAGCAGTGAGAATGAAGAACATGTGCTAAAAGTGATTGATTTTCTAGAGTGAATAAACGACCACAGAGTGATTGCCTCAAGCTTTCAGATCTCAGGAATCTGAACTGGAGAGGAGAGATTAGGGTTCAGGGAGAAGGCGTCCCAGAGAACAGCCGCTGTCCTGTCTGAAGCTGAACTCCCCACCTGTGCTTGTGGTTCCCAAGAATGATCTGTGACCAGGGGCTTCACTGCCACACTTGGGTCTTCTTCTCCTGGCAGAATATTTAAATTTTCCTCCTCTGAATCCCCTCCACCAGTACAAATATATGATGCATTTGCTAACAAGAAAACCTTGGTTCTGCACTTTACTATAACGGCCGCTATCCCTCTCTGCTCTGATAGTCAGACCCCATGGCAAGGGTCATCTGTCTTTGCTGTCTCTATTTTATGTATCATAAAAGTTGTTTATTTGCTCGCTTATTTTTAATTTATTTGAAAGAGAGAGATAGAGAGATAGAGAGATAGAGAGAGAGAGGTCAGCATTTGCCGACTTACTCTGCAAATGTCCACAACAGATGAGTGTAGGCTAGGCTGAAGTTCAGGTTCTGGAACTCAGTACAGGTCTCCCACAAGGGCGGCAGGGAACCAGGTCCCTGAGCCATCTCTTTGGCTTCTTAGAATGCCTGTGGACTCATAGGTTAAACCTTTGTGTAAAATAGAGTTCCCATGGATATTATCCTTTAAACTTGCTACATTTTCCTTTAAGGCACCTATTGCTAGCTGACATATTTTATATTTAGTTCTCAATTATTTTGTTTTTCTTTATTTCCATTTTATTTGAAAAGCAGACAGAAGACACACATGCACGCACACACTCACAGATCTTTTATCCACTGGTTCATTCCCCGATATCTTGGGGATATAATAACAGCTTGGGCTGGGCCAGACCAAAGCTAGGAGTTGTAACAGGGTCCCCTGTGCTTGCATGACTGTGTGCTGTCTATCAGGGTACACATTATTGGGAAGATGAATAGGAAGCAGAGCTGGACTCAAAACCTGGTTCTGTGCTATGAGGTGGGTATCTCAAAGAATATCTTTGCTGTTGTTCTCAGCACTTTCCCTTCCGTTTGTTGTCTGAGTTCTCCCATTCCAGAAGGCAGAGGCTTTGTCCTTCTTACTGCTGCATTGCCCGTCTGCAGGCATTTGCTCCCCAGCATGCTCACTCCCTCTGCATCTTGGAATGTCGAGTGGACAGAGCAAGCACATGCAGCTTGAGTGTTGAGTGGGTAGACAAGCTGGTTAGAGGGAATGATGGCTAATCCCATTTAAACCTTCTGAGCTGCACACACCCGGGGGCGGGGGTGGTGGTGCTGGACATTCTAGCCTGCATCCTGGGAGGGGCCAGAGGAGGTGTGAGTCCTCATCAGGTGACAGTGAAACCAAAGGGCAATGGATCCACGGGACCAAGGAGAGCAGGGGCCGAGGCTGGAACTGGGAAAATAAGTGAGGGTCAGGCTGAGGGGCAAGAGAAAGCCAGGAAGTGCAGTCTTGTTGTGAGGACCAAGTCAAGAGCTTCCAAAAGGCGAGGTTGATCAGAACTGTGAGATGTGAATAATTCAAAGAAAATGCCCTCCGGTTGGGTAACATAGCCATGGGACATTGTAACTGTGCGGGCACAAGAGATGATGATCGGAAGGGTGCTGGGGGTTTTTGTGACAGGTGAGTGAGACTGTGGACAGCACCAAGCCTGTAGAGAATCCCCAAACCCAGCTGCCCCCAGAACCTCCGTGCGGCACTGCCACATGCTCATGGAACCGAGATCAAACGTTCCTTGCCCTGCCGAACTCCTCAAATTCTTTCAGACCCACCATCTCATCTCATGTTTTATTAGGACTGTGGTCAGTATCCCCATTTCTATCACTTCACCATCAGAGAGGTTGAATAGCTTGCTCCCAGTCTCATGGTTTGTAAGTGGTGAGCTGGAACTTGACTGTGGTTCATCTTGTGGGAAGTCTGGATGCAGGAAAGCAGTACCCCTAGGCTTCTGGGCCGCCGGTGGCCTGATCGCGCAGATCCGAACACCCAAGCACTACCCTCTGTTTTCATTTTTTAAAAAAGATTTATTTTTTTTATTGGAAAGGCAGGTATACAGAGAGGAGAAGAGACAGAGAGGAAGATCTTCTGTCCGATGATTCACTCCCTAAGCAGCCGCAATGGCTGGAGCTGAGCTAATCTGAAGCCAGGAACCAGGAGCCTCCTCTGGGTTTCCCACATAGGTGTAGGGTCTCAAAGATTTGGGCCGTCCCCAACTGCTTTCGCAAGACACAAGCAGGGAGCTGGATGGGAAGCAGGGCTGCTAGGATTAGAACCGGTGCCCATATGGGATCCTGGCGTGTTCAAGGTGAGGACTTTAGCCATTACGCTATCGCGCTGGGCCCTGTTTTCATCTTTTTAAAAAAATTATATATTTTTTTATATAAGGAAGAGAGAGAGGGATATATTGAGAGAGAGAGAGGTCTTCATTTGTTGGTTCACTGCCCAAATGGCTACAATGGACCAGGACGAAGCCAGGAGCCAGGAGCTTCATCTAGTTCTCCCATGTGGGTGTAGGGGCCAAAGCACTTGGACCTCTTCTACTGAGTTCTCAGGTGCATCAGAAGGGAGCTGGATCGGAGATGGAGCAGTTAGAATACAAATTGGCACCCATAAGGGATGCTGGCATTAAAGGTGCCAGCTTAACCTGCCATGCCAGCATGCTGCTTCCCCTCCCTGTTTTCATCTTGTTATCCTATGGTCCTCTCCAAGCTTGAGTCTACTACTCCTATGAGCACTGTTTCTTGAAGCTACAGATGGCACTCAGACCTCACATGCGGAGTCCCCGGACCAGCAGCGGTTGCTGCTGGGAAGCTCACTGCAGCCTTGGGCAGTGAGTGGTAATTACAGAAAACTACAGCACTGGGTCTTCATTTAACCTTGCTCGTTTCCCTCAGTTCCATATGACTGTTTGAAGCACAGTTAATAATGCCAAAATAATTTGGATAAATAGAAGCCTTGCAAAATCCTTGGCTAGTGATCAAGTACTTCCTTTTTTGCCTGTCTAGTTTCTTGTTTGCCCTGATGAATAGGCCATTCTGTGTGTCTTCCTTAATAAGAGTCAGCACAGTCATGAAGATGCTTCATCTCACTTCTGGAGGTCAGAGCTAGGGCTGAGTACTGAAGTGGTAAGAACAACACAGATGTATGCCTGAGGACTCATGCTGGCGGAGTCAGGAGAGGCCCATGAGGGTCCCAGAGCCTACCACAGCTTATGCTGACCCCATGTGAAACCAGAAGTGCATCCCCACATCTAAAGACATGGGTGATGTTGCTTGATTTGCTGTTAGAGTTGGAGTTTAGCAATGACCACTGGTGTGAGAACCAGTTACATGCAAGGTATGACACAGCTACTGATGCTTAAAACCCAAACCCTGCCCCAGGGGACACTGCGTTAACAGAAGGGGTAGATACATGAATAACGGCCTTGTGTTGCCATGGTGTGGAGTGTCCCAGAGGGGAGTACAGAGTGCTCAAGAACACAGTGGAGGGACACGAGCAGGCTAGGAGGGCAGCAGCTTCATCTCAGAGGAGCTGACACCTGGAGATTGTGGGCAGAGGTGTGTGAGTTGCTGGTTGATTTTACATTAGTAGATTTACTGGTTTGAAGGTCTCCTTGGGCTAGTGCGATGTTCCACAGAGGAGGAGGTGGGGTGGGATAGGGCTGTTCATACAAAGATCTGTCACAGTGCCTGTAGTCTGAATTATAACAGTTCCTGTCAAGACACTTGCCCCTCTTCTCCCTCCAGGGACCATGCATGTGTCATCTGGCTGCAGGGGTGTGGTTCTTCCTTCTGTGGTGCAGATGGCTGGAGTCAGACTTGGGCGACTCCATGTCTAGGGACCCTTGTCTCTAGAATCTTGCTTGTTACCTGACTTCCTGCTTTTTTGCAATGGCTATGGATGAGGGGCCCCTTAGAGAGGACCTTGCTCCCATCCTGGTCCCTGAATCTGTTAAGATTGTTAGGATTTCCCATGCCTCCCTCAGAGCATGACAAGGTCAGGTGTTAATGTCAACTGCCCAGACCTGGCAGTTTATCAGTGAGGAACCGGGCCCAGACCCGGGCGTGAGGAACTGAGGGGAGGAAGGGCATTTTGTGCATATGTTTCACTCCCATTCTCCCGGCTCTCCCAGGACGTTTTATATTGTAGAACCTGAGTAAGAAGGATGCAGACTTGGTTTTTAGGTAGCAATACCACTTAACTCTTTGACTTTGGCCAGTTATTTTATGAATTACACGTTTCTCATTTGTTTCGTTGAATTAATTCCATTTTGTACCTTTTTGGGGTTATTCTGAAACTCCAATTGAGTTATGCATTAAAAGCCACTTTATACATATTGGGCACATGCCTGGACATTACAGAAATAGATGACATAAAGTACATGAAACTATAAAAATACATGGGTCATTTAGCTGTTCGTGGCTCTAATAAGATGGTTATTGGTTGAAACAAGCAGTCTCAAGTGCTTTTGAAATGTTTGTGGTTTTGCTCTTTTCTCTCTGAGTTTCTGAGAATTTTTGGCTGTCTTGCTTGTAGCGTTTCCAATTTCTTTACTCATTTGACAAATATCTATTGAGAACCGACTATATTCCAGGTATTGTCTGAGGCACAGGGTACGCTGGAGTGAACAATTCAGGTATCACTCTGGCTTTGCAATCATCTCTTTGCAATCAACTCCTAAAGTTCCCACTTCAGGCTGAGCCAGGAGGTTGCTGTGGGCTCAGTAAGGTGGGCTGTTTAGTTGTGTGGGTGA
Source organism: Ochotona princeps (assembly GCF_030435755.1). Classification (NCBI taxonomy): domain Eukaryota; kingdom Metazoa; phylum Chordata; class Mammalia; order Lagomorpha; family Ochotonidae; genus Ochotona; species Ochotona princeps. Next base: position 29,583,401 of record NC_080841.1, on the reverse strand, counting down.
GGTTGGAGGGTGACTCACTGTGTGACAGGGTTGGTGAGGGCCTAATTTGTCACAATTGATGAGGCAGTGATCTTCCCAGCCTTCACCTGTGCTGGCCTCTCCCTGCTATGGGCTTAGCTTGGCTCTGCCTCCTGGGTGGGCCACAATCAGCCCTCACCCATCATCTTGCTCTTTGCAAGGCACCTGAGAAACACTCCATTTCCATGTGAGGCCCAGTACCTTTGTGGTTAGAGGAAAGCTTGTGGAGTCCACCAACAGATGCTTCCTGCTGTGGGTGTGGCGCACCTGGACTACCCCTCCAGCTCATGTTGCCTGCTGGTCTGGACCTCTTGGGAGCTGTAAAATGTTGCTGATGAGCTGGAGTCCCACTCTGGACAGATAGAGCTGGCAACAGCGTGAGGCCTTGGTGCTGTCTTGTTTTTTAAAGCATGCTTCCCAGGTGGTTTGAATGGCGGTCCGAGATGAAACAAGCTTTGTGAAAAGCCCTGCTGGAGAGCAGCTCCTGCCTCTCCTGGCAGTTTATCAGTGACCATCACTGGGATTGTCTCAAATTGATTCCCCAGACTGGTTCCCTAAACTTTTTTCTGGGGCTTTAACATATTTGGTTTGGAAGTTTCTAAAGCTATGGTTTCTGGTGTTTTGTCCTGAGTGGACTCCTTTTTTATTTTTTGACTCATTCTGGAAGCTTTTTGCAATGAGGCAACCTCTTGACTTCAAGTTGTGATCAAAACAATACATACATAATTCCTTACCTATAAAATAGGACTATAACAAAAAAATTGTATGGGGATAATTTAATGTAAGCACTGAACATTTATTAACTCTGTATATCATGTGCCATGAATTGTGTTAAGGGTTTATGTGTGTGTGTTTATATGCAATATATGTATTCAAGATGGGTAAAATTTGGACTTGACTGTTAAGGGGCTATCAATCTAGAAAAAGGGAAAAAGTCGCTAAGAAGTGTTTGCAAGTGCTGTTAGAGGAGCACTCTCTATGAGCATAAAAGCAGCAGAAAAACTCATGATTCATAGTTGGTGTGATTTCCTCTGGTCTGGAGTTGAGTTGGGGCTCTTACACTTTTGATAAGTCTTTTAAGCTTTATGTACCCCAGTTTTCTTCTCTGCAGCACTGGAGATACAGCTATCGCTGGTTCATTGGGTTACTGTGAGGACTAAATATGTACATTATATATAATGTGTAAACGTAAGTTATGTAAAATAATGCCAAAGCAAATAGGAAGCGCTTGATGAAGTGAAAGTGAAAAACAACCATTACAAGATTACGCTGGGAATGTGGCTTGGCTTCCCATTTTGAGTGTTAGTAAAACATTCTGGAGTGGGAGCCTAAGGATGACTGAGCAGATGTCTTCCATTCAGACAGAGATAGGTTAGCTGCCTGTTTCTGCATCGCTTCTAGCTTCACCTGTGAAGAAGTGGGTAAAGGCTTGCTTTTATCTTCTGGCCAATGGAAAGTCGTACATGGGGCTCTCCAGAGGACTGCTCAGTTCTTGGCCCTGCATTCTGCCTCACTGGAGACAGCTACTATTCCAGCAGCTTCTGAGTGGGGTGAGGTAGGGTCGAGTGGGGTGGGGAGGGTGTAGTCCTGAGGGCACAGGAATGCAGCAGGAGGCAGCAGGGAGAGGACAGTTTTGAGGCTGAACTGTGGAAACGTTGACCCTTATTTCCCAGGCTTCTTTTGTCTAATTAATCCATTTCTCCAGCTGACACTCGTGCTCTTTGCATGTGATTTTGCGGTAGGATTAGATGTGCCTCTGGATTCAGGGGACAGTGGTGAAGGAAAGCTGTCTGACATTGTCCTCTGCATGAAGGGATAAACTGTGTTAGAGCATAATCAACAAACTGCGGTGTAAAGCCACTAGGCAGGACTCTGGACAGGGCTTTATTGGTCAAAAATGGCTACCTGATAGGTAGTTTTGGCAGGACAGAGTGTGCATGCATATTAATTCCTTTCCTCTATAAAGTGAAATCCACTTGCAAGCAGTATTGGCTTGTTTCAAAACATGCAGGGTTTATAATTGATGAGTAGAGTTCATTTGTGGATGCTAAACTGGAACTTCGGGGCCCTGGACCCTTTTGTGGTGACAGTTTGCTCTCTGACTTAACTGCTGTCGATCTCTGGTCCTTACTCTACCCACTATTAGTGGGATCTGTAGTCTGCCTCATTTATAGGATTGTACAAAGTTAATAAGATGGCTGAAACAACTCTGCAGTTGCAAATTGGCTCAGGGTACTGTGCTTAGTGTAAACGTATGGATGTCACATAAAATCAGATAATAGCCTCAAAAGTGCTTCACCATAAGCCCCTCCACACTCAACTCTGGCTCCAGTTTGTTCTGCAGAACCAAGTGCTGGGGAATGCTGCAAGGGATATGAGCAGTGAGGCTAAGGGGGCGCCCATGTCCTCCTTTTCTCTCTGTGGGAAATCAGATGGGTTATGAAATGCATCCCCAAATTTTGCAGAAGAATAGTTTGCCATCAGAAGCCAATGCGATAAAGATGTGTGATGTCACATCCTGTTTTCTGGGGTTGCCTCTGGTCTGCGGTCTCCCATTGGATAAATGCTTCTGCAAATCTGAGAATCCTTGGAAGAAAGAGATGGTATAGGGCCAGCAAGGCTGGTTAAAGGTCTAATGTGTCCAGACTGCTGGCCAGAGAGTATGGACATTCCTTCTAATTAGGAGTCTGCCTCTGAGGTCCAATGTCTCCTTGCATGGTGGTGCCCTTCTTGCCACCAAACCTGGCTCCATAGCTCTGTTCACAAATTTTTTCTTTATGTGGTCTGTCCTGGAAGTTTATCAAAAGTGAGAGCTTCGAGGAAAATAGTCAGCAAGGAGAATTCTTTGTATGTTCCCTCCCTGTTATGGAAAGCAGGGCAGGGATACAGTGAATCTGGCTGAGTGATGTTGCTTTTGGAAGAGAGGTAAATAATTCAGGAGATGGACCCTGACCTTGGTCAGTGTAATCAATTCATATAAAATGCTGATTGTGCTACCTGGGACTCAGAACCCAATGAAGTGAAGATGAACATAATTAAATACTCCTGACCTCAAAGAAATGCAGCCCCTGAGCAGACACCTGTGTCAAGGCAAGTGCAAGAGAGTGTAGGGAATGCTTGATGAGAGGAGCGTTACAAGGTGGGGAGGCAAGGGTGGTCAGGAAGAGCTGGGAGTGAGGATCCAAGAAGGTCTCAGGCAGTTGAATATGGAGGTGGGAGTTTTCTTTCTTTTTCATTTTTAAAATTATTTTATGATACAGTGCCATAGGCTCTGGGATTTCTCTTATCCTCTTCCCAAATTCTCTCCCCCGCCACTGATTTCCCTTATATTGTTACAATACTATAGTTCTTCATAAACAGTCATAAGTCCATCATTCTGCTATTTAAGTGTATCTTGATATTGAAGGCATGGACAATGGCACAGAGTCCATCATCCTATTGTCAAGATATATTTAAAAGCTTCATTGGGAGTCCATCTTTGATCTGGAAGTAGAGATGCATACTGCATCGTATCCTCACATCTGGTTATAATAGTCTCCAATACACAGTTACTATATATCATCTTAAGTGTTTTGAAAAAATGAAAATGAAAGCAAAAACATCGAAATCCATGAGATACAGTTTACTCTGATCTTTGTTAGTGAGATGTATCTTCTGTAGGCAACAGATAGATGGCTTTTGTTTTTTGATCCAGTCCACTAATCTGTGCTGTTGGATTGATGAGTTTAAACCATTTGCATTCAGGGTTAACATGAATAGGTGATGATTTTGTCCTGTCATTTTAGCAATGGGTTGTTCATTGCTTGATTTAGTTTTCTGTTGTTATTTTATCGGGATGCTCTTCACATTTGCCTCTGGTTTTGGTGGGTGCTATTCTTTTTCTCTCTGTCAAGAGACCATCTTTAAGTATCACTGGTAGGGCAGGTCTGGAAAAGGTGTATTCTTTGAACTTTTCTTTACTGTAGAAGAATTTTATTTCATTTTCAAAGACAAAGGAAAACTTTGCTGGGCATGTTATTCTGGGCTGAGAATTTTTTGATTTTCGAATCTGGAATATGTCACTCCAGTCTCTTTTTGCCTGTAGAGTTTCCTCTGAGAGGTCACTTGTGAGCCTCTACAGGTCAATTGATTTTTTTCATGTGCATATTTAAGAATCTTTTTCTTATGTCGGACTGAAGAGAGCTTGATTATCATGTATTGTGGTGAAGGTCACTTTTGGTCAATCCTAATTGGAGTTCTGTGCCCCTTCTGGATCTGGATGTTGTTTCCAAATACTTTCTCCATGTTAGGGAAGTTTTCATTTATTATTTCATTGAATACATGTTTAAACCTAGCTTCTCTTTCTGCGTCTTTGGAAACTCCCATAACTCTTATATTTGGCCTTTTAGTAATGTTACTTAATTCTTGAATACTTTTTTTTAAGCCTGATCCAGCTCTGCTTTCAGCTTTTTGATTATTTCCCTGGTGAACTCGCCTTTCCACCTGGCTGCTGGTGGAGCTCTGGCCACTGGGGTAGCTCAGATCACCACTCATTGACTGCCAGTGGAGTGTATGGCCATTGAAACACCACTCTGTTGTCTCCAGTGCTTCCCTGTGTCCACCAGTCTCCAGTGCCTGTCTGCCACTGGCCTGTCCTCCCCTGTTTTCTGGAATCTACTCTGTCTGCTTCACCCTGGCCAATACATCTCTGCCTGTTTTTACATGTCCTTATCATATTCTGCCATCTTGATTCTCAAGTGGGAGTTCCTTGATGGGCAAAAGAACAGAGAGGGAGAGAAGGCACACTGGGCAGAGGTAATAGCATGTGTAGAAGCAGTTGTGAGATCTGCATAACCGGTGGGGTTTGGGGAGGAGCTTCTGCTAGGTGAGAAACAGTAGTTCCTGGATACAGGCAGGTGGCAGGGTGTATAAAAGGGGAGAGATTGCAGGTCAAAGTTTGTCAGCATGCTTAGCTGCCTTTTAGTGTAGTCCAGGGTACACCCAGTCACTCTCTGCAAAACCGTGGGACATTTGGGAAAGGACCCTGGCCTTGGCATTGTGTTTGGAATACAGGATTTATAATTGTATCCATAATTTCTTTTTCCTGAATGACAGCCAGGGAAGGGATGGGGATCTGGTCAGCTTTTCCTGAGGCAGCCTCTGGCCTCTGAAGCTAACGCTGATGCACTCATCACAGTCAGGCCTTGTGGGGCGCATGATGGACTCCTTACTTCACAGCTGTCTAGTGAGTCCTTTAATCAGGTGGGGTAAAGCAGCGCTCCAGGTGGAGCTTGACCACCAGCTGCAGGTTGTAGGCTGCTGTGGAGGATGCCTCCATTGTGTGGAGCTAGTCATTCTGTTGAGCTGTTGGACCTGAATGGATTCAGTGATCCAGGCTGCGCTAGGTCCAGAGTTGCTATCAGAAAGAAAACAAGGGAGATGTCCATGTCTGCCTGCCAAATGTCACACCTCCTAGATTTAGAGCTGGCCAGAGTGACTTGCTGATGTCTCTCCTGCTCCTGGCAGGCACATTGATCTTCCCTTGTGGATGACATGCTCTCTCTGACATTGCAGCTAGGCCTGGCTCTGCTGCTGCACGTGGACCTGACTGAGCCTGCGTGTTCCCCGAACTCTGCCTGTAGCGTACAGCACCTTGTGCATCCGCAGCAGGATGCAGGAGGACTTTATCCCCTTCCCACCCCCGACTCCCCCACCCCCATGACATTTTTTAGGGTTTCTGTGTAATGGTATAAGCAAGAGGATGTTAGCAAAGAAAACCAGGGGACAGGGGCTGGCTCTGTGGCCTGGTGGATTCTTCGTTGTGCTTTGAATAGTGGCTGTTCTTCAGGCCTGTAAGAAGGAAGTTCTGAGCGAGTTGGGCAGGTAGACGTTTCCCACGGGTAGACCCAGGTGGCAGCATAGTGTCTGGGAGCAGAAGGCAGATAAGAGGGGAGGGACAACACTAAAGCAAGTGAGTGGTTGGGGAGGAAAGAGTGGGAGACATGTTGAGCTCCCTGAGCTAAAAAGGAAGCTTTCAGGGAAATGGAGGTTCCTGCCCATGACCTTAGTTCTCTGCTTCCATTAATTCCAGTCATTCTTGTAATAATCTTTTCCAACCACAATTTATAACTTTGGGATCTTCTAAATTTTTTGTTTTTAGTATTTGGAAAGTTCTAGAGGTATTGTCCTCAACGTAGCTCTGGGAACAGGAATAAGGGATGTGTGTACAAGACCTATATTACTTAAAATAACAACAGAAGAATATTAATGGAGCTTATTATATTAATATAAAATTCCTATGTCTCAGCCTCTGGAGAGTCCTGTGCTGGGACTGTCAAACTTTTAGGAATTGTGTACCTTCCTTCACCACCAAGCAATTGGTTGAGTTGATTTTTATGCATGCAAATCTGGTCTCTCCTCTGTGACTTGATATTCTTAAGGAGCAGAGGAGCTCATATCTGTAAATTTCTACCGTGCCTCATATTTGTTACTTCATTCCCTCTTCCAAGACTTCCTCCCCTACATATAGATAGGTTTTGTCCCTATTGTGTAGGTGAGGACATTGAAGATCAGAGGGTGAGATCAGGCGAGTGGTCCATTTTATTAGGAGATGAAGAGCTAGAATTAAGAGGGGTCAGCCATCTTGGACAATTTTGCCAGGTATGCTACCAAAGCTATGGTTTGATTGTTGTTTTAAAGGTCACAAATAAAAAAAATTCTTTATTCAGGTCAGATGTGCCAGGATTACAGGTTTGGCTTTGTGCACTTGGCTTCCATCAGTGCCTTCGAGGTGAGTACTGGTGAGCTGGGCAGATGCCCCCTGTCTCTCACAGCTGTGGGCTGAGTTGGGTTGAGAGAGCCAATGGCACAGAAGGTAGATAATTGATTTTCTTTTTATGAGCATTCATTTGAGGTTACTTCTCCATCTGTTCTCCTTCTGTGGCTTCATACGGGTCACGAGTGTTGGACCTGTCCTTCTTTGAGGTCACTTGTTTTTCATGGGAGGATTGGTGTTGAGTGTTAATTGAGAGTGCTGGGTAAGTTGCCTAGATTTGGGTCTTTTCCAGATTGCACATCCTTGATTGTAACAGGCTCTTTGTAGCTATCTAATGAATTGATTTCCAGCATGGCCATCCATATAGAAATCCAAGGCTGCTGGCAGCAGGACAAGACAGTGGGTGCCTGATTTATTAGGCTAATGCCTCCTAGGATGATTCTGTGGGAATGGAGGCCTCATGGGGTTATTGATAATAGTCTATAATGGATTTGATGCCAGTAGCATCTGCTTTTAGCTCTTTCTTTGTGTAGAATCCAGGTTACGGACCATAAGGAATTATCTCTTTGGTCTCACAGTTGCTTCTGTCCTGGAAGAACGGAAGACTTGAGGACCCGTTCCCAGGAATTTGCAAATGATCAAGGTTATGTTAAAGTCATGACTGCACCACAAAAAAGTCTTTCTATCTGGTTTTCTGTCAACACATTAAGCCACGCTTTCTCCATCCATGAAATGTGTTAATTGATATTCCTGATAATGCTTGCTAAAGTTAAACCTGTCTTTAATAGGTTCCGGTATCAGTACAGATGGAAAATATGTTCATAAAAGTTTTAGTGTAAAGTAAATTACGTAGGATAGCAGGTATTTGAAAATGTTTGTCTTTATAGTGTATTGTTAAGGATGTTTTGGTATTGAGATAATAATTATGGCCATAATAGATTATATATGTAGCTTATTTTCTATATTTTCTTTCATTCATCATTTTCATTTTTTTCTTTCAATGTTTGGCATAAGGTACACAGTCAGTAAAATTTATTTTTTTTTATCTGAAGAAAAGCATGAAGGGTCAGCTGTTAGGCCTAGCAATTAAGACACCTATATCCCATGTGGTAGTGCCTAGATTTGATATCTGGCTCAGGCTCCCCACTCCAGCTTTCTACTGATACAGACTGTGGGAGGCAACACTGATAGTCCAAGTAATTGGGCTCATGCCACCCACATGGGAGACCTGAGTTGAGTTCCTGGCTCCAGCCTGGACATTTGGGAATCAAGGCCTGTCTCTCTGTGTCTGTCTGCTTCTCTATCTCTCAAATAAGTGCATACAAATGAAAAATAAAGAAGAGTATGAGTTGAGCAAAAATCTTAGGCTGTGTGCTAGGCCTGTGGAGACAGAGCCCGTGTTGGCATGAAACTTAGATCTGAGCAGAAACAGGCAAAAACATCTCCATGAATGCCTCAGTCGGGGACCCAGAGTGAGGGGCACCTTGTGGCTGGGGGAGCCTCACATATGAGAGAGAGAGAGAGAGAGAGAGAGAGAGAGAGAGAGAGAGACAGACAAAAGGGTGGCTGCTCCCTGTCCTCTGTGTCTGAATGGCCTTCTTACGGTCTGCTTGCTTGCCTTTGGAGGTTCTTAAGTGATATGAATCTGCCGCCTTTCCTCCCTTCTCTCTTGCATATCTTCAGAGATGTTTGGCAATGTCTGGAGACATTTTGGGGGGACACTGGTAGAGGAGTAGTAGGGGGCACTGCTGGCATCTAATAGGTCCAGGCCAGTGGTTACTATGTAGGACACTTCTCCAACAAAGTATCAACAATGCTGCTACTGGGAAATCCTGGTCTGCACTTAATCTTTGGCCTCTGAAGTTCTTTGATGAGCACTTTTAGTAGGAAATGCAAGGTGTGGCTGCTCAGCCAAATGGGAGATTGAGGCACCAACCAGAAGCCTGATCTCAGGTCTACCTGTTGGAGGCTGGAGAAGGAATTTTCCCTCCTCCATTCAAGGCTCGCTTGAAACTAATGGAGTACAGTTGGTTAATAGCTAAAATGGGTTGAGATACATGCTGCTACCTACTTGTCAATGACATTTTCACCTAACATGAGCCCACAGAGCTTGTGCAAAATGGATACAACATTGTGCTGGGTGATTGTGACAAGAGTGACAACCCATGTGAAAGGTTTCACATGGGATGCTACATTAGTGCTTCCTACTGTTTTTATTCAGTGTAATGGCTTCTTTGATGTGTCCACTTGGCTCCTTTGTTAATCAAGCACCAATCTAGGTCTTGTGTGGAAGTATTTCACAGAAAAAATTAGTGTCCTTATCAGGAGATTTTAAGCCAGGGAGATTGTTCTGGGTCACCTGGCTGGCCCTGACTGAATGACAGAAGTGGCAGTGAAAAGTAGGGCTGGGACTCTCATAATGGAAAGAAAGGTTTCTGCCTGTGGGGGTCAACTTTGGGCCATTCCTGTGGGTTCCAGCCTGACTGTTGTCTCTCCTTTTCGGATGTCTGTCCATCCTGGGGATATTGGACTTGCATAAGCAACACTTAATGGCAGTGTTCATCCTATGTGTTCAGACTGATGCTCCTCTGGTTGACCTTGCCAATTAGTTTGGGGGAATACTTTATGTCCAGCTGGCAGGAGAGACCTCAAGGTGCTTGAAACATGCTTCGAAACAGTTTCTGCCCCAACCTCTCTCTCTCTTCCCATGCCTGACATGGTTGTCACAGGCCCACCGGCATGAAATGAAATCTCTTTCAGCCAGTCTTTCAGGATCTGAAGCCCCAAAATAGATTTCAAGTGGAATTAGTCAGGTTGATTAAGTCTTCTAAAAAAAATCCCCATCTAAAATGTATTTCTGGGTCAGCTTTCTTATTTTCTGGACCATGGATCCCAGGTTGAATCATTTCTTTTTGGAGCTGAGTGATGATAGCAAAAAAGCAGGTTAGAGCAAATATTTCTGTCCAAGGCAAGGTTGGTGAGAAACAGGTTGAGCGAGGAGGCAATGCAAGCAGAATTTCAAGAAAGAAATAGAAAACGTTGGGATGGTCAAGGAGATCTTGCTATGGTATGAGACTATAAACATTCTTCTATGTCTCTCCATGCAATCCTCAGTGAAGTATTCATTTTGATCATTGAATTATGAGATTGGATCAATTTATGAGATATGGTAAGAGTGTAGAGTCTGACTATAAGGCAAGTATATGGTATGATGGAAGCTTCCTCATGAAACCAGTCAAATATAGATTACAAAACTGTTAAGGTTATACATTTTTAAACTTTGGTACATTAGTTAGAGATATTTGTTATTGATCACAAAAGTGGTTATTAAATGCATGCTTCAAATGTTTCTGGGCTCTTTGTTGGGTATTAACAATATGCAACAAGACTGCTGTTGATGTTACAGTCTGGTCTGGAAAATATGATATAGATAAGAGAAAGGCCATGCATGGTGTGTTGTGATAGCAAGTGAAATAGTGGGCGCTACTGGAGTCCCCCTGACCAACCTAGACTTGGGGGATTATGGAACTTTCTGGAAAAAATGACAGCTCATTTTTAATAAGCGGATGGATAGGCCAGAAGAAAGCAAAGGGCTAGAGAGAGGTAGCTAATGCCCACAGTCTAGCAAAAAATTTGCTGTGTGGATGCTGTTTCTAGGGGCTTGTTACCATTCATCTATTTAGATTGTTTCTCTGGTTGGATTTGGCACCTTGACATAAAGTGAGGACTCTGAATCTAAGGTCTTTACAGTCACTTTGAGTGGACACTCTTTTTTATTTTTATTTTTAATTTTGAAATTTTTATTGGAAAGTCAGATATACAGGGAGGAGGAGAGACAGAGAGGAAGATCTTCCATCTGATGATCCACTCCCCAAGTGACCGCAACGACCGGAGCTGAGCTGATTTGAAGCCAGTAGCCAGGATCTTCTTCCAGGTCTCTTACATGGGTTCAGGTCCAAGACTTTGGGCCTTTCTCAGCTGCTTTCCCAGACCACAAGCAGGGAACTGGATTGGACGCAGGGCCACTGGGATTAGAACTGTCACCCATATGGGATCCTGGCACATATGAGACAAGTACTTTAGCTGCTAGGCTACTGCACTGGGCCCTGGACAGTCATTCTTGTTGAAAATTTGTGGAATGGCCTGAATGTTTGTGTCCCTCCACCTTTTCTCCCCCTCCTATGTATGTGTTGATTCTTAATCCTCCAGTTCATGATATTAGGAGTCAGGGCTTTAGTGAGGCAATCTGATCATGAAGGCAGAGCCCTCACAAAAGGAGTTAGTGCTATGTGAAGGAGACCATCAGGAGCTCATTGGTGAGAAGGGGCTCTCTGTTGTACTGTTCTGGGCTGCATGCTGTGTCCTGGTGATGTGTCTGACAAGAAGGCTGCTCTTGGTGCTCTTGGTGCTATGGTCTGGGCTAGAGAATATGACACAGATCATATGACACAGAATATAATACAGCGTGATGAGATGAGAAATCAAGAAGATGCTGATATTGAACTCAAGTTGGAAGAGTCAGGTCTGGTCTCAAAATGGATGTAAAACAGCTGCCTGGTCGCCCCCAGCTGACTCTGGCTGCTGGTGCTGGGGAGAGGAGGGTCATGATCCAAAGGAAACAGAGCAGTTAAGGAAACTGTTTATTGGTGGTCTGAGCTTTGAAACTGTAGATGATAGTTTGAGAGAACATTTTGAGAAATGGAGCACACTGACAGATTGTGCGCTAATGAGAGACCCCCTCAAAAATGTTCCAGGAACTTTAATTTTGTGACTTACTCTTGTGTTGAAGAGGTGGGTGCAGCAATGTGTGCTCAACCACACAAGGTGATGGGCGTGTCATGGAACCAAAGAGAGCTTTTTCTAGAGAGGGTTTGGTAAAGCTTGGTGCCCATCTAAGATTGAAGACTTTTGTTGGTAGTATTAAATAAGATACAGAGGAATATAATTTGAGAGACTACTTTGAGAAGTATGGCAAGAATGAAACCATAGAAGTTATGGAATACAGAGTGGCAAAAAAGGGAGGATTTGCTTTTATAATATTTGATGATCATGATATAGTTGACAAAATTGTTGTTCAGAAATACCACACTACTAATTGGCATAGTTGTGAAGGGAAAAAAGCCCTTTCTAAACAAGAGATGCAGTCTGCTGCTGGATCACTGAGAGACCGTGGAGGTGGATCTGGCTGGGGAGAAAACTTTGGAAATGTTGCAGGTAATTTAGGCCATGGTGGAAGCTTTGGTGGAAGAGGAGGTTATGTTGGTGGTGGTGGTGGCAGCAGAGGAAGTTCTGGAGGAGGTGATGGTGGATATAATGGTTTTGGAGCTGATGGTGGCAACTATAGCGATGGTCCTGGTTACAGTGGCAGGGGAGGCCATGGCGGTGGACCAAGGTGGTAGATGTGGTGGAGGAGGAGGATATGATGGTTACAATGAAGGAGGAAATTCTGGAGGCAGCTATGGTGGTGGTGGAAACTACAATGATTTCAGACATTATAGTGGACAACAACAATCAAATTATGGTCCCACGAAAGGGGGGCAGTTTTGGTGGGAAAAGCTTGGGCAGTCCCTATGGTGGTGGTTATGGATCTGGTGGTGGGAGTGGTAGATATGATAGCAGAAGGCTCTAAAAGCAGCAGAAAAGGGCTACAATTCTTAGCAGGAGAGAGAGGGAGGAGCTGTCAGGAAAGCTGCGGGTTACTTTAAGACAGTTGTCCCAAATGCATTAGAGGAACTGTAAAAATCTGTCACAAGAGGAATGATGATCCATAGTCAGAAAAGTTAGTGCAACGTAGACAGGAAACCCTTCTTGTTTAGGACCGTCATAGCCACAGTTTGCCAAAAGTGCAGCTATTGATTAATGCAATGTAGTGTCAATTAGATGTGCATTCCTGAGGTCTTTTATCTGTTGTAGCGTTGTCTGTTTTTTCATTACATCAGGTATATTGCCCTGTAAATTGTGGTAGTGTTACCAGGAATAAAAAGTGAAGCAATTTTTTAACTTTTCAATATTTGTGTAGTTCAGTTTTTCTGTTTTAGTACAGAAACTTTAACACAATGCAGTTTTGAAAGTGTTTCCTTGTGAGTTAACAGATAAAGAAGATCATTGTTAACTACTATTTTGTATGAATTTTGCTAATGTTAACTGTAAAGAAATACCTATTGATTTGTGGGTTAAGAGGAATCTATTCTCCACCATTTCCAAACAATGATATGAATGGGTACTGGTATGTGGAGAGAATAGATATTTGTATGTTTGCAATGTGTGTTTTAGACAAATAGGATTGGGTATTTAAATTAACATATTTGTGAATTTAATAGTGTTAAGGTTATCTTCAAATGAAAAATCCCAAAATTAAAAAAAAAAAAAAAGAAAAAAAAGAAAAAAAGCAAGCAGATGCTACGGGTGTCCATGCAAACAGCCCAGATCTGGGGTTGGGGGAGGGATCATGGGAAGAGTGACCGCTTGTTCATGTGGGTTCGTACAGTGAGAAGGTGCTATCCATGAGGCAGGCTCTGTCCACGTACCGGATGTGGGTGACCTGATGTCAGACTTCCCAGCTGTGGAACCGTGACAGGTCAGTGTATGATGTTTATGATCTGCTCAGGTGTGGTGCTGTGCCCTGTACCCCAAATGAATTGCGGCAACCTTCCTGGCAGAAACTGTGACAGTCCCATCTGCCTGGCTTTCCAGCCATCCTGTACACGTGGGTTAAAGGAGGTACATTAAAAGTTAAGGAAATCATTAAGGCACAAGCGTGTGCTTGGTATCAAATCCCACTATGACAGAATTTAGAAGCAATGCGTAAAGTCTGAGATAGGCAGCTTCAGAGCAAATACAAAGGAAAGCCTTCCTAGAGTGTCTTTTATAGAACATCCATCCTCTACAATAAAGCATAGACTTCAATTGTGTAAGAGTTCAAGACCTTGGACAAATGAATAGATTTATAATGGACTATTAAGGGAGTCAAAGGCTATTTGGAATAAACCAGAGTATTATCAAGTTTTGACATCTTGGGAGATTTCAGATGCCTCAGTTACACAGCTGGAAGGAGATCCTGGATGACATAGGGTCTGGGGACAAAATGATGAAAATGTGTTTTCCCTTAGAGGATGTCCTGAACTACATACACTTCTATTTTTAATTCAGTTTCTCATGAACTTTTGAATTACTCCTGTACAAACATTTTTTTCTCATCTCTCTCTGTCTCTCTCCTGTGCTGAAGGAAGGCTTATAGTAATTGAGAGCTAATTGATAGCTGCATACAGCAAACAGTATGCTGCCTGATTCACCACCTGTTCCCTGCTTGTCATACCTGGCCTGTGTACCCTGTCTGCTTTCCTAGCTTTCTTTTTTTTAGACCTCGATTCTGAACCAGACTGCTTATTTTCTCCCCTAAATCACTCGTGACTGTGGCTTTATTTCTTTCAGAACTCTGAATCTAATTCTTCAGTTCATCACTGTAGGAATTTTTTTATGTATATTCATTCGAGAGTTAGTCAGAATGAAGACATTAGCTTGTCATTAGATGCAACTATGGGATGCATTGATTTCCCCTGTGGAAGTTTTTTATGTTGATTGCGGCAGGGCATGGAGAATAATTTTCTGTTTTATTTTAAAGACTTACTTTTTGAAAGGTGGATTTACACACACACACGAGAAAGAGAGAGAGAGAGAGAGAGAGAGAGAGAGAATTTTCCATCCAGTGGTTTACTCCCCAAATAGCCATAACAGCTGGAGCTGGTCTGATCCGAAGCAAAGGGCTGGGAGTTTCTTCTGGACCTGCCATGTGAATGCAGGGGTCCAAGGACCTGGGCTGTTCTCTGCTGTCCTAAGCAGGAAGGTGTCAGAAGTGGAGCAGACAGGACTTGTACTACATCTGTACGCACAACACTGCTATAACCATTCTTCCTAATAGATACATTGTGTTCCAAAGAGCTTCATATAAAGTTAGTAAGTTGGTAATCTGTTTCTGTAGCCGAAGTGTTTTGTTTAAATCTCTTTCTATGGAGAATACTTTATTTGACTATTATAATCTAGGAAAGTGGTTATTTTTTTTGAAGATCACACCAGACCAGTCATAACTAATGCAAAATTCTATTCCTAATTGGATATTGAACAACTTGCAAAACTTATGAATTATACCTGTTGTAGTAGTGATTCCCTTGGGTACTGTTCATTTTGAAAAGTTGTCATATTATATAAATACTTTTGCAGAGCTACTTATATGCAATTATGATGATGGAGGTAGAGACAGGAAGGCTTCAAAAATTTTAAATTTGTTGTAGAATTTGCTCAAGGAGAGGAAGGTGGCATTGTAACTTGGAAGAATATTCTAAGAGAAGCAGTAAACTGATGGAATTGTGGATAAGCTATGTAGAACTTTTTTTCCCTTTTACGGAGAAAAAAAAGCATATTATAGAAATAGAGGGCCTGGGAGGGGATTTGGTCTTAGCCATTTTGAAATTGTGAGATTTTGTAAAATCAGTAAAATTCTCTGGGTCTTGGATTTCTCATTTAGAGAAATGAGGGAAAATTATCCCCATTTAGTACTCTTTACTTTTATGCCACCATGTCTTTTGAAGTTGATAGAGCATAATGATTTTAAGTATATTACACATCAAATTATTTTATTTATTTTATAAAACTACAGTCATTTTAACAACTATGCAACAGTAGTGTCATAAGTATATGCATCATCTTCAAAGCAACTAAATTGTGTTCCTACTTTTTCTCTCATTTCCTCTTATTTTGTGGTCCTGGCTATAGAGAACTCAGCCTTATTGATGGTTGTAGCATTAGTGGTCTGGTGTCTCAGTTCTGTCCTTACTTTTGCCCCCTGTCTTTAAAATACCCCCGGATACTGTTTTCTAATATCTTCAAGACATATTCATACACTTTAGTGACTAAATCCTTCCAAGAAGGAAAATTATCTTAGCAATGGAAAATCTGGGGGATATATATCTTGGACATACAGTTTGGCGGCATCACAGGGAAATATTTATAACTGGGATCTTAACTAATGGTGATTGCAGATGGTCTCATGTTCATTGGCAGGGTTCTTCCTTAGGGCATTCTGCAGGCCCCTGTGTAGTGTTCCTCGTTCTTAGGCTATTTTGTCTATCTGTGATGCCCAGGCAAGAGGTAAAGTTGCTCTATGGCCAACAGAGAGCATCAGATTAGCGATTCCTGTGTTGGACTTGGCTGCCTGTCCAGGGCTAATGACTTTGTTGCATAGCCTCTGGCAGTGACGGTATAGGGTTGGATGACTTTTATCAAGAAGGACAACCAAATCTCAAAAGCTTACAGATGGAGCCTCACAGGGCAAAACAAAAAAGCAGAGGGCTTTCACAAGTTTCAGTTGAAGCAGAATGTGTATGTGTAGATGTGTGTATGTGTCCAAGAATGTTCAGGTTGCCTTTGGCTACAAGGCAAAAGCCATTCTACTTTCTAAGGGTATAACTCATGAGCCATCAAGCACTCCAAAAATGAACTGAGATATCAGAACTATGCTAGTTCTGTGGCTGATTGCACTTCCCCAGAGTTGCACATTCATTTCCAGAAAATAATTTTAGCTGATTGCATTGTGGTCTTTTTGAATGAGACATTTTAAGAAAGAGGAGAAATTTGAAAGGGTTGGCTCACCATCAAAATATATCCCTTCTGGAATGCTCCTAAGGGTACTGAGACTGCCAATTTGGGAAGGAAACTTGTTGGAATTTCTGTCTCTGGAAGTTTTTAATGGGAGGCTGGATAGCTGTCTTTCTTGGTCCATTTAGTTGGTTGCATGCCTGGGACAGGAATATCAGATGACCTTGTCGTCTCTTTCAGTACTGATATTTTATGATTGAATGGTAAATTAATGTGGCTGGATTGGTCTGAAGTTTTTACCTGTCTTGTCCATCTTCAATATTTGCCCCTGTTTCTCTTAATTTGGTTTCTCTAAGCATATTCAACATTCTTTGAGGTCTAGGGTGCTGTCTTGTTCTTGTCTCATGTTCTTTATAGAAGAGAGACAGCGTGGGTTTACTTTTGGATCAAGATTCTGCAGAGGATGATATACAGGCATATGGGCATGAGGTTCCAAGTGGAAGGTGCTTTATCAATGGGAGGGAGAATCCCACATTTTCCAGGATTCAAGGGAACGGATCAAAATTGCTGGGGCCATGTGTTATAGACTGATGTATGAGAGGTCTTCAATAACTTTAGTGAAAAAGTGATCATAAAAATGATATGCAGGAAAAAAAAAGAAATTAACAGCACCATTAAGTTAAATAACATGCTACTGAATGACTAATGTGTTGCTGAAGAAATGCAAAGGAAAATCAAGAACCTTCTTGAAGAAAATGACGCTACTGTATGATCTGTATGAATTAGTGAATAATGAGAAGAAAGTGTTTTGAAGAGATGAAACTAACAAAAAACATCAAAATCCACGAGATACAGTTTCCACTGATCTTTGTTGGTGAAATGTGTCTCCTGTAGGCAAAAAATAGATGGGTTTTGTTTTTTAATCCAATCTACTAATCTATGACGTTTGATTGAGTTTAAGCCATTTAATTCAGGGTTAATATGAATGGGTGGTACTTTGGTCCTGTCATTTCAGCAATGGATTGTTCATTGATTTAGTCTTCTGTTGTTATTTTACTGGGATGTTTTTCGTTTTTGGCTTTTCAGTTAAGGGGATGTATAGTAACTGTGTGATGGAGATTATCATATCCAGTAGCATGTTACTTAACTTCATGGTGTTGTAAATTTCTATTTTTCTTCCTGCTGTTGATTTTGTATTGTGGCTTTTCATTTAAGGGGATGCATAGTAACTGTGTAATGGAGACTATCATATCCAGATGTGAGGATACAATGTATGCATCTCTACTTCCAGATCAAAGATGGACTCCCAATGAAACTTTTAAATGTATCTTAAAAATAGGATGATGAACTCCTTGCCATTGTCCATGCCTGCAATTATGGACATATGACTGTGTATGACAAACTATACTATAGTAATGATATAGGGGAACTCAGTGAGGGGGGAGGGAATTGGGGAGAGGATAAGGGAAATCTCAGAGCCTATGGAACTCTATCATAAAATGATGATGCTGATAATAATAATAAGCCTAAAAATGATATGCATGAAATTCAAACCTTTTTGCACCAAAATAAACTTAACCTTTAATTCCATTTCCACAAACGTTCTAAAGTTGCTATAGTGTATGTCACTTCTGCTTTCATATACTTAAGTCTTAAACACCATTTTCATTATGGCTATTTTCATAATGAGAAAGTAATTAAGGTTAAATGATGGGAGCCTGTGTGGTGGTATATCAGCCTAATCCTCTGCCTTCAGTACCAGCATCCCATTTTGGTGCTGATGTTGTGTCCCAGCTGCTCAGCTTTTGACACAGCCCCCTACTTATGGCCTAGGAAGGCAGCAGAGGATGACCCAAGTCCATGGGCCCCTGCGCTCAGGTGGGAGATCTGGAAGAAGCTCCTGGATTCTGGCTCCAGATCAGCTCAGCTCTGGCTGTTGTGATCATTTGGATAGTAAATGAGTATATAGAACGCCCTACCCCACCCTTCCTTCTCTTTCTGTAAAATTTGCCTTTTAAATAAACAAATATTTTTAAAAAGATTAAATGATGTCGTCAGGATGAGGCCTGACCAAATGTGATTACTGTCTTTATAAGAGGTGGCGTCACAAGGTACACATTTGACCTAGCAATTAAACTGTCAGTTGGGATGCCTGCTGGCATGAAAATGCTTGGGTTCAAGCTATTCCTGTATTCCCAATTCTTCTTCTGAATGTGTATCCTAGGAGGTAGTAGGTGATGGTTCAGGTAGTTGTGTCTGACACCATTGTGTAGGCTCAGATTGAATTCCAGGCCCTCTGCTTTGGCCTTGTTCAGCTTTAGTTGTTGCAGACATTTGAACAGCCAGCCTCATGGGTTAGAGTGCTCTCTCAAATAACTAAAATAAAAAATAAGTGACATTAGAGAATTTATTCATTCCCTCTTTCTCTCTCCACACCCATTGAAGAGGCATATAAAAAATTAAAAGCTGGGCTGGGCACGATAGCGTAGTGGTTAAAGTCCTTGCCTTGCAAGCGCCAGGATCCCATATGGTTGCTGGTTCTAAACTCGGCGGCCCTGCTTCCCATCCAGCTCCCTGCTTGTGTCCTGCGAAAGCAGTTGAGGACAGCCAAAAGCCTTGGGATCCTGCACCCATGAGGGAGACCCAGAAGAGGCTCTGGGCTCCTGGCTTTGGATTGACTCAGCTCCAGCTGTTGCAGTCACTTGGGGAGTGAATCATCAGATGGAAGATCTTCCTCTCTGTCTCTCCTCCTCTCTGTATATCTGCCATTGCAAAAAAAAATTAAAAGCTAAGTTAATTTTGTTGCAAAGATTTTTGGACATGTGTCTAGTTTTTTCATAATATGCATTTCCCATGAACCTTCTGATGTTTCCTCATATAATCTCACCCTTTGGACAAAGAATGAGGCAACATGGAGCTGGTGTTGTGGTATAACTGTTAAGTTGCTGCCTGCTGTGCTAGTATCTCATATGGATGCCAGTTCAAGTCCCAGTTGCCCCACTTTTTCTTCTTTTATCTTTTTCTTTTTAAAAAAGATTTATTTATTTGTTTTTGGAAAGTCAGATTTTACAGAGAGAAGGAGAGACAGAGAGAAAACTCTCTGTCCACTGGTTCACTCACTTAGTGGCCACAATGGCCAGAGCTGAGCTGATCTGAATCCAGGAGCCAGGAGCCTCCTGTGGGTCTCCCACACAAGTGTGCAGTATTCCAAGTTCCCAGATGGTCCTCGACTGCTTTCCCAGGCTGCAAACAGGAACCTTGATTGGAAGTAGAGCAGCTGGGACATGAACTGGCACCCACATGGGATCCCAGCGAATGCAAGGCGAGGATTTTAGCCACCAGGCTGCTGTGCTGGGTCCAATTGCTCCACTTTTGATCTAGCTCTCTGCTAATATGCCTGGGCATGCAGTGTATGTGTGAGACCCAGATGAAGCTGTGGCTCCTGGCTTCCTCTTGACTGAGCCCCAGCTGTTGTGGCCATCTGAAGGGTGAACAGCAAATGGATGACCATTCCCCCATTGCTCCCTCTCTGTGAATACACTTTTCAAACAAATAAATCTTTTTTTTGTAGTATGTATCTTTTTAAAAATTCTTTTACATTTTATTATTATTATTATTATTATTATTATTATCATTTTATGATACAGTTTCATAGACTTCTGGGATTTCCCTTATTGCCCTCCAACTTCCCCGTCACCCCAGAGTTCCTCTGTCTCATTACTCAAGTATAGTTCTTCATACACAGTCATATGTCCATAATTGCAGGCATGGACAATGGTAGAGAATCCAGCATCCTATTATCAAGATATAGTAAACAGTTTTATTTTAAGTCCAACTTTGTCTGGAAGTAGAGATGCGTACTACCTTATATCCTCACATCCGGATATGTAGGTCTCCATTTCACAGCTACTGTGCATCCCCTTAAATGAAAACTGACAATATAAAATCAACAATAGGAAGAAAAATAGAAATTTACAATGCCATGAAGTTAAATAACATGTTACTAGATATGACAGTCTCCGTTACACAGCTACTATACATCCCCTTTAATGAAAAGTCACAAAGCAGAATCAACATCAGGAAGAAAAAAGAAATTACTAACACCAAGAAGTTAAATAACATGCTATTAAATGACTAATGTGTAGCTGGACAAATGAAAATCACGAACCTTCTTGAAGAACATGATGCTACTGTTTGATCTATGAGTCATTAAATGATTTAATCAGGAGAAAATGTTTTGAAGAGATGAAACTAACAGAAAACAACAAAACCCATGTGATACAGTTTCTGCTGATTTTTGTTGGTGAAGTGTGTCTCTTCTAGACAATAAATAGAAGGGTTTTGTTTTTTAATCCAGTCTACTAATCTATGACGTTTGATTGAGATTAATCCATTTACATTCAGAGTTTAATATGTATGGGTGGTACTTTGGTCCTCTCATTTTAGGAATAGGTTGTTCATTGGTTTAGTCTTTTGTTGTCATTTTACTGGGATGTTCTTCCCATTTGCCTTTGGTTTTGGTAGGTGCTATTCCTCTTTTCTGTCAAGAGAACATCTTGAAGTATCATTTGTAGGGCAGGTTTGGAAGAGGCAAATTCTTTTAACTTTTCTTTACTGTGGAAGAATTTTATTTCATTTACAAAGACAAAAGAAAGCTTTGTTGGGTATGTTATCCTAGGCCGACATTTTTTTTCTTTTCGAATCTGGAATATGTCACTCCATTCTCTTCTGGCTTGTAGAGTTTCCTGTGAGAGATCTCCTGTGAGTTTAATTGGCATTCCTTTATATGTCCATTGATTTTTTTCACGTGCACATTTAAGGATCTTTTACCTATGTTCAATTGAAGAGAGCTTGATGATGATGTGTCTTGGTGAAGATTGCTTTTGATCAAGCCTGTTGGGAGTTCTGTGCCCATCATGGATCTTGTTTCCCATTTCTTTCCCCAGATTATGGAAATTTTCCTGTATTATTTCATTAAATACATTTGCAAACTCAGCTTCTCTTTCTGCACCTTCTGGAACTCCCATAACTCTTATGTTTGGCCTCTTAACAGTGTCTTTCAATTCTTGAATACTTTTTTTGGCCTGATACAGCTCTGCTTCCAGCTTTTTGTTTGCTTCCCCCTGATGACAGGAAATATCTTCCAATTCTGAGATTCTTTCTTCTGCTTGCTTCATTCTATTTTGGAGACTCTCCACTGTACTTTTAATTTGCTCCACTGTGCTCTTAATTTCTGATATATCAGCCATGATTTGTTTTATTGCTTCCTTAAATTCTTTGAACTCTTGTATATGCTTCTCATTGTTGACCAGAAGCTTTAAAATGAGTTTTATGGATTCTGTGTCCCCCATTTTCTTGATGTCTTCCTCAGTTAACTCTGAGGTTGACATAGGGTTTTGCTCCTTTGCAGGGGAGTTTTGGTAATATTCATTGTGCCTTTGTTTCTTCTTTTGCTCTTGGTCATTGTACTTCTGGTTAGCAGAGTCTTCTCCTTGGGGGCAGGTGTCTAAGCTGTGTCACCCACAGGGCTACAATGCGGTTTTACTTATTGCAGTTGATACACAACTTTTTCCTTGCAGCCACTTGTGCCACAACCTCCAGTGAGTTCCACGTCTGGGTTCTTATGTTAGATTTCCACCATGCTCTCCACAGCCCCAGCTCCTGGTTCACCAGTCTCCACCTCCTGTGCTATCATGCTGAGGTTGCACTGTTGTCTCTGCAACCTTTCTCCCACTTCCCTGTTGGAACAGGTCCCAGGATTAGGTAGACACCAGGTGTCCTATATAGCTGGGCTGTTGGTGGCGCTGACCTTGCTGGAACCTTTTGGACATTAGGTCTGGGTGCTGCACAGACCTATTTTGACCCGTACAATGCCACAGTCGGTATTATTTTCCTGTGGGACAAGTGCAATCCACGGACCTCAGTGAGTTCTCGCGAGCTCAGCACATGCGCAGTTCACTGTTGTCCCCTGCAGTCCTAAAGCGTTTGCCACAGTGTGCAAAATGGCACCTGATGTACCACTACTAGAGTTCTTGATCTGCTGGCCATCAGGTCTGAGGGCTACCCAAACCTGTCTTGGGTGGAACCTGTAGAATGCCACGTTGCTGCAATTCACTGAGTCAGAAATGAGTTCACTCCCAGCTCAGCGTATGCTCAGTCCTTTCCCTTGCCTTTGCCTCCTAGGCAAAATGGCACCCAGTTCAGCTCTAGGGGCTGACTGGGCTATGAAATCCACCCTGTTCTCACACTGCCCATCTGGGATCTGCTGCTTTGTCTCTGCTCTTCGTGAAATCAAACAGACCAGCAGGACTGACAGTTCTTTGTCTGGGTTCATTTCCCAGTGAAAGTGCCTTCCCACCTGGTTGCTGGTGGAGTTCTGGCTGCTGGTGGAGTTCAGATTGCTGTTAGCTGAATGCTGCTGGAATATCAGTCACTGTAACACCACACTGTTGTGTCCGCTGCTTTCCTGTGTCTGTCAGTCTCCAGGTTCTCCTCTGCTGTTGTTCTGTCCTTTCCTAGTTCCTGAAATATGTCCTCTCTGCTTCATCCTGATTAAATGTTTTTCCATCTGTTTAAACGTTTCCTTACCTATTCCGCCAACTTGATTCTCTCAAATAAATAAATCTTAAAAAAAGGAATGAGGAAGTATGGAGTAGGGGATAAATTATATACATTAAAAAATTATTGTGGCTCTTATCCTGGCTCTTATCCCTCCCGCTCTTACCCCGCTCTTACCCCTCTCTTCTCTCTCTTGCTTTTCTTTGCTCTCCCATCTTCCTCCGGCCTCCCTTCCCCCCTCCCTTCCCCTTCCTCTCCATCCTGTTCCTGCTTCGTTGGAATAAACCTCCTAAGATAAAAAAAAATTATTGTGGGAATGGCTGTGGGTGCTGATCCAGGAGAAGCTAGAGGTTTACCAAGTGGTGTTTCAATAAATTTGGAAGCCACGATGGCAGTGATGCCAATTCTGAGTTGCCAGAGTTGTGTCGGTGGTCTACCACTGGCAGGGATATGGATGGAGAGTGGGGATTGGAGCATTGAGTAAGAATTGGAATTTTCATGAAAAATGAGGTATAAAGATACAAACTCAAATATTCAAAATACAAACAGGTAATCAAGTTATCTGATAGAGCAGGGTTAGGAGAATACATCCATGGTTATAGGCTTGGCAGAAAAGACAAAATGCTGCTGATTGTTAAACAAAAACGGAGGGCCAAGTAGTGGGACTATTCTGTGAGGCCCTGAAACTAGTAGAAATAATGAAACGAGAAAACCAAGAAGATGTGAGGATATGGCTAAGGAATGGAATATCAGGGTTCATGATTTTTGGGTGATGACAAAACTCAGGTAGGCTGTGGCTGTGAGGATGGGTAATGGGAACACAGGTGAGGAACTGTGAACACAGTTAGGGAGACCCACAGATTTCACCTTCTCATTGTTAGATGGCTCATTTCATGTGTGGACATGGTTAGGAGTAAGGGTGGACAGAAGATCTGTGACTGAATTGTCAACAAACTGCAATTGGTGGAGTATACAGTGTTCTGGGTGCCCAGAGGTGGGTTTGCTATGCAGACCTGGGGAGTCAGGTTAGACTTCTGGGAAAATTGATGATTAACACAATCCGAAGGCTAAGCCAGACAAACCAGAGGAGGGAAAAGCAGAACTGGGAGGAGCATGGAGGGAGGAAAGTGTTTCAGATAGAGGAGAGGAAAGGGTTACATATATATCAGTGTTTTATGAAGTGCTTAGGTTTATAAAATGAAAGCTAATCTGGAGAACCTGTTGCTAAATAATGTGGTCAACAATTTGGTAATTCTCTACTAACAATAGCCCCTGTTATTTTTAATGAAATTTTTTTCTTATTAACTTAGGCTGCTGGGGCTGCAATTGATACCATGTTTACGACAGTTTGTGAAATCATTTATTGTATGGAAGTATAGGAAATGTTCCTAAGAAATACAATGACTTCTTCACATATTACATGATTTAAGCCTCTTTCTTCAGATCCATTTCAAACTATATATACTCATGCATTTTTTGTTCTATAGGATGGAATTAAAAAACCCAAGGACAAGGCAGGGCAAAAACATGAAAGATGGATAATATATCTGGGAGCATTTTGACTTGTGCCTTAAAGGGGTGCAAATGGAGGAACAGTATTAATATTTGCAAATGTTCACATGTGAAATGTAGATCAAGAAGAGAGTAAAGCACTCAGAAAAAGAGAACTAAAATATGGGCAGGGAAACAAGAATGTCATAAAAGAAGCCAACTCTGTTTCATCCAAATACCCGGTGTCATAAGTTATTTCCAGGAGATTTAACCAAGTGATATGTTGCATTTGGAATTATGTTCCTTACTCCACCTCATTCTCACCGTGGGGCAGGGGCAGGATGCAAGGCAGTGTGGAGAACTCAGTCTTTGGACCAAGATGAAACTGAACCTACACAGTGATTCTGTCCAGCTCTAGATGAGCATGTGTCCATGTTCAGGGCCTCACTCTCAACATTACGGGAAGAGAAAGCTATGATCAGAGGGAAAGGGTAGATGGAAGTGTTAGAAATTATGTGTGTGAATTATTTAGAGCAGTATCTCAAACATAGGAAGCCAATAAGTGGTAGTTATTAGCTACCACCGCTGCTGCTGTTAGCACTCTGTTCAACAAAAGTCTGCAGTAAGAGGAATGCCTGGAAGGGATGTTTGGCATGTGTTTGCTATGCTTTTATTAAATTCTTGCCTTATGAAAATAATTCAGACTGCAAATAGTACCGTGGCAGTGTTGAGGGTAATGATCACAGTTTCTCTCTGGATTGTAGAGACATTTGTCAGTGAATCTATATTGTGTGTGCTAGTGGGAACAGGTGATGGGGAGAGAGGAAGGTGATGGGGAGATAGTGCAGCTTCTACTCTCTAAAAAAGTCTCGATGCCTAGAACAATAGGACTTTTCTCAATCTGACCTGGAGAAATAATCCATGCCTACCAGCAGTGTGCAAATACTGCTGGAATCCATTTTGCATAGGGAAGTTTGTGACCTTCTTGGCAGCCTTCCCGGCTCCTTCTTTGAGGACGGGCGGAGAAGAAAGGTTGGCATCAGAATGTTGGCATAAGAACTGTGACCTGCTGGAAAGGTGAGATGGAGTGCCGGGCCTCTTTGTAACGGGCCCTTGTGTTACAAGTTCCGACCGGCCCTTTGTTGACCTCCCTGAATTATGGCATGTCTCCAGCTGGACTAAATATAGTATTGACTTTCAATGCTGATCATGCTCCTGTTGCGAGAAGGTAGTAGTGAGCTTCCATCTTTTGGCCTGATCAACAAAATTAAATGAAATTTGTATTTGACTATTTACATGGCACCCAGAAATACATTCTCATTGTATAATCTCTGTTTTGATGCCCCTGAAAATGAGAAAAGCAAATTGGAGGTATTAAAGAGCTATGTGAAATGGTGTCATTAGGGTAATAGAATGAAAATTAAGGCAACATGGAATAGATAAAGTGAAATATTAGCTCAATGAGTTTAGAACTAGAAAGTATAATATCCAAAAGGAGATTTGTTGTTGTTGCTGTTGGTTTTTTGTCAACACAGTTAAATTTCTAGGAAAATCACCTGAAAAGCTATGGGTTTTTCTTATTTGAACTCCTTGAGGCTAGGCCTTCATTTGCTTGCAGTGAATGGAAGAAGCCTACCTAACAGTTGGTAGGGGGGGAGGGTTGCTTAAGAAACTGCTAGTCTTATGTTATGCCCTTTTAGTTCCCTCTTAAAGCACAGAGTTGTACATTTTAAATAAAATATTCAAAAGCAAACGCAGGCCGATGTGGAGAAGATGTTCAGTTATTGACAATGGGTAACTTCTCCTGGTTGAGTGATTTTTTTTTTTCCAGTCGCTTTTATTCCATTGCTGGATGAAACATCTGGGTTGACATCCTGGCTTGATATCCATTTTCTTCTATTTAAAAAGTGATTTATTTATTTTACTTGGAAAGTCTGTGTTAGAGAGAGAAAGAGAGAGAGAGAGAGAGAGAAAGAGAGAGATGGAGAGGGATAACTTGTATCTGCCTTTGGTAAACACGAAATCATTTCAAACTTCTCTTGCCTTTTGACTGTGTTTTGAAGTAAGAAATTCTAGAATCCAGTCTTTTCATGTGATAATCTGCTGCAGACATATTGCTGAAATTTCATTTCTGGAAAAGAAAATCCAGTGAGAAGTGAATCTGTTCCACAGAGTTTTCATCATGATTGTTCTGCCGTTGGAAAGCTAATATGGCAGTGAGATTTGTGGTGAGTCTTTGGAGGCTAGCAGTAATCAGCTACTCATCATTGTGCCATTGAATCTGCCTCTATCTTATCTCAGGGTCTACAGAACACTGTTACATGAGCACATTTGGCTCTCCTGACAGTCTTTGAGGTAGGACTCTAAGCATCATTTCTTTTGATTTTGGTTCAGATGATTGAAACTTGTTGAGGTCTCATAGCTAGCAATCCAGCTCTTTGAATCGAAGCCCATCGTTGTGCTGCTGTGCCTTTGCACATTGCAACTGTGCATAGGAGCACAAAACGTGAGGCTGCTGTTAAGTGTTTCAAAGGGCAGACAAATCCTCATACCATGCACCTGACAATGTCCATGATCTCCTCACCTGTGAATCGTGGTCTTTCAATTCTCCAGAGGGAAATCCAGCCTGGTAACACTGGGCATCCCTGGTGACAGGAATTCATTTGTTCTGTTGTGAAACCTGCTGCTTTGGGGTCTGATTCCTGCCAGGATATATGCTGCCTAGCCAGAAGAGGCAAAAGCCATCATGACCATCATTTATCATGTAGTTTGATTGTGGCTAATGGACTTTCTGTCTTCAGCTAATGACTGTAGAATGCCAGCAGTCTTTCCAGGGAAATTAAGTCACCACAGGCAGAAAAGGAAAATGGCCATAGAAATAATGAGCGCATGATAATGATGTGTTTTGTTACAAGTTTTGCTCCAGTCTAGGGATGATAGGCCATGGAGTTTTGTTACATGCATCTTATAAACAAACTTATAAACAAAACATGCTCAGTGCACCTTATAAACAAACATGTAAATAGTTGGAAAGAGTCATGAGCTGACAGCCTGAGGCTCCTTACCAAGTATCTTCAGCTGAAAACATATCTATTTGTCCTTGACACATTTCTCTGCATTGCCTTTGCTTTCTGTAATGGGGATGGTGTTTTTCCAAGCCTTATCCTCTGTCACAGGAAAAATTGAATTCCAGATTAGAAGTGCCTAATTCATAAATGTTATGTTGCCTAGATAAGACACTAATACACATATCTGGCTATGTGTGCACATGAGAAGTACTATTGGAAAAAATCACTATAATAATAGCTATATTCCATAGTATTTTAAAAAACATTTTTTTACATGAACTGTCCACTTACTCTCATGCCTTTTTATATATCAGGATGTGAGAGAGCCTCAGTTCACTACAGATATTAATTGGGTCAGACTAACACATGCTAGATAGTGCAAATAATCTGGTCTTTTTTTTTTAAAGATTTATTCATTTTATTACAGCCAGATATACTCAGAGGAGGAGAGACAGAGAGGAAGATCTTCCGTCCGATGATTCACTCCCCAAGTGAGCCGCAACGGGCCGGTGTGTGCCGATCCGAAGCCGGGAACCTGGAACCTCTTCCGGGTCTCCCAAGGCATTGGGCCGTCCTCAACTGCTTTCCCAGGCCACAAGCAGGGAGCTGGATGGGAAGTGGAGCTGCCGGGATTAGAACCGGCACCCATATGGGATCCCCGGGGCTTTCAAGGCGAGGACTTTAGCTGCTAGGCCCTGGTCTTTTTTTTTTTAATCTGGTCTTTAACAATACCTGACTCCCTTCACTTGTTCTCAGACTCTGTTACTTGGTGCTTGTGAAAAATTATTAGAAAAACCATTTAAAATGCCTTTTCCCCACTGATATCTAGGAATTTTTCTATTTAGATTTTGAATGAAATCTTTGTTCGGCTACAATTTACAACAATTGGTTTTCTTATTTTCTCTTTTCCTGTTGACTTTCATCAGCTAAGAACTGCCAAGGACATATCCTTATTGAGCAGAAATTTAATTTACTAGGCCTCCCCAACCTGTTAGAATTCACACAAGAATTTCTGCTCAGCATTTAAATGCAACTCAGTAATTTTGAGACATGTTACTCTTCCTTGCTGCCTAGATATTTAAGAAATACAAATGACATTCTATTTTCAAAGCGAAAGTGCATGGAATGATCATGGTTGGTTTTAGGTGACTCATTAGATTAAGACAATGTAAGTATTCTAACCGCAGCATAAACAGCGACCTGGAACAATCAGAGCTCTTCATCTCCTATGTCCTGATGCAGAGATTTTTTCCCCCTTTTTTTCTTGCTTTTCACATTGATTATCCTCTGTAAGCTGGATAGCATTTCCAGTTATCAGCAGAATATATCAGCATTTCCTTCTGTCAGAATATGCTAAAGTGGATGCAGAAAATGAAGGCCCATTTTAATACCAATGTAAGGAGACAAAATAAGCAAATATATGTTAACAAATTTAACTGTGTACAAGCATCTCCAGATCAGGTCGGTAGGGCATTTCTCATTAGCATGGTTTTCAATAGTATTTGTCCATACGGTTCTGCTTGGAGGATCAGGTAGAAATAGTCAAAAGTCACACTCGTTAAAACACAGGGTTAAACTATCTTCTGGGAGAAAAGATCTTCCTACCTATGGATCCCGTGTGGAGCCTGCCTTTGGTAAGGCTGCCTTTCACTGTCCCAATTCTGTTGGGACAGTGAAAACACAGTGAGGCCTCTCCTGTACTTCTGGGTGATTGAAATAGGGAAGTGAACAGTGCCACTTATTATATCGGCTGCTGTATACTCGCTATGACTGACTGCATGTTCTTTGCTCCAGAGGCATGAGCAGAGCTTTGAAGGCCTTCCTTGTTTGATCCCATTTGGGATTCTGACCTGGTCATAGGCCCTAAGAGAGGGATCCTCAGCTGGGGGTAGGCCCAAGCAGGAATGTGGTGGTGGGAGCATGGGGAAGGGTTATGAAGAGAAGGAAAAAGCAACCTAGGAATCATTACTGCAGGTAGTCTGCTAACAAGTATTTTTGGGCCAATGCTCTCAATATTATATTCACAATATATTCAACTAAAAATACTCCAACTTATTAGGACAACCATTGAGAGGCATTTTAATTCTAGTTCCATATAAGAAACTGCCTTTTAATAGTAGGGAGTAAGTATGATTATTGAAAAAGTGTTCATTACAGAGTATATCAATAATGCATTGGCGTTTTCAGTATTTCTTTTTGTGTTATCATTGTACTGACAGATTGTGTGTCTAAGCAGGTTCAGCAATGCCACTCTGATTTATGAGAATGTAATGTGTTTAGAAGGACTTGAAAGTAAACCCTTCATACAACGGTGGTAGAAGCAGATGGTCATGATGGCAGCGAAGAGGCAATGACTTACACTTCTAGTAACGCTTTTTTGTGTGTTTTTTCTAGTAAGGCTTTTTTGTGTGTTTTTAAAATTTATGTAAGATGAATAGATTTCACATTTTCACAGTACAGATTTATGACTACAGGGGTTCCTCCCTCACCCCTTCTTTCCTTGTTCTTTTATTTACCCATATTATTACAATAGCATATTCATTAGTTTCAGAGTAAAAAGCTTAACTTTCTGCTATATAAAGGTATCATGATGGGGCTGGCATGAGAGCTCAGCTGGCTAATTCCCCACCTTGCAGTACCACTATCCCATATTGGCACTGTTTAAAGTCCTGGCTGTTCCACTTCCCATCCAGCTTACTGCTTATAGCCTGGAAAAGCAGTGAAAAATGGCCCAAAGACTTGGGACCCTCTTTCTATATGGGAGACCCAGAAGAGGCTTCTGGATCCTGGCTTCAGATGGGCTCAGCTGTGGCCATTGTGGTCACTTGGCAAGTAGATGGAAGATCTTTGTCTCTCTTTCTCTCTGTAAATCTTAAAAATAAAATAAATATATCTTAAAAACTTATGCCTGAGTCAGGTGGGTCTGTCCCCACCTAAGGGTTGGGCTCATTTTAAAGGTATGGTGACATAGGAAGTAGAGGAAAAAGAAGAATCTAATGGCTATGGGTTTGTCATAAATTTCCTTGACTGTGTTGAGTATTATTTCTTCTATACAACTGGATCATGTATAGTGAGTAAACGCAGGTCTGTGGCATGTGATCAAAATTCCCATAGTTGTAGAATGCGAGGATTCTGTTTTCTGCCCTGTCAGTTAACCTGACTGTGGCTCTGGTCACTTCTGGTAGTAGTGGCGCAGAGATCAGCTGCACAAATCCCAACTGCTAGTTGAGTCAGATGCTTTGGGGCGGTCAGGCAGGGGAAGAGGGCGGCACAGCTTCCATTTTCATATTAAAGTAGTTGCTCAGACTCCAGTCACCTTCCAGGTTGTAGTTGGATTTAGTGGGGGCATTGTTTAATTCTCTTTCAGTGAAAGTTTCTAGTGATGGTACATAGGACAACTTTTTTCCAGTGTGGCCTAGGAGGCTAGTATTTTTCAAGTGTGCAATTGGTTAAATAAATGCAAGGATGGGTATGGTTGTGGGTGCAGCCAGAGGAGGCATGTCTATTCTTTTTACCTCACTGTCCCATGGAGTTTCTGTGAAAATTAGGTCTCCACTGAAATTTATGTCAGTCCTTTGGGAACATAGTCCTTCATTTTACTGTTATTATTGTTTTTAATGCATCTGAGGTCAGTGTGGCTTCTTACTATTCAACCATCTTGGACCCCCATATGAATGTTTTAAGAATATAAATTCCTATAAATATAGGGTGTCTTTCCATTTATTTGCATTTTGTTCTTGTTCAGTTTCTTTCATCAAAGTTTTCTAATTTCAAGTATAAAAAATCATTTTCTTAGTAAATTTATTTCTAGTCTTTTTATTCCTCTTGATGCTATCATAATCGTAAGACCGGAAGTGATACAATTTCCAAAGAAACTTACAGGAGAAAATCTCTTTGATAACAATTTTGGCAACTTTTTTTGCGGGGCAGGGGATGTGGTCCCCAAATCAACGAATAGTGAAAGCAAAAATGAACAGATGATACTATGTCTAGTGGCAGCATGAAAACAAACCAACAAAATGGAAAATTATCTGAAGAGACATTTTCTCAAAGAAGAGAAAAAAATGACCAAGGTTGGGGGTCAATGTTGTAGCACCACATATTGGTCTGCTATGTGCAATGCTAGCATCTTATATGATCACCTGTTCAAGTCCTGGCTATGAAATAAGACATAAAGTCCAATTGGAAGTTTAAGCTAAAATGTGAGTTAATAAATATGGGCTCTTTGTGTGGTAGTGGGGGGAAGAGCTTATTTTAAGCTATGACTTCTTTTCTCCCCTCCTTTTACTCTAAAAGCTCCAGAGAGAAGTTTACTCTCTCTAAATACTCTGCACAGAGTATTTAGGGTGGTTCATGAAGACTTTACAGGATACTTTTTTAAAAAAATATATTTTTATTTTGATAATTTTACATGGTTGGTTAGGGCACAAAGGGTCAAGGGTTACAGGAAAGTGGGTAAGATCATGTTTTCACACTAATATTTTTTTTCTGTATCTGGGGTAAGGGCAGAAACAAAGGGAGAAGCCCCACCCAGCCTCCCACCCATCCCAGGTCCCCAATGTGGGACATACTCTGAGAGTCCTGCTCAAGCAGTTTCGATGTTCTGATGTAAACTGAAAAACATGAATATGTGGATTAAAAAAAAACTTTCTAGAGAGTGCAAGTGAAAGTTTGAAGAGGAATATCATAAAGAGACCATTTGGCCTATGATATACTTTAATGTTTATAGTTACTTTTAATGAAGGATTAGGCATTCGATTATTTCCCCTTGAGTGTCAGTGATAGACACTGGTAACTGATCATAGCTTTCTTACAGATCCTGTCAGTGTCCTTAATGTTTTTAACACAATGTTTCAGGCAATTGCATGTGAATTAATTTAAAGGTTTTCAAATAAACTTATCTTTTTGATTTATTTATTTTACCTGGAAGAATTACAGAGAGAGGGAGTTAGAGAGGCAGATCTTCCATCCTCTGATTCATTCCCCTACTGACTGCTACAGTGTAAGCTAGGCTGGTGTGAGGCCAGGAGCCGAGAGCTCCTTCCAGGATTCTATAGATGCAGGGCTGTAAGGATTTAGGCTATCCTCTGCTGCTTCCCCATGCTGTTAGCAGGGAGCTGGATCAGTAGTGGAGTGTGAGAAATGAACTGGCACCCATATGGGATGCTGGTTGCTGCAGGCAAAACATTAGTCTGACATGCCCCGACACTGGCTCCTCAAACAAACTCGTCTATAGATGCATTGACAAAGGAGAAACTGCCTTGGCTGAAGTGTCAGGTGGGTTTTTGGGCTCTGTCTGTACTCTCTCACATCCATAGGTCGCTGGTGAGGTGATGCTCAAAGGAACACCATCTGAAAGTCAAATTTTTGCCTCTATGACTTATGTCTGTCATCTGCTACTCACTCCCTGCTTTCTGGCACTGAACTCCTGTGACCTATCAAGTATCCCAGATCTGGGAATTATTTTCCATTCCTCCTCCCATCCTCAGCACTGGGCATGTCCTTGGTCCCCTGCGGCTCAGTTTCTGTGCCGTAGATCCCGGAGGTGGAAGTGGTTCTTGGGGACCTGACTGTTGTACTCTTCACTTTGGCAGTACTTCACAGTTTTCAGGGGACAGCATCCACCTGTCTGTGTGACTGTTTGCCTTTGAAGGGAGGCTGACTGGTGACCAAGGCCAAGAATAGACCATATTCATTAAAATTTCAAACTTGGTGCTTCTCTGACCATTTGGTACTAGTAGTGACAACGGCATTGAACCTCTGTTGTTTCAGTGGCTCTGTCTATAAAAGGAGACCGACTACTTTTGCTCATTATAAGAAAATATGTCAGAATGTTGAAAAGAGCACGTACATTTAGTTTCAAATTAAAAACACACATCCATGCTCTCATGCTGTAATTTTTTTCTGCTAGAACTGAAAATAAATACAATAGAATCTTGCCCATTTGGACTTGAGTGCCCGATACTGGCATCCAAGGAGATACTAAGAGAAGTACAGCAGGGACAAGTTTGTATACTGCTGAGGCACATGTGAATAGGCCACTACATAAAAGTGGCCTTAATAGAATAAATGTGAATATTGTTTGCATAAAAATATAAATATTCAAGTACATTTGTTTTTAAATTATTAAGAGGCAGGAATCTTTCATTCTTGAGTTAATTTACTCCACAACTGCCTTCAACAGCTGGAGCTGGGCCAAGCTGAAGCTGGGAGCCAAGAACTCTGTTGGAACTTTCATGTTGGGTGGCAGGGATTCAGCTCATTGAATGGTGGGGTAAAGGGAGTCGGGAGGGGGAGGGGAAGCCCCGTGCCTATTTTTAAAAATATTTCTTTCTTTTTAATATACAAGTATGATTGCTTTGCGTAAGTATTAACAATAAGGACCAGGTTAGTTCTTAATCTGAGAATAAATGATTGGGGTATTTTGTTAAACAATGGATCTCATTCAGTTCAATTTGAAGGAAGGATCCATTTTAGCTATGGGAATTACTGAAATGCATAATAAAATTGGACAAGGACATGTTGAGCCTAAAATGCTATGACGTCAGCTTGTGTTCGAGACATAAGGCTATAGTGTGGTTTTTCTTTTTTTCTTTTCTTTTAAATTCTTTATTTATGACATAGTTTATTAGGCATTGGGGTTTCCCCTCCCATTCCTCCACCATTGTTCTCCCCTCCAGTCTTTCAATAGGTGTCTTTCGAGTACCCTCAGAAGTCCATCATACTGCCATTGAGGTGTCTCCCAACCATGTAGGGGCTTATCTGTCGTTTCGCTGTGAGATCATCTTTGTATTGCAAGTACGGGGACATACTTCTCTCTGTTTCTGCCTATGGACATATTTGTTTCTGCTGCACTTCCATTATACCTCCCCTTAGGTACAGTCCGTCTTGGGTTGAGGGGGAAAAAGAAAAAAAAAATAAAATAGTGAATCACAGTGGGGGGTGGATAGGGAGTGCTGAGGGGGAACCCCATTGCCTATTAAACTGTGTCGTAAGATAAAGAATTAAGGACAAAAAATTACAGTACCATTGAGTCAAAACACGCACCATTGAGTAACCAATGCATGGGTGAAAAAAAGAAAATTCAAAAGCCTCTTGGATAAAATGGTGCCACCGTGTGATCCATGAGCCAGCAATGAATTCGAGAAGAGCAATAAACTATTTCGAAGAAATGAAAATGAATACAAAAACATTAAAAGCACTTGGTATGCAGCAAAAACAGTATGGAAAGGGTTATTGATCTTACAATTTGCATGAAGGCTGCCTTATATCAGAGAGAACATGTGGTATTTGTCCTTTTGGGATTGACTTATTCCACTGAGCATAATGGTCTCTAGTTGGGACCATCTATTTGTAAATGGTATGATTTCATTCTTTGTAATGGCTGATTAATATTCCATGGAGTAGATGTACCACAGTTTCTTTAACCACTCATCTTTGGATGGCATCTGGATTGTTTCCATGTCTACTATTGTAGAGTGTGCAGCTGTAAATACAGGATTACACTCATATGCAGTTTTCATTTCCTTTTTATATATTCCTAACAGCAGGATAGCTGGGCCATATGGCAGGTTTATTTGCAGTTTTCTAAGCACTCTCCATACTGATTTGCATAATGGTTGCACTAGCCTACACTCCCACCAGTAGTGAAGGAGGATACCAGAAAGGTGACTTTCAGATCACATTGTTCATTTGCGGCCAGACAGAACTCTGGAAACAAATATGACACTAAAGAAGATTTGTGAATCCATATGTTGTAACTGAGCTTTTAAAATTTAGCAAAAACCCATTATATCTACATTAGCAAAATTATATTAATATGGGCTGTTAGCTGGGATGTGGAAATAACCTCATTAGGGAGAAGTGGATGTTATAGTGCTTGTTAAAATGAATTTTCTCATCTGTAACCAGAAAATTCTGTATTAGATGTACTTTAAATTTCTTCTTCGTTGAAAAATCGCTGAGTTGATGTGATTCTGCTTTTGTGACTAAGGATATAAGCGCTGGCCTTAGGGAGTGTTTGGCTTGGAGTCTAAGACCAAGTTGCATGGCTTCACTGATTTATCTTGTCTGGTGATTCATATCTCAAAACTCAGTGTTTTTTATTTGTAAATCATTGATAATAATGCCTGCTTTTTCTACTTTATGGATTCCTCATCTGAGCCTTGGAGGGCAGTGAGTGATAGGCTATTTTTCCCCAAATTCTTAAGGATTCCATGTAGGTTGTATTGCATTACAGTTAATTCATTGCGGATGAGGCTATGCATGTATGTGGATAAATGTCTGTCTTAGTGCCAGCTCTCTTCTGAAGCCCAAGTTGAGAAGGGCCAAAGGAATGTGCATTAATCAAAACATGAGTGGATTATTTTCTTTTGTTTCCAACTCTTTGTTGATTCCATATACAAGTGGCTGGAGGGTATGTGTGAGGGTCTAATGATTTCCTTTTTCTGAGGATGAGGTGGCATACCACTAGGTCCAGGGGGAAGGATTAAGATAGTATGATGAAAATGTGTGGGCTGTTGTTTTTAGGGTTCTAGTTATAATTTCACCTTCTCATATTCACTCATTTTCATGAAGGACTTAAGGAGCACAATGTTTTATGTCATTGAGGTTGGTTGGAAAATCATAGGCTGCTTATTAGTATGGAGGGGACATCACTGGGTTGTAAATTTCTTTTCATGCCCTTGGAACAAGTACTTTTTACAAAATTTTAATTTTTATTTATTTTTATTTTATGATGCAATTTGGGGTTTCCCTTACTCCCTCCCCAAACTCCCTTCCTCAACTGATTTCACCTATATCATTACAATAGTATAGTTCTTCATAAGTTGTCATAAGTCCATCATTTAAGTGTATCCTGACATTTTGGGTACGTCCAATGGCAGAGAGTCCAGCATCTTATTGTCAGGTTATATTTAACAGTTTCATTTGAGTCCATATTGTTTTGGAAATAGAGATGTATATTGCTTTGTATCCTCACATCTGGATATGACAGTCTCTACTACACAGTTATTGTATATCCCCTTAAATGAAAACCCATAAAGCAAAATCAACAACAGGAATAAAGTTAAAAAATTTACAGCACCATGAAGTTAAATAACATGCTATTGAATGACCAATGTGTCGCTGAAAAAATGAAAAAGCAAGTGAAAACTTCTTCAAGAAAATGATGCTACTAGATGGCCTATGAGTCTGTGAACAATTTAATAAGAGAAAATAAACTATTTTGAAGAAATGAAAATAAAATAAAAAATATCAAAACCCATGTGTTGCAGCAAAAGCAGTATTGAAGGGACTGTTGATCTTATATTTTGAATGAAATTCGCCTTATATGAAAAAGAACACATGGTATTTGTCCTTTTGGGATTAACTTATTTCACTGAGTATAATGGTCTCTAGCTGGGACCATTAGACTGCACATGGTAGAATTCCATTATTTTTAATGGCTGAGTAGTGTCCCATAGAGTAGATGTATCACAGTTTCTTCATCTATTCCTCTTTTGATGGGCATCTGGGTTTTTTCCATGTCTTTGTTATTGTAGATTGTGTTACTGTAAATATAAGATTACTGATCCCTTTTTCATATGCAGATCTCATTTCCTTTGAACACAGTCCCAAAAGTGGGATAGCTGGGTCATACAGCAGATCAATTTTCAGTCCTCTTAGCACTGTCCATATTGACTTCCATAGTGGTTGTACTAGCCTACACTGCCATCAACAGTGAAGGAGGATACCTTTCTTTCCACTTCCATGCCACTGGGTATTATTAGTACAGTTATGAATGTAAGCCAGTCTCACTGAAGTTAGGTGGAATTTCAATTTGGTTTTCATTTGTATCTCCTTGATGGTTAGGAAACCTGTGCATTTTTTCACATGTCTATTAGCCATTTGAATTTATTTTTTTGAAAAATGTCTGTTCATTTCTTTCATCCATTTCTTCACAGGGTTGTTTGTTTTGCTTTCACTGAATTTCTGAAGCTCTTTATAAAGCTGGACATTAGTCCCCTATTGGTTATGTAGTGTGCAAAGATTTTCTCTCATTCTGCTGGTTGCTTCTTCATTTTGTTGATAGTGTTTTTTTGCTGTACAGAAGCCTTTTAGTTTGATGTAGTACCATTTGCTTATTTTGGCTTTGACTACCTGTGCTTTTGGTGTCTTTTTGAAGAAGTCTTTCCCCATTCCTATATCTTGGAGGTTGCTTACTATGTTTTCCTCTAATAGTTTGAAAGTTCATCTGGAAACCCAAGAGATCATGAATAGCCAAAGCTATCCTGAAAAACAAAAGTCAAGCAGTGGTCATCAAAATAGTCTGATGCTGGTACGGAATCAGATCAATGAAACAGAATAGAAATACCAGAATGGAGCTCACACATGTATAGCCAACTAATCTTTGACAAGAAGACTGAAAATAGTCCAGGGAAAAAGCCTGTTCTCTTCAACAAATGCTGTTGGGACAATTGTCACCTTATACAAAAATCAGCTCTAAATGGATCAAGGACCTAAACCTTCACCTGGAGCAGGTACTTCTTACAATCTCTATGTGAACATGGCGCTGCATTAGATGACTTGAAAGATAATCATGGTGAGTAATTATTAATGCTTTTAGTGTGCCTGACTCTGTGCTGAGTACCTTGCATGAATCATCTAATTTAATCACCAGGACAAATTGGATGTGCAGATATTAAAATAGTAACTTTAGAAATATAGCATTCCGTTTTTAAAAGATTTATTTATTTTTATTGGAAAAGCAGATATACAGAGAGGAGGAGAGACAGAGAGGAAGATCTTCTGTCTGATGCATCACTTCCCAAGTGGCTGCAACGGCCGGAGCTGATCCAAAGCCAGGAGCCTCTTCCAGGTCTCCCACGCGGGTGCAGTGTCCCAAAGCTTTGGGTCGTTCTCGACTGCTCTCCCAGGCCAGAAGCAGGGAGCTGGATGGGAAGTGGAGCTGCCAGGATTAGAACTGGAGCCCATATGGGATCCCAGGGCGTTCAAGGCGAGGACTTTAACTGCTTCGCTATCATGCCAGGCCCAGAAATATAGCACTCTGAAGATCAACTTGAATAAGAACTTGTTGAAGTGATAATGTTAGTTTACTGGTAGTTAGTGTTGAGGTCCATGGCACAGCACAAGTCTGGGCGTCACTCATACAATCTTTTCTTTGTGACAGCCTGAATGGGACACTGGAGTAGTGCAGTTACATGAAGGAGATAGCACCTTATGACGGCAATTTAGCACCATCGGATCCCAAGTTCTGTGCTTAGCCACTTGTCCCTTCATCAGGATGGGTTTAATTTCCGTGGTTATGGTTGGAGTGAGCATCACCTTTTTTCTCTGTCTCAATCTGTGTGTGATCTAGTATACACTGCTTGAGCTGGGCCATTGAGTTAGAGAGCCAATGCTGGACTTTGTGGGGGAGGTTGAGAGCATGTGTTGATTTGAATGTGTGTTTGTGTACGTGTGCTATGGTTCCATCTGCTAGGGCTATGACTTTTACAGGGAGAGATCAGAATATGTCAGGATGTGTGTGTGTGTGTGTGTGTGTGTGTGTGTGTTGAAATTGCAGATCTTTATGCACAGTAGGAGTAGTGTGGTGAAGGAGGGCAGGATATGTGTTAAACCAGACTGTCTTGCTGGTTATTAGGCATACCTCTTCATGATTGCCACCCAACCTCTATGAGGTGGGGGAAGAACTTGTCAAAACTGCCTCCTGCTTTTCTGAGGAATTATGTGGAACTGACAACAGAGAGGGCTGGGAGTCAGAAGACTTGAGAGTTGACTTAGTCAACTGGAGAATTGGCTGAACTGTGTGGGTTCTAGGCTTCTTAGGTGTGGAAGGTTTTCACATAGTCACCTTGAGAATTAAGCTCTTTGTCACCCTACTTTGAAAGGGGGAGCAGTCTTGGTGCTTTTAACCAGATTGATATTTGATAGAATAAGAAGCGTCTTTCTCACTGGGTCTTCCCAGATATGTAGACTCCAAACTGACACACTACAGTGAGGAGGCTCCACTGATCCTCAATTAGGCATGTCCTAATTATGTAATTCTCTTTGATGCTATTAACAACCTGAGCACTGCACTTTATTCTCATTATCTCCTTTTAACATGCTATTTGTCAATTTGATTTGATTCTGGAGATTATGGAAGAAAAGAGACTGTGATAATCATGGTTGTTTTCTTTGTGTATGTATTGCCTGTGCAGTGATATTGTGTGATGTGATAGACTGCTATGCTCTGTATGCAGGGCTGGTCCTTGCTGTCTGTTTGGAGGTGACAGTTTAAATCCTTAATGTCCCTGAAATGCTTTCTGCAGGCATAATTAAAACTCTCATAGGGTGAGTGAGAATGAATATCTTTCCACTGAAGCTGAATTTCACAAAGTGCCACTGTAGCCATCCTTTCCCCACCAATTGAGGGTGGAATATTGCCACCATCTGCAAATTACCTTGCAAGTCCTGGGGAGGAAAGTGACTGAAAAGAAATGGGGGCACAGTGCTCTTGTGTGTGACTGACAAAGTTTATTTTTAGGGTTCCAGTTTTATATGCTTAGCAAAACAATAGTTTAAACACAACTCACACTTAGATCATGTCCATAAGCAGGGAACTCAAGGAAAGTCAACAAAGCACCTTGATCAAAGCACGATTGAAATGGGGGAATAGATAAGGAGTACTGTTTGCCCTTGGTTAGCTGACTAGGCAGAGCACAGATGTTTGCCCTTTATCAAGGAAAGTATGAAAACATCTCCAAGGATGCACTGGGGGCAGCATGCATGCTGAGTGAGGGGCCCTTCACCTCCTCTTCCTGGAGCTTCTTCTTAATAGTTTACCAGCCTTGCACCTGTCACCCCAGCTTGTCTTGTTGGATGTGTTCTGACACCATCTTTCTTTGCCCAAAGTTTTTGGGAAAGCTCCGGGCTGACTTTTGGGTGGCTCTCATTTTCTGCAGGTAGTTCATGGGAAGGTATGACTCCTGTGGATGCTGATTGACAGTTGGAATAATGTGGCCAAAATCTGGTGAATGTGTGCTTCCTTTTCCTTGTAGAGGACTCAGGTTTATTTGGAGATTATTTACTTGTAGGTTATTCTTTAACCCTCTGGAGAATTTCCATAGACCCATGGAAAATCAAGTTTTCTTCTAGAGGTTGAAGTTCCAGTGCTGTCTTGGGATAACGAAGACTTCTCAAGTAAGAACTGCCTGTAGGGTTAAGTACACATGTCTACATTCTTTCAAACTCACTTGTTATAGCAAGAAAAAGGAAAGAGAATTAGGAAAAAGTGTATTTTAATCTGATCTTCCTGCTTCAGAAGTCTGAAAGCGTGTGTGCTCATTCTGATTTGTTAGTGAGAGCTTTCCTACCACGTCTGTCTGCCTTATTCAGTATTGTACTTAAAAGGTATTTGTTGGGCTGACTTGCAT
Organism: Ochotona princeps; assembly: GCF_030435755.1. Lineage (NCBI taxonomy): Eukaryota > Metazoa > Chordata > Mammalia > Lagomorpha > Ochotonidae > Ochotona > Ochotona princeps. Next base: position 29,542,503 of record NC_080841.1, on the reverse strand, counting down.
AATATTCTTCTAACAGTATGATTGCTAAATTAGCATTGCATTTGGAAGCTGGTACATGTGGAAATTGTACTAGGCAAATGCTTACTGGATGAGCTCAGACACAACTTGGATCTCAAGAAAGCAGAGGCAGAGCTGGTATTTAACTTAAGGGATATTGATAAAGGCATGCTCTTGGCCTTAAGGCTCAAGGAAGGCAGAAGAAAGAGAGCATGTTTGGTTAGAAAGAGATGTCAAGATGTGATAATGTCCAATATTAGCCTCAGTTGACCCTTTGGGAGTCCTAGATCCAGAAGGACTCTACAGGGTTGTACTAGGTATCTATTGATATGTATCGTTAACCTCAAGACTTATCTGACAGTTTATGTGGATCAGGAATCTAGGCATGGCTCCGCGGGGCTTCTGCCTAGGGAGTATCCCTGAGCCTACAGTCAAGGTATTTTCTGGGGGCTATGGTCTCTTCTGAAAGCTTGAAGGAGATGGCTCTGTTTCCACATGTGTGGCTATTGGCAGGATTCAGTTCTTCATGGGCTACTGACTTGAAAGCTTAGCTCATCAGAAGCTTTTTACCAGATGCCACTCTCTGTTCCTTGCCATTTGGTCTCCTCGCTAGAGCTCTCACAGCAGGGTGAGCAGACCAAAAGGCAAGAGAGAGTACCAGCAACAGAGAGAGCACAGGCAAGTTGGTGTCACAGTATTTTGTAAGTTACTCATGGAAATGACTGCCCATCATTTCCCCCATATGCTTTTTATCCAACACAAGGCACTAACTCCAGTCCTTGAGGAGAGAGGATTCCATTTCTAGGATGTGGGAGTCAGGATGGCTGTTTTAAGATGGATGGAGATGTCCAGGATGCTTTGCCCATTCATGGGCCAGTCACTGGATGTGGGTGACATGTGCTAGCACTTGACTTTGAGTCAGATGGCTTTCTATAGTTGAAGAACTCAGTGAGGGCTACCAGCCTAGATGAAGATTGTGTACTAAACTCTTTAGTGATGTTGTTGTCCAAGATGGCATTTATGGACAACTTAGAGAGGCTGCACTTAAAAGCAGCAAGAAGATTTAGAGCGCTTCAGGGTGTGGTAGAATATTGGCTTGATTCTTTCCTAGATTGCTGTCTGTGGAGATCTTTGGGTTCCCCTTCCTCTTAGTTTCTTTGTCCAGGGAGCTGGAGTTGATAGTACACATTTTAGAGCTAGTTACCATCTTTCAGGGACCTGTGTGTGTTATCTCAGGTTGTAGAACTAAAACTTGTATCAGAAAGATGCTGCAGGATGACTTAATAGAGTCACAAAGAGCTTTCTGAGCCATGTAAACATAACTGGGGCCATTGCTGTGCCACTGACATTCTCAGGTGTGTGTGGAGACGTTTTGGACAAGCTTCTAAGATAAATACTAAGCCGTTACCCACACCTTGAGATTCACTGCTTTGCAACTTATACTTCTGGAAGGGGAGCTTTCTTATGTGGGTGCTAATCCACCTGTGGTTGGACTAGATGTTGTTGTTACAAACCTCTGAAGAATCTGGACCTTTGCATTAGCTCTAAAGCCTTAGCTCTCTCCAAGGACATGTGGCATTTTCAGTCCTCCAATCTGTGTGATTTACGTTTGCTCCTCCTGCTTTTATTACTCATCCCTACCCTCTGCCAGATGCCTGGAGCCTGGGTGGGCTGCCACGGTATTTAGCCTTTCTCCTTCCCTGCAGGAACCCCTTCTAGGTCCATCCCAGGAGGAAATTCTCTCTTTTCCAAGAATAAATCTGTGAAGAAAGTGATGTTTCCAGAGTGGTAAATCTTTGCTGTTTGTGTCCCAGCTGTGTTTGCACACATGTCTGAAACCTGTATATGCTGTGTGTCTGGTAGAGAACAGTGCTGGTGGCAGTAAATGAAAGAGTTTCACTTATGAAGAGTCAAGATCACAAGAGAGGGACATGCTTGGGGACGTCAGGGGCCATCAAGCTGCTGGGAGAGGTAGAATGGAGCTCAGAAAAGGGGCATGTTGAGGAGAATGTTCCAGTGGATTTGCTGCCCAGTTTGTGCAGAGAGGGGCAGGGTAGGCATACAAGTGAGGGGTACGATTCCAAGGTAGCTATGAGTAGTTAGACTGAGTTTCCTCTCATCCTTGCTTGGCCAGGTCTGTTTGTGTTTTGGGAGGTGGAGGGACTCCTGACCTCCTCCTTGCCACTCACCCACTCAGTTTGTTATCCTAGAAACAAGTTGCAGTTCTGCTAGTCTCTCCAGGAAAAGTCAAATGAGAACCCTGAAAAAGAATCTAGAGCTGTATTTCTAAATAATTTTGTGAGTGAAAATAAAATTCTTTCAAAAAGAAAAATCAGTGAACTCATTAACTAGTCCCAAACAGAAACCAGATGTGTGGAGATGGTAAAATTACCGGGCTGAAGTCCAGTCAATTGGCTCTGGTGCTTGTAGGTGTGAATGAGATTGGGAGTGGCAGGGGTCAGTCAGGGGACAATAGTAATTATAAGGGTCTCTCACTGGACCACCAGGTTGCCAATGAATGAGGACCACCCTTGATCCCCATGGTGGGAATAAAGAACAAGATGGTTATGACTTCCACTGGGAGTCCTTCAGTCTTATTTTAGCCCTACCTCAGATTGCTTAAAGGAAAACCAAATATTAATTTGTTAAAAGTGCCAAAAGAATGTACAAAGAAATCGGATGCCTGGTTGTTCCATTAGATCCAGGGAAATATTGAGGTCCTATGAAGGTACTTGATCTGAACACAACTCTATCTGTTGAACAAGAAGTGGAATGTTTCTGCTAAGACTATTAGGAGAGGTGGGGTGGAAATAAGGAAGAAAGGAGGGTGTGTTGGAAGGAAAGGAGAGGGAGTCATTCTGGGATTTATTGTAACAAAGGGTATGTGGGTGCAGAGACAGAATCAAAGCCATGGAGGAACACTGGAGTATATGACCCCCCCCAAAAGCCCTCTGGAATGTCCAGAGGTGGGAGATTCTGCCTAAAACATCCAGGTCAGGCCCTGCCTAGAGCCAATGGGAGCGGACTTGAGGCTCTGTAGCAAAAGGAAAGGCTCTTGCTTCTCAAGGAACAGAAGTAGCTGGATCAGGGTGGGAGGGAGGCAAGCGCAGTAAATTCTGACTCCTCCGGTTGCAGCCTGAAGAAGCAGCTATGAGTAAGAAAGAGGTGTCACATGAAACTCCTGAAACAATTTGTTTAAGGATTCAAGCATGTGCAGTGTTGGCTAAGCCGTGTGATGTCTCATGAACTGTGACTTAGTCTGAACTGAGCAGAGAGCATTGGCACTGTAGTCTCAGTATGTCATGCTGAGCATATCGTGTATCTGCAAATGCAAGTGAGGAAGTTAGGAGAGGTCTCACCCCATCATGTTATCCCCGTAGGGCCATTGTCTCTCTTCTTTATTTCCTACAACCATCTATTCCATTCATTCCATGGTTGGCAATAAAATGGTATCCAAGGCCAGGGTCAAAAGAAACTTGTGTGAAGATATCTTCTGGCTAGGGTAGGCCATTTTCGTCATAGTCTACACAAATAAAGCATTTTACAGGGCTAGCATCAAACCACTATACTATATTTATTGCTTTACATTTTGTCTCTTTTTGTTTCTTTCTTTTCATAGAAAAAACTGCTAATGAAGCAGAACTTGGTCAACACTCAAAGTGCCTGCTACTTATTGGTAGAAGTGGCATGTGCCAAGATGTACTTGTCTAACATGGGTAGGATGGAGAAAATGAAGCAAAAACATACAGGTAGCAAGTAAATATCAGGAAGACCAGAAAATAACCAAAGTTGGCGGGGTTGAAGCAAAACAAAACCAAACAAATTGTGAGCAGGTGTTGTGGTATACACTGGGTTGAGCCACTACTTGGAACATTATCCTACCGGCCAGCTGGTTTAAGTCCCAACTACTCTGATTCAGATCCAGCTTCCTAACCTTATGCCTGCTAGAAGGCAGCAGAAACTGGCTCAGGTGGTTGGATCCCTGCCTCATGTGGAAGACTAGGATAGAACTCTTGGCTCCTGCCGTGGCCTGGCCCAGCCCTAGCATTGTGTGTGTTTGGGAGTGAGCTAATAGATAGACGATATCTGCCCCTCCCCCCCGCACTGTGTCTCCCTGCTTCCCTCCCTTCCTCACCTTTTCTCTCTGTAGCTCTACCTTGTAAGTAGAAGAAAATAAATAAAAATGAACATTAAAAAAGCAAAAAGAAACAACCCACTAAGTTAATTCACAACTGGGGGTGCTACTCCTCAGCTGCATGCAATTGCAGTGCCCTGAGAACGCAGCCTTATTTTGCGCGTATTGTTCAAATTTTCAAGAGAAAGTGGAACAGTATCCACAACCTGAATGTTACTTCAGGATTCATTTATTAATTCAGCCAATCTTTTCCAAAATATGGACTGTGTACTTGGAGTTCCTTCCTGGGACTGTGAACTTTCCAGTTAGGGATATGAACTGTGAAAGAAATAGAATGTCACTGTGGTGGGGCAGGCTGTCTGTAGGCTAAGAGGTGTGCCTTATGGGAAGAGGCTCTCTGTGGGGGCTTAGAGGAAAAGAATTTTAGGCACTGGAAAAGAACTGCTGTTGGGGTGGGTAGTAAGCAGAAAATGGGGGTAGAAATGTGAGAAGGAGTCAGAATCAGAAAATATCTGTCATTAACAGTAATATGAATTATCCTGGAGGGAATTGTGCTTAGTGAAGTAAGCCGGACAGAAAAAGACAAATGCAAAAACCACTGGTTATGACACTGGATGGGATATCCAAGTCTCATTTCAGAGTGTGTGTGTGATTCCCAGCTTCAGCTTTCCTTTAATGCAGATGCCAGGAGGCAGCAGGTGAAGTGTTTCTGCCATCCTAATGGGAGAGCAGAATTGACTTTGCAGCTCTTGGCTTACTTCTGCTCACCATCTGCCAAGAAGTCCTATCATTCTTTATCAGTGTTTCTGGTATTCTTCTATGGCCTCCAGGAGGCCAGAGGTGTTGAGATGAGTTTTTGGGTTTCAGTGAAGCAGGACCCTGAAGGGGAAGATGGGACAGGTTTGCCCAAGCTGTGGATCCATCGTCCCTCAAGTGTGTGGAGCCTTCTTTCCAATAACCTGGCTCAGTGGGGTTAGGGAGAGGGGAGACAGAAAAACATTTTGTAGGAGTGCTCACATGAAGTAGTCTTTGTGGTATCTGTGTGCTCGGTTCTGATCACTGGTCTGGTGGCTGTGTAGGTTCCAATGGCCCCCGTGCTGTCACCAGCTCCATTTTGTGAACACACTCTCCAGGCTCTTATTCTCACTTTCCCTGAGATGCTTCTTCTTTGTGGATTCCAAATCAGCACTTGGTTTGCCAACATGTTTGGTGTTGGTTTGTGTGTGCATAAGGCAGCCTGGATGAGGGCTATTGGTGAAGCACAAGAGTGTAAAACTGCCTTGCAAAGCACAGGTCCCCATTGAGAGCTGCAAATCAAGCCCAGGTGCTCTTTTGCCTGGGGGGCAGAGGTGGGTTCCCAGGGCCTGTGGTCTTCAATCAGGTTGTCTGTGGCAGAGAGCTAGGTCAAGTTCATTTAAAAAAAAACTTTTATAGAAACCATATGTGTGTACAAATGTATTGCTTTCTAACCCTCATGCTTGGTAAAATTTGTTGCCTTTTTCCTCGGAGACTTACCCAATCAGAAACAACGTGGTGCTCAGGGGAGTGGATTACTTGTCATGCAGCACAAATCCAGCAAAAGGGGGACTCAGTGCAGGGATGAATTGTGGATGTGTCAAATACCAGTCCCTTTTGCACTCATGGCATTTAGGGACCTATTGCTCATGGTAATGAGTCAGACAATTCCAGAATATAAAGCAGTCCTACAAGTTTCAGGCTAAGAACATCTTAGTATTTTCTCAAAGTTTGGTTTTTATACTACTAACGTAATTGTAAATCTGAGCTCTCTCAAACTCAGCCATATTAACTATTATTGATTGCAGCCTAAATGACACAGAAAGGCCCTTCTTCCCTAACTTCTTTGCTGGGCTGTTGTGAAGCAGCATTGCTGTCTGTGCCATCATTCTGGTTGTTGTGATCCTTAACAGAATTATCAGGTAAAAGAACTCACATGGGTTAACTTCTAGGACTAAGGGGAAGGGTAGGTTTGTAATTCTCCTCTGCTGTCTCAAAAATAAGCATGAGCTTCCCTTTGTATCACTGACCTTTGTTGTTATTTTAAAATATTTGTTTATTTAAATGAAAGGCAGTGAGAGAGAGGGAGAAAGAGAGAGAGAGAGAGAGAGAGATTCTTCCATCTGCTGTTTACTACCCAAATGGCAACAACATTCAGAGCTGGGTCAGGCTAAAGGCGGGGGCCAGGAGTTTCTTCCAGGTCTCCCACATAGGTGGCAGGGCCCAAGCACTTGGGCCATCTTCTGCCACTCTCCTGGGTGTATTAGCAGGGAACTGGATTGGAACTCAAACCTGTGCTCGTATGGGATGCTGGCATTGCAGGTTATTGGCTTTCCCTGCTGTGCTACAACTCTGGCCTCTAAAGCTCTATCTTAATAAGCCAAAAGGTCAGATTTGGTAAAACTAGAATAACATTTTAGAGCCAATAAAATAAGCACAGATAGTACCTCAGTTGTTTCCCAGCTTTAATGGGAAGTCAGCCTTTTCCTTGACAAAGCTAGGGAAACCTGGGTGGGAGACACCTCTACCATGTAGCTTATAGAGTCTCTACAGAAATATCTGCCTCCCCCCACCACCCTGCTTGTATCTCCTGGTTTTGAATAAGAAGGATGGGTGGGTGGGAGGTTTGACTTTCCTCTTCATCATTTTCCTGTACAAATACTTTGAGACTCCCTTTCAAAAGACAGCAGGAAAACCAACTAGTAGTGTCCATTTTAAGAGGAAATCAAGCACCAAGGACAAGTTTGTTATAGTATGAAATTTCTTATTCCATTTTGTTTGTATTTGTATCATGATTTGAATAAATATAATTAACTAATAGTGTACATTACTTTTGAAATGCTGAAAATTACTGTAGAAGTTAAACACTTGGCCTATAACAAGTAAGAGTTTAGTATAATGTTAATAGAGAAGAATGGGAGTAGAATCAGTGAGATTCTGCCGGGGGACACAGGATTCTGAACTTTAAAAAAGCCCACAAAAAAGCCCACAAAATATGAACATTTGCAGCATATTTTGGTAGACAATATATACCAGAATGCTCATTACTTTTTTCTTCTTCTTGTTACATTTCTTTACATTTCTCTATGAAACTGTCTTTTATCCATTCCCAAACAGGATGTTCCATTTGGGTGGTTCTATCCTTGGTGCCAAGGATAAATCCTGATAGTCTCAAGCTAGCAGATTGTTTATTATCTTTGTAATTTGTTAGTGATTGGTTAAAGGATGATCATGTCATCCAGCTATAGCCAATGGGAATCAAAATGATGTTTGCTGAAAAATCTGGAGAAGTGACCTTGTTCTCCTCTGAATTTGATAGTAGAAAGAGAAGATGTAATCTTGGCAGCCCTATGGTCCTGCCATGTTGAGAGAAGCTCAGTGAAGATTGGCCTGGAAAAACAGAGTCAGAGATCAGGAAAACAGCTGGCTACTTGATCAAACTGCCAGAAGCCAGCTGTCTCCTTGGACCTTGGGATTTATAAGCAAAAACACTGAACTGTCGTGTTTAAGCCAGACTGATTTTTTTTTTCCAGTCATTTGCAGCACAAAGAATCCTAAAAGTCATAGGTCTTTGCACCAACATAATTATGAATATTTAGTTGACAGCTTGGTGAATCAGAGAACCCTTTAAGACTTTGGTGTGTCTGATTGTATTAATAACATTTTCTCATCTTCTGTATTCTTGATGATTGGGACCTCATAGCCTGACAAGGAGACTGCCCCTTTCAGGATTAGCTAATTTGTAGAGACAGCAACCAACCCAGAGCTCCTGCTGAGAACTTTCTCTATTGTCTTGCTCTTAAATGCTAGGAGACTGTATTCCCCTGCTCTGATTATGCCAGGACTAGGTACCAGACAATTAGAGTTAACCCTTATATTCTGGAGCTCACTGATATTTTTAAAAAAAGTTTGTATTTATTTGAAGGACAGAGGATCAGAGAGAAAGAGCAAAAAAGATCCATCTTTCATTTGCTGATTGACTCCCCACAGGTTGCAGCAGTCAGGACTTAGCCAAGCCCAAGCTAGGAGCCAGGAGCTACATCTTGGTGTCACAAGTGGAAGGCAGGAACCTGCGTACTAAAGTCATATTTTGCTGTCTTCTCAGGTGCACTAATAAGCTGGATGGGAAATCAGAGTAATTATGACTTGAACTGTTTCTCAGATGTATGTGTTATGAGCAGTGGCTTAACCCTACCCAACACAACACTGACACCACTACTGACAATGTTTGAACTAACCATTTTAAGCTGTCCAAGCTACCTTATCTGTTTTGTGGAAAACACAGAAAGTCTAATGGTCACAGTTTTCTTTGCTCCTTGTGCCTTCTGATCAACTCTCATTCTACTTCATGTGACTTTATCTGGCATGACACACTCCTTTCTTTTTGGCATTTCAACAGAGTTTTCTTCTCAATGGTAGTCAATACCTGATCAATTGACCTCAATAATGAAGCCTTCATTTTAAAGCAATGCCATAAATTAAAATACCACAGTAAGTGATATACTATAGATGTAACAATGGGCTATTTTGATGGTTATTCTTGGGTGCGGGGTAGAGGGGAACAGAACATACCAGTTGCTAAATTCTGTATTGATTTTATTGCTAATGTGCTGATAAGCATCCATGCCATTTATCATGTAAAGATCAAACAACCAGAATCCTGGTTTGATGGCCCTCTTTTAGGAGTGGGAGGATTGTCCCACGGCTCTGAGAAGCGGATCTGGACCTCCTCAGCGCACCATGCGTTTGGAGTGGGGGAGGAGCTAGGAGGAGCCGGGCGGAGGCCTGAGTGTCTCAAACCTCGGGCAGCCATGCTGCCCGGGGTGCTCGGGTGCCTTGCCACGAGTCCAGCCTAGCACAGCCAGGCTTACCACCACGTATGTAAGTACGTGGGGTGAGCCGCTCGCGGGCGGCCAGTGCGCCATTTGACGCCAGGCTGCGTCTGCTGGCCGCCCGGCCAAGAATTTCTGAAATTTGATTCCTTTGATATGCTACAGGAGTCACTCCATGCTGAACCCACTCCATGCTGAGAATGTGTATTAGTCCTTAAGAGTCTCAATGGCAGTAAATCTTCCTCTGAAGAACCTATAGTCACTTTATAGTGCAGATTACCAACACCAGTCCCTTCAAAAGCAAAATTCTGGGCTTGTCCAGCAGGATACCCCATCACCTGATAGGAGGAGGGATCAGCAGAGGGATCACAGAAGGCAAGACTATGACATTGTCTGGCATTTGAGAACCATACTCGGGGCTAGAATGTGTCAGGTATGGGTGGACCAATCCCTGTGCAAACTCTGACCCCACTGGATGGTTTAGAAGGGCCGGAGGAGTCTATGCAGGAGGCATGACAGTCTATGGGGCGTGCTGGGCTGACCCAGAGCAACCTCTGACATACTTAACACTGGCTGGGAACAGGCCTGGTTGGGGAACTTGGGGGAGGCCTTGGCTGGGTGGAGGTTACCAGTAAGGGGCGCAGGAACTGGAAGGGGGCTGAATTCTGGTCGGGTCACAGTTGTACTCCCTTGGCACAAACATGTATTCGGACTTGACGCACCATGCCAGGTTAGACCGCAACACAGTTTGGTGGTCTGGAGGACCAGGGTAGATGTGGGACGGACTCGGCTAGGTTTCAACCCCAACTGAGCCATAGATGAGCTATATGTGGGTATGGACGAGCCGTGGCTGGGCTGAAACTCTCAACAGCAGGAACCAGAATGGGTTGAAGAGCGGTGCTGGCCAAGGGACCTGCTGGTATGCGTGAAACCTGACACCAGGAAGGGATCTGATGGAGGAATCTGAACAGTTCCTCTGACAGGACACTGACCCTAGAAATAAATGCAGGAAGTATGGAGGTAAACAACCCAGAAGAGGCTTTGGAAAGTGACCCACTGGCATACATTTGGCTCAGGTTGGGGGCAGACCAGGCTGAGTTGGTTCACGTCATCCACTGGCAAATCCGAGTGCTGGAACTGTGAGGGGGCCTGGCCAGGTTTGGTTGCAATAACAACAGTACAAAACACCAAATGCCAAGGTGAAATGGCCTGTGCCAATAGGGAATGCAGCACCCAACCAGCACACCTCCCACTGATTTAGATGAGGGACGAGTGTGTGATGGGCAGAGCCGGGAAGAGCTGCAATACTCATCAGATCCAGTGAAGGTCGGGGCTCAGAACCAACCCAGGGATTACAACCACCAGCTGATCAGAGTGATGGACTGTGGTGGGCACTGTGCTTACTAGTAGTGTATTTAGGAGCCTGGACTGGAAACACCTCAAAGTTTCTTTGGGGATTCCCCTGAACAAAATGGAGGAATCAAAACATTAACCAAGAAAAGATAGAAGATGGAGTAGATCAATCAACCACCTCAGATATATGTTTGCAGCGAAAAACTGGACAAGGGGAAACTCTAAGACGGACTATGTCAATCAGTGGACTCTGCACCAGTCTCATCGTACCTGGATTGTTGCTGATGATATGTTGGAGCTTCTAATTGATCGAGGTGACGCTCTGCTGGCTCTGCCCTCAGACCTGAGAGGGCCTCCCTAAGAGGCCGTTGAACTTAACTGGACAAGTGGGATGCTGGACTCTGTATGGCGTGAGCTTTTAATTAGGGAGTCTTGGTGGAACTTGGGCTGTGGTTATGCATCAAGGTGGGGGGACTCACCATGGGGGAGGGGTTTGGGGTGAAGGGGGGAGAATCCCAGTACCTATGAAATTGTGTCATGTAATACACTGTAATTAATGAATAAATGAATAGAAAAAAATAAAAAAAAAGAAATGGACAAAAAAAAAGATCAAACAACAATAGGCACTGCTAGTTTGCATCCAATGTTCTTGGTTAGATTTATTGTACTTTTTCTTTTATTTTTTTGAATGGTGTTAGTGATCTGAAGAGGGTTCTAAAGAAGTGCAAATGATCATATACAAATTTTATTTTATTTTTTTTAATTCTAGTAGTCCTGAGAGTCTTAGCATGACAGAATAAGTATTATATAAATTTGTATCAGAAATTTTAAAATATCTGTCTTAACCTTGGAATTTCTTTTAATTAGTAAATTGCTTAAGAGCCAGATTAGTATTATCACTCATCTATTTCTCATCCCAGAGAGAAAAAACCCCAGTAAATCTACATTCCATATTTTGTACTACTGATTGGTCCCATGAATCATTTTTATGGCTGAAAAGACTAGCAGGCTGGGCAACATAAGGAAATAAAAGACTCAAGTTTACTGTTTAGGGTTCTAAACACGTAGTTACCTATTCTATTCTTGAGAGCTAAAAGGGAGAGTTCATTAATTCTCATGTTCATTCATTTGTAATAGGATGCCTCACGGAGACAGAATCTTACATTTTTTAAGGCTGGGAAACTACCATTGTGGGAATTGCAAGTGGTTTCAGAATTATCTTTGTGTGGAGTGTGCTATGACAGCCTGGGTGTGTAGTTTCAAGAAATAGAAATTGAGGCTGAATGATTTAGGCTCAAAACATGTTTTTTAGAAGGCTAATGGAAGAGTGTCAGCTCACAGAATTAATAGGGAAGGCTAAAGAACTTGGAAAATGGACAGAAATCAAAAGGGCTTTGGTATCAGAGGTAACCAATGCATAATATGGGCACCACCACTGCAGTATATTGCTGCCATTGCTGGCTGGCTCAGTGGTTGCTGAACACAGCTATCATCAGTCAGCACAGCCACTCTTGATGGTCTTCTATCACCTTTGGGTGGTGTTGCATCCCTGGATGACAAGGATACATTCTGAGAAAGGCATCACCAAGTTATATTGTCCTTGCATGAACATCAAAGACTGTATTTACATAAACTAAAACAACCATGACGTCACCAAGGTGTCTTGGGAGATCATTGTTGTAATGCAGCTATTCATTATTTGAAGCATTGTTGTATGATGCATACTATGCCAGTGAAGATATTGTATATTGCCTGCTACTTCAGCCCATATATAATATTAATACAGGCTTGCATCTGTACAGCACAGTGTTGTTTTCAAGTTATTATGGTACTGGTGGTTCAGTGAGCCATCATATCACTCTATAGATCAGCTTCAGGTGATAGGGTACCTTATAGTACCATTAAGTTCTACATGCAATGGCTAGTTTTTTGTATTTCTTTTTCTGTAAAATAAACTTCTTAGTGAGAAGCAATGTCCTATGGCATAGATTGGTACATCAGGCAAACAGAAAATTCAACAATGGTCAAATGGTAGAATCATGGTGGAGGAGTCAAAGGAAAAAAGTCCACATGGAAAATAGGCATCCATTCTGGTTAGAACAAATGAATATCCCTTTACACAGGGAGGGCTCTAACATAGGGAATGTCTACAGTTGTTAACTTGGACCTGTAAAGTACAGGGTCATGCCAGAGATTTTTCTTTGAGCAGTGCAGGCGAGATGAGAACGCATTTTCTTTGTTTCATTGAGTGGGAGGTATTTGTTTCCATCAGCAGGTTATGATGATGTTGATTGAAGACTGAGAATGAGGAAGAGAGAGGTATGACTGCACGGCTAAATCCTTTCATCAGGTGAATATTGATGAAGTGCAGTGTAGAACCAAAGTGTTGGCCAAGTCAAAACCAGGGATGGTCCATTTATTGCCACAAAGGAAAAGGAGAGCAGATGGGTACAGATGGTTCTCACTTTTTTCAGGTTTTTCAGGGAATAAAGCATGACAGTATTAGCTGAGGACAGGCATAGGAAGGGGAGGTGCTGGAGGAAGTACCAGAGTTGTTGAAGGAGAAAGTGTGTACTGGAGTATCTTGACAAGCGGGGAAGCAAATTTACCTTGCATTGTATGGTTGCTGGACAGTTTTGCCATGTTGTGAGTCTTTCTCCAGCGTTGTCTAGCTGGTTGGTGCAGAATTAGAAGGATCCTAGATCTCACAGAATTAACTGGGGGCTAGAAAACCAGGTGTGCAAAATAGACAAATAATCAGCAGAGGTGCAACAGAATGAAACTTGAAGCTAGTGTATGGCTGTAGCCAAACTGATTCATAATGCTTCTGTCACAATTTATCATTAAGCACCATTAACACAAGATATTATAGCCTCTAGATGTGGGTTCTGGGGCTATACAGCTATCATAATCATTGCTATTAGTCTCCGTGACCTTGGTTTTTGTATTACTTATTCATACTGTAAAATACTGAATGAGGCTGGAAAGGACCATGCAGACCAAATAGAGCCTTTGTATGAAGTAGGGAAAGACATGCTTCCTTTCAGATGTTTCAATCTCATTTTCCAGAATGTAAGAAACACACACACACACATGTAAACCAAGGGCAACTATGATGTTCATGCTGGCACTCTAGAACTCAGCAGTGTATATATATATACTGCTATATATATATATATATGATATATAATATTATATATTATATATATATTATATATTATAATATATATCATATTATCATCCCTGGTCTACAGAGAATTGCCCACATTTGATTTCTGTGGATCTGAAAAATTTGGGACTTCCTCCCAAAATGGGATTTTTGATTCTGATAAACATTTGAGTGAAAATACTCAATGCAATACACTTTCATAATTGAGAATTCTTAGATACATTTCTATAGGAAAACCTAAAGTACAAACCTAGCCAATGCACTGAGAAGGACCTTATGTTAGCAATGTGAATGAAATGTAAATGATTCATATTGTCTGTAGTCTTACTCCTGTGTGTGCCTAATCTCAAGATAAGCAGGAGTGAACTTGGTTAGTAATTGGATGGGAGATGAAGACTGAGATATTGGGTGTTCTGCTTAGTGATGAGAGCTGAATGTTCTTGGAAAACATGTGTTTAAATGTATTTTATTTGAAAGGCAGATTTTATGGAGAAAGGAGAGAGAGAGAGAGAGAAAGAGAGAGAGAGAGAAATATTTCTCTCTACTGGTTCACTTCCCAGATGCCGCAATGACTGAAACTGAGGTGATCTGAAGCCAGGAACATCCTCTGGGTCTCTCACATGAGTGCAGAGGCACAAGTACTTGAGTCGTTCTTCACTGATTTCTCAGGTCACAAGCATACAGTTGGATGGGAAGTGGAGCAGCAGCTGAGACACAAACCTGTGCTCATATGGGATGCTGGCTGTTGCAGGTGGAGGATTAGCATACTATACCACTGTGCAAACCCCTCCTTTATGTTACTATGAAAGACTGATTATGAAATATTCCAGGAATGGGCTGTAGTAGTGATGTGGTAGTGATCAACAGCAATCATTTTTATGGTCAATAGGAGCAACTCTGACTTCTTTTTATCTAAAGGGAATGATGTTGTTACTATCAGCCACCTTGAGGTGGGAAATGAGACAGGGAGGGAGAGCTACCTGTCATTCTCCAGCCTGAAGCTGGATTGTGTTAGGTCTTGGAGCAGAGAAAGATCTTGGCACTGCTATGAGGGAAACTGGTAGATTTATAAAATCACATGTAGCCTAGAAGACATTGCATGTATCCATGTGCAATAGCAGAAGAAAACAGCTGTGTTCTCACTTGGTCTCTCAGAGTCTTTGATAACGGATTTGATACATAGCATTTACCTCTTCTTCACAATGTGTTTGGAAATTGGGGTGAGGGTTTATTCTTGTTGAAATTATGTGGAGTAAGTGATAACAACAGAAAACAAAAGATGGAAAGAAGTAACCAGGACGCTGATTGATTGAAGTGTTACATGTCAGCTAGAACAGATTTATGGAACATACTGACCTTTTTGGGATGCTCAGAAATTATTTGGTGAGAAGAAGTCTGATTAGGAAATTATTTTCCAAGATTCATGGAATGTGGGCTTGAATTGCATTTATGAAGACTTTAAAGGCAAGTATAAACCTAAAGGCTGGAGAGCTTGGAGACACAGTGGAACTTGAACTTTCACTGAGCTTTTACTGTTGGACAGGCAGTTTTACTGAGTGCATGTGGTAGACCTGGAATGACATGCTGCTCCTATCATCTCTCAACTCTGATGATGGAACTAGATTGGTAACTCAGGAACCATAGTTCATTGTAACATGTTTCTAATACATATCTAGCAATGGATCTTGAATTATCATGTCATGGCAAGGGGGGTTAAGTCTCTATAGCGATGTCATACCTGGCATCTAAGGCCCTGTTCCCTTTATCCTTCCCTGTTCACCCCAGCGGATTTGCTCCAGCATTCACTTGGGCTGATACTCTCCATGGTGCAGTGCAGCCACATTAACATTCCAGTCAGGTGCAGAACTTCCCATCCCTTGGCTGAGATATATGATGATCTGAAGCTTCAATGTCACAGCCACAGATGCTGGCAAGGCAGCAGCTGGACTGTGAGGGGGAACTTCTGCCCCCAGCAGTGAATATAGAGAATAGGATAGCTCCGTTGCTTTCTGGAGGTCTCAGGAGCAAGGGTCAGAGTTCTGTATGAGGGTAATAAATGTTGAAACCCATAAAAAATTCTGCAAAGGAAGCATCTTTAATACATGAAAGAGAATAATTGTTCTTTATTTGGTCCCATTGTATAGCAAATGCTTTTGATATGTTAGCTAGTTAAGTCCGTAACAACACTGTACCTCCATGAGATAGGCAAGAAAAACAGAGATCAGAGAGTTTAACTATTTTTTCCAAGGTCACAGTATGAATCATTAAAAACAGAAACAGGATTGAACTTTCATTTTTATGACCCAAAGTCTTAAGACAGTGATTTTTATCCAGGGGCAATTTTGCCTTCAGGGAACATTTAACACGGACTAAAGACATTTTTTATTGTCGCAACAGGGAGGCTTCCGCTATCTAGGTGGTGGAAGTCAAGGAAGTGGCTAAATATCCTACAAGGCTCAGCACCCACATGTGATGGGCTGGGTTGTGTTACTTTGCCCAAAGTCCTAATTCTCAGTACCATATATAAGATATACTGAATTAATGTAATATCATAACTGAGGTCATTGGGCCCCTGAGCCTACGTAACCGGTGTCCTTATTAGAAATGGTGATGTGGTGATGGGGACACAGGAAAAGCCATGTGAAGAGGGATACAGAGGTTGGACTGATGCATCTCGTAGTGAAGGGGCACTGAGCATGGCCCATGTCAAAGGTCATACTGTGGAAAGTCATGACACTGGAAGGCATTGGTTTCACATCTCCCTCAACACCAGACTAGGAGAGAGAGAGAGAGCGCTGGAAGCCAGTCTCTCACAGAACATCCAGCAGGAACCAACCCCACCCTGACTTAGACTTCCAGAGCTCAGAAGTAGGACAGCATGTAGTTTTGTTTTTAGCCACCCAGTTTGTAGGACTTTGGTTGTCTTAGCAAACCGAGGCACCTGCACAAAGAGTGTCTGGCCCAGAATGTCAGTAGTGCCACTGTTGAAAAACCCTGGATTCAAAAAACACTGTGCTGACCTGCTCTTCAGAAATCTTCTGCCCCTTTCCTCCTCTGTGGACATCAGCAAAGATTCTGGTGGCAGCTGTGAGGAGTTAGGCTTCTACCCAGAACAGGGGGAGAGCATGTTGTTTCAGAGAGTGAAAATCTGCCTGTGAAAATGTTGAACATGGTTAGTCATCTGGCAGCATAATTAGCCTTGATTGCCCTCAAGGAGTGAGAGGTACCTGCTGGAGTCATGTTGATGGATTGTGATATTTTCATAGAACAAGATTCTGGGTCTCTTCCCAGCCTGGACTAAAAATGTCTGACTTTCAGTAGTTGGCTGGGTGGTCTGAGGTTTCCTCTTCAATGTCACAGCCTGTGTTGTTAGTTTCCATTTTCCTCATGAAGGTTAGAGCTATGTTTCACTTCAAACCAAAGAATGATGTTCCTTAGGAGTTGGGAAGGAAAGCATTCCACCAAATTGTAAGCAGAAAGGAGGTGTGGTTGAAAAAAAATAACAATCCTGCTTAAAGTGAAGGAAGCAAGGCACCAGGGCAATTTGCTGTTGATTGCCACAAAATGTGTTGTTTTAGCGCCTAGAAAGCCCATTCAGATCTTGGGTGTAAAACCTGTTTCATTAGTGAGCCCAGCTTTTGCAGAATTTATGTTTTGGTTTCCTTGTCATGGTGGAATAGTAAGTTGAATATTGTAAAGACTTTAATTTGGCCTGCCGAGGTCTGTTTCCTTCTGTGAGTGAACATGATGCCTGGGAAAACACACACCACACGCATACCACACATGCGTATACACTCACTTAACACACACGTCTACCCAAAAGGAGGGTGGCTTGCATGACTTTGGGAACTAGGAACTCTCAGAACTTGTGCTGATGCATGTGAAATAGATTATTTCAATTCATGTGCTAAAGAAACTACATAGTTGGTTAAATAAAATAAGGAAAAATAGGTTAGTGAAAATTGGGAATTTAGGTGGATTTATGACATAGCAATATAATGGGGATGTTTTTTAATGCATTGTCATTCTTTGTTTTGTGACCTTTGACTTCAGCTGGCTTGTTTATGATACATTTTGAGACAGTTGGCAACCTAATACTTTCGGTAAAATAATATGAGGCTATTAAAAAGTTAGCAGAAAAAAATTAAAATAATTTAAAAATTATACTTTCCATGAACTTTTGAAGCCTTCTTTTGCTTGTTTTTATTTGGTCTTATATAACATAAATCACTGAGCTTGAAGCCTGGAGTCCTGGCCTTAAGGCTCAGCCCTGTCACTTTTCAGCTGTTTGACGAAGGGTAAGCCATATAAGCTTTTTGGCTTTGATTTGCCTGTTGATAAAATGTCTGTGTTGCCTGCCTCCAAGGGTTTTGTGAACATATGATAGTGTGCATAAAGGCTGTGAAAATGGCAAGGCAATGTTTAAAGGTCAAATTTAATTATGACTAAAAGACTATTTTGAGATTCCATATTAATGTAATCATTTTTCTAGTCAGTTCTGCTTGTTATTGCGAAGGACAACAGATCCCATTCCTTTGAAGCCTGACTGTTGTTTTATTTTATTATCCCACTTGCTGTTCAGTGTTATGGCTCCAGTTTTACATCTAGAGAGTTGTTCTTTCTCTGCCTGTATTTACTGCTCACTGTCATTACTTAAGATAAGGCTTGTTATATATAGGATACACAGTTACTTGAGGCACATGATTTAAATGTACTTCTCCATTCAGAGGTAACATCTTGCATTATGCTTGTGTTATCTTATGGTTTAGATACAGTTGGTGCAGTAGTTGGCGTCATTTGCAAGGTTAATTCTGCAGCTGTTGTGGATTGTAGAATCATCAGAGATGCTCATGGATAGAGAGTTTTAATGACCTTGTGCTGGGGTCTCTGGTGATTGAGAAATAGATGAGAAGCTCTGGGATGACACTGCTACAGTTGGCTAATTCAGATCACTTGTACTCCTGGTAATTGTTTATATAACAATTATGTGTGGCATTTTGCCCTAGTGAAAGTATACAATGGCAATGTGGCAGTTTCTTCCTCTCCTTTCTGGTTCTAGCTGAAATGAGGCACCTATTTCTCTTCTTGAACCTCATAGACAATACTTTTATCATCTATTATCTACCTTTTATCTATCTATCTATCTATCTATCTATCTATCTATCTATCTATCTACCTATCTATCCCCGGAGAGAGTACCCATTTTGTGATTCATTATTCAAATGCCCACACAGGTTGGACCTGGGCTAAGGCTGAACTCAGAAGCAGGGAACTCAACCTAGGTCTTCCACATGGATGGAAAGGAACCTCTTACTTGAGCTATCCTCACTACCTCCCGGGATTTGCCCTGATAGGAGGGTGGAGTCAGGATCCAGAATGAGGAAACACATCTAGGTACTGCAAGGTGAGATGTAGGTGTCTTAGCACTAGGCTACATGCCTGTTCCAGTTTTTAAACCTCATAGTCTGTAGGGTGTCCTGCCATTTGTGCACATCTTGGCTGTCAAGGCATGGGTTGTGATGGGTTGTGAATCTACATGGATAAAATGCAAAAAGCACTATGTCTTTGAATGGCTCTGGGACATATTCTTGGAAGAGAACAAGAGGAACAGTGTAACGGCTGTTCTTCCAAATCTGTGCATATTGGGCCCCCAGGCAGATCTCCCTCAGATAACTGTTGGGAAGATGACTTCCCTTCTACTTCTGATTGTTGTGGCTTCTAGACCACCCATGGGGATGCTGTCAGACACTGAAATTCCCTTATTCTATATCTTCTGACTTTTCTGATATTTGATTATTAATCTTAGGAGTTTAGCTTTTTCATACACTTATGCCTATCTTCAAGCGACAGAATTTTTTGTATATTTGAAGAAGTGACTCACTGGCTAAACTGTGTACTGGAATCTGCTGACAAGTAAGAGATGCATAGGTGCTACAAGATATTCAGAAGTAGCGAACAGATTTGCATAATGTTCTTTTAGAGGAGAAATTCTTTCAAATAAATTATCTCCACAACCCTGTGAGGTCAGGAGGATATGAATCATGATGTCTATTTGCATCAGTAAAAATGGTGGCTCAGGGACGTGATCAGTGCATGTTACCCCACTAGTAAACAAAACAACAACCCCTTCAGCACATCTCTGAGGCTGGGACTCTACTTCAGACCACATCATCTTAATTTATTGAACTGTGGGATGGAGAAGAGAAGGAAATAAAGCATAAATTAGTAGTTCCAACTCTAGGTATGCATGAATCAATTTATATAATTAAGCATGTTGGAGGCCAAGAGTTTTGTTTCACATTGTATTAGGAATTCCGACTCTATCTTTTCTAGAACAGTGGTGTTTAGGAGACTTCTTCCCTTCTGCCAAATGAAATCTGACACAAAAGCCCATATATAAACTGAAATTGAATGACTGTGATTAAAATGGGTGTGCGGAGTCTTTGTTATTCCACCTTTCCCTGCCCCTCATGTATCGTTGAGAAACCTTTGAACACTTGAAATGAAGATGGAGCTCAGGTCAAAGGCGTTTCATTCTCTCCCATCTCCTTTCCCTTTTCTGATTTTGTTACATGTCTGTCTTGTAGCTGTCACTTTCAGAATTTTTTTCAAGTTCATAGGGCATCCTTCCATCTTGCAATGCAGTAATGGTGAGGAATCTGCTTTTGTTATGTATCCCATGGCCTTTCTGGTTCAGAAAGATATAGATAACACCTTTTGCATCACTCAACTGCTTCTTTGTTTCTGTTGTGGGCATAAAACTGAGGGCACAGTGTGTGGTCCAAGGACACCTCTCTCTCATTGGCCTCAGCAGCTAGACAATGAGCCAAGCCCTCAAGCCTACTTTATGGGCAGTCAGCGTTTTCTATAGCCGTTACATCCTCCTGAGTCAGTGGAATGAAGCACTGGACCATGATCCAAGGTTTTTCTCCCACTACATATGGATTGTGGATACGTTAAACAGCTGCTTGCCACTGCACACATTGGGATAGTTTGGGACCTAATGATTAGGGAACAGCTCCTAAATAATCTTGGTAGACACACTCTTTCCTAGTATAGTGGTAGTATTTCCTTGGCCCTGATAGAAGCTTCCTCAAGCTTAGATGGGTTTGATTAGTGAAGGAATTTCATGTCCTTGATCTTTTCACTATGCCTGTGGATTCCCTGTCTGTGTTCATAAAGGCACATCTGGGTGAAGCAATCACATCAATGATCTGCATAATTTCTTGAGATGTCTTAGATAACTTTCGTGTTTTCTCATGCTTCAACATTTCTTCATAGAGGACACCAAACCCATGATGCACTCAGTCACTCCCTTTACTCCCGTGTTGGTTCCGCAGTCACCTCTTTGCAAGATACTACACTTGTTGCAGGTTGATTGAGTCTCTGAAGACATCCTGGCTAGAACCTTTCAGTAGGCCCTGTTCCTCTTTTGCTATGCTGCCTTGTTTCTCACTGCTGTGGTGCACATTAACAGGAAGAGATCAAGCTCTATGGTGGGAGAAAATGAATGGCCCCACTTAGGTTTTCTGTTCTGAGCCTCTGCTCCCATTAAGTACCCAAGAAGTTACTATAGTGTGTTCTTCCATAGTTATGAACCAAACTATACTTTGTTCTCCATTGAGCTTTTGTTCTTGGTAAGCATTCCCCTCTTGAGAATCCCAGAGGGAAAGGGAAAGAAATGTGACTCAGTCATGGAAAACCCACCACAAGCCTTAACATTGTAAATAACTCAATGGTTTCTAAGTTCCCATGACTGCTGGGAAATACTCCTTTCTTTTTGTTAGGTTCTAGAGGTTACCTTCAGTTATTTGCTATTGATTGTTTTTCAGTATTATATGTGTAGGCCTAGATAGTCTGGGAGATGTGTTTCAGATTATTTAAAAATCTCCAAAACTCCTTTTCTTGACTCTCAGCAAGAGATTTTTCTCTACCAATGTTTTGAAAGGTCATGTGGCAATTTCTTAGTTTTTAAACTTATCTTCCATTATTGGTTGTACTACTAGGTTTAGAGACCACAGATATTTATGGTATGACAGCCTGGTTCAACTTTATAAGGAAAACAGAAGTGTGGAGATGAGAAATGACCTAGGGACTTAATGCAACATATACACCAATCAGAATGATTTGGAACTAGTAAGTAATATTCCTTTCCTCACAGCTCTTTCTTCCTTTGATGGGTCTAAGTCATTCTTTGTTGTCCAAGTGTCATTGGCATTTTTTACAGTAAAATCTTGACATTGGAGTCTGATTAAGCAGTAAGAGAAGCAAGCATATCTATTGCTGGATCAAGATTATTTTGTCAAAATTAATTCATGGAGTATAAGGTCAGGGTGATGGGAAGTAGAAGGCACTTAGAATTCTTTCCTCAATCTTTAATTTCTAATCTTTCTCATTCCAAAGGAAGTATCTATCTTTGTATTAATCCTCTTATTAATAGGAATAGCTTTCTCTTTGTTGACAAGTAGATAAGGCATCCATGGCCTCCTCATCTCTGTCCCTTTTTCCTTTTGTGTTGTCTCTTTCTCTTTTTGTAAGACTCCATGGAGCCTTCCTCTCTCATTTCCCATTTGTTGAAGAGGAAAATATTGGTGTAGTACCATTACTCTCCAATACTTAATTCATAGGAAGCTATGTCAGCAAAATAAATCCATACCTTCCTTTCTCTCCAGCAGAGGTAAGTAGCAATAAAGGTTTCCTTGTGGGAATACACCAGCTGCTGCTGCCTGAGGGAAGCAACTGTGAGGTCCCTGACAAAATAGAATTCCAGACAGACTTTATTGGAAAACAAGAGAAAGGTGAGTCAGAGTTGATCAACTCTGTGAGTTGAACCTATTTAAGGCCTTACATTTCTTGGCCTTGAGTAGAGGCATGAGGATGCTGAGTGGAATTACCAAATGGGCGTTCTACTGATGGACAAGTGATATATAGGTTGGTAGTGACACATTTTGGGATTGATCCAGATGAGGCAGCCCCAGGAAAATGGAAGAATTGCTTATTACTGTGATCCTAGCAAAGAATGCATCACCAAAGTTTCAATTCCATCAGACCTCTAAGCTACTGGCTGCCGCTGGGCTAATGCGCTGCCTCCGAGGAGCAACTATCGATGTGCTGCAGAGGAATTAACTTTGACATAATGGAATTTTGATTTCACCACTGCTCGTAAAAACAGCTGCCTTGAGCAAATTAAAATGTGTGTGGCAATTGTGCATTTCTAGTCATGACCATAGATGGGTAGAAAGCTCTTTCCAGGAGGCAGTGGCATTTCTGTAGACCAGGGTTGGCTGATGCATGATTAATGAAAAGCAATGCTACCAATAAGCTGGCTTCAGAGAGACAAAGGAGAAGTGAATATGCAGGTTAGAAAGGAGAAAAGGTGTCCGAAAAGATGGTCCTTACTAATGGGTGAGAAGCCAAAGAATCTGGCTAGGACCTATCATGGTCAGGACAAGTCATCCCGGAGCAGGCAAAAAAAAAAAAAAATCTCAGAATTGTCTCCCTTCTCCATGTCTCTCTTCCTGGAGACCCTGATTTTAGCTCCTGGTTTACCTTAACACCCCCACTGCTTTGTCCTGTGCACTTCCATTTCCTGCCTCATCTTTCAGAGAGAGCTTTTCTAACCTTTATTTTCCTGTAACCCAACTCTCTACTGCCCCAACTCTCTACTAACAAAATTTAGGACCATTGCCAGTTTGATCATTGTTATTTACTAATCCATGGGCAACAGAGTGCTTCCTGAGAGTCAAGGGAAGATTTTACATCCCAGTGCTGTTCACTCCTACCTTCAGTGAGTTCCAGAAAGGCCTTCCTGTGGCCTGGTGTGGTAGCCTAGGGGTCAAAGTCCTTGCCTTGAATGTACCAGGATCCCATATGGGCACCAGTTCTAATCCTGGCAGCCCTGTTTCCCATCTAGCTCCCTGCCTGTAGCCTGGGAAAGCAGTCGAGGATGGGTCAAAGCCTTGGGATCCTGCACCTGTGTGGGAGACTTGAAAGAGGCTCCTGGGTTCTGGCTTTGGATCGGCTCAGCTCCAGCCGTTGCTGTTACTTGGAGAGTGAATCAATGGATGGAAGATCTTCCTATCTGTCTCTCCTCCTTTATATATCTGATTTTTTCAATAAAAATTAAAAATCTAAAAATAAAACACACAAAAGGCCTTCTCATGGTTTCTGTGTGTGGCTTGGCATGAGAACTGTACCATGATAAAATGCTGTGGTTGCTCTTTGGGTTTTCTTCTAGCTTGTCTCTCACATAGTCAAAAGTTCAGACAAGGAATCTTGGACACTTGTAAACACAGTGTGTAAGACCAGAACTTAAAGGGTCTGGAGTTTTGTACAGATTCCAGGATCGGGAGTTTTTTTTTTTTTTTTTTTTTTTTTTTTTTTTTTTAACAGATTCCTATACTCCCAGACAGGAACTGCAGCCGAACAGGATTGAGTCTCAGCTAAGACATTTATTTGCATGATGATCTTGGGTAAGTGACCTAACTTCGTTGTGGAAAATGAAGGATGGCCACAGTTTTCTTTTGTATTAGCCTATCAAGAGGTTGGGTCTATTTTAGCTCCGCTTGCATCTGGGCTGCCCAGAAACTGCTTTGACCGGCACAGTATATTTGAACGGTTGCTAGGCCAGTTTGGGGTTTGTCTTTCAAAGGGTTAGTTGTTCCAAGCCACCTAGTTTAGGGGATAATTTTTCATGCAGTGGCAGGTATCAAGAACGCTCTGTAAGTTTCCAAACCATTTAGTCAAGTCTCTTTTGTATCTCTGCTTATATTTACCATAGTGCTTATTTCCTGATTACTTTTGTTTTTCTTGCTAGATGGTTTTTCATTAAGTTCAGGATACCCTTCACCCTGTTCTCAAAGCTGGGACTTAGAGAGCCTGGAACAAAGTAGGTGCTCAATTGTTGCACATAAGTGAAAGCATAGCTTGATTTTTTTGGGGGTGGGTGGGCAAGGGCCTGAAGGTCCTGCCCATGGAAATCAAAGGCCACTGGGCAATGGGTTACCATATTTAATTATAATGGTTTTATGAATCTGTGGCCTGTGCTAATCAGTGACAATTTAAGCAGAATAGTTGAAAGAATCTAAGAACAAGTAAGGCAAGAAGCCAGTTTTAATTTCCTTGGTGCTTTTGCATAGTACCTTAAGGAGAAGTGAGTCAGAGTATTGATATTCAGTAAACTATTTGTTGATAATGTTATCCAGTGTGTTCTATAGTATTATGGAGGGATGTGAATCAGGGCTTCTTAGCTGCTTTATGTTTGTCTGTTATGATCATCACATTTACATGGCTGACAGTCCTTGCTAGATGTCTGGGCTTGAGCTGGTGGAAGTCACTTCTAACTGAGGCTAAGTTCAGAGGCAATTGGATAGGCCTGGACAATTCATTTGACCTTGGTTTATTTGTTTCATAGTTCAAAGTATTCCTTGTTCTTCCTTACATGTAATTTATCTTTATGCAATGACAGTGGTCGATCATAAAGACAGGTTTGTTGCAAAACAAGAAGAAATCAAACACAATGTGACCTGATATATTTTTCCTTTCTTTCAGTTGAAATAGTTTTATATGTATGGGAAGGAGAGAGTTGCATTTTCAGGGCTCTTGCTGTCCTAAGTCTTATTTGAAAGAACCGTGGATTCTTTTTTTTCTCATGCTCATTGCAGTACTGTCACAAACTCTAGCCCATATGCTGACTTAATGAGAAGATTAAAGACCCATTAGTGTCATTTGTTTTGTTTCTAAGCAGTAGGTGACAGGAGAGCTAAAGATTCTGAGTTGATGTAGTGACTCTTGGGATACAGAGACCAAATGGCTGAAGTGACCTTGCTTTTTATGTTCAATTAAATGAAGCAGAGATAAGATCTATATTGTTTCTGAAGTGTTCAGATCCTTAGACAGGGGATGAGAAATTTCTTTGCTTGTGCTGATGGGGAAAAAAAAAAAAAACAGAAGAAACATATGGGGAATGCAAATGTCCTCTTCAGTCTCATTTCTCACTCATCCACTGTGATGCTTGTATTTGATAGAAAAGTTTGGTTAACTGGCAATACAAGGGAGTGATGATTGATGGACTTATATCTACTTGAAGATAATATTGTTAACAAGTAATCTATTAAATATCAATGACCTGTGTGCCCTAGGGTGGGTGTTAGAAGGGTTTTAAACAGGTATAGGATGCTCCAGATGCCAAAACTGTAAAACTTTGTCTGAGTGAAGGCATCTGTGCATTAAAAGAGATCAGTTTTTCAGAACAACACTAAGTGTAGGAACAGAAATGAAATGTCCCTCACCTCTCCTTTCCTAGGATTCCAGGGACCAGAGGAATCATTAAAGCAATATTAGCTGAATGGGATATGAGATTCTGATTGATGACTCTGGGCAAGCAGCCTATAAGCCCAAGTATTGCTTCTGACAAATTGTGAGGAATATGAATTAAGTCTGAGGTCATGGTGGGGGCACACTGGTCCTACTTTTTTAAAAAAGATTTATTTATTTTTATTACAAAGTCAGATATACAGAGAGGAGGAGAGACAGAGAGGAAGATCTTCCGTCCGATGATTCACTCCCCAAGTGAGCCGCAATGGCTGGTGCTGTGCCGATCCGAAGCTGGGAACCAGGAACCTCTTCCAGGTCTCCCACGTGGGTGCAGGGTCCCAAAGCTTTGGGCCGTCCTCGACTGCTTTCCCAGGCCACAAGCAGGGAGCTGGATGGGAAGTGGAGCTGCCGGGATTAGAACCGGCGCCCATATGGGATCCCGGCGCGTTCAAGGCGAGGACTTTAAGCCACTAGGCCACACCGCCGGGCTCACACTGGTCCTACTTTAGTATGACTAGGCCCATGTAAGTGATTCTAAATTGGCTTACCAATTAGTTGCATGGACAAGGACCCTAGAGAAATGTGGATTATCTATACATGTGCTACTGCATGGGGACAGAAGAAGCAGTCATGGACCATAGGAATTGAAAAGCATCTCCAACATCACCACTGCAACAATTGGCCTGACTTGTTCATGGAGGAGCAGTTAATGTTCCCCATAGTAAGACAGGGATATGCTGCAACTGGTCAGATTGCAGCTGTTTGGTTTGTAGATGAACCATTAGAAATGGAGTTTAGAATTGATTTTTGTAATAAGCCTTCCCATTGGAAAGGGTTCTTTAGTAGAAATCCTTTACAAATATATGAAGAAGGGGAGAAATAATTCTTTCGCAATGCATTAAATGTGTTACAATAATTATTTCGAAAAGAGATAATTCTAAAACAGTCCAGGTGTTACAGAAAAGCTGATTTTGAATTGATTTTAAGGATAGGGTGGAAAGTAACAAAAAGGGGGCTGGATTTGCAGGTGATAGAAGAGGCCAAATAATGTGAAGGAAGTGGTGTGTGGAAGCACTGAGCAAGGACATTGTTGGTAGAGCTCTGAGCAAGAAGGCAATGAAAACCAATCCATTGCATTTGGATTGGATGCTAAATATTTACCCTACATTATTTTGTAACACTGAACAAGTTCTCAATACAACCCTTCTCCCACAAATTCCCCCAAATAAAGCAAAGCAAAGCAAAGCAAAGCAAAGCAAAGCAAAGCAAAGCAAAGCAAAACAAAACAAAACAAAACAAAAAAATGTGTAGGAATGAAATTGGCATCATGGGATTTGATTATTGTTTGTAGCCCTTGTTTATTTTCTTGCTGAACTGTTCACTTGTTGAACTGTCTGCTCAGTGGAGTATAAGCCTGTAATTTAATTTGAATGAGAAATGTTATTGCAAAAATTAAAAGAAGAGAAGATGAAGAAGGAAGGGAGTAAAAGAAGGAAGAATAGAAGTATTATATTTTTAGAGTTGTGCCCATGAGTTATATGAAATATGTTCTTTTATATTAATAAGAAATAAAAAAGTGCTTAGGCAGATGCTTGCAGAACTTATGGGGTTCTGTCATCACAAGGATGGAAGGGACCTGGGGCAGGTAGGGCAACCCCCAACAGCATATGTGATCATACCACCCTTCAGGTGGCTTAAAATAATAGAAAACATTTTTAGGAGAAAGAAAGCAACTTTGAGCAGGATGGTTTTCTACTATGATACATTTACTACAGGACTCTTCTCATGCATGTCTCACAAGAGATAGGATGAGTATCCATCCTCTGCCTGAATAATTCTAGAAATCTCACTACTTTTGTGGGCATCCTTATAACATCTTTCCCTTTATAAAACATAGTTCTAGGACTGAAAAATTCCAAATACTCCGTTTAAAAGAAGATGAAAAATGTCTATTTCTCAGGTACTTTAAGATACTTTTTTGTAAGCACCTCTTTGCTATATACTTCTTTGCTGTACCCCATTGCTTTGGTTTTGTGTGTCTTAGGTTTTGTTAACAACATTTTATCTTTTCATCTTCTCCTTCAGAGAACCTTAAAATCCAGACATTGTGCAAGACCGGAACTCTCAACAGATCAATCTTACTTCTTTTTCATAGCCTGCCACTCCTCCATTCTCTCCATATCCTCTCACCTTTCCTGGCCATGTTTAAATTGCATGATCATTTCTTAAAATTCTGCCATTATATATAACCTTTTATTCTTTTGCCTATTTACTTTATGGTTTTAGAAGAAGCACAGCCCTAGTTGAGTTTCTCTGTTTGTGCCTGTCCTTGTATGGTTGATTTTGGCTGAAAAAATCGTACTCTTGAGGTTTGGCATGATTATCTATTCATGACTGTGAACTTGATATTTTCTCTTAATTCTTCCCAGGGTCATTATCATGGTATTTTTTCATGCCTTTAGTTTTCCATTTTTCCCATATGATTTTCTCATCATTTGAAATTTCTCAAAACTCTTCTTTCATACTCACACTACCGTTGACCTCGATTTCTGTTTTAACAAGAAATTGAAGCAGTTGGAAGAGAATGTTGACAGACTTTTGCCTCCATATTCTACTTACTTGGTAGCGTATGTACTTGTACCTCTGTTTTCCTGCTACATGGTTACTTTGGGTGCTCCTATCTGAAGCTTACTAAATTTTATTATCCCCTGCTACTCACTGAAATTACTTTATTTTTATACAAGAATGTCCAACTTTTATTTCATTGTTTCCATTATGTAAAAGTGCATAATGTTGAATTTAATTGTATGACATATGATGGTAGCACGCATGTTATATGGGGAAAGTTAGACAGGGGAAATTGAGAGTATCAGGATTTGAAGTCTTAAATATTTGAAGACTTAAACATTATGCATTTTATGTTTTTCATGATGTTTTCACATTAAAGTTGTATCTGTGGATTTTGTAAGTAGATACACATGTTTCAGAAAGAATGAGCTAGATCATGCAAAAGACAGGAATCGACACCAGTTCCCTGTAGGTCCATTTCACAGCCACAACTGTAAAATACATGGCTCAGCACACTTTCTAACAGCCACTCATTCTGATCAGCATTTGTCAGTTATTCTTTACTTCCTCTTCAGCATAATGACTTTCCCTCCCTTCCAAATACAAATGTTATTTCTTCTGCTTAGAAATTTTTTTTATCTCTACTTTTACTACCAACTATTACTTAATATTTGTTCCCATTTATGAAAGAAAAGTCTGTGAAAATTCAAATTCATCTTCAGTTGCACTTCTTACCACATCTTGTTCAACACTCTTCAGTTAGGCATTTTCCAGTCTTCTTCAAACCCATGCTGATCCCTCATTTTAACCAGTCAGCAGCGTTTGACAATAAGTATCATTTCCTCCTTGAGATACCTTCTTCACCTGGCCTCTGTGACAGCAAATCTGCGTCACTCTTTCATTTGCATAAAGAAGAGAAGTTAACTCTTCTTAGTGTTGTTGCTGAATCTGCCTCTTCATGACAACTGAAGGTTGGAGTTTGAGTAGTTAAGGGTTGGCTCTTTAGTGCTCTTCTATCTATAAATGGACTCCAAAATGATCTTCAACCTGCTATGTTGCAAAATCAATAGAGTTTCACATGTACACATCTGTTCAGTCTAAGCCACTCTATTCAAATCCAAATTTGAATATATTATGTGACATGTGTACTTGGGTGTCGGCATCACCTGAAAATGTAATCTCTTAAAACAACACCCGTTTATTATCGCAGATTTTCTATAGTCAGGAATCTTCTCTTGGCTTATTTGGGTCTTTTGATTCATGAGCTCTCATAAGTACACAATCCAGCTCTCTATCTAAGGTTGTTTTCTTACCCCAAGGGTCAGCCAGAGAAGGGTTCATTTCCAAATTTACCCATGGAGGTGTTGGCAGTGTTCAGTCTCTAGAAGGTGTTTGTTTACCGCAGTTTGTCTCTGGTTGTTGGATAGAGGCCACCTTCATTTTGTTTCAGATGGCCTTCTCCGTTAGGGAAAGTATCTGAGAAGAATGAGAGGGAGGGAAGGAAGAAGGGAGAGAAAGAGCGAGAATGGGGTGGGGAGAGAGAGAAGGAGATTGAGATGGAGATCATTTTGAAAAGATGAAAACATTGGAAGTTGCTCCCATTACGTTTTATGTGATTTGTTAGCAGAAAACCATTAGAAAGAGCCCATACTCAAGGAAAGGATACAGTCTCCTAAACAGCCTTCCAAATTGATTCCCAGTGGTCTGTACCTCTTGGTGTTCATGTCTTTGTCATATACATCAGTGTTTCTAGTCCATTGGGAATATTGTTATTCCTGTGATGTGGACTGAAGTTGTCTTCCCTCCCCCGTTTATACATGGAAAATCTAGTCCCTGTATGATGGCATTTGGAGACGGGCGTTGGGAAATAATATGCTAAAGCTATTAGAGTGGCACCTTCATGATGGCAGTACTGTCCTCAAAAGGAGTGAAGTCAGAGAATTATACTGTTTCCTAACCAAGTGAAGAAACAATGCTAAAAAAAAAAAAAGAAACGATGATAAAGCAGCTGTAAGTCAGCAAGGACGGGAACCTGATTATGCTGGCATCCTGTTCTTGGATTTTTATCCTCAAAAACTGTGGAAAAGTAAATTTCTGTTATCTTTATCATATTTTGTTAAGATGCACTATGTTGGCTAAACATTCTACTTGATAACATAATCATAGAATTCATCTAATTATTTTCATCCTTCACTGCTTCAATACCTTGATCCAAACCACTGTTAGTCCTTGTTTGGGTTGCTGTTGGGCCCCATTACTATTCTCCCTACTTTTACCCTAGCCCTTGTATTGTCCTTTCTCAAGTGGCAGTTAAAATGATCCTTGAATATGTAAATCAGATGATGTTACTTCTCTGTTAAAAATCCTGCAATGACTCATTTCTGTCAGAAGTAATGTTCTGCATGTCCCTATACAGATCAGCTAACCCCTATTTTTTTAATTTAATTTTTGATATTTTATTATTTTTATTATTTAATTTATTTTTTATTTTTCATGATGCAATTCCTTAGGCTCAGGGATTTCCCTTTCTACCCCCTCCCACTGTTTCCCCCTATATTATTGCAATAATATCGTCCAAAAGCAATCACAAATCCATCATTTTTCTATTTAAGTACATTGTAACATTGCAGGTATAGATAATGATAGAAAGTCCATGAAAACAACCAAGATGCCCACTGAAAGAGGGATGTATAAAGAAACTGATAATCTACTCCATGGAATACTTCTCAGCCATTAAAAAGAATGAAATTCAACTATTTGCAACAAAATGTGTCCCAACTAGAGACCATTTTGTTCAGGGAAATAAGCCAATTCCCAAAGGACAACTCTCATATGTTCTCTCTGATATATGGAAATCTTCATGCAAAATGCAAGAACAGTAGATATATAGGTAAAGATGAATATACATATATTTATTTAGAGGAACTGCATAGTGGAGGCAGGTATACTATGTAGTGGATGTACATCACAGTATGCATCTCTGCTTCTCAGTAACATATGGACTCCCAAGGAAACTATTTTTTTTTAAGATCTGTTTATCAAATTACTATTGAAAAATAAACCAAAATCATTCTCTGGCAAAAGGACAGTCTTTTAAATAAGTGATGCTAAAATATTAGATCTCTGCATTTGGAAGTACAAAGCAAAATCCCTTACTTTACACCCTATATAAAAAGTCAACTCACAATGGAAGATCTTACAATGGGAGCTTTCTCTTTTTCTCTTTTCCTCTCTGTAACTTTAGCTTTCACCAGACCAAAAAAAAAAGTTTTTAAAAGAAAAATAAGGTGAAATATTATGAATTTATTTTTCAATGGTATTAATATTTTATAATTGTATAAATCTAATTTTTAAAGATTTATTTTTTTAATTGAAAAGGCAGCGTTAGAGAGGGAGAGAGAGAGAGAGATCGAGATTATCTTGCATCTACTATTCACTCCCCAAATGGCTGCAAAAGCTGGAGCTGGGCTGGTCTGAAGCCAGGAACCAGGAGCTTCTGCTAGTCTCCTGTAGGGTGCAGGTTCCCAAGGACTGTGCTATCCTCCACTGCTTTCCCAGGGCATAAGCAGGAGTTGGATTAGAACTGGTGTCCAGATGGGATGCATATGCCTCAGGCAGAGGCTTAGCCTGCTTTGTCATCATGCTGGCCCCTAAATCTGTATTTTTAAATGATGGTTAAATCTGAGTTTCTTTGCCATAGATTGATACTTTTTGTATTTTTCTTTATTAAGTTTAATAGCATTACATAATTCTGTGGTATCCCTGTGATTAGTTTCAGCTTATAGACAAGGAGCTAAGATTGACTACGTGAAGATCTCATTTACCTGTGAGATAAAACATTAAGATGCAAGTCCAAATTTTAAACATCTTGATCTAATTTTCTTTGTGCTCTGTCATAGTTGTGCTTGTTGTGTGCAAGGCTCTTTAAAAGTATGATTTTTTTCAGGTAGTGTGAGGAAACCATATTCGTCATGTACATGTGGGGCACTTGAGTTCTGATTGGCTACGAAGATCCAGGTCCAACCTCCATCTCCCTTATTTGTTTCAACTCTAACGACAGATCCAGCCTCTCTTACCACTAGGAGTAGCCCTGTGAATGGTTTCTCTTCAGCCAGATAGAAAGGAGCTTCTGCTTGTGGACTTCTGGAAAGATCTTTTTTCCTTAATAAAAGGAACAAAGATCACAAGCATATTTTTGCCTCTTGTTGTTGTAGCCAGTTCCTGCCTTTTGATTTGTGAACATGTGATGCTTGGAGTTATGGCAACTATCTTATGACACTCAGGGATGCTCTAGAGAATCATATCTATCAACCCTTTATTATTTTATCCAAATGTGGAAAACATTTATTTGCCTTGTTTCATCTTCTTTTGCTCTTAAAAATTCTCAGGAGATCAGGCTTACTTTTTCTAAGTTCCTTTCCACTTCTACCTTCTGTGTTTTCCCTTTTGATCATAACAAAAAGCAGAACCAATGTCCCCATTGTTATGCTTCTGCCTTCAGAGAGATAAAGTGATCAGTAAGATGAATGTGGAATTTATCATCTCTACTCCACCCACATTGCTCAGTGTAACAGATGGTGGCATGTTGCTGAGACATTGCTCTTGAACGCCAGCACTGCTTCATGCAATTCCCTTCATGTGATAAGTCCAGAAGATTGCAAAACATGTGCTGCCAGGCTTGAAGTCTCTTTGGTTTATTGTACTTGATTACTTGGATTACTTTCTCCAAGAGAAACTAGATATGATTATTTAAAAATCACCACTAAGTGAAAGTGAAAACCTCCCTAAAAGACATAAAAATCTGAAATTGGCACATGAAAAATTTCATGTAATCATCTGATGGCAACTACAGTTCCCAAAAGCAATAGTGTGGATGTAGAGTCTGCCCAGTAGAAACAGATGGCCCGGGTTTCCCTTGAAATACATTGATGACAAAGAAGTGATTTGGCACTTTATTGTTTGGATGATGCCAAGTCCACACAAATAAGAGTGTTGGACCTGAGCTCACTCCACAGTGTGAAGCACAAGCCCATCTTGACCTGGGATTCTGGACAGTGTGGGATGGAGCAACTGCTTGCCCTGGTCTGGAGCACTCTGGCTAATGGCCTCCCTCTTGGTCCACCTGCCAACCTCTCATGTGTTCTTATGTTTCTGTCTCACTTCTGCTACCTCCTTACAAATGGCCTGTGTAATAGGCTTAGCAGATGTTCTCATTTATCTCTCCCTTACTGTAATTCTCCTCTTGTCTGTATGTCAGTTTTGGAACCCTTTAAGTTGTGGAAATATTGATCAGTCTACTTAGTAGATGGGCTGTTCTTCCCTTTTAAGTCATCAGTCATAGACTCCTAGATCTCAAAGGCCTAGAGACGTCCCATGTGCCAACCTCCTGGCCTCAGGCAGCACCTTGACAAGATTATCAGAGCTGGGGACCCTGCCACTTTATTTATGAACACAGCTTGGTGCATAAAAGTGTCCACTATTGGCAACTGTATATTGACACTTAATTTCAAAGTTTCCCAAGTTATGCTTTGTGTGAGTCTATCCTAAGTTAGGGTTATGTTCATATAAATTGCCCCCACCACTACTTATTAAAGAGAGGAGAATCAAGATGGAGGAACAGGGTAAGGAAACGTTTAAGCAGATGGAAAACTATTTAATCCTGATGAAGCAGAGAGGACACATTCCAGGAAATAGGAGAGGCTAGAACAACAGCAGAGGGGTACCTGGAGGCTGACAGACACAGGAAAGCTGCGGACACAATGGAGTGGTGTTGCAGTGACTGATATTCTAGCCACATTCATCTTAACAGATATCTGAATTCCACCAGCAGCCAGAACTCCACCAGCAACCAGGTGGGAAGGGACTTTCACTGGAAGCTTGGCAGGTGAACCCAGACAAAGAACTGTCAGTCCTGCTGGTCTGTTTGATTAGACCAGGAGCAGAGACAGAGCAGCAGATCCCAGAATGGCAGTGTGAGAACAGGGTGGATTTCATAGCCCAGTCAGCCCCTAGAGCTGAACTGGGTGCCATTTTGCTTAAGGAAGCAAAGGCAAGGGAAAGGACTGAGCATACGCTGAGCTGGGAGTGAACTCATTTCTGACTCAGTGAACTGCAGCAAGTGGCATTCTACAGGTTCCACCCAAGACAGGTCTGGGTAGCCCTCAGATCTGATGGCCAGCAGATCAAGAACTCTAGTAGTGGTACGTCAAGCACCATTTTGTACACTGTGGCAATAGCTTCAGGACTGCAGGGGACAACAGTGAACTGCGCATGTGCTGAGCTGGTGAGAACTCACTGAGCTCCGTGGATTGCACTTGTCCCGCAGGAAAATAATACCGACTGTGGCATTGTACAGGTCAAAATAGGTCTATGTGGCACCCAGACCTGATGTCCAAAAGGTTTCAGCAAGATTAGCGCCACCAACAACCCAGCTATATAGGACACCTGGTGTCTACCTAATCCTGGGACCTGTTCCAACAGGGAAGTGGGAGAAAGGTTGCAGAGACAACAGTGCAACCTCAGCATGATAGCACAGGAGGTGGAGACTGGTGAACCAGGAGCTGGGGCTGTGGAGAGCATGGTGGAAATCTAACATAAGAACCCAGACGTGGAACTTGCTGGAGGTTGTGGCACAATTGGCTTCAAGCAAAGAGCTGTGTTCCAACAGCAATAAGTAAAATCGCATTGTGGACCTATGGGTGAAACAGCTTAGAAACCTGCCCCAAGGAGAAGAATCTGCTAACCAGAAGTATAATGATCAAGACCAAAAAAGAGACCAAGGCAAAATAAACATTACTGACTACTCCCCTGCAAAGGAGCCAAACCCTATGCCAACCTCAGAGTTAACCGAGGAAGACATCGAGAAAATGGGGGACACAAAATCCATAAAACTCATTTTAAAGCTTCTGGTCAACAATGAGAAGCATATACCAGAGTTCAAAGGATTTAAGGAATATGTTACACAAGAAATAGCAGCAATAAAACAAATCATGGCTGATATATCAGAAATTAAGAGCACAGTGGAGCAAATTAAAAGTACAGTGGAGAGTCTCCAAAATAGAATGAAGCAAGCAGAAGAAAGAATCTCAGAATTGGAAGATATTTCCTGTCATCAGGGGGAAGCAAACAAAAAGCTGGAAGCAGAGCTGTATCAGGCCAAAAAAAGTATTCATGAATTGAAAGACACTATTAAGAGGCCAAACATAAGAGTCCCAGAAGGTGCAGAAAGAGAAACTGGTTTTACAAATATATTTAATGAAATAATTTCCCTAGTCTTGTTTCCTAATTGGGAAACAAGATCCATGAGGGGTACAGAACTCCCAACAGGCTTGATCAAAAGCGATCTTCACCAAGACACATCATCATCAAGCTCTCTTCAATTGAACATAAGGAAAAGATCCTTAAATGTGCACATAAAAAAAAAATCAATTGACATATAAAGGAATGCCAATTAAACTCACAGGAGATCTCGCACAGGAAACTCCACAAGCCAGAAGAGAATGGAGTGACATATTTCAGATTCTAAAAGAAAAAAAATGTCGGCCTAGGATAACATACCCAACAAAGCTTTCTTTTGTCTTTGTAAATGAAATAAAATTCTTCCACAGTAAAGAAAAGTTAAAAGAATTTGCCTCTTCCAAACCTGCCCTACAAATGATACTTCAAGATGTTCTCTTGACAGAAAAGAGGAATAGCACCTACCAAAACCAAAGGCAAATGGGAAGAACATCCCAGTAAAATGACAACAAAAGACTAAACCAATGAACAACCTATTCCTAAAATGAGAGGACCAAAGTACCACCCATACATATTAAACTCTGAATGTAAATGGATTAATCTCAATCAAACGTCATAGATTAGTAGACTGGATTAAAAAACAAAACCCTTCTATTTGTTGTCTAGAAGAGACACACTTCACCAACAAAAATCAGCAGAAACTATATCGCATGGGTTTTGTTGTTTTCTGTTAGTTTCATCTCTTCAAAATACTTTCTTCTGATTAAATCATTCAATGACTCATAGATCATACAGTAGCATCATTTTCTTCAAAAAGGTTCGTGATTTTCTTTTTCATTTCTTCAGCGACACATTAGTCATTTAATAGTATGTTATTTTAACTTAATGGTGTTAATTTCTTTTTTCTTCCTGTTGTTTGTTTTTGTTTTTGGCTTTTCATTAAAGGGGATGTATAGTAGCTGTGTAATGGAGGCTGTCATATATAGTAACATGTTATTTAACTTCATGGCATTATAAATTTCTATTTTTCTTCCTATTGTTGATTCTGTATTGTCAGTTTTTATTTAAGGGGATGCACAGTAACTGTGAAATGGAGACTAACATATCCGGATGTGAGGATATAAGGTAGTATGCATCTCTACTTCCAGACAAAGTTGGACTTAAAATAAAACTGTTTACTATATCTTGATAATAGGATGCTGGATTCTCTGCCATTGTCCATGCCTGCAATTATGGACATATGACTGTATGAAGAACTATACTTGAATAATGATATAGAGGAACTCAGTGGTGGTGGGGGGAGTTGGAGATGGGATAAGGGAAATCCCAGGAGCCTATGGGATTGTATCATAAAATGATAATAATAATAATGCATAAAAGATTGAAAAAATAAAGAACATTTATAAGTCATTCCATAATGTGGACTTCAATAAAGGGAAATTTTGCTTCTTAGAGGTCATTTGGCAATATTTGGCAATAGTTTTGGTTGTTTCAGCTGGAGTGGGATGGCTCCTGGCATCTAGTGGATAGAGACCAGGGACACTGATAAATATCCTACAAGGGAGATGACAGTGCTCTACTAAGAATCATAAGGCTTCAAATGCAAATAGTGCTTATGAGGAGCAACTGTGCTCTCCAGTAAGCAAAGGTTTAACACATTTGGAGATCATAAGGAAATTTATATAAGCCAACATTAAAGGTGAAATAAGATTTGATTTCTTAATAGCTATGTAGTTGTAAACTCACTGAGCTCAGGTTCTTCTGTAAGTAGTGTTACTACTGCTGTTCCATGCAGTTGGGAAAATCACTGAACTCATATATATTTCATGCACATAGCAGTTCCTGGTACTAGTGGATATTAGAAGAAATAACACATATTACTACAAGAGAAATTTACTTCTGGTTTGCCAGAGAGATCAATTTGAAGGACTTGTGTGTTCCAATTACTTCAGTCATTCCTTTGGGCATTTTGAATTTTGTGTTTTTTTTTTCATAATAAGAGAGAATTAGTTATGAACAGAAGATTTAGCTTGAGGCATGTTCTGTATGGAATGTTCTGACTTCTCTCGGCCTTGCTGTTTTCTCATCTTCTTTAACTTCCTGTGAATATTCTTGTTCTCTTAATCTCCTGTTGTCTAACTTTGAATTATTCACTGGATCTCTCTCCTGAGAGTGAAAAGATGTTAAAACTGGTGATGTTAGAGGTACCTTCTAATGACTAACTTCACATACCTTTGTCCACTGCTCCATCTACGCCACTGAGGAGGCTCAGCTCTGACACATGCACTCCCTGGTCAGACTACAGATCCTGTAATTCTCCTGGTTGGAGTTCTGAGTCCAGTGGTTCAGTTGTGGGGATCCCCAAAGAAAATCTCTTCTGACATGATCCCAGGCTAACTCTTGTGTGTACTTACCAGTACAGGGTCTGGCTCTGTCTGTCCCCCACATCAGCCTACACACACACTTGTAGTTGGAATTCCTAGGTCTCCAGCCCTGCCTCTTATTTTTTACATAAATCAATGGAAAATGTGGCAAACCTGCCCACCACACATTTGGCTCTCAAGTACGCTAGCAGTAGCTGCAGCCTAGTCAAAATGATTCCCTGTAATCCCTACTAGGCCCATCCCCAGCCCTGATTACTGTGCTTGCCAGTTTGTGCAGCAGACTGGTCCAGAGTTGCCCACATTCCATTCAGTTCTCATACATGTCAGTGAGTGTTTAAGTCAAACTCAACCCAACCAACCCCACTACCCAGTCCATACTCATGTTGGTGGGTGCCACCACCTATCTAGCCAGACCCACTCCCAGCCCTAGTTCCCATGTTCACCAGTGCGAATTGCAGCCCATCAGAGAGGTTCCCAGTTTCCCTACTGGGCCTATTCCCAGCCCTTGATCTTGTACTCTCCAGGTGATTCTGCAGTCTATCTTGACAGGATTTATACTCCAGTCCCATCACTTGCCAGTTGATGCTATGGCAAAGCCCAACCAGCTTGTACCCAACCCAGCTCACACGCAGGCTAACACGTGTTGTAGCTCTGCCCAACCTGGTTTGCACCTATCCCAGTTCTTATGTTCACCAACAGGGGAACCCCTCTGTAGTCCCCCTACTGGACTTGCACTCTCCCCCTCAAGTCCATGTGTGCTGGTGGGTTCTGTGGCCCAGTCTGTCATAGCCTGCCTCACCTCAGTATTTGCCGGCAGGTGCTGTAGCCTGATCTGGCCTGGCCTGATCTGCTGCCAGTTCCAGCTCATGCTGGTGGGTGCTACTGTCTTACTTAGCCCAGCCACTCCCAGTTCTGGCTCTAATGTGAACTGGCTAGTGTTGTGGCTTGACCCAGCCTGTCCTGGTTCTCAGATATGCTGGTGGGTATCATAACCTGGCATGATCTGGACTGCTCCCAGTCTTGGTTCTTGCACTCACCTGTGGGGACTGCGTCCTGACAGAGGAGTTCCCCATAATCCTCTATCAGATCTCTTCCCAGTGGCAGATCTCACACATAGCAGTGGGTCCTCGGCCAAGCCTGACTTAGTCCACCTCTTGTTCTGGCAGGAACAGTAGTCTTGCCCAACTGACCCTCACCCATTCTGGTTCTTACTGTTGGTTGCTACAGCCCAGCCACATCTGGTCCACATCCAAACACAGCTCTTGTGCAGTCCAGTGGAGGCAGAGACCTAGCCCAGCCTGTCCTATACTCACCCTGGCTCTCATGAGCACCAGTGGGTGCTGCAGTCTTGCCCTGCCCAGTCTGCTCCCATTCCTGGCTTATGCGAACTGGTACATGTAATAGCCTAGCTTGACATGATGTGCACTCCAGCCTGGCTTACTCATATGCAAATGAGCTAAGGATGGCCTGGCACTGCCCAGTCCTCCTTCCTCCAGAACCAACCCATACACTTGCCAGTGGGTGGAACTATCTTACCCATCCTGACACTTAGGTCTGAACCACATGCTCACCAGCAGGGTCGATGGTTCACCAAAGGAGTTTCCCAAGTTTACCCACTGGGCCCACTCCCAGACCCAAGTCACACATGTGCCAGTGGGTGTTAGGCCCTTACCTGGCATAGTCTGTCCCCTCTGTCCCGGCCTTTGTATGAGCTGGTGAATGTTGTGGCATGGCCCAGCCCACCACACATTTGGCTGTCAAATATGCTATCCTATTCTTGGTTGCTTTTAATGCAGGCTGGACCTGCCCTGCCTGTTCCCAACCTCAGGACCCATGACTGTCATAGGGTTCCATGGTCATGCCTAGCTCAGCCCGTCACCACTCCCAGCTGTTGAGCAAACCAGCGGAAATTGTAGCTCCACAGAAGTCAACCCACATATCCCCCACAGAATCTGCCCCAAAACCTAGTTCTCTCACGTGCTGGTTAGTGTCATGGCCCAGCCTAAACGTAACTTATCTCCTGTTCTGACACTCATTGGTGGGTACTGATCTGGTTCTGCCAGGCAGGCCCTCAGCCCTAGCTTTATAGTGCATTAGTGAATGGTGGTTGGTTGTGGTCCCATGCTCACTAGCCCAACTCATGTCTTCCACGTGGGCTGGTACATATGTTTGACTCATAAAGGTTCTTTGGGTTTTTCCCTCCAAACTGCTGGGTCTTAGCCCCCTTGCTTACCTGAAAGTACAGTGGCCTTGTCATTTGGAGTCCATCAGACATTCCTCACCTGGAGAAATCCCCAGGCTTGCTCCGCCTGCCTGGATGTGAGCCCCCAGGTCCCCGCACACCCCTGCTGGTGCTATCCCTCTGGGCCCCTGCAAGTCTGCACTCCAAGGCCCCCATGAGTCGGCCACCTCTGGCTGCCATCAGTACGGGAATAATGAGAGCCTGAGTCTTTTTTCACCATAGGAAAATCTTTATATATTTCCCCTCCTCCCTTTTTTCAGTCAAACTATAGTGCATCTAGTGCTGTCCTTGACTGCTTTCCCAGGTCACAAGCAAGGAGCTGGATGGGAAGTAGGGCTGCCAGGATTAGCATACAAGGTGAGGACTTTAGCTACTAAGCTACTGTGCTGGGCCCACCAGTAACTAATTATTGTTCATATTTGGATTTTATTTCTTCCTTTCTACATTGAATGAAGGCCAGTTATCATGTCTGTTTTACACAGAAACATAGCAAGGTTATGTGACTTGTTTGTGTTTATACAATAGGTAGTAGAACTTTGGCTCAATCAGCCCAATAGGACGCTTGATATCACAGGGTGCTGAACTGATTTCTTGTTCCCCAAACCAGCTGGTTCACTAGTGAATGACAGGAAAGCATACTATATATAGACAAAGAAGCATACACTCACACCTCTACCCTTCTCTTGAATTCAGCTTAGCCATAGCTATTGATTATCTCCCTTATTAGAAAGGGGGCCACAGTGCTTCATTTTTTATAAGATTTATTTATTTTTTTTGAAAGGCAGAGTTTACACAAAGAGGAAGAGGGAAAGAGAAAGAAAAAGAGGGAGAAGGAGAGAGATCTTCTATCTGTTTTTTCACTCCCTAAATGGTCACAATGACTGATACTGTGCTGGTCTGAAGCTAGGAGTCAGAAGCTTCTTCAGGATCTCCCACATGGATACAGGGACCCAAGGACTTGATCTATCCTTTTCTGCTTTCCTAGACACATTAGTAGGCAACTGAATTGGAAGTGGAGCACTGAAACTTAAAAACCAGCATCCATTTGGGATGCTTCAGTTTTTAAAGATTTACTTATTCATTTGAAAGTGAGGGAGAAAGGGATAGCTTCTAACTATCATTAAACTCCCCAAGTGGCTGTAATAGCCATGTCTGAGCCAGGCTGCAGCCAGAAATCCAGATATCTAGATATCCCACATTAGTGTCAAGGCCCAAGCCCTTGGGCACCCTCTGCTGCTTTACCAGGCTCACCGTTAGGTAGCTAGATTGGAAGCAGAACAGCCAGCATTCAAACAGCACTCTGACATTGGATGCCAGAGTAGCAAGTGGGGCTTAACCTATTGTATCATAATGCTGGTCTGATAATAAGCCCTTTTGAAGACTGCTGCAGAAAAGATAGCTAAAAAAAACACAGAACCGTAACAATTGGTTTCTCTTTAAATTTATAATTACAGATCTCTTTAATAGAGGCACCACATAATACATATAATGTATAATCACACATTTCTGTTCTACCTTGTAATCCTGTATTTTATTACACTATGCTTTTCCATTATTTTAAAACACATTTTATGATAGAGAAAGATAGAGAGACTTCCACCTTCCACACATACCCATAGGGGACTTCTATCCACTCATTTACAACTCAAGGGAGTGCAGTAGCTTGGGGCTGGTTTAGGGACCAGAGTCAGGACCTGGGAATTAAATCCAGGTCTCTTACTTTAGTGACAGGTGCCCAGTTAATTGTGCCAGCATGACTGCCTCCCAAGATCTGCTTTTCAGGAAGTTGGAGTCAGAACCAAGAGCCAGGAATTGAACCCAGTTGCTTTAAGGTGGGATTTGAACCTCTTCATTGCTAGACTAAATGCTTGCTCCCTTTCCATTCTTGGAAATACAGCCAGAGCTTGGATCCGTCCCTCTAAGGGATGCTGGCATAGCACCTGGTAGCTTAAAACACTGTGCCACAATGCCAAACCCAACAGTCTTCATTACCATGTGTAAATAGTTTTACTGTTCAAGTAAATTCTGATGTGTTTCTTCAGATATAGCTTATGGTATGTGGAAAACTTGTGAATTTTTCTTCTTGGTTCCTACAGTTTTTAGTGATATGAAAAAATAAAAATACATTTTAAACTAACTAGCTCAAGGTCCTGGGGTTAGTGAGAAAGGCACAGTCAAGACAAGCACGAGGGCCAGGTTAAATGTTTCTATGTAACTGTGACTCCCTTTATCTCATATCTAAAGTTTCGTAATGTTAAGGTATTTCTCTTCTGCGGGTGATTCCACCAGAAACGCTGATGGAAGTATTTGTGAGGTCTCTTCAATTCCAGACAGGATCAGGAGACCCCTGACCTTCCAACAGCATCTAAAAACTAATTGTGCAATTTACGGCTCCTGGAACTGAAAGGAAGCTCTGCCTTTGACTTGAGCAGGGCTTGCTTCGTGATGAACAGGCACTTAATGAGCAGAGAGATGGCAGGTCATGATCAGAGGTGCCCCAGGGTCCAGGACATGGTGGAACACGGAGGTTTGTGACTTCTTGGCAGGTAGTTAGGTCAAATTTCTTCTATTTTTTGAAATGCCCTTTTGTTTTGCACTTTGCGAGATGGAGGATAATTTTGTGTCTTGGAAATAATGGGTCAGTTTTAATCTATGAAGTGTTCTGTTTGAGTTCTGAAGTAGGAAGAAGCTGTTCCTTTCTTGATTTTGGTGGAAATGTATATGTCATTTAAAATATTTTCTCTGGCCCTCAAAATTCTCTGTAGTTGA
Source organism: Ochotona princeps (assembly GCF_030435755.1). Classification (NCBI taxonomy): domain Eukaryota; kingdom Metazoa; phylum Chordata; class Mammalia; order Lagomorpha; family Ochotonidae; genus Ochotona; species Ochotona princeps. The sequence goes on along the minus strand of NC_080841.1, from coordinate 29,499,488 downwards.
GATGCCAGTGGCTTAATTTGCTGCTGATGGCTCTAACTGTCTGGCTGGGGGTTCCTGATGACATTTCAAGTGGCCAGGCTTCATTTCCTGTATTTCCCTACCCATGGAGTTAGAGATGGCAATTTGTCCTTGGTCGTTGTGCCTGGTACCATGTTGATTTCTATGCAAAGCTACATGATGAGTAATTTCTCATTTGCCAGCCAAATTGCCTTTTAGTAATGATCAATTCAATCCTGTAAAATGTGCATCGTTATGCTGCTCTAATCCATATAGCTCTGAGCTGAATGGATATTTTTCTCCTGGTTCTACTGGTTGCAATCAAACTCCAATTGGCATTTATTTGCTGCAGGCAGATTTCTCTGTGGGTTGCTGTGGAATCTGATGAAAGTTGAGGAGAGAACCCATTATTCCATCAGAAAGGGGTCATCAAGGCGGAAGATTCCAAAGAAAACCCATTTTATGCACTGCAGCAGGGTTAGTGAAATAAAGTAAGCTAAATTATTTGAAACCACAGGAAAATCAAGTTACGAAATTCCAGAGTTATAGGCTTTTATTTTACCTTTGTCATGCTGGGACTCATTCCATGATTTTAGGGAAGATTTGAGACTTTTATTTTGGGATAAAGTAATACATTAAAAGATTTGAAATTTAATCCAAATATTTTCAGTAGTTGACTCCTTTGTTTCAGTATCTTCAGGTTGCTATGACAAGATACCATAGATTGATTAGCTCACAAAAGAACATTTATTTCCCAAAGTTCAGTCCAAGATGAAAGCAGTGGTTTATTCAATGCCTAGTGTCCTGTCATGGTGTGTGGAGAATGAGAGCTTTTTGCGGCCTCTTTTATGAGGACACTGATCTGTTCCTCTGACATAATCAATTCCCAGAGACTATATCGTTTGATACTTTCATATCAGTGATTAGATTTCCATGTATGATTTTGGGGGGTGGAGGGGAGAAGGGCAAACAGTTAGTTGCAGTTAATGATGTTTCTATTGTCATCTGTGACAAAAGACTTAACTTGTAAGTAGGCATACCGGTGAAGACACTAAGATTTTCTTAGCTGATCATCTGAACTATAAGAAACAAATGGTATTTAGTAGTGAATGGTGACACGTGTATATTCAGCCTTAGATCATGGCCTTAAAAATGGGAAGGACAGGCCCGGCACGATGGCGTAGTGATTAAGGTCCTCGCCTTGCACGTGCCAGGATCCCATATGGGCTCTGGTTCTAATCCCAGTGGCCCCACTTCCCATCCAACTCTCTGCCTGTGGCCTGGGAAAGCAGTCGAGGACGGCTCAAAGCCTTGGGACCCTGCACCCACATGGGAGACCTGGAAGAGGCTCCTGGCTTCGGACTGGCACAGCTCCAACCGTTGCAGCCACTTGGGGAGTTAATCATCGGACGGAAGATCTTCCTCTCTGTCTCTCCTCTCTGTAATCTGCCTTTCCAATAAAAATAAAATAAATCTTTAAAAAAATGGGAAGGAAATCTGGCTACTCATGTCATCTAATCTACCCCCTTGGAACACTCTCTGCCAGTACTTCCTGTCCTCACAGCCCTCTGACCCTTTCATTCTCTCTCCAGATCTATAGGTAGAGCTCATGGAGATTGTGTCCTTGCTTCTACTTTATCAAACAGTGATGGGTTCATGGTTAACCTTCTAAGTTTAGGCTTTGAGGACCATGCATTTCTGTTGCAGCTGAGTCTTGCTGTGGAAGCACAAATGTGACCATGGAGAATATGAAAAGAATGATGCAGCTGTGTGCCACTAATATGTTATTTATGGAGACTGAGATTTGATTTTCATATAATTTTTGTGTGCCATGAAATATTCTTTTGAATGCTATATTTCATTGGGAAATCCAAAGTCCATTCTTCACTTTGGTCTATGAAAATACAGTTGGCGGGTCTGACTTGGCCTCAGGAACTGTGATTTACTGACACCTAATTTAAATACTTCTTAACATCTTTGATTTCTTCATCACCTTTAGTTTAATTCAGTGACTCAGTCAAACCTCACACCTGGACTGGTACAATTGTGTTTTTTTTTTCTCCCCTTCTCTATGTCTTTGCTGTCTTGGTTGAGAACATCAACTAATGACCTTTTTGTTTTCAGTTTTGCCTCCTAACCTGTTCTCCACACATCTGATTAAATTGCATTTGTAGATTCCTATTTGAGCTTGTTGCTATCCTGCTTAGTGTCCTTCAGTCCCTCCCATTGCTTTGCTTAATTGTGTGTGTCCATCCAGTTCCACCTGTTCTCTGCATTGTCCTACGGTTTTACATCTTCATATGCTCTCATAGTATTTCTTGAATTCTCGTACCCTCTTCATTATCTTAGCTGCTTGATATCTGTCTGAAAATTTATCTCACGTGTCAAATGTCCCTCTTGCAAGTGGTTCAGTTCTACAAGATGGCTGCTGCTTGAGATGTAATGACAAATGGGATGCCTAGACTACCCACTTTTCTGTGCATCCAACTACCATTAAGAGGATTTCCATGACCCTTTTCTTGGCTTTAGTAATTCACTGAAATGATAGCGCTCAAGAAAATGTTTTACGATTACCAGTTTATTTCAAAGGGTGCCACTCAGGAACACCCAGATGAAAGAATTGTATTGGGTAAGATATGTGGAGAGGAGTAGGAAACTTCTATACCCTCTTCAGCAGTGCCAATATGCTAGTTCCTGCCTACGGACACTGATCTAGAAGCTTCCTTAGTCTCTTTGTCCCACAATTTTTACTGAAGTCTCATTATGTAGGTATGCATGATATAGTCATTGACCGTTGCTTAGTGAGCCTCTTCCTTTTCCTTGGAGGTGTGGAACTGGAAGGCTGATAATTCTAACCCTCTGAATATTTAAGTATTGTTTTGTTGTTAGCTCATATTCAGGATCCCCAGCAAGCATCATCTAATTAATGTAAAAACCAAGTATGGTCAAAGGGGACTCATTATGGATAGCAAGGCATTTTCTTTTAAAGATTTATTTATTTGAAAGCAAGTGTGACACAAAAAAAGAAAGAGACAAAATGATTGTACATTAATTTTTTTCAGTCCCTAATGGTACCAAGAGATGAAGCTTGGCTAGGCTGAAGTCAGAAGTCAAAAACTCCCACTGGGTCTCTCACATAGGAGGCAGGGGCCGATACACTAGGATAACATTTTGCTTCTTTCCTAGGTACTTTAGCAGGGATCTGTATCAGAAAAAGAGCTAGGACTCAAACTGGCACATATAAGTGATATTGTTATAAAGGATGTCATTGCTGTAGGGATGACTCAGCTTGTTGTACTGCAAAGCCAACTCCAGCAAGAGAATCTTATCATTGGGGGAGGGGGTGGTAGGGTAGAGGAGGTGGTTGTGGTGGGTGGGTGGGAAATTTCACAGATCTTAGGATCTTTGTGTCATAAACCACGGCAAAGACAAATTACTCCTTTTAAAAATTATTTTTCAAAGCAAGCAATTTTGAAAAGATTTTTTTATTCATTTTTATTGCAAAGTCAGATATACAGAGAGGAGGAGAAACAGAGAGGAGGAGAAACAGAGAGGAAGATCTTCTGTCCAATGGTTCACTCTCCAAGTGGCCGCACCGGCTGGAGCTAATCTGAAGCCAGGAGCCTCTTCTGGATCTCCCAAACGGGTGCAGGGTGCCAAAGCTTTGGACCGTCCTCAACTGCTTTCCCAGGCCACAAGCAGGGAACTGCATGGGAAGTGGGGCTGCCGGGATTAGAACTGGAGCCCATATGGCATCCTGGTGCGTTCAAGGTGAGGACTTTAGCCACTAGGCTGCTGTGCTGGAGAATTGGACAGAACCCAGTCCAAAGGAAGGTTCTTAATTTGTCTGAGACTACTAAGATGGATTCATTTGGTGTCTGAGCAATGGCACAACTGGCTAATCCTCCACCTGCAAGCACTGACATCCATATGGTCTCCAGTTCGTGTTCCGGCTATTCCAGTTCCAATCCAGCTTGCTGTTTGTGTAACACAAACATATATATATATATATATATATATATATGTAACATAAGCATATATTTTATATATATAATGAATTCATTCTCCTTGTGAGAGCTTGATTTATTCCTGGATGAGTGAGGCAACATGGTCAATGAAATTTGAGGCCAGCTAAGGACTTCCTCAGTCTGATAAGGCTGTCTACTAACATTCCCTTTTTTTCCCTGTTGAATGTTGTCATATGTTCATATTTAGATCTATAGATGCTATTAGATCTATAGATGCTATTAGATCTATAGGTGAGAATGAGAAAAAGTAAGCTACTGAGAAAGGCAGAATAGAAATTGGAAAAAAATGGTATATATTGCATCATTGAGTCATCAGTGTAGGTTACCCAAAGTCTAGGCTAAGGAATTTGCCTCTTATAGGCAATTTAGTCCATAGATATTTATAACTTGAGAATAGGGATAAGTTTTGCTTTTTTGTCTTATGGATAACTTCACTAGAATAATGGAGACAGATTTTCAGTTGAAGTGTTAGAGACAGGATGATCATTGAAATTGTTCAAATTTCAGATAAGGTCAGCTAAGGAAGTGAATGTGAAACTGCAGAGCAAATACTGAGTTAGACATTGCAGGTGCGTGCAGCATCAATGGCATTGGGTGACCAATGGGATGAGAGTCACTTCTTGCTTGGTAGTTTGAGTTGATGAAAATGACTATAATAGAAAGAGGGAGTACAAGATGAGGTTTTTTGGGAGATGGGAGGATGATGAGCTCAGTTTTCAACATGTTGAGATGAAATGAATGAGGTACTTCTAGGTGAAGATGTCTAGTTGGCATTGGGAGGATTGTCTTGATGCTGGAGAGGGTTTAGAGGGTTTTTTTCTTACAGCTTGAGTGAATTCAGCCCCTCATGTCTGACTGCACTTTTTGCTTCAGCCATTCTTGCATTAGTTACCGAATTGCAGGGAGGGGGAGCTTGTGTTCATGGCTTCATTGAACAGCTGTAGAACCAGATTTGTGGAGATTAAATGAACTCACTAGCTTCATACAGCTGCTGAGTGGTGGCTTATGAGCGGCAACAGAAATCCTGTTTTTCCAATGCTTTCATCAATGTTTTTGCTAAAAGACATGACTGTATTTCTTTAGTCACAGACAGTTTAATCCATGGAGTTAGGATGCTTGACTTTCACACCTATTTCAAAGACAAATATTTGTGTTCAGACAGTTTTCTTCTGTTTTTCATTGTATGAGATGTTTTAAATTACCACAGGTTTGCTGAGGAAGGATGAGGAATGTGCACACTAAATGAAATTGCTGCTTGGAAAGGTAAAAAAGTGCGTAACAGATAAGGTTTGAAGGGTGTTAATCTAAAGAAGCTAGAACATTTTATCTTCTTGTGACATGACTAATGTAATATTAATGTTATATTTATAGTGTGTATGTCATTTACATGAGAGGTCTTTACAAAATCTGAAGTATGCATATTTTGAAAAATACTCATGAATTTCAAAATTTTTTGCAACAAAATAAATTTTATAATTGTATTTTTCTATGAACATTTTGTGCTACTTTTGTATATATATCTATATTTATTCCAATGTAAAATAATTTGTGTATATTTCTTGACTATGAATTTTATACTCCTGAAATAAGTTAACACTAAATTCACTTACATTCTATGATTTGCTTTATAGGTAAGATTTTTCTTTCCATACTTTTTTTCTGAAAAGATTATTTATTTGAAAGGCAGAATTGGAGAGAGACAGAAAGTTCTTCTTTCCACTGATTCACTCCCCAAATGGCTGTAAAGGCTAGGGTTAGGCCAGACTGAAGTCAGGAACCAGTAGCTAAGAGTTTCATCTGGATCTCCCATGTGGGTACAGGGGCCCAAGCACTCTTCTCTGCTGCCTTCCTTGGTGTATAATCAGGGAGCTGGATCAGTGGAGTTGCCAGACTGACCTGGAGCCCATATGGGATGCTGGCATCACAGGTGGTGGCTTTACTCACTGTTGACCCCTCTTTCCATAGGTTTATCTTACAGCAGTTTATTGTACTTTAAAGGAGTTCAGTGGTCTCCTTGAATACCGATTACAATTTCCCCAAAGGAGAGAATGTCTTTATAGAAAAAAAATCTTGTAGTTATTGTGGACCAGTGTTGTGGCTCAGTGAGTTAAACTACCTCCTGAGATGTTAACATCCTATATGGGTTCTTGTGTGAGTGCTGGCTGCTCTACTTCCTACCTGGCTCCCTGCTAATGCATCTTGGAAGGCAGCAGAACATGTTTTCAGTAGATTGACTTCTGCCATGGATAGAGCAGACCCAGATGGAGTTTCAGTTTGGTACAACCAAAGCCATTGTGACCATTTGAGGAGGGTGAAACAGTTAATAGAAAAATATCTCCCTTTCTGTGTAACTGCCTTTCAAATAAATAAATCTAAAAAAAAAAATCATCTCCGAAAGAGAGCTAGTGAAATTGTCAGTGAACTAGTTTAGCATGGTGGATAAAATCCTGCATCCTGGAATTTGACAGACCCGTGTTTATATCTTGGTTCTGGCATTTCATGTTTTGGCAAGTACCTAACTTGTCTAAGTCTTAGCTCTCTTTTTAGTAAAACAGGAATGATATGAAACAACCTAAGGAATTTTTAGGAAAATCAAATCAGGAAATGATTGTAAAGCCATTAGCACTTGTGTGTTGATCATGGAGTGAGCACTCAGTAAATGATAAATTGAAGAAGAGGAGTCGTTACATCAGAGCTGGTGGTGATGTTAGGTGAATGTAACAGGTGAGGCAGTTAAAGCAGTGAGTGAGTACTTTTGGAAGAGAGCAGTTGTTTCATGTTTATTGAGAGTACACGGAGTATGCTGTGAGTAGGAGGTGGCCATTCTTTCAAAAGCTGGAAATGAACACACACACCTTCACTTCCACCTGCTTGCACTAGCTGTGTAACCAACAGCAGGTAACTTAACAACAGGGTTTTAATTTCTTCATCTGTAAAAGAAAAGTATTCGGGTTCTGTATTCAACACGTGTTTATTGAATGGCTGATATTTTCTAGGAACAATGCTAATGCTGTAATGATAGATTGTTGAGTAAACAAGATGTGCCTTCTACCTGCATGGAGTTTGTAATCAGTAGGGGAAATCAGCCCAAACAGGTAGTTACAAAAAGTCAATGGAAAATGACTGCTGTTATAAATGCTCTGAAGAGAAGGTAGGGAGAGCGGGGTTACTGTGCTCCGCTTGCTTGTTACTTGTTGAATATTATGGCTAGTGATGAATTAAGTCTGTCAATATAGAGTGGATTCAAATTATGTCTTTGCAAAAGGTGATGGAAGGGAGAGAGGGGGAGTATGAGGATTAAAGGGTGGGAAGAAGGGGAGGGAAGTGAGGTTATCTCCTTGAAACTGTATTGGATGCATGAAATCTGTTCTTCATATTAGTAAAACATAATAAAGGAAAAAAGAAGGCCTGTCAAATCAGGACCAAATCTCATCTAGGGCATCTACTAGAGCTTTACAAAGGAAGTGATTTTACCTGGCACTTACCATGAGCCAATAAGTGATTTGCTGGCTATTATTTGTTATTGTGAATCAGCACACCAAACTGCAGCATCTTTTGAGGTTGTGTTAGACTCTGCTGCTTATCATATCTTGCCCTACATTATCACGTTTTTCTTCTCCCCTTTTCATGGGCTTGCTGTAAAGAATGGTCTACACTTCCACCATTACTGTGAATCAGCTACTCTACAGGTCTTGAGAAATCTATTCTCTCAACTGAAGCAGCTACCACCAATATAAGCAGAGCCCTCATGGCTGATTAATCAATGACCTTTCAGTCTTTATCTTAATAGTTGTGCAGTTTTTACACATGGTTCACCTACTTGAGGTCCACTTCTTTTTGTTCCTGGAGTAACACCCTTACCTTCCACATTACTATTTTCTTTCCAATCTTCTTCTTATCTTTTCATCGTGTTTGTCTTTTGTTCATTCTATTCTGAGACCTCATCTTTGGACTTCCTTTCTATACATCTTAAAATTCTTCATATGTAAAATATTTATATGACTGAACTAGTAACAGGTGATCTTCTCTGTTGGTAAAACTTTGAAACCACATAGCAATTTGTTAAATCTAGTTCATGCTAGTTTCCAAAAACCAAAAATGAATTCAGTTAGCTTCATTCTTTGCTGCTTCATCAAAATTTTCTACAAGATCTGGATCATCATCATTTTACTCATCAATGTCTTCTGCTTTTGGTGTTTTGCTATCCAACGCTCGCCATGGGAACTGTTTCGCTAATTTCCTATGGCTTGTTAGGCTGTCAGCACTAAGTTGACTTAATATTCTAGGAAGCATTTCTGTGATTGGCTTGGCTTCTGCATGACCAGTAATTGCAAAGCTGTTAGCTGAGAGGGAAGCTTGAACTTTGGAATTGTTGAAATGAATAATGGTCCCATCATCTGTTATCATGTTCACCTTGTTGGTAACATGCTTATTATATAAAAAGTTAGGAGAGTTAATTCTTGGCTACTTTAGAAGCATTTCATGGTCCATCCAAAAACTGCCCTTGTCACAACCAAGCAAGGATGCTGAGTGTTATCTGTGGTCTTTTCTTCTCAGAGGTGATCACCACCACTGACAGCACCAGAAGGGAAGGGGAAGAAAGGAGCTTCTAAATTTCAGGCAAGAGTTCTTCAATACCAGCTATATTCACAGCCAGTTTTTGAGAGAACTCTGAAGCTTTGTATCATCAGATGTAGCTGTTCTATATACTACCTTCTTCCTATGAGCTGTACCCTTGCCCCCTATCTGGACCTGAGCCTGAAGTTTGTCTAACTTTTCTTGATTTGTGTTGTTCGTAAATCTGAAGCAAGGGAGTCCTTCAATATCAACACACAACTAGAGCAAGATAGCTGCCTCAGCCCTTGCTATACATTTGTACAGAAAAATCTCATCCACTGCTAGGGATTGATTACTAACTAATTCTCAAACCGACAACTTCAGATTTGTATATTTTGTCCCATTCTTTTTCTCCCTGGGCTACAGATTTCTGTTTTCTACAGTCCTCTTGTCATTTCTTCATGGAGGCTATATGCGAAAATTAAATATATCCAAAGATATGCTCATTATATTTGTCATTGAAATTCTGTCCATGGAGTGAAACCTTATCTACTGATCACTAAAGTGAAAACCAAAAACCAAAAAACCAAAAAACCAAACCAAAACAACCCCGCCAAATTTCTTGACTATTTTCTTACATTTTCTTTGGTGTTTTGTGTTTGGTACATTTGCACTTGTTAGTAACTTTAATTAGAGTATCTTTTACAAACCGGTACTCTGACTTAATACGTTAAGCCACAGCTTACACTGCCAGCATTCCAAATATGATGCTGATTTGAGTCCCAGTTGTTGCACTTGTAATGCAGCTCCCTGCTAATATTCCTGGGAAACCAGTGGATGATGGCCCAAGTGCTGAGCCCCTGCAACCACATGGGAGACCTGGAAGAAGCTCCTGGTTTCTGACTTTGGCCTGACACAACCCTGGCCGTTGTGAACCAGTGGATAGACAAATGCTGTCTTTCTCTCTCTCTCTCTCTCTCTCTCTCTCTCTCTCTCTCTTTCTCTCTCTCTCTCTCTCTCATTCATTCTGTCTTTCAAATACATACATACATCTTTAAGAAATGACCTTCCTTTATGCCCTCTGCATCTCTTTCTATTCAACTTCAATATTTACGCTAGTGTCAATTCTTTGGAAGCTACTGAAAATTCCATTTTGGGGGAAGTATCTGTAGCACGTAGATTTCTAATGTCCCAAGATATTTTTTTTCCTAATGCCTCAGAATTCCCACAGTTATAGGAAGTGAGGGATCTATGCTTTGCCCCACCTTTGGCTCTGGCTGTATGATGCTAGTTGCTGCAAAATAGAACACATTGCCTGGCTTCTGCTGCCAAGTATGGGGAAGGGCAGAAAGGAAAGCAACATGGCTTCCCTGCTCCAAGATCACCAATTGCTTAGACCCCAGTCAGCAGTGCAGGCTGAAGTCAAAGGCAGTGGGCAGCTGCGGAGTTCCTTTTCAGCTGAAACTGTGAGTGGTGGTGATTTCGTCCTCATTTGAGGTGTTAAGATGGTGCCTCACAGCTGGCATTTGGCTGCACTGGTCTCTCTGCCTTCTCTCCTTTGTCCCACTGACTCTTTGTTCTTTGTTTTCCCCTTCTTTGCTGATAATTTCTGTTGGGCCCCTGGAAAACTAGTCCTCCTCACCCCTCCTTTTTTTTTTTAAAGACTTACTTTATTAATTTATTGGGAAATCAGATATATAGAGAGGAGGGGAGACAGAGAGAAAAATCTTACATCTGCTGATTCACTTCCCAAGTGGTCACAATGATTGGAACAGAGCTGATCTGAAGTCAGGAGCCAGGAGCTTCTTCTGGGTCTCCCATGTGGGTGTAGAATCCCAAGGCTTTGGGCCTTCCTCTACTGCTTTTCCAGGCCACAAGTGGGAAATCGGATTGGAAATGGAGCAGCTGGGACTTGAACTGGCACTCACATGGGATGGGAGAAAGCTAATGAGAGAGAGAGAGAGAGTCTCCAAGTGACATTTTAACTGTTGTGTCAAACATCTACCCCTCTGTTGACCTTGAGTTTGTCAGAAGGGAAGATGGTCCATCTTTGGTGGAAGATGGACCTGGCTTAACCTGGTTAACCTTTGAAAGGGCCAGGAATTCAGAGACTCTTACTGGCTTTGAAGAGTAAGCTGCTGTGTTGTGAGATGTGGGTTGCAAAACCGTGTGACAGGGATCTATGGGGCCTCTGTAAGCTGAGAGTGGAGACAGATTGAAAGGAATGGTGCTTTATTTCTGTAATCACAAGAAAATGAGTTTTGCTAATATCTGTGTAAGCTTGGAGGAAGACCAAGAGCTCTGAAAAGGAATGCAGCTTGGCAGATACTTAGCAACCTTGTGTGACCCTGAGCAGAGGCCCTGTGAAAGCTGTGTGTGGAGTCCTGACCCATGGAAACTGTGAGAGAATAAATGCATGTTGTTGTAAGCCACCAGATTGTGGTAATTTGTTACACAGCAACAAAAAACAAACCCAATGCCTCTCTTGGGAGTTTCTCTAGCACTCTGTTGAGCTCTCTCCTAGCTGACCCCACTGACTTGACCATCTGTTGACTTAATGCTATTCTCTCCAGACTGAGTTCATTGAGACAGGGGAAATCTGTGTTTGTCTTCACAGACCATACCTGGCACAGTGTATTATACATAATAATGGCACTTAAAAAATGTCAAGAAATGACTCATAAAGAAACAAGCATATAGAGTTGGAATAGATTAATTTTGCATTTTCTGTGGAAATTCTCTGAAAGGGAAAAAGATTAATACATTGTTCCACAGCAGGTTTCCTGCCAATACTAAGTGAGCTTGCTTTGTGGTTATGTATCTTGTTTTTTCTAGGGCTTTAATTAAGATAAATATTTTTGGAAGTGCATGAAGTTTAAAAGTGTCCCCCAGTGTTAGGTTCTGAATAGTAATCCACTAACCAGCACTTAGAGAGATAGGAAAATGAATCTGCATCTGAGGCATCTTGGTTTATGAAGAACTAGTGAGTGCATCAAGGAAAACAGAGCTCAGGAGTAATTTTATGGTTCAGATGACATGTTTACTTTCCAACAAGTTCCATCAACTAATGAGTTATTTGTGTGTGTGTTCAGACATTGCACTGCTTTGAAAGTGTGTGCCATGAAGCATGGGCCCTCAAATTGCCTTGGATTGATTTTCTTACTGGGGATCATCCAAGAGAGTCATGAATGGAAGTTCATTACCCAGAGGTTACTCTGGGCCCGGCCTCTGTGTTTTAGCTGAGATTTCTGAAACATAGAAATCAAGGCAGCATGTGAGCTGTGAGTGCTCTAACATCACCTGAAAGTCAGAGTCCTTGCAGGTGGCAGGGGGCAGGAGGTAGGGGTAGGGATGGGGACAGGAACAGACATAGCTAGGGTGACATCTTGGATTTTTAATCACAAATGTTAATTACCCATTTTAATGAGGTGGCTTTTACATTTTTACTATAATGGAAATAATATATACTTAATATGAAATCTCTAAATGATAAACATTAAAAAATAATCAATTATAATTCACAAAACAAATTCTGATGTCATTTTGATTTGTTTCCTTAACATTTTAAAAAATCATGACTATGATCATAATTTCTCTCTAATTTTATTTTCTTTTTTCTATCTGATGTCAAAATTATAACTTTTTTGTTTTGTATCCTTCATAAACATTTTAATGATAGTTAATTTTAGGGCAATAGGTTTAAGTAAAAAAAATTTACTAAGCAATCTGAGTTATTTACCATGGCATCATTTATAGCAATAAACAAAATTAGTTTTCAAAATTGGAGGAATAGCTGTGTAAAACAGAAAATTTGTTATAAAAATATTCCATTAAAGTTATTTTCTTAGGATAATTGTTCAAAAGTGTGATTATTGAGTAGAAGGAAATGAATGTTTTTAGAATTTCAAATAGGCTTAAAAGTTTCTTTTGCTTTTGTTGCTTGGTAACATTTTAAATTGAAAATTGTAACACATGTAATGCTAACACATGTAATGAATAAAGCATATGTACGTTATCATAACCTGATTGTTCTCAGTGTGGCCACCCCAAAATTTATACCATCCTGCTAATACATCACATCTCCTACCAAGTATATCTCTTGCCTTTCTCCTATGCAATTCCCACTGGAACTTTTAGCATAACAGTTTTGCATCCTTTCTAAAATTGACATAATGTAAATGGAATCACACAATATGTAATGCATTGTAACTTGGCTTCATTTAGTATATTTTGCAGATTCCTCTCCATGATTGTATATAGCAGTCTTTCACTCGTTTTTTTTTTTTATTAATTACATTACATTATGTGACAGTTTCATAGGCTCTGGGAATCCCCCAACCCCTCCCGTAACACCCCCCCCCCATGGTGGATTCCTCCACCTTGTTGCAGCATTACAGTTCGAATTCAATCAAGATTCTTTCTTTGCAAACATATACCAAGCATAGAGTCCAGCATCTTATTGTCCAGATGAATTGAACAGTTTCTTGGGGGAGACCATTTCTGGTCTGAAGGTAGAGCTGGCAGAATATCATCCCAATCAATTAAGAGTCCCAACATAACATCAACAACAATTTACAACATTATGGAACTGACATGGTTTTGAGTAACCAGTATGTTAAAAAAATAAAAAATGCAAGTTCTGTGATTAGCTCATTGACATTTCCATTTTAGTTTATATACAGAACCAGCTGCTATACACCTTAAAATGGCTATAGGGTACTATTCAGCCGTCTTGTGTCTATTTTCATTTTAGTATTTAGCATTTTATAGTGTTGAAGCATAACTTTGCTGAACATGGTGGATTTTAGGATAGTCTAAACTGGCTTATAACTCTAACAAGACGTTTGTCAACAATTAAGGTGCAGAACAGTTTTAGGAGGGGTATGCAGAGAAATCTTCAATACCATAGTGAGGAGTAACTAGTCATTGTGTCCCACCTAGTGAGGTATGAGTAAATCCACGCTGGCCATTTCCTGTCTGATTCTACGTTTTCCTTGTTGTTTGTCTATGTATTCTAGGTTTTTTAAGTTTGCTTGTATGTTTGTTTGTTTGTTTGTTTTGGGGGGGTTTCCGGAGCGATCCCGATGGTCATTGCGAGGGAGGGTGGGGGTTCAGAGCCGGAACCAGGCCAGTACCAGAGAAAGCTCCCCTCCCCAGTCCCGGAGGAAGTTTATTATTCTTCTGTTTCTGCGGGCCGTTCAGGGCTCCTAGTTGTCCTTCCAATGACACTGGTTTCTGCACGGTAGTGTTTGGGCTTCTTCCATCCCCTGCAGAAGCTCCAGCTGGGGGTGGGTGACCTCAGAGTTCTTGGCCTCCGAGGGCACTCCAATTCCCCGTGGCCTCCTTGGCTGTTGGGGTGTAGTCCTTGTTGCTCGTGTTGATAGTCCGTGGTGAGGATCTGGGAGTCTTCAGGGTTGGGATCTGAGCCTCCTCCTGTCCACCTGCTCCACTCTGGAGTACTGCCCCCCACCCCGCTCCGTGCACATGACCTCCTGTTAAGAGGCTGTCAGGATCGCTCCTGATTCCCCCTCATGCCTTTGTAGCCTTACTATTGTCTAGTGCCAACTCGAGTCTGTGGTCTATGAATGACCAGATTTGATCTTGATAGGCTATATTATACGTTTTCTTCACATTTTTTAGGGATATGGAAGATTTCCCTGCATTCCCTCCCCATTACGGAGTAACAGGATTGTATATAGCAGTCTTTCACTCATTTTTGTTACTGTGCAATACTCTGTGATATGAATATACCATGATTTGAAATTCACTCTACTACTGAGGACTTGTGCAATTTTTAGCTATTTTGAATATTCTAGTTCAAATCCATATGTTCTCTTGCATATATATGTAGCAGTGAAGTTGCTAAGCCATCAAATATCTTCAATTTTAGTTGATTCTATCAAATAATCTTCAAAATTAGTTGTATTGCAAGCAATGTGTGGGAGTTCTAGTTTCTCCAAACAGTTGATTTTGTCAGTTTGTTTATTTTTGATTGTATACTGTATGCTTTTTCAGTATGACCTTAATTAGAATTTAGCCAGTGGATAATACAACTCATCACCTTTTTATAAGTTACCAACTGAACATCTTTTGTAGAATACAATTTTTTTTTTGTGAAGCTTAATTGGTCTAATCTCATGTTTTCTACTGGATATTTTTGGTCCTTCCTTTATTGCAAGAGTTTTATTGATAGGTACATACATATATTTAGATCTTTAAAATTTATTTTTATCCAAGTCAGTTTGTTCTTTATATATATTTTAAAATTTAACATATAAAATTGTACATATTCATTATGTGTATGGATACATAATGTCCATGTCAGGTAAATCTAATTATTCTTTCAAACATTTAACATTTCTTCATGGTAAAAGCATTCAAAATTCCTATCCTATAGGCTTTTTAAACTAGGGAAGTATATAGTGCATTCTTATGATCTATAATCACTTTACTGCACAATAGAACCTAAGAACTTCTTGTTGCTGTCTAGCTATAACCTAGTACCCTTAAGTCAACTTTTTTCTCTGATTACCACCTCTATATTTTTAACTTCTGGAAGGTTACTCATTAGACTGCACATATGACTGAAATCATACAGCGTCTTTGTTTTTCTGTGCTTGACTTACTTCGCTTAATATAATAACACCACCAGTTCCAACCATGCTGCTGATAAGCACACGATTTTACCCTTTTTATGATTAATAGCATATTGTGTATATCATGGTCTTTATCCATTCATCAGTGGATGTACTCTTGTTTTCATTTTTTGGCTGTTGTGAAAAGTGTTTTAGTAAGCATAGGAGTGTGAATGTCTCATTGACAGATATATTTAATTTTCCCTTGCATATATATTCCCAGGGATTGTATTATTGGGTCATATAGTTTTTTCTTGTTGTATAAATTTTATTTTTGATAATTTTTACATATGTGATTAGGGTGCGAAGGGTCCAGGGTTAGAGAAAAGTGGGTGAGACCATTGTTTTCACATTCTCTTCTTTCCTTCCTGTATCTGGAGGAAGGGAAGAGATAAGGGGAGGAGCCACACCCAGTCTCCCAACCATCCCAGGGTCCCCAGTGTGGGGTATACTCTGAGGGTCCTGCTTAAATGATTTTGATAGTTCAACAGTTCTGTATTGTTGCGTATTTTGGCACTCCAGTCATGATGAAATCTCCTCAGACTCCACTGGCTGACATACTCCACTTTAGAGAGTCTGCTTGCTCAGGTAGGGTCATATAGTTTTGTTTTTCATTTTTTGTAGGTACTTCCATACTACTTTCCACAATGGCTGTGCTAATTTATTTTCCCATCAACAATATGTGGAGTTTCTCTTTTCTCCACATTCTCCTTAACGCTTGTTATCTTTTGTCTTTTTTTCATAATAGCTCGTCTTATTGGAGTGGTATGATATGTGCTTGTGGTTTTGATTTACATTTTCTTCATGACTAATGAAATTGAACTTTTTTTCATGTACCCATTGGCCATTTGCATGTCTTCCTTTGAGAAATGTCTAATTAGCTTTATTGCCCAGTTTAAAATATTTTTAAATTTGCTTTTTGAAGATTTATTTATTTATTTGAAGAAAGAGTTATGGAGAGAGGGGGGAACTAAAGAAACCGAAATATTTGTGAGCATGGGTGGAAAAGTGAAGCAAAATCTTGACACAAGTCCCTAGGAAGAGCTGTTAGGGGTGATGAAGGTTCTTTACTGAGCATGAAACAGTCTCATGTTTTCCCCTTTATGTCAACATGAAGCACACTCTCCTGGGCTGTTCTGCAGATAAGATGTTTGTAATGGGAATGCCATCTAATACAGTTAATTCCTGTAAACATCGTAACATGTGTGCTTCCATTTCCCTATCCTAAAATTGAAGGAGCATATAGTATCTGCTTACTGCTAGGAGTGTGAAAGAATTAAATGAGATAGTGTGTATACGTGTGTGCATGTGTACACACATGGACACAAGTTGGGGTGGAGAGGAGTGTTGGATGTTTTAGGGTGACAAATGTAAGTTTGTTACTGATCTTACACTACCTGAGGTTTCCTAGAATCTCCATGGAAAATCCTGTGTAAAACAGCAATACACTATGTAAAACAGCATAAACACTAGGGTCTTCTTTGACAGGCAAATCTTGCTTGTCCGCCTAACTACCATGAGTTTGGAAAAACTTGGCCATTTTCTTTTTCTTGTCTATAAGACAAGTCTTTTTATTGCTTGCATTTTTATCCTATGAAAGTAATTCTCAATATTGTGATTGTTATTATGCAATTCACTACGTTATGCCTGCTGAGTGATTTTTTGCTCAATTCAATTGTAATGGATTGAAAGCCAGAAGCATTTTTACTTTTTCATTCATAGACTCTTCACCTGAAAATTGAATTGAAGTTACCCATGAGCAGGCAGTTCTGAGAGCTGAAATGAAGATATTAAGAATGACAGTGGATGTAAAAGTGTAGTATCTAAATTAGCGTTTAAACTGCTCTGAGGACCAAATCAAGAAAACTAGCTGTTGGTGACTTATTTTATGATACAATTCCATAAGCTCTGGGGTTCCCCACTCCCCAAAGTTCCCCTCACTAATTTCCTCCATAGTATTACAATAGTATCATCTTTCAAAAACAGTCATAAGTTAATCATTCTGCTATTTATATGTATCCTGATGTTGTAGGTATGACAATGGCACAGAGTGCTGCATCCTATTGTCAAGATATATTTGTTTGCTTGGGAGTTCATCTTTGAGTTGAAAGTAGAGATGCATACTGTATTGTATCCTCACATCTGGACATGATAGTCCCTATTATATAATTCCTCTAGATACTATATGTACATGCATGTTTAGCTATATATCTAATAGTCTTACATTTTGCATGAAGGTTACCTTAAATCAGAAAGAACATATGATATTTGTCCTTTTGGAACTGACTTATTTCACTGAGCATAATGGTCTTTAGTTGGGACCATTTTGTTGCAAATGGTAGAATTTCATTTTTTTAAATGGCTGAGTAGATATATCACAGTTTCTTTATCCACTTCTCTTTTGACACATATCTGGGCTGTTTCCATGTCTTTGCTATTGTAGATTGTGCTGCTGCAAGTATAAGGATATAGGTCATTTTCTCATATGCAGATCTCATTTCCTTTGAACACAGTCCCAGAAGTGAGATAGCTGGGTCATACAGCAGATCAATTTTCAGTCCTCTTAGCACTGTCCGTACTAACTTCCACATATTTTAAAGATTTTTAAAATTCTTGTTTGAAAATCAGAGAAGACAAGACAGAGAGAGAGAGAGAGAGACATCTTCCAAAGACTGGTTCACTCCACAAATGACTACCAAGGCTGGAACTGAGCAGATTTGAAGCTGGGAGACTGGATTATCCTCTGGGTCTTCTGCATGGCTGTCGGGACCCAAGGAGTCAGTCATTCTCAGCTAGCATCCCAGGGCACAAGCAGGGAGAGGAAGTGAAGCAGCTGGGACATGAAATGGCACTTATATGAGATGTTGGGGCTGAAACATAGCAGTATTGTGTTTCAGGGTTCTTGGTAGCATTGGCTCCTTAACTTCAATGGAGGTGGAGAAATTTAATTGTCATGTTTTTCATAAATCTGTAGTACAAGATTATATGTGGAAAGATTGTAATTTAATCACATGTCATATTCTTTAGGATTATCTTGTTATCTCAAAAAACAAAAGACAAAAACAAACAACCACCAACAAAAAAACCCAACTTGGGATTGTGTGTTCATGAAACCCAAATCTTAATGACTCTAGATTTCTGAGCAACCGCTCTTTTCAGAGAAAAGTCATTGCCATTGCTTCCTGGCATGTGTCTGCTGCCTGGATGCACAGATTACTATCTCACTCTATGGTCACTGACTTCTTTGGAGAATTTTGCTCCACGAGGTTACTTACAGAGAATGACTGAGAGACCCTAAAAGGAGTCTCTTACAGAGAATTTCCATATAAGAAACAATGATCCACAGAGCATGGTGGCACATGTTAAGAAGCCATAAACAGAGGTAAGTGAGCAGAAGGTACAAGACAGGAGAATCATTGTATCAGCGCATGGAAACTGAAGTGAGGGAGCTGTAACAGAAGCACAAAAAATGGAAACAAAAAGGTGAGAGCACCAGTGAGGTAGGTGGAGTTGTGGTTGCTCTGTGTCTGGAACAACTTTCTAGTTCCCATAATTCTTTGTGTCCTCTGTTTTATTTCTCCTCTGGGTCCCAAGTAATACACCATGATGCTTAACGCAACATAGATGTCTCTTGAAACTCTGAAAAAGCCCAACTGAAACTTCAAATAGGATGATGTAGGTTGTCTGTGAACCTTTCTGGGTTTTAGAGATATTTTATATAGATTCTGTACAGTTTGTTTCAAAGTCTCAAGTAAAATAGACATAGGATAGGAGATTTTGGAATTATTTCTTTTTTTTTAAAGATTTATTTATTTTATTACAAAGTCAGATATACAGAGAGGAGAGACAGAGAGGAAGATCTTCCGTCCGATGATTCACTCCCCAAGTGAGCCGCAATGGCCGGTGCTGCGCCGATTCGATGCCCGGGAACCTGGAACCTCTTCCGGGTCTCTCACATGGGTGCAGGGTCCCAAAGCATTGGGCCGTCCTCAACTGCTTTCCCAGGCCACAAGCAGGGAGCTGGATGGGAAGTGGAGCTGCCGGGATTAGAACCGGCGCCCATATGGGATCCCAGGGCATTGAAGGTGAGGACTTTAGCCACTAGGCCACGGCGCTGGGCCCAGGAATTATTTCTTTTGGTTGGAGATTCTGTACTAAATGAAAGTTAGCCCAGGTTTGTGCCAGTTAGTGTTGCTTTGGACTGTGTTCCCTCTAATTCGCATGGAGATTTTAATCCATAAAGTGATGGGATTAGGAGATTGGCACCTTTAGGAGGATGATTAGGTAAGAGAATGGAGCCCT
Organism: Ochotona princeps; assembly: GCF_030435755.1. Taxonomy (NCBI): domain Eukaryota; kingdom Metazoa; phylum Chordata; class Mammalia; order Lagomorpha; family Ochotonidae; genus Ochotona; species Ochotona princeps. The sequence goes on along the minus strand of NC_080841.1, from coordinate 29,479,969 downwards.
CAGGAATGAGTTTGGCATCCATCTAAGAGACCCCAGAGAAACTTCTAGCTGTTTGCACTAAGTAATGACACACTGAGAAAATGCCATCAAAGTGAACCTGACTGGACGCTAAGACTTCTGGTGTCTTGATCTTGGGCTTCTCAACCTACAGAACTGTGAGACATATGTTTCTTTAATTGAAAAGCCACCCAGTCTGAAATATTTTGTTAGAGCACAGAAAACAGATTATGACAGGTTATTTTAAAGTTTAACCTTTATTCAATGTTTATTATCTCTTCCAACATTTTATTGCCTGTTTTGGATAGATGAAGTTCTTGAACTCTCCTCACCCATGTTGGGTGGGCTTTAATCTTTTGGCTGGATGATTGGAAGAATTAATTGCACTTGGTACTGCCTCATCCAAGTTGTCACATTTTCCACTCTGATTGGATTTTGCACCCACTAAAATTTTTTTTCTTGGATTTTGGCCACAATTCTGTAGTCATTTGTTTAGATCTAAAAGATTAATCTGTTTAAAACTGGGGAGCCAGGTGTAAAAGCAAAAATTGGTGCTTCTTCTGCTAGAAAAGGAAGCACAGAGAATTTGAGAGAACAGGATTGGATCAATGAAACAAAAATTTAGATCTCAAGAAGAAAGCCTTAGTGCTATGCCTTCTGCTTCCATGCTGAAGCCTTGCCTTGACTGACCACATCAGCTGCCAAGAAGAAGGCCATGGTAAAACAACCCAAAGTGACCCTGAGTAGTGTTCAGATGGAATTCAGCCATCCTTGGAATGAACAGATCCTGTGGAATGGAACTGCAGAAAGAAGAGGGAGAAAGAATGCATATTGATTTTGCAATAGCAGTTTACCGACTGTTGTTAAAAGTTATGAATAAACTGTTTGCTCACTTGCTGGACTGGCTTTTGAAGATCAGGAGAAAGGGAAAACTACATGTTCCTGTTAAGTGGAATTATTCTCTAGAGGAAGGAAACCTGCTGGGACTTGTTCAGTACTTAATCAGAGGGACTGAAAAGGATGATTTCATTAGTCACCCTGAAGTTTCTCTGTGGAGGTTTGTGCAGTCTCATTTGAATGAAGACTCTGGAACACAACCTCTAGTGTGGGGAAGGATGTGCATTTCTGCTGCCATACAGCAGGCCCTAAAATGGGCATCCACATTTCCTGGATTTCCAGTGGAAACTCATTCAGGATGTTACATGCTGTAGAACAGCTGCACAGAATGACAGTGCCAGCAGCTGACTCTGAATGCCATACTGGCTGCATGAAGGTTTTCTTTACCAAGGCATTTGCAGGAACTTTTCTTGGATAAATGAACCCTAGAAGAGACAGTAGTTGAGCTGTTCCTCTGAGAACTCAGGCAGTTGGTGCTAGTTATCTCTGTGCCCTTGGTCAATTCCAAGAAGTAACCTAGAACCCCAAAGGGATTTTGCTTGCCAATCTGAGTTTTCTGCCACGAGTCTTTCCTTATTTTGCCTAGCAACACAACCTAGATCCATATTATGGTACGCATGAATTACTACTGTGCTTCCTTGGGCCTGGTTACTCCCTGCTTCCATCTATCTGGCATCCCACTGTCAAGTCAATTTTGTTAAACACTACCTTTTTTGTGAATCTGAAATTGTTTTTCACTACTTAGTTCATAAAAATAGAATTCCTGTGGCTTGCAAGGACTTCTAGTGTCTACTTTTTCCATTCTGCTTAGGATAATCTCCCAGTGTTGGAGGGTTGGTCCTCTTCCAGGGCTGGCTGCTTCTCTAGACCATACACACACTGAGTGAATTCTTCACAGAGCTTGCCTTGTAACTTGCTGGTCTCCTACCTCGTCTGTTGAAGCCTTTCCAGGCACTGAAAGCTATGCCAATGCATGCATCCATTCATGCTTTCATCCATCCATTCATTCATTGCTCCCATTTAATTAGCACCTTCCACACTCCATGTACTGCTAGGTAGTGGGTATGTCTTTGCAATTCTCTTCTGAAAAAAGCCATCATGTATGTGCTTAGTGCTCATGCAAAGGGATCTGGCTGAGGGGTCTAGTAAAATCTGAAGTCTAGCCTGATTATTTCCTGCTGCTCTCCTTTTACTTATTCTGTAAAAGGAAATAGATTTGTGGCACGTTTATAATTATACAGGGTCTGTATGATTGGATATACTCCTGAAAAAAAGAACTCCCATTTGGTTGAGAAGAGGGAGAAAACTTTGACAATTTACACATTTGTTAATGGGAAGAGTTTTCTGCAGACCAGCATTTATCCCATAACCTTGTCTGTTCTCCTCCTTATGGTCCACCCCAGTGGCACAAGGGAGGAACAATAGCAGTGATCTGTTACTTTGGAGAGGTTTCCCCGGGTGCTGTTATCATAATGAGGAGATTCTCAAGCTTGGCGTGGTTGATATACTTGGTTAGGTAACTCTTGATTGTGGATTGTCCTATCTGTGCAATGTGGATCTTTGACAGCACCTCTGGCTTTTACCCCCAATATGCCAGTAGCACACAGTCCACTAGTCATGACAGTCTCAAGTGTCTTTGAATATTGACAAATGTCCTCAATGGGGTCAGTGTGCCCATAGCTGAGAGCCACTGTCGCAGTGGGTTGTAGCTGCTACCAGCCCTAGAGCGATGAGTGGTGTGGTGAGGGGAGCAAGGAAATGAGCAATGTTTCTCTCTGTCTGTCTTCTCATTTCCTGTTTTCCGATTACTGGGCCTGAACAGAAGCCCAAGGATGAGTTTTTGTTCCCTTCAGCAACTTTCTTTTCCAGTAGGATTAAGTCCCAGTAGGCAATTGGAGCTGCAACTGCTAGCTGGAGCACAGAATCATGGTGACTGCAGGGCGTTTATTCATTTGCTCTTGATTGCTGACTTCCTCTGGCAGCCCAGAGATTACTTACTTAAGTTATTGCCAGGGACAGGTCTCTGCCTCTTATTGTTGCCTGTTTTGTTGCACTCTAATGCAATGCTTGCTTATTTTCTGTTCTCTTGAATTTCACATCTTCATTTAGCTCTGCCTACTCCTCAGGAGAAACAGCTTGGACAGGACTACAGAAGTTGGAGGAATAATCATTACTGTATTTCTGGGTTTCCAGGGCTTCTTTTGAGACAGATCCCATCACAGCCACGGTCTCTCTCTCTCTCATTTGCCCATCTGGCATGTGTTCAGAGTCTTCAGGAGGAACCTCTGCAAAGCCTATTTCTCTTGATGTTATTTTGCACTGATGTTTTAGTGTTTGAATACTCACTCCATTGGCCTCATGCACGAAGTAGGCTGTCAGGCAAAATTTTGTTGATTGATGGATTGGACAGGCCTTGGCCATCTTGGGGCAGAGTTCCTATATTTTATGGAGACAGTCTGTTTAGAACAGTGCTTATTAAATTTTAATAAGAATATGAATCACCTGGGATCTTGTTAAAATTCAGATGGGTAGTCGGGTTTGAGGAGGGGCCTGAATCTGAGTTTCTAATAAGCTCATGGGGTGCTGATGCTCCTGATCTCCAGGCTGAATTTCAGCAGCAAGGATCAGTAATGGCAAGATGCACGGGCCTTTCTCATGTGAACAATTCTGAAACCTACTGCAGACAGTGGGATAGATGTTACAGAGAGACAGATGCTGAAGATGCTGTGTTATTCTGTATGAAAAGTTAAAACCTTTGTGGTTATTCAATTCTGAGCTGTGCTTCTCTGCCAAATGGAGACAGAGTCCCAGGAGTCTCCGCATGTCCCTGGATCATTGATGCTAGTCCACCTTTGCTGCCTGGACCCTACCATCCGTGGCAACTTCACTGTGCAGGCTACAGTTTCCATCTGATATACAAGGAGAAAAAAGGATCTTCTGCCTTACACTTGGGTATAACTTGATTATTTGCTTTTTCTGATATGAATGAGTCTTTTTGGTGATGAGGAAATAAATCAAGCATGGCTACTTTGCTACAAGGGATGAGTTGGAGTATGTGTAATGTCTAATCAAGTCCAAATGAACAAAATCCACAGTAAATGAAAGTTAGGCTCAAAGTGAGCCTTATTGGGAGTGCTCCTGGGCAAGGTTCACTGGTCTAGCACATATGGAGGGCCAGAAAAGTCACACCTGGGGATCTTGATCAGTGCTTTTATACTCAGGTCAAAACAGGACTTGGGGGGCATGGCTAGCAAGGAAAAGAACTTTCCTTTATGAGGTAATGTGAGTGCTGATAGGTTCCCTCCAGCCTGGTCTCGCCCACATATAACTTCCAGGCCAGGAAGGGGTTTCTGGGTATTGTAATTCCCTGGACGATTGCATTAGCCATCTATCCCCCCCCCATCTGCCTTTCCTATGTGGGCTGTCCCTCCCCCACGCTGGCTGGGCCTTACAGTATGTGCATGTGTGTACACAGTATAGCTTGTGAACTTAATTCAGGGTTTTCAATTCTCATCCATGATATGTAAATCATCCTTACCTCTCCTGAGTGCTACCTCAATTCAATGGACTCTGTTAGCATAGGAACTGTCCTTGCTTAGCTCAGAATTTCCATTTATGACTCATTACTTTGTCTTGTGCATATTCCATTTTTGGAATGTACTTCAAGGAAGTGTTGAAATGGGCCATGTTGGGATAATATATGGATTCCTCTCAGGTGGTCATCCAACCAACGGGATGTGTCTGATAAACCGGCTTACCCATATTCAAATTCCTCATGCCATGCTCTTGATTTATCCAAATGGTGTTGGATTGAAGGGGGAGTATGCAGAATATTGGAATTCTCATTTACAGAAGGGATACTTCACTTGGAAAAAAAAATCCCACACATACCATTATTTTTTTTTTCTTCCTGCTGAAGGCATCACATCAGGTGGTTTGTGTTGGGATAAGTGACTCCTCCACGTACTAGGATCACAAAAATGAGATGAAAATCATTCCATAGCAGAAAAGGAAGGAACAGGTCTTCAAATTCTGTTGGTTATGTGAGTTTATTCAAAACAAAAGGATGGGGGGACGCTGACATGACAACTAAAATGGCTAATCCTCTACTTAAAATGCCAGTGTGCCATATGAGTGCCCGTACAAGTCTTTGCTGCTCCACTTGCAAAGCAGCAGAGGATGACCCAAGTCCTTGGGATTTTGTAGCTGCATGGGAGACATGGATGAAGCTCCAGGTTTCTGGCTTCAAATTGGCTCAGCTCTGGCTTTTGCAGCCATTTGGGGAGTGAACCAGCATAAAGATTATCTTTCTCTGTCCCTCCTTCTCTCTGCAAATCTGCCTTTCTAATAGCAAATAAATAAATAAAAATTAAAAAAAAAAGAACAGAGGAAGAAAACATCTAACCTGAGTTGTCTGTGTCAAGCCATTTGGGTTTTTAAGTAGGTAGATAGGTTTGAACTCTGGGGACCTGGGGGCTGTTATATCTTGGGTTCTGGGTTCTGGGTAAGAAGAGTCATAATCAGGAAAGCCATGGAAGGATGAAATGATAAAATATTATTTTTGTTTTTTTTTAAAAAAACCCTTATAGGAGATTTGGATGTACTTACACATCTGTAGATGTTTCCTTTATATCAGTGAAATGAACAAAAAAGCCAAATTAGAGAAGAGGAATACATTATCTACATTATCTATGCTTAGGTTTCTTGACTAGGGTTCTGTTTACATTTTGGATGATGTGTTGCTGTGGGGCACAGTTTGTGCATTGTTGACCTTCTGGGTGCCAAGAGTGTATCACCCAAATATGACACTTACAATGTCTCCAGACATTACCAAAGGCTCTCTGTAGTGGGGGCTTCCCTGTCTGCTCTTGCTGAGGACACTGATCTGTACCCAGAATAGAGACTGCTATTTGAACCAATACTACAGATGCTTGCCTGGAGTCTCCACACATCACCCTTAGAACATAGGATCTGTGTGGGAATCAGTGGTGATGCTCAAGACAGGCCCCACCACAGGTCTCCAGCAACTGCAGGGCTTGCCAGAGTCCTTTCCCATTGGGGAGCAGCAGGCATGCCTGCACTGCCTGTGTAGTAACAGGCTACAGCCTGGCTAAGGACAGGTTCTGTGCTTCATCAGATAGGGAGAGAAGGAACAGGTCCAATAGGCTCTGCTAGTGACAGATGGTTTCCAGTTTAACAGGATGTGCTGACTTCAAGAAACAGGATTTTTTTAATGCATCAGCTGTACTCCAAGGAATTTTTCCACAGATATGTTCAGATAAATGTGCGAAGAAGAGCCATAGGAAGAATTCTTAAACTATAAAAGAAGTAAAACTGATTTTTATACCTTTTTAGATATTGGGCAAATTATAATGAATAGAGATAATAGGATGAAAGGCAAAAATTATATGTCTATATTTATGATTTAGAAACCTCAGCTATACATATTTATGTATCATATCTATATAATCAAACTAATCATTACTGATAAAATGTTATATGACAATGTGTTGAGTATGAAGCCACTTAAAGAGTATGTGTGTGTGTGTGCATGTGCATTTGAAAGTTTGTGTGTAGATTAAAATTATATGGTAAAACTTTTAGACAGGTATTACACCCTGAGTGTGGGTAGGTCTCTAGGTGGTAGATCTGTGGATGATTTTTTTCTTTTAGAACTGGCATTATTTATGTGCTCCACAGTGAGTATGCATAATTTTTAAAATTAAAAAAAGATGTTTTGTAGAAAATCAAACAAAAACAGGTTGTGTCATCGTTCACATTCAACACCATTTGAAATAATGGAGTAATTATCCTCCAGGTTAAAAATCTCAAGAGTCAAACTGACTTGCATTTATTTTTGGTCCTTGCATCTATTAGTGCGAAGTCATGTTACAGTCACTTCCTTTTCTCTCTCTGTAGAGGTCATGGATCGTGTCGAGGCAGCTCCTGCTCCTTCCCTCCCTGATATCTCACCTAGATAAACTGTTTCCCTAAGGAAACACATTTTTATAGTCGGGATATTTCCTATTTTGTTTTTGAGGACTTATTTGATTATATACTTGAAAGGCAAGGTGACAGGAAGGCATAAACAGGGAGAGATTATTTTCCATTCACTGTTTTATTCCCCAGATGGCCACATCAGCTTAGTGAGGCCTAGCCACTGAAATCAGGAGCTCAGAACTGCACCTGGATCTCCCACATGGATGACAGGGACCCAAACACCTTAGTCATCTTTTGTTGTGTTTGCAGGCACATTAACAGGGAGCTGCATGGGAAGTGAAGGATCTGGAACTTAAACTAGTACTCTGATATGAGATGCTGGTGTTGCAAACAACAGCTTACTCTTTGGGGCCATGACACCAGTCCCATTGTGTGTTCTGTAGATTGTGTATCCAGGTTATTTCAGACTTTTACTCTTAGGATGTTGGCTGAGAGACTCATCGTCATCCCAGTACTGCATACTGTCATGGGAATCATAGGAGTAAAGCCTACATTTACCAATGGCTTTGGTCTCATGGGAGCAGCCTTGAGGTTGCAGTTCACATCATACTGTCAGTCAACTCCAGTTCCAAATCAGAATTATGCTCATTGCCTTGATTTCCCATCTCCTTTTTTTAGCTTATTTTATTTTAATGGCTCCCATTTAAAAGAGCAATTTTCAGAAAATTTTTCTTTTAGGTTTTAATTTTTTTTTAGGTTTTTAAGGTTTATTTTTGTTTGAAAGGTGGAGTTAGAGACAGAAGGAGAGAGAGAGAGAGAGAGAGAGAGAGAGAAATCTGCCATCACCAATTCGCTGAAGCTGGGATTCAGGAGCTTCTTTGGGGTCTCACATGTGGGTACAGGGGCTCAAGGCCTGAGTCATCTTCCATGGTTTTCCAAGTCCATTAGCAGAGAGCTGAATTTGAAGTAGAGCAGCCAGACCTGAGCTGGTACTTTCATAGGCTGCTGGTGCTGTAGGGGGAAGCTTAGTCTACTATGCCATGGTGCTGGGCCAGCTTTTAGGTATTTCTTTCAGATTTGTTGTTGTGCAAGATTTTTCTTTAAGTTTTCAACTCTGAGATCAACTTTGAGGACTTTTTAAAAAAGATTTGTTTATTTTTATTGGAAAGGCAGATATACAGAGAGGAGGAGAGACAGAGAGGAAGATCTTCCGTCTGATGGTTCACTCCCCAAGTGACCACAATGGCTGGTGCTGTGCCGATCCAAAGCCAGGAACCAGGAGCTCTTCTGGGTCTCCCACGTGGGTGCAGGGTCCCAAGGCTTTGGGCCATCCTCAACTGCTTTCCCAGGCTTCAGGCAGGAAGCTGGATGGGAAGCAGGGCTGCTGGGATTAGAACCAGCGACCATATGGGATCCTGGCGCGTGCAAAGTGAGGCCTTTAACCACTACACTATTGCGCCGGGCCCAACTTTGAGGATTTTAACTGATGCAGACAGGGCAGTAGCTTGAGCAAGAGGAGCTGAAGTTTGACTGCACTGCCATAGTGAACCTGCATTGCAGCAGCATGGCAGCTCCAGCTGACCTGTGGTATAGACCTGGCTGATGTGTGTGACAGCTCCGACCTGCCTGTGTGGAAGCCATGGCCTGCCAGCATGGCAACCTGGCTGCACCTGTTGGACACTGTAGTTTGTGCCATCCAAACCCCCTTTCCATGGACAGTTCAAGCCTCCTTTCTGAGCATTGCCCAAATATCTCTCTAAGCAGCACCAAAAAATCCTGCCTCCTTCTATCCAGAGGAAACCACAAGTTCAAGATTTTGCAACTTGCAACCAGTGTCAGCTAGAAATGTCCAATGGCTGCAATAAACTTTAGGTTACTGTAATTCTGTAATACAATGATTACAACCAATACACTCCTCCCATCGCACATTTGATGCCAGAATACTGGCAGTGTTCAGAGTCGGATGTGAAAATGCATGCACTCAAGCATTACCCCAAACTCCTTTCTGTGAGTTTTAGTTAAAGCTCGTCCCAGAACTACTCTCTCCTTCCTCCAGATGGTATCATAGGACATTCCTGAACTTTGTTAATTGCTGCTCATTCTCTCTTGAGCTTGCTCACCTCCATACCTTGAGTGTGTACTTTTGCTTCAAATGGATCTTGTTTTCCTGTCTCTCTCTCTCTTTTTTTTTTTGTATGGAGACAAGAATGGGATCAATTTCAGCCAGAAGCCACCTTACAATGCAGCAAATGAGTTTATCCTAAAGCCGCCTATTGTTTAACATAAATGTCTGTAGAAAGAAATCAAGTTGGATTATTTTGGCCTCTGAGAACACATAAAGGAAGGGATGTAGTCCACTATTTAATTGTTGGCTCAATGCCCATTATTTTTTCTGAATTTGGTAATTTGTTTCTTGAAAGATATTTGTTTGTTTTTATTTCTCTGGAAGGCACAAGGGGAGGTAGCGGCAACTTCCATCCACTGGTGCACTCTGTCAGAACCGAAACCAGCCAGGGCTAGGTCGGGCTAAAACCAGGTGCCGAGAACTCCATTGGCAGTTCTGCTGCCTTCCAGGATGCACATATCAGGGAATTGGAATTGGAAGCAAAGTTGGGACTTGAACCCAAGCACACTGATATGGAATGCAGGTGTCCCAAGTGGCATCTTGAACACTGTGCCAAATGCCAAGTGCCCATCTGTTACAGTTGTTTGCACTCTTTGGAATAGTGTTAGACCTTGTCCTTCTTGTGTATGTATGTGTGTGTGTGTGTGTATATTTAAGGCCCTTTTGAGGAAGCTTAAATTATATGGGAATTTTTCATATTGCTCTGTTCTGCATGTTTCTAAACAAAAGTTCTCATCTGAACCATAACAACTTTGAAGTTATGCTGTGAAGTATGTAGGAAGGTGTAACTCAGTATGATTACAACAGCTAACAGTGTCGTCTGGCCTTGCTTATCCCTAGCTTTATCTCCTGCTAGCCACCCCTCACTCGTGTCATATTGTCTCTGGTTTCCTCTCTCACTCAGAGGGTCACAGCTCCTTGTTGCTTGAGAACCATCGGAGTCTCTTTCTGGGAGTGCTTTGGAATTTTTGAATGTCCCTTTATCAGGCATACCTCTGAATCCTGGGAACATAGTAGGCACAGAAAGTCTTGCAGTGTTTTGCCATAATAGTCCCCCATAGTCCTCTCTATAGCATGTATTAGAACAATAATACGGGTGCTTATGTAACTATTTGTTTAATGTTTCTTCTTACCTAGGATTTATACTTAAGGATCAATGGTACCCAATTGTTTATCCAATGACTAGCATAATGCATGGTATGTTATGAACACTCCTCAAGTACTTGATTGAATGAACCAATGTATCATTGGGAAAATTGGTTACAAAGAGGGTGATGAAGTGGAGACTCTGTGGGACTTAATATGGATCTTTTCCCTCACACTATTTAGTAGATGGGGAGGGGGAAAGGAACAGAGGAAAGATGACATGGAAAGGAAGTTGTATACTTCTTAGATTCAGGGTAAGTTGTCCAACCAGTTGTTACATGAGTTAGGAGGCTCTTTCAGGTACTAAGACACTTCCAAATAGCCCTGAACAGAAATCTGCCTTCTCAGATCGCTTTAGGTTTACCTGCCTGGGACATTGAAATGACAAGGATGTCAAGAGGTGACAGACAGAATGGAAGGTTGACAGCAGTAGTAGCAACAGTGTCTCTGAGTCAAAGCTTAAAATGAAAGGAGTGACCTTTTTTATTTTTTTAAATCTATTTTATCATATTGTTGTTGACAATCTTTACATAGTTAATTACAGTTAAAGGAAAAAGAAGAAAAAAAAGAAAAAAAAAGGTTCAGGGGGATAGGGAAGTGGGTAATGCTATTATGTCAATATTGTTTCCATCATGTATCTGAGGTAAAGGGGGATATTGAGGGAGTGACCTTGATGAGTGGCTGTGTTTATTTCATTTGGAATGACTTTGATGCTGATTCAGTGACATTGGAAATTCCTCTAGTAGTCATGGGGATTTTCCCTACTGAAATACTCATTCTTTGATATATATATTTTTAAATTTTAGTAAAATAAATGCAATGTAAAATTTACCATCTTAACCCATTTTAAGTATAGATTTTAATATTATTAAATTTACTTATAGTGTTGTGCAATGTATAGCATCATCCAATTCCAGAATGATTTTTGTCTTATGAAACTGAAATTCCATACCCATAAAACAACTCATCTCCTCCTTATACTCCTTGAAACACCAATCAACTTTACATATCTGTGATTTTGATTATGGAATCATATGGTATTTTCTTTTGTGGAGATTGACTTTACTTAGAAAAATTTACTCAGGATTTATCTGTATGTCATTTTTTTCAGCATTTTCTTCTTTTTAAAAGCTGAATAAAATCCTGTTACATATACATTTCACAATGTGTTTATTTGCTCATCTGTCAATGAACACTTGGACTTCTTCCATAATTAGCTACCAAGAATGATACGGTTATGAACATGGGTATACATAATTTCCTTTGAGAACCTTTTAATTCTTTTGAAGTAGAATTGCTGGATTATGTAATTCTATATTTTAAATGAATTTCCATATTGTTTTGCATGTATTACATTTATACCATTGGTACCCATGGGTTTTAATTTTCCCATATCCTCATGGACACTTGTGTCTTTAAAAAAGTTTTTTTGAAAGATGTTTAGTTTTATTGGAAAGACACATCTACAGAGAGAAGAAGAGATACAGAGAAAGATCTTCCATCTGTTGGTTCACTCCTCGAATGGCAGCAATGGCAGAGCTGAGCCGGTCTGAAGCCGGGAGTCAGGAGTTTCTTCTAGATCTCCCACATGGCTGCAAATTCTAAGGCTTTGATCCATCCTTGACTCTTTTCCTAGGCCCATAAGCAGCGAGTTGGATGAAAAGTGGAGCAGCTGAGATATGAATTGCCATTCATATGAGATGCTGCTACTTGAAAGGAGTGGATTAAACAGCTGAGCCACTGTGCTGGCCCTGTTTCTTTTAAATTGTAGGTGTTTTAATGGATGTAAACTAATTGTAGTTACCGCTTATTAGTGATGTAAATATGTAGTCAAGTTCTTTTCCAAGTTTAGATTAATCCCTTAATATATGATTTGCAAAATATTTCCCTCATTTTGTGAGTTGCCTTTTTACTGTTAGTGTCTTTGATGCACAAAATTTGGTAATTTCTGTGTAGTCAAACTTGTGTGTTTTTTTTATGCAGCCTGTATTTTATGGTGTTATGTTTAAAATCTTTGTCATATGCAATGTGGAGACTTTGCTCTCTGTTTTCTCCTAAGAATTTTATAAGGTCGTGTTTTACATTTGGGTCTTTGTTCCATTTGGATCGATGTTTGCATATTGTATTAGGAAAGGAGCCAACCTCATTCCTTTACATGTGGATATCTGGTTTTCTTCCACCATTCACACATTTGTCAAATTTAAGTTCGTTTTGTTTTTTTCACTTGCTGATTTCTAACGTCATTGTTTGTGATTAGAGAAGGTACTGAATATGTTATTTATCTATTAGAATTTATTGAATTAATTTTTGTCTGACAGATGGTCTGTCCTGTAAATTGTTCAATGTGTACTCATAATATTGTATATGCTATTGAGAACCAAGCTGATAGTTCTTTCAGGTGGTTAATATCTCAATCTCAGTTATGTTCTTTAGGACCCTAAAAATGATCACCTGATGGAACTATTAGCACATTATGAGCTAGATAGGGACTGTGAGCACAATATGTCTCAATGTCTATATGCCTCTCTCCAACAGGGACTTTTTGAGGCTTCACATTTACTGAACTGCAAAGTTCTGCCACTCCAGCAAGTCCTGAGCTATTATTTAGCAAGGCCACTTTCTGGCTACAAAGCATAAAACTCTCCTTAAAAAATGGACAAAAGAGGTCTTCAAGCTCTTGAAATTCCTCCTGTGTTCATAATTGTCTTACTGGAGCTTGACTTTTTTTGTCAGTTCACTAATTGTCTGTGACAGTTATCACCTAACTCCATAGTGTTTTTAGTTACCAGTTCTCTTATTTGTCTCAATTTAGTTAGGAAGTTTTTAGTGTTGCTGTATCCTGCCCACCTGTATCCTATCCAAACGCATCACAAATGAAAGCCTCAGCAACTAATTATACAAGTAGATATCTGCATGAATTTATCACCTGCAATGGGATCCCTACTGCCATTTGATGTGCTAGTTAGTGTTCCAAGTCCAGTATCCTTTACTGGTAGTCTGATTTTTTTTAAAAAAAATCACATCTAAAATCAGCAATCTTAGCTTATGTTTCCAAAATTATTTCAAACTGGAGATCCACTGAAAATAGCTTATTAGGAAATATTCTCGGGAAAGCGTAATAGGGAGTGGGTAAGTAGGATTTAGAGGAAAGAGAACAAACAAGCATATGTAGTTACACAGAAATAACTCTCGGGCTCAATGTGGTTGTTTAGTGGCTAAAGTCCTCGCCTTGCATGTCCTGGAATCCCATATGGGCATCCATTCATATCCTGGCTGCTCCACTTTCCCTTCAACTCCTTGCTTGTGGCTTGGGAAAGTAGTCTAGACTTACACTAAAGCTAAAGACTTAATACTTAATTGAATAAGAAGCTTAACAAGTAAAAAAAAAATCAACAGGTCTTAATGGGAACAGACAACAGCTATAAATAATAGTTGAATGGAAAAATGTCCATTTTACCCATACACAGTGAATTATAGAGTAATCACATATCATTAAAACTATAGTATATGACTTATTTAACCATTGGTTTGACAAAGATACAAAGCTGAGATTTACAAGCCTATGTTTGCAGATTTACAAGCCTGTATGGTTACATACAGACATGTCTTTTATTTTTCTGTTTCTTTTTAAAATTTGAAGATGAAATTTTGAAATTCAAGCTATCATCTGATTGGTATTTCAATGATAGTCTGAAGCTCTATACCCCTGTTAGAATGGTTAAAATTCAACAAGGGAGATTTTTCTTTCTGACTCTAGCTTACTTCATTCAACATGATGTTCTCTACTTAAATCATTTTGCTGCAAATGATAGAATTTCATTCTTAATTTACAGCTCAATAACATTCCATTGTATATGTATACCACATTTCTTTATTCATCCATCTGATAATGAACACTTTGGTTGATTCCAAATTGTTCTTATTGTGAACAGTGCTGCTTTAAACATGATAGTTCAGGTATCTCTTTGATTCATTGTATTTAAGTTCTTTGGGTATGTGCGCAGTAGTGGGATAGAGGAATCATATAGGAAACCTATTTCTAAATTTTAAAGAAATCTCCACACTGTTTTCCATAGTGGTTTCATTAATTTACATCCCACAGTGTATAAGTGTTCCCCATTCCCCACATCCTTGCCTGCGTTTCTTAGTCTTTGTATTTTGGATTTTAGCCATTCTAACAGGATGAGATGATGTTGTGATTTTGATTTGCATATCCTTGATGGCTAGTGATGTTGAGCGTTTTTGTCGTGTATTTGTTGGCCATTCATATTTTTTGAGTACTGTCAACTTAAGCTCTTTGTCCAGAATAAGTTTTAAGATTGATTAAAATGTAACATGTCAGTGGACTGTCATCTGCATTTATCAGCCCAAAGCTGAGAAGACATAAGTAATTGAATTAGAAAATACATTTGCATGTTCTGTATTCTTACACATGCCACTTTCAATGATTGGCTGAAGGTCTATACTATAGATACCTTTAAGGAAGTCTACCTAGACTGGGATAATCAACTTCATCCAGAAGTATCCCCAATCCTAAGAGTGACTCTTTAGCTATTGTTGACACTAACTGACCTTTGAGATGAAACCCAGACTGCTTTCCTTCATAAGAAAAGGTAAGGCTAAAACATTTTCATCTTAATTAGAATGAGGATATTGTATATAAAGTTAGAGGGTTGAAGACTGAGGTGAATTGTTGGAAGTGAATCTAAGAAGTCTATGTAAAATGGGAAAATTAAGAATTAGTACAAAATGAAGTAGTAATAATGGTATGAAGGATTAAGCCACTGCTGGGGATACCTGCACATCCTGTCTGGGTGCCTGTGATTGAATTCTGACCCACCTTTGATCCAGCGTTCTGCTATCACATATCATAGGAAGCAACAGTTTATGCCTCAAGTGCTTGCATTTCTGCCACCAGTACTGGAGACCTAGATGGAATTTCTAGCTCCTGGTTTTGCTCTGACAGCACCAGCTGTTGGGGTGCAGTTGGGGAATGAACCAGTGGATGAAAGAGCTATCTCCTTCTCTTTTTATCCCTCTTCTTTCAATAATAATAATAATAATAATAATAATAATAATAATAATAATAATAAAGCATTAAAAAGATACTCGTAAAGTTATTTGAAAAGTGTAGGAGTAGGTATTTGGCAAGTAACATTAGCAGTTAAGCCACCAGTTTGGATATCTGTATTCACATCAGAATGTTGGAGTCCCAGTTCCACAATTGGTTACAATTGTATGCTAATGTGACTTTGGTGGGTAGCAGTTTAAGTGGTTAATTCTTTGCCACCCACACATGAGGTCTGGGCAAGTTGTGGAAGTAGTTGCAGGTAAATGGGGAGTGAACCAGGGGATTGAGGTTCTCTCTTCTCATATCTCTCAAAAACAAACTAACAAAAACTCCCCCACAAGATTATATGAAAATTATTAAAAACTTGTTTCATTTTTACATCATTAATATTACGTCAGCCCTTTTAGGAATTGCATGGCTTATGTGGATAAAGGTCAAACAATTCTGATGTTTTTATGACATCAAAATTCAAGATTACCTTGTAGTGTATGACCAGGACTTTTGTCCAATATTTGATGGTAGTTGTTGGGGGCAGAAATCCTCCATGGGCTCTGAGTATGCCTGCACATTCTTGCTGGATTTTTCAAGAACACAATGCCTAGAGGGCCTTTTACAGGGGTCATAATTGAAGGTCATATTTGCAGTGAGCAATCTGGCGGAATGATGTAATGACTTTTTTTCAAAGGGCTCTTCAACAACTGTGATGTAGACTCATTGTGTATGCAACATTCATCTGGGTGGCTTCACATTGCTCCTTAGGAGATAGAGGTGGGGGGGGGAATAGAGGAAACTGATAAAACAGTAGCTCATGCGGTGCTGTGAGTGTCAATATCCTTTTTCTCTGGTCTAGATTCTCAAATCTCCTTCCAGCACGTAAGAAAAAGTACTAGGTCAACTTATTAACTGTAGCTAAGGTAAGAATGCCCCTATAATCTGATAGCAACATCTCTATAAGAAATATCTTTTCAGGATAAAGACAAGGCCAATTCTAGGGGAAACATCATTGAATATGTTACATATTGAAGGCGGTTTATAATGCTGAGGTTTAACCTATGCCCAGATTTGGGAAACTGATTTCCTGGAATTCTTCATGGGCTCCTGAAGGTGGGAGAAGTCTTTGGTAGGATGTCGTCCTACCTTGGGTAGAAAGAAAGCACCTGGCATAGGGCTGGGAGAGGCAGAGCTGAACAAACAAGTGTGCCCTATTTTGTACGAAAAGCCCCTTCTTTGGGGCATATAAGATTAAGAGGCAAATTAAATGAGCCCTGGGTCATTAACAAAGCCCTAAAGGGTTAGACAAAAGAGCCAGAGGCTGTCACTGTAGCGACCTGTGCTAAAATTTAGAAAAAGAAGAATCACCAGGGAATGAATAGCATTATAAATGGTCATGATAGAAGTTGTATGTTAGTCTTCCAAATATGGAAAAAATCTCCATATTCATTGACTCTGTATTTTAACATCTTTGAAACAGGAGGATGTTCTTGTAATCAAGGGTGTTAAATAGTTGGCAAAATATTTTGATGTCGTTGGTCTCATCACTATGGTACTTAAAGCTATCATAGTTCTCCCTTCATAACTGCTTGGTGGGTCAGACATGTCAAATTTTGAATAATGGAAGCTGCTGAACCATGCATTTATGAACAAATGCAGATACAGGTTACTTGGCTTAATGTTTTCCTCTTGGAAAAGGGTGACTCTTAGGGTTATACAACAGCTGTGTCCTTGAATGCAAATGGTAGGGAGAGGTCATGGTCTGGAGTGGTTGAGGGCTGGTGTCTAAGGGCTGTGGTCAGGACACACCAAAGATTCAAGGAAAATGCTTATATTCTTACATGATCAAAGAGTTTTGGCTTCCACAGTTGCACTGGAAATAAACTGGGCTTTCACAAACAACAAAAAAGAAAAATGGCCTTTCCTTTTTTTCCTTTAAGATTTATTTATTTTTATTTAAAAGGCAAATTTTACAGAGAGAGAGAGAGAGAGAGAGAGAGAGAGAGCGAGCGCGCTTAAAGGTCTTCCATCCACTGATTTACTCCCCAGATGGCCACAATGGGCAGAATTAAGGTGAGTTAGAACCAGGAGCCACGAAACTCCTTCAAGTCTTCCATGTGGGTGCAGGGTGCCAAGGCTTTGGGCCAGCATCTGCTGCTTTCCCAGGCCACAAGCAGAGAGCTGGAATGGAAGTAGAGCAGCTGGGGAACAAACTGAAGCCCATATGGGATGCTGGTGCCAGGATGGAATATTAGCATGCTGTGCTACCATACCAGCTCCAGAAAGTGGCTTTTATAACTTTAGGTTGGTGTATGTTAAAATGTGCTATTAAGTTTAAAAACAAGTGTATTCTTCCTTGAAGAAAGCTTTCTAACATTCACTTGTAACCTAACAGTAATGGAGCTGCTTTGTGAATTTTTTAAAAAAAATTTGAGGGCTAAGGGGATCTGAATTTAACTCAGATTTCAAGAGGAAAAATATATCAGTGCATTTTAATTTTTCTGCCCCTTGTGAAAATGTAGTTTTAAGTGTATACTTTATCAATTGATTTAAAATCTTGACTCTTGTCGATTCTTTTCTGCAGAATATTATAAGTTACCTATAATGTGAAGCTATTTCAACCCTGATGAATGGGATGTCTTGTGTACACAGCGATGAGGCAGTCACTGAAAGTGCTGGTGATGTGGGTGGGGAAAGACCCCTTTGATCAGAACGGCTGGTATCCTCCACACCTTCATTCAACAATGGCCATAATCCATAAAATAAAATGTCATTTTTTAAAAGGCAGAATCTAATGGTGACATGGATTATCTCTCTGAACCAGAAAAAGTGGAGTAGTTAGGGTACAGTAGATCAACGTGTATAGGGCACAGAGTAAGGGGATTTTGTTCCTAGGGAGGGAGTCTTTCAAGGGTAAATTAAAGCTCCATTTTTAGGAACTTAGAGATGACGGGCTAATTATAGGGCACCTGGGAGGTAGCACATCAGGGTTTAGAACCAGGATTGCAGAGGATGTTGAAAGAACAAAGGTGACAGTAGAGGTTGAGGATTGAGGTGGATTCTTTCATCTAATTCTTTTAAATCCTCATGGTCTGAAAGAGAAAGGTGGGTTTCCCCTCCATTCTACTTAATCCTGTATGGCTGAGGAAACATTTAGGATTTTCAGTTGGTAACAGATATGAAGATTTGTCTCCTGCTTCTAACATGGAAGTGTAGGGGTTACACCTAAACTTTTCAAACTCTGGGGGTGATCCTCTACTCCACATTTTAAAACAAGCCCATGTAACACACTCCATTAAGTGAGACCAGTGCCTGACAAGAACTTGGCTGTGATGACAGAGGTACTGGGCAGATGCTCTTTGCTGCCTCCTCCTGCCTTCCAGCTGCTTCCTGGCACCTTATGTACTGAGCTGTTGACATTGAAACAGATGTATTGTATCACCCACCCCACCCTGCCCCTTGGCTTTATTCCACCTCCTTCTTTTTCAGTGTGTCTACTTAGATCCAAGCTCACACAAGATCTGCTTGGTCTTGTATCCACCTGGCCCATTCCTTCCTTTTTGGTTGCAGAGAGACTACTTTTGGAGAGAAGATACCACCATCAGTTTGAGTTTAGCTGTTGTAAAGATACACATCTTGATAGTTCATCAATCAGAGTTATTTCTTTAAAGAAAAGTCATTATGAGAAAAATAAAATAAAGTATTTAAAGAGCTTTTATCATTTTGAGGATCAGTCTGTAGTGGAGTTGTTTAAAAAAAAAAAAGCCAGGCATAAAGACATCTGGGTGAAGGTGCAGAAAATCAGGTTATAACTCACGTTTTTTGGTCTGAAAATATTTACATTATCTCAGGCCCTGGATTCTCAGTTAGTGACTGATGCATAGACAATGGAATGTTTCCTTACATGTATTGATGAGCATGAGGCATGAACCGGCAAGGGTGACGCTATCTGCCAAGCAGTGTTAATTTCAAGTTTGTTGACACAACATCCTGGAGGGAAATTGGAAAAAGATGCTCAAGTCCTAATG
Source organism: Ochotona princeps (assembly GCF_030435755.1). NCBI lineage: Eukaryota > Metazoa > Chordata > Mammalia > Lagomorpha > Ochotonidae > Ochotona > Ochotona princeps. The sequence goes on along the minus strand of NC_080841.1, from coordinate 29,460,774 downwards.
AAAGGGTGTCTTACATTTCCTTTCACTATGAACGAACCATTTATAATTTTTTCCGTTTCTAACACTAACAATTTGAACACTCAAAATCCAGCTAAATTCCAATGGGACTGGAAATTCTGAGAGTAATTCTCAGAAATCTCCACTGTGTTCAGGGATGGGATCTAGTCCCAGTTAGGAAGCACTAGCACCACAAGGAATAGGACACCCATTTATGGACATGGCTATTTTTAGTTTAGAAAGTGTGATTTTTCAATACAAAGAACTCTTACATTTGTACTGACTGGAATAAGTGTAGGGATAGAACTTCTTTAACAGTTTTGAAACATTTTATACAACATCAGATGTTGTATGGCAGGTTATACTAACATTGCATATAGAGTAATTACATATCCTGATACTGTTCTATTATATTTTTGGGGTTGGAGGTTGAAAGTTGAGGAACATGGCACTGACATCTGCTTGGCATCTTTTTGCTGCATGATAACATGGAGGAGGGTATCACATAGTGACTGACACGCACTAAGGACGTATCAGCTCAGGTGTCTCTAATTTATCCTCTGTTTATAAAATCATCTATATCATCCTGAGAAATCATCTGTTCTAGCCTGATGGCTTTTTAAAAATCATAGTTACCGGGCCCGGCGGCGTGGCCTAGCGGCTAAAGTCCTCGCCTTGAAAGCCCCGGATCCCATATGGGCGCCGGTTCTGATCCCGGTAGCTCCACTTCCCATCCAGCTCCCTGCTTGTGGCCTGGGAAAGCAGTTGAGGACGGCCCAATGCTTTGGGACACTGCACCCGCGTGAGAGACCCGGAAGAGGTTCCTGGTTCCCGGCTTCGGATCGGCGCGCATCGGCCCGTTGCGGCTCACTTGGGGAGTGAATCATCGGACGGAAGATCTTCCTCTCTGTCTCTGCTCTGTGTATATCTGGCTGTAATAAAATGAATAAATCTTTAAAAAAAAAATCATAGTTACCACCCACAGAGCCCACCTCCAACTATCAATGTAAGAATTTGGGGATTCAGTTTTAACATGAATTTTATTGGGAACACTCAAACTATAGCCAGCAATGATGTGTTAGCTTGTATGAATATTTCACTAATGTCTTTAAGTTTCTTATGGCCTAGACCATATTTCCTGTTACTCATTACTTGTATCTTCAATGACATGAAAATGTTAATAAGTGCATGAGAGCTGTGGCATAGCCCAAGGGAACTGATGATAGAAATGGTGATGATGTCTGGTTATTGGGAGGTCTCTGGACTCTTTGTGGTCATGTCTGTCCTGTGATGTAGAGTGGATGAAATATAAGTTAAATTGATAGATGCCCCAGAAAAGGGAAAAAAAATAGAGAACTGCAGGGCACAGAAACACAGGGTGAGAAAGTGAGATAGGGATACAGCATGAGGGAGCACTCTCATTCATGAGTTCACTCGCCAAATGCTCACAACAGCTGGGAAATGGAGTATGAGGGAGCAAAGTCTGGAGCTGGAGTACAATCTAGATCTTCCATGTAAGTGGCAGGAAACCATTTTCTAGAGCCACCACCACTGCCCCAATGTCTACATTAGCATGATGCTGGAATCAGGAGCTGGAGCTTGAAATAGGAATCACAGGTCGGTCCAGTGCAGTGGCTAAGAGGCTAAATCCTCATCTTGCTTGTGCTGGGATCTTATTTGGGCACCAGTTTGTGCCCTGGCTTTTCTATTTCCCATCCAGCTTCCTGCTTGTGGCCTGGAAAAGTAGTAGAGGATGGACCAAAGCCTTAGGATCCATGTGGGAGACCTGGAAGAAACTCCTGGCTCTTGACTTTGGATTGGTTTGGCTCCAGCCATTATGATCATTGAGGCAGTGCACCAATGGATGGAAGATCTTTCTGTGTTTCCCTCTGTAAATCTGCCTTTCCAAAAAATAAAATAAAATAAAACAAAACAAAACATAAATCAATCTTTGAAAAAAAAAAAAAAAGAAATTGGACACTTCCATGTGGGACTAGAGTATCTCATGTGCTAGGCCAAACATCTGCCCCAAAGAACTCATTTTGAAGATGTTATATTCATACCAAGGGACCTGGAAATTCCAGGCTGCTTTGTGCCATATGGCTTACTCTGGGAGAATTGGGTTTGATAATGACTTTGTGTATACAAAAAAGTGTTAAATGTCAGGCAGGAGCTCAAAACCACACCAACCCCTGCAGGAAAAAGAGCCTTAGGGTGGGAACTCAGAATTCTTGCCAGCTGATGACTTTGGGCTTGCTGTCTTCCATGGTTTGAAGCGATGTGTTGTAGAATTGGATAGTACACATCCTGATGTTTGTGCACACAAGGGAGGCAGATCTTGACCTAAACCTTTGGTGACTTTCCTAGTAACTGTTGATGTTCTAAGGTATGATGAATGGCTGTGTAATTTCATGAGTTTCCTGTAACTGAAGCATCTAGCAGAGATGGCTATTCAGTTATCGAAGGTATGAGTAGAAATTCAAAAGCTAGGAAATGAAATAACCCATGTGACTTTTAGCATCTCTTTCCACACAGAAACTCTAAGATTTTTAGCCTTGGGAATGATGGTGCTGACTGCATTTCCAGTTTCCCCAGAATAGTTCCTGAGTTGGGGAGGATCCATGCATTTTGGAGATATGTGACACTCTTCTGTTAAGAAAGACAAATTCTATGTGTTCTGCACAGTTGTTGGAATTCTGGTTCTAAGTTATTATTGATAATTGCAGTGGGAGTGATAGGTAAATAGAAAGTCATACCAGGAAGAAAAGACTGATGTTAAGTACTATACAGTGTTATGGCAGTCATTTTAAGGAGAGATAGATAGATAGATCTGAATTATATATGCCAAGCTATATGAAGAGACTTCCCAGGGTTCTTGAAGAGGCACATGCAGGGCTGCAAGAATACCTTGGTGAGACCAAGTCACAATAGAAAGAACTGCTTCTCCTTCTTTCTTCAAAACTGTAATTGTATTTTCCAGATTTGTACATTTGTTCTACAAATGGAAGTCACAAACATTTGATGGACTGGACATGATTTCTTCTAAAGTCTTTATGTGAAATTTATAATGATGTAAGAACAGGGGTTAGTTACTACCAGAACTATCCCAATGCAACCATATTGTTTTCCTATTTGGCATTGTAGTTTGTTGCCTACCTGCCTGAATATATGTCAGCTTATTCTAAGGCTGTCCACATACTTAATTTACTTAATTGTATTGAGTAAAATGCTGACTAAGTATAAGAATTTTTATTTTGGAGTTGCCTGATCTGCCTACAAAGAAAAATGAGAAATTTCTCTATTATAGAATGCCTCTAGAAGTCTTACAATTATGTTTAAAAAATAGATTATAATGTTAGATTTTGGTATATGAGAATAATTAAGGCACATTATTATTAAAGCTTAAAAGTTGTCCATGGTAAGACATTTTGTTTTTACTGTATTTTTTTCAGAATGACATATTCTCCATCCCAAGACAAACAAGAATAAAAGCCTTTTTATCCAATCACTCTTTAACACAGATCTGTTGATGATGACTAATGGCCCCTGGCTTTATCATGTGTTTATTAATTGAGGTGTGTTCTGTATGGTTTTCTGCAAAGATAAGAATATATCTCCCTGTTTCCTCTCATTTTCACATCCTTGTCCTACAGAATTTGTGAAACTATAAGGGGTTCTAGGACCACATCAGCTGAGAGCCGTAATAGAGCGATTTCTGTCCCAGATGTGAGTAATTAAGAATGACTCACTAACTGTGGCATGCAGGATTAAAAGTGTTATTATTTTCTAATTAGAAGTGATGAGGCATGGGCAAGGGTATTTGTCCACAAATGAGTCCATTGACAGCTTCATGTAATTCTCATCTCTGATTAAAATGCTTAATTGAATTCAGAGCTCAAGATGCTAAAAGCCATGATTCATTTTTGATGCTGATGGAAGAACGATATTCACTAGAGATGTGGTTATGTAGAAGGAGAAACTGTTGCTAATCGATAGGTGGGAGGTCAAGTTCATGGTGGTGAAGCCTGGCAGATCAGGAATGACACAGATGGGAATCAGTCTTTGTTCCAATACTGGGGCAGGAACATATCTTTACTTCAATTTCTACTTCTGTAATGTAGAGATAATAATATCTCAGAGCTGTTGGGGCATGAGACGAGCGGCAGTAAAATTGTGGTAGCTTAATAAGCGTTTTATTAATGGTCTCCCCAAGAGACTGTTCAACCCATCTGGACAATAAATAGCTGGACTTTATACTTGGTATATGTTTACAAGGAAAGAATCTTGATTGAATTTGAACTGTAATACTGCATCAAGGTGGAGGAAGCCACCAGGGGGGAGGGGCGTGGGGGGGATTCCGAGAGCCTATGAAACTGTAACATAGTGCAAAATAATTAATAAAAAAATAAGCGTTTTATTTACTCTTATCTCCTTGCAAATTCTTAAAATGTTTTCAATTTCATTTACTGTCTTAATGTACTACAGATAGAGGCCAAACATGGATTATTAAAAATCCTCCTTTATATATTGGCAGATACACTGAATTTTATTCCTTAAATGTGTTGGGCCCAAATTGTTTTGGACATTTTGCTTCCTCCATCTAGCCTCTCTGTATCCTTCCTTGTTCTCTCTACCTCTATGTACTTCATTTGGTCAAGAGAATATCTGTGTCCATAAGTGAAAGAGTTAGTAGGGAATAGAGCAGGTGGACAGTACCCTCCCTTGAAAGAATGATGCCCCTGTATTCCCTGGGTTCTCTGATGGTTAACTATGTGCATCAACTCTCCTGGGTCACAGGATACTTAGAGATTTGGTTAAATATTATTCAGCAAGGGTGTTTCTGGATGAAATGAACAGTTGGACTGGTATCCTGAGTAAATCAGACTATTCCTCTCTATATCATTTAATGCCTTTAATGTGGGTAGACTTGGTCCAAAGTACTATAAATCAGAATAGAATAGATGGCTAGCTAAGAAAGGATTCTTTCTCTGTGTCTGATTGTCTTCCATCTGTCACATTGCCTTTTCCTGTGTTTGGATTGAGACTCAGATAAGAATTTACATCATTAATGTACCTTGTTCTCAGACTTCAACCTGGACCATACCATGGGACTTTCTACATCTCTGGTTTTTCAACCACAGAACTTGGGGCTATTCACTGTCTATAATCATTCATGCCAGTGTCTTACAATTTCTTCCAATCTCTTTTACCTTATCTCTCTCAATATACTTAGACATCTACTTGTGTGACTTCATCTACATCCAAAGATGTATTTATATCTTTATATAGTAAAAGCACCTGCATCTATAGATGTATTAATGTTAATCTGGATTTTCCAGAGAAACAGAAACACTATCTATATCTATATTTATATCTCTCTATATGCTGTGGATTTTATTGTTCTGGAGAGCCTAGATTAACATAGATTTTGTTGCTGCAAATTTGTAAGGTGTAAATATCATAAATTTCTGAGCATGTGACATGGATTTGAACTGGGAAGAGGCTGAAAGAGATTTGAGGTGCATGCCAGAAGTATAACTGTTAAAATGATTGCTATGGTGGATTAGATGGAAATGAAAAAGTGCTGGAAACTGAGGATAGGTGATTCAAGTACTTTGGCTGAACCATGTTCAGTGTACTGTATAAGGTAGAATTTAAGTGTGATGAAATGAGATATTGATTAGAAGAGATTTCCAAGCAAAGTGTTGAACGGGTAGCTTGGTTCCTTTTGATTAGCAAATGCAAAAAAAGGAGAGTGATGAAATAAAGAAGGAATTTTTAAGCAGAATTTAAATATTTAGAAAATTCTCTGCATATCCATATTTAAGAAAGCAAATACGCTTATTATGAAGAGAATCCTGAAAATGTGGTTGAGTAACCTTTGATAAAGAGATCATGGGTGTGACTCATGAGCTTTAAGCTGTCATTTCAGCAGAAACCAGGAATAGAGATGAAATTAAGCCAGCAGAGACACTGTTTGTTTGAAGTAAAACAGGCAGAAAATGATAGTGAATCAAGGAAAGCTTTTGTATTTAGATACTGTGGAATTAGATTATGGACTGTCTGCCTGTGATTGTGAAATACTCTTCAAGAAAAGTTGAGATGGAGCTGGGCCTGTGGCATTTCAGGTTAAACCCCTGCCTGCAGCGCCAGCATCCCATATGGGTACAAGTTAAGCCATGGCAGCTCCATTTCAGATCCAGCTCCCTGATAATGGCCTGGGAAGGAAGCAGAGGAGGGCCCAAGTCCTTGAGCCCCATACCAATCTAGGACACCTAGAGGTTTGGACCGGCTCAACTCTTGCCATTGTGGCCATTTGGGGGGTGAACCAGCAGATGGATAATAACTTTCTATCTCTCCTTCTGTTCTCTTTCTCCTTTCCTCCCTCCCTTCCTCTCTGCCTTTCAAATAAATATGGACAAATCCTTTTAAAAATGAAATAACTGTGAAGAGATTTATTAAAGAAGAAAAGTTGAGAAAGACCCTGTAGGCAGTTGAAAGATCATTAGGGCTACCACTTGGGTTTGAACAGGCCACATGGCCTTTTCCCAAGGCTGTGGGTGGGGCACTTTGAAGAACATTGGGAGCAGGCTGTGCAGAGTGTTGGGGATACAACTCAAGCCTGGAAGAGCTGCAGAGGTGGGATCATTACCTTTGTGAGTCCAGAAATCAGAACCCTAAATCAGAGAGGATTATTCTTAGGATTTTTTCCCACCCAGTACTCTTTCCTTTTTCCTAATTGTTTGTCTTCTTAAATATATTTATTTATTTATTTTTATTGAAAAGTCAGATTCAGCTTCTCTTTCTGCACCTTCTTGAACACCCATAACTCTTACATTTGTCTTTTCAATAGTGTCTTTCAGTTCTTGAATACCTTTTTTTAGCTTGAACCAGCTCTGCTTCCAGCGTTTTGTTTGTTTCCCCCTGGTGACAAGAAATATCTTCCAATTCTGGGATTCTTTCTTCTGCTGCCTTCAATCTCTTTTGTAGACTCTCCACTGTACTTTAAATTTGCTCCAGTGTATTCTTTTTTTTTTTTATCTATTTTATTGTATTGTTGTTGACAATCTTTACAGAGTTAATTACAGTCAAAGGAAAAAGAAGAAAAAAAAAAAGAAAAGAAAAAAAAAGGTTCAGGGGGGTAGGGAAGTGGGCAATGCTATTATGTCAATATTGTTTCCATCATGTATATGAGGTACAGGGGGATATTGAGGGAGAAGCCCCACCCGGTTTCCCACCCACCCCAAGTCCCGGATGTGGGGCATGCTCTGAGATATGTGCTCAAGTGGTGTTAATAGTTCTCCAGTTATGAATCGCTGCCAGTTTCGCTTGATGAGGTCGTCCACTGATTGATATGGTCCATCATAAAGTCTCCGTTTGCCCCATATTTCGCCGCCAACATCCAGTGTATTCTTAATTACTGATATGTCAGCTTTCATTTGATTCATTTCCTGTGTGACTTGTTTCTTAAATTTCTTGAGCTCCCGGGCCTGATGCAGTAGCCTAGCAGCTAAAGTTCTCACCTCATAGGTGCCAGGATCCCATATGTTCACCGGTTCTAATCCTGGCAGCTCCACTTCCCATCCAGCTCCCTCTTGTGGCCTGGGAAAGCAGTTGAGGATGGCCCAAAGCCTTGGGACCCTACCCACATGGGAGACCAGGAAGAAGCTCCTGAGTCCTGGCTTTGGATTGGCTCAGCTCCGGTGATTTTGATCACTTCGGGGGTGAATCTGCGGATGGAAGATCTTTCTCTCTGTCTCCTTTCCTCTCTTTATATATCTGACTATCCAAGGAAAGTTAAAAAAATTCTTGAACTGTTGCATTATGTGATTCTCATTGTTGATAAGAAGGTTTATAACAAGTTTTTTGAATTCTGTGTCCCCCATTTTCTTGATGTCTTCCTCAGTAAACTGAGGTTGGCAAAGGCTTCTGCTGCTTTGCAGGGAAGTCTTCAGTAATATTCATTTGCCTTTGCTTCTTCTTTTGCTCTTGGCCATTGTACTTCTGGTTAGCAGATTCTTCTTCTTGGGGCAGGTTTCTAAGCTGTGTCACCAAATGCTCTACAATTCGACTTTACTTATAGTGGTTGACACACAGTTCTTTGTTTGCACTTACTTGTGCCACTTGCTCCAGTGATCTCCAGGTCTGGGTTCTTATGTTAGATTTCTACCATGCTCTCCATAGCCCCAGCTCCTGGCTCACCACTCTCCACCTCCTGTGATCCCATGCTGAGGCTGCACCATTATCTGTACGAGCTTTTTCCCACTTCCTCTCAGAGCAGTTTCCAGGATTAGGGAGACACCAGGTGCCCTGTTTAGCTAGGTTGTTGATGGTGCTGATCTTGCCAGTGCCTGTTGGCTGCTATGTTGAGGGCCACATGGACCTTTTTGACCCGTTTGATGTCAAAGTCATTACAATTTTTCATGTGGGACCAGTGCAATGTACTCAGCTCAGTGAGTTCTTGTTGAGCTCAGTATATGCACAGCTCACTGTTGTCCCTTCAGTCTTAAAGGTTTTTTCACATTGTACACAATGCCACTCCAAGAGTTCTTGATCTGCTGGCCATCAGATCTGAGGGCTACCTGGACCTGTCTTGGGTGGAAGCTGTAGGATGCCACGTTGCTGCAGTTCACTAAGCCAAAAATCAGTGCACTCCCAATTCAGTGCATGCACAGTACTGTCCCATAGCCTTTACCTCCTTACACAAAATGGTTTTCAATTCGGCTCTATGGGCCAGATTTGGCTGTGAAATCTACCCTGTTCCTGTACCACTCCTCTGGGACCTGCCACTCTGTATTTGCTCCTGGTCAGATCACACAGAGCAGCAGGATGGGCAATTCTTTGTCTGGGTTCACTTCCTGAGCTCCCAGTAAATATTGTTTCCATCTTGTTGCTGATGAAATTCCAGCTGCCAATGCAGTTCAGATCACCGCTTGCTGAATGCCACTGGGGTATTAGTCACCGCAACGCCACACTGTTGTATCCACTGCTTTCCTGTGTCTGTCAGCCTCCAGGTGCCCCTTTGCTGTCATTCTGTCCTCTCCTATTTCCTCGAATGTGCCCTCTCTGCTTCACACTGGCTAATGTTTCTCCATATGTTTAAATGTGTCCTTACCCTATTCTGCCATCTTGATTCTCCTCCCTAAGCTATAAAGGGCTGAGAATTTCCTTGTTAAGCTGGAGGGGCCATGGTATAAATGCAGAGTAATTTTTTTTGGAAATTGTATTTTAAGAAGTAGAAAGATGGAATTGTAACTCCTTATGAAGAGTGTGACTTTATGGGAAAAATCAATTGGGTGGGCAGAAAATGGAGGGGAGGGGAATCCCAAACTATACGGAATTGTATGATAAATTTCAAGAATTAAAAAAAAAGTAATAAAAAACAATTTAAACTGAAAAAAAAGAAGTAGAAAAATGGGCTAGAAACTGAGAATGGGAACAACTAAGATTTTTGATCATGAAAACTAGTGAAATTCTTCCACTACTTTCCTTCTTTTCTTTCCCCTTCCTTAACATCATTAAAGAAAAATGGGTAAATATTAACTTTCTTCTTTTTTTTGTTACTAGTGTTTTTCTCCCCATGTAGCTTCTTGCCCTAAAATTCAGGCTGTCTTATTTTAGTAGTTCTTTATATGATTGGTGCTGGTCTGCTTATAAGTCTTGTTATGGATTGATTGTATCCACTAAGAATTTCTGTACTTTAGGGACATAACCTGTAGTGACTCAAAATGTGAACCTATTCAGAAACAGTTATTACATATCTAATTAAGTTAAGGTGAGTTTATACTGTGATAGGATAAATGAAGTAGACTCCCTGATCTATTATGACAGGTATTTAGGTCTATTAAATGAGATAATGATAGCATCTATTTTGTAGGGTATTTGAGAAGGTGTGAATAATTGTTAATATACATTGATAGAAATTATTATATTGCAGAACTGGAATGATTGCAAACACCATTTTTATCCCTAGATGAGGCTCGGTCAATTTCCCTGCAGTTGTTCAAAACACCTTTATTCAGGAAAGTAAAGATCTATTTAATTTATCATCTTGCCAAATCTCCCCAAACAGTAATGGGATGCACTGATAATGTCTTTCTTTGAACTCACATCTATTAAATGAGTATATATATATATATATATATATATATATATATATATATATAACAAAAAGTTGATGAATTTTCAGTTTGATAATTTGGTAAACATTTAGGGACATTGTTGACACCATAACATATTATTTAAAATGTAGGATTATAGAAAAAATTAGCAGTCTTGGGAGGTAAGACTGCAAATAGCTTAGTTATCGGCTCTTACCTAGAGGTTTAATCATCCATTGCCATTTTGTGTGTATATTATAAGATGTTAGAATGTGTTTGAAGAGGCTTAACATTGACAACCTGTTTGCAAGATGATGAGTAATTGATACTTCTTTTATTCTTAGCAGGATTCTAATATCCAGACTTGCAGATGCTGCAGGATTTTGCTTAATTAAGAAGTATTGATTCAGGCCTGGACAGAACTGGAGATGTAGGACCCATTCGTTAAAGAACTTTGAAAGGCATGTTAATCCCTTTTTATTTTTATTAGGGATTTATTTATTTGAAAGTATAATGTTGGAGAGGGATAAGGAAGGAGGGAGAGAGAGAAGGAAAAAGAAGGAGAATGTAGGAAGGAAGGAGAGGGAGCCATTTGCTGGTTCACTGCCTAGTTGCCCACTTCTACATGGGCAATGCTAGGTGCAAGGCCCATCCAGGTCTCCCATGTGTGAGAGAGGAACCCAGGTACTTAGGCCATCTTCTACTTCCAGGTACATTGGCAGTGAACTAGCATAGCCAGGACTTGAGCTGGCTCTCAAATATAGGATGTCTGTATTCTAAGCAATAACTACACCACAATACCACCTCAAGAATGGCCCTTTCTGTAGCAAACAGGTGACTGCTAGTGGACTGTATAGTTAATAGTATACACAAGTGTATGTATGTATTGGTTTAGATGTCCAAATTGAGAAGCATTTAGCATTGGACCTAGATTGATGACATATGCCCGCCCCCAGCAGTCATTCAGTCAATGTGCAGTGGTGCTGTCAGCTCTGTGCAGTGTGGGTATTGTTTTGTCCTGTTCCGAGATGTCAAAGGGTGAAGCTAACTCTGATCCTCCCCTTTCTGATGGTGGAGGGTAACAAGAGAAATGAGGCTTTCATCGACAATGCAGTTTGTCCTGCCTGTTGGAGAGTGGCAGTTTTTGTGGGATGGAGTCCCAAATGAGCAGGCTAAGTGGAACTAATGAATGGAGAGTGCACAACTGAGAATCTATCTTGGAAAGCAAATGGGATTGCAGGTGAATCAAAGCTTGAAGACCCTGTTTTATTGCTTCATTGGGCCCTATATACCAACCAGAAATTGAAAATATGAACTTCAGAAGAATTTTGGAATGGCAGCTGCAAAACTTTGGGCTCCAGTTGCGAAGCAGAAAGCTCCAACTGAATAGACTTTTTGTGGGAAAGGTCTTGTGTGGCTGCACTGGTCATTGGTGCCTTGAAGTTAGTCTTGATAGAGAGGCAACAGAGTGGAATTTCGTTAGGAAAAAGACACCAGGATGTCAAATCTACCATTATGAGTAATGTAGCTTAAGCTTGAAAGCCATGGGTGATCTTCATCTTTGAAGGGTGATTTCAAGACTAGAGTCATTGAAGGCTTGGACTTGGATGACTGGAAAGACCACCTCATGCCACCCCCTCACTGGATATGTGAGAAGGTAGGAGTATTTACGAAGATGTCCTAGATCACACATCTGGTTATGGTCAGGTCTAGGGTATGAATTGGTGCTATTTCTTAAATCTCATTGATTGAAGAAAGGCCCAAGGGAAGTCTGGAGATGGATAGGTATGTTTATTACCTTGAATGCAGATATTGTTGTATGAGAATTTACATGTATTAAAACTTAACTGTACACTTTAAGTATTTGCGGTTTTATTTTTTGCCAGTTGTACATCAATAAAACTACTAAAAATATTTAAGGTAAGAACTAGAAAAAGTACTTAAGAATCAGGGAAATGAAAGTTTAAGTTTGAGATACAGGGGAATAGAAGTGAGTGGTTTGTTAAAGAAATAAACTGCCCATGATGTAATGCTTTAGAGTTTTCAAGACTCCTATTGTCAGATCAAGCCTTCCTATATTATAGTTTTTTTTTTCCTTGAAAATGCTGTGTGCACAAGAGAGACTACCCTCACCCCTGAAAAAATAAAGCCAACTTTTGTTTGTGAATGGAAAGGCTCTATAATTTTTCCAGTGTTGCTTTTATTTTCACAGCTAATTATTTATTCATAAATCTTGCCTCAGAGGTTTCACTTGGGTTCCCAAGCGATGAAAGCTCAAGGTCACAGGGGAAATGTCTTCAAATGCTAAGTGATCCTTCTCATACCTAGTGTTGTAAAATTTTTATTTCAGGAGGAATGTTGCTCTCGGGGGAGATGATGACTTAATTTTAGCTTCCAGATGAAATATTGACTATAGTGCTGATGAGGGGGTGGCAGACAGCACAGATCCGTGTAATGAGGGCTGCGGCTGACTTGTCTCTACTCTGGATTGGCAACCCCTGCTTAGCTGGATGACCTTAACAAAATGATAATGCAGGGGAGATGAAAGGAGGGTTGAGGAGGGTAAAGTATTTTTGAGGATTCTAGGTTGTTGCTGAGTTCTGCCTCTAGTGGAAGCAAACAAACAAAATCTAGATTCTTCTTGCACTATCTGCAAGCTATGATTTGTATGCCAAAGAAAAATTCTGCTTTCATATCTGTTGACAACAGTGACCTCAGACTTGCTGCGCTTTGTTTCTCATTATACCATTATAGACTGTGGTTCTTCAAAAGGGTGCAATCATTTATATGAGATAAAGGATTAATAGCTGAGATTCTATCCATCTCTAACAATTAATTTTAGATTAACTTTTCAAATTTGGTATTTTTGAATAATTGCGCATGGAATGACATTCAAAATATGTAACAACAAGTCTTATTCTTTTTAAAAATTTATTTATTTATTTATTTACAATCTTGACATAATTAGGGTAAAAAGGTTCAAGCACTACAGGAAGATGGGCAAGACAATCAGTTCCATATTGTTTCCTTAATATATCTGATGTAAAAGGGGATTTTAAGGGAGAAGCCCCACCCAGTCTCCGACCCACCCCAGGTTCCAGATGTGGGACATGCTCTGAGGTTCTTGCTCAAGTGGTTTTGATAGTTCAGCAGTTCTGAATTGCTTCCACTCTCACCACTCCAAGCACCACGCGGTCGTTGGAGAATCCACTGATTGACATAGTCCATCGTAGAGTCTCTGTTTGCCCAGTATTATCATTGCCAACATATAGCTGAGGTGGTTGATTGACTTGTTCTGTCCTCTGTCTTTTGATGGTTAGGGTTCTGAGTCCGGAAGCTCGATGGGGGGGATCCCCAAAGAAACTTTGTGTGAGGTGTTCCCAGACCAGATTCAGCAACAAGTCTTATTCTTTGAACAGTATCTTCCTCTTTCTTCCAGTTCCCACCTACAGAGGCAGTCAGTTGCTAATTTTACTGGAATTCTTCCAAAAACATTCTATGTTTATCAACTTACACATGTATAAATCTCTAAAAAAGCAATTAATAAATGCAAATTACCAATTTTTCTTGAGGTTATTCCTTTTAGGTAAAAATATTGTTCTAGTGTTACATGTTGTTAGAGGCCCCAACATTTTGTGGTAGAAATTGTTCTGAAACTTGGTCTTTAATTTCTTTTCTATTCCCTTCCTACAATCCCTAATTATTTAGTTTCTGAAATACTTAGTGACAAGAAAGACATTCCAAATTGATTATTTTGTGAGCTAGGGTATTGGACATGTTTTTGTGACAAGTAAATCCCAAGGTGTAATTGCTTAAAGGAGGCAAAAGTTGATACCTCCATTGTATCACAGTTCAAAGAGAAGAGGTCTAGGCTGTCAGGATTCAATGTTGTCCTCTATTTAGAGCATCCATTCTGAGTCTAAGGCAGGCCATCAATTCTCAAGACAAGAAAGTCAATGCACATTTCTTTTTAGGGGCCTGACCTGTAAGTGACACATATCATTTCTACTCACAACCTGTAGGCCAGAGTGTATTCATATAGCCACACAGGCAGCCCAGCTAAGACTCAGGTATTCTATTATTCAGGAAGAGAGGGTGGAATTTGTTTTGGGCAGCAGTGTTGTTATACTTAGATGATTTCAGTTGGATTTTGGATGTAGAAACCTGCTAATCCATAGAAAGAATTCTTCCGGCCTCCCCGTCAAAAGCCCAGGGTGGTATCTTTATGGCCTGTCTCTAGGACTATTTCTTACCCCAGGTAGAAAAGGAAATAATTTAAGAAGCTGAAAGTTTTTTCTAAATGAAATTTCAGGATAATTCAGTGCTGTGACAACGAAAATATTACTGCCATTTCTACATGGAACATACTTGGTGGCCTTCAATGGAGAAAGGAAATTACATATTAGTGGGTGAGACAGATGAAACTGAATAGTAAATTATAGAACTCATTTGAAAAATGCTGCAAGAATAAACAATGAGGAAGGACAAAAGCTGATACTGGGTAGAAGTGATAGGGATTGTTGTAATTTTGAAAGGGCATTCTGGAAAAGCCTCTCTGAGAAAGTGATATATTTATAAAGATCTCTAGGATGTGAGCTATGAATCAATTTGGTGTTTAGAGGAAGTGCATCTGGTTCTAGAAGAAGAAAAGGGAGTCTAATATTTTTACAATGGGAAACATGTAATGTAGGGTATACGGGGCCATTGTAGAGACTTTAACCATCATGTAGTGTGAGATGACAGAGTGTTAGAGGGTTTTGCCAAGGTAGAACATGATCTGACTTACTTTCAAGCCTCCTAGTGGCAGTTACTGTAGCCCCTTTCCCTCTTACCTAATCTTTCAGTTACCTATTAGCCAGAGTCTGAAAATATTGAAAGGAAAACTCCAGAGACAAAAAAAATGACTTAAATTGCACACCATCATGAGTAATGTGATAATGTTTCACACAGTCCTACTCTTTTCCACCTCGGACATAGATCATCTCTTTATTCAGTAAATATGCTAATACTCTTCCACTGACTATTTGGTAGCTGCCTTAATTATTAGATGAGCTTGTATTGTATTGAAAGAGAGACCACATTCATACAACTTTTATTATAGTATAGTATAATTTTATTTTTGTATTGCTATTACTGTCAGTTACTATGCATAATATATAAGTTAAATTTTATTTTAGGCATTATGAACATGTATTATATATATATGTATATATATATATGTGTATATATATGTATTATATATATGTATATATATGTGTATATATATATATAGTATTTGATACTCTGCAGTTTCAGGCATCCACTGGGGTTCTTGCAATGGATCCCTCATGGATAAGGAGGTGCCTACTACTTGTTGAAAGACCCTGGGAAGACCAAGGCCAATATAGTTATTTAGGTGAAGGATGATGATGACTTGGTTGAAGAGCAGCGGTAAGAACATTTCATTCAATTGTATTTTGCAGTGGAGCCTTGAGCATCATGAAGTATTAGATATGACAGATCAGAGAAAGAGAGGGATCAAGGTTTACACTAGGGTTTTTACTTGTATTACTAGAGATAGGGTTGTAATTTACTGGGAAGGAGAAGATACAAGGATAGCAGGCTTTGGAAGAGGATCTGTTACGTTACATGTTAGGCTTACAATAGGCATTGGGCATCCAGGAGCTATGATTTGAAACCCTGAACGTACCTCTGGCTTTAGTCAGGCATCTATCTTGAATTTTTTTTTTTTTGGCCCTGAGACTTTTACCTTGGTACTGCCCTCAGAATCCCTTCTTCACTTCTCCTCTTATCCATACATCAACAGCTTTATTTTTATGAGTATTCTGTGAAGTCACTGAGATTATCTCTCCCTGTGTATTGTCTGTCAGGTTATGATCCATGAAATGGCAAGCACTAAGACTGTAACCTTATTTTCATAGCCTCTCCCAAGTTCTTTGTGTGTGAGCTGAGTGTGTGTGTATGTGTGTGTGTGTGTGTTAGAGAATGCCTTTGACCAACAGTATTCTCAATCTCAGAACATTGCGTAGACATGTGGCCTGACTGTGTAGCACATTTTGCATGACCAGGTCACTTCAATTATTGACCCAAGATAAAGGTTGAAAAACATAACCAGATACACATAAAAGACAAGTTAGCTGGCTCCTCTAATCCAACAAAAGATCTCAGGTACCTCTTCAATGGGTGGAAATAAAGGGCACAACATTTCAGGCCAACTTCCACAGAAAGCACCTAGGCCTGGACACTCTGAAGTAGAAATGAACAACCAGCAGGCCTTAGACTTTTTACATAGATGGCAACGAAGAGCCCTGTGAGGACAGGAGGACTGTGTCATCTCTTATACAATAAGCACACAACACCTCAATGGCATTTGTCCTCTTCCCCAATGCCCTTGTGGTGGCATCAAGAGACCATCTCTCTCCATGCCTTGAACTAATGTAGTCTGACAGTGAGGAGAGGTATAGGCTCTCCTCCCCATCCTCCACCATGACAAATCTTTCTCACCCGCACCTCCCCACTCTATTGCTACCAGTGGCCCACACAGGTTTGAAATCCCCATCCCTTCACATCTGCAATGAAGATTCAAAATTAATTTTCAAAAAAGATAAATAAGTCTAGTACAAAATTTTTCTTTTTTCTTTTTTTTTTGTAGTACAAAATTTTTCATTGCAACTTGATGTGTTCACAGTGATCAGTCGCCTGCAGTTCTTTTCATGTATGTTCAGTGTGGACATGATGGTGGTTTGAAGTGATCATTTTGTCACCTTCATTTTTGACAATTAGTATTAGCTCTAAATGGTGCAAGTATAAAATCATCGTGAATTTGGGTGGATATGTGCTCTGGGGTCACAGAAGTAATGGAAAGAAAACTCTGGAGCAGTTTCCCAGACCAAAGAGTTCGAGCCAGAAGGAAAAAATCAATGTATTGCTCCCTTTATTTAGGAAGTCTTTTTATGAAAAAAAACTAGCAGGTAAAGCAAGCAACTGACAGTGTAAAATTTGTATGCTAAGTAAAGGGTAATGTATTCCAGTGTATTATCTTCTACGTTAGCATTGAGAGTGAATTATAAATGACTTCCATTGGTTATGGAGGTGCAATGATTATAAAAAAGTTGAGGCCACTATATCCACGGGGAAAAAAACTTTTGATATTTCTGCAAGATAAGAAAGCTGCTCGGTGTCATAATTTTAAAGAGGCAGACTTTCTTATTTTTTATTTATTTATTTTTTTTTATTTTTATTGGTGGGACTGTGAGATAAAAAAAAGTGTATTGAGAATGTCATCCACCAGACTGAGCCTTCCAATAGTTTTTTTTTTTTACTTTTTTTTATTAATTATTATGCATTATGTGACATTTTCATAGCCTCTGGGAATCCCCCCACCCCTCCCCACGCCCCTCCCCCCTGGTGGATTCCTCCACCTTGGTGCAGTATTACAGTTCAAATTCAATCAAGATTCTTTCCTTGCAAACATATACCAAACATAGAGTCCAGCTACTTATTGTCCAAATGGGTTGAACAGTTTCTTGGGGAGACCGTTTCTGGTCCAAAGTTAGAGCTGGTAGAATATCATCCCAGTCAATTAAGAGTCCCAATATGACATTAACAGCAATTTGTAACATTATGGAATTGACATGGTTTTGTGTAACCAGTATGTTAAAAAAAAAACCAAAAAACAAGTTCTTAACCACAACCTATGATTTGCTCATTGACATTTCAATTTTAGTTTGTATACAGGACCGGCTGCTATATACCTTAAAATGGCTATAAGGTACCATTCAGCTGTCTCGTGTCTATTTCATTTTAGTATTTAGCCATTTGTTGTGTTGAAGTATAATTTTACTGATCTTGGCAGATTTTAGGATAATCTAGACTGGCTTGTAACTCTAACAAGACATTTGTCAACAATTAAGGTGCAGAACATTTTTTTGGGGTGGGGGTGTGCAGAAAAGTCCCCAACACCACGGTGAAGAGTGACTAATCTTCGTGTCCCACCCAGCGAGGCATGAGCAAATCCATGCCAGCTCTTTCCTGTCAGATTCCAAGCTCTACTTTTTGTTGTTGGTTTATTTATTTTAGTTTTTTTTAGTTTGTATGATTGTTTGTTTGCTATGAGGGGTTTTCGGAGTGATCCTGATGGTCATTGCAAGGGAGGGTGGGGGTCCAGAGGTGGAGCCAGGCTCGGACCAGAGAAAGCTTTCCTCCCTGATCCCGAAGGACGTTTATTGTTCTTCTGTTTCTGCGGACCGCTCAGGGCTTCTGGTTGTCTTTCCGATGACGTTGGTTTCTGCACGGTAGTGTTTGGACTTCTTCCATCCCCAGCGGAAGCTCCGGTTGGGGGTGGGTGACCTCAGAGTACTCGGCCTCCGAGGGCACTCCAATTCCCTGTGTCCTCCTTGGCAGTTGGGATATAGTCCTTGTTGCTCGTGTTAATAGTTTGTGGTGAAGGTCTGGGAGTCTTCATGGTTGGGATCCAGGCTTTCTCCTTGCCACCTGCTCCACCCTGGAGTGCCCCCCTGCTCCACGCACATGACCTCCTGTTAAGAGGTTGTCAGGATCACACCCGATTCCCCCCTCAAGCATTGGCATAGTAGTTTTACTATTGTTTAGTGCCGCTTTGAATCTGTTGTCTATGAATTACCAGATTTGATCTTGATAGGCTATATTGTACTTTTTCCTCACTCTTTTTATGGTCCTGAAAGGCTTCCCTGCACTCCCCCCCATTACGGATTAACATAGCGTATTGAGGGTATAGTAGGTTTTACAGTTTTTCGATGTAGATCTTAAGTATTCTGACATTAATTGTTGGTTTATAGATTATATCGCATTATCTTATTGTATTGGATACAGATTGTTAGAGATTGCACTAATATTACAATATACAGGTACTATCTTTCAGGTTGTCATCTTTTCATCTCAAATTAAGGCAAACATGTGGTATTTAACCTTTTGGGATTGGTTCATTTCTCTTAGCATGATGGATTCCAGTCGGGCCCATTTGTCCACAAAGAACTGCATTTCATTTTTTTTAATAGCTGAGTAGTATTCCATAGAGTAGATGAACCATAGCTTCCTTATCCAGTCTTCTATTGATGGGCATTTTGGTTGCTTCCAGGTTTTTGCGATTGAAGATTGTGCTGCTATGAACATAGGCGTGCATGTTGGTTTCTTGAGTAGCAGATGTTTTGGATATATCCCTAGGAGTGCTATTGCTGGATCATATGGCATGTTGATTTTCAGTTGTTTGAGTATTCGCCAAACTGATTCCCATAGAGGCTGTACCAGTCTGCAGTCCCACCAGCAGTGGAGTAGGGTTCCCTTTTCCCCACATCCTCGCCAACAAGTGTTGGTGATATTATGTATGTGTGCCATCCTTACTGGAGTTAGGTGGTACCTCAAGGTTGTCTTCATTTGGATTTCCCTTATTGCCAGGGAACTTGAGCATTTTTTCATATGCTTGTTTGCCATTTGGGTTAGTTCCTTTGTGAAATGTCTGCCCATTTCCTGTGCCCATTTCTTGAGTGGCTTGTTTGTTTTGACATTTTGGTTGTTTTGTAGTTCTTTGTATATTCTGGAAATTAGCCCTCTGTCACCTATGTCATGCGCGAAGATCTTCTCCCATTCTGTGGGTTATTTTTTTACTTTGTTGATTGTTTCTCTAGCTGTACAGAAGCTTCTTAGTTTGATGAGGTCCCAATTGTTTATTTTGGTCTCGATTTCTACTGCTTTTGGAGTCTTTTTTAGGAAGTGAGGGCCTACTCCTAAGTGTTGCAGTGTGTTTCCAACATTTTCTTCCAAAAGTTTGAAGGTTTCTGGATGTAGGTTTAGGTCTTTTATCCATTTAGATTTGATCTTGGTGTATGGTGAGAGATGTGGGTCTATCTTTTTGTTTCTGGAGGCTATCAACCAGTTGTCCCAACAGCATTTATTGAAGAGACCTTCCCATTTGCTTGGATTGTTGTCTGTCTTTTTGTCAAAGATTAATTGACTGTATCTGTGTGGGTTTCCTTCTGGTGTTTCTATTCTGCTCCATTGATCTTCCTCTCTATCTTTGTGCCAGTACCACGCTGTTTTGATAACCACTGCCCTATAGTATGTCCAGAGGTCTGGAACTGTGATTCCCCCTGCTAACTTCCTGTTCTTCAGGATGGTTCTGGCTATTCGTGGTTTTTTGTGTTTCCAGATGAACCTTTGGATCATTGTTTCCAGTTCCATGAAGAATGTTTTGGGCAGTTTGATTGGAATTGCGTTGAATGTATATATCACCTTTGGCAATATAGACATTTTAATGATATTGATTTTACCTATCCAGGAGCATGGGATGTTACTCCATCTTTTGAGGTCTTGTTCAATTTCTTTTTTAAGTGGTTTGTAGTTTTCCTCAAATTGGTCTCCTACATTTTTGGTTAGATTTATTCCCAGATACTTCATACTTTTCTCTGTTATTTTGAATGGTATTTTGCTGGTTAGATCTTTTTCCATCTTGGGGCTGTTTGCATACACTATGGCTCTTGATTTTTGTTCATTAATTTTGTACCCTGCCACTCTACCGAACTCTCGTATAAGTTCTAGGAGTCTCTGTGTTGAGCCTCTTGGCTCTTCCATATAAAGAATCATGTCATCTGCGTATAGTGAAAGTTTGACTTCTTCATTTCCAATTTGGATTCCTTTGATTTCTTTTTCTTGTCTTATGGCCTCAGCAAGTACCTCTAGGACTATGTTGAATAGCAGTGGAGAAAGTGGACATCCCTGTCTTGTTCTAGATCTTAGTGGGAAGGGTTTCAGTTTTTCTCCATTCAGTATGATGCTGGTGTTGGGTTTTTCATATATTGCTTTGATTATGTTGTGGATTTTTCCATCTATGCCTACCTTGATTTGGGTTTTTAGTAGGAAGTGGTGTTGGATTTTGTCGAAAGCTTTTTCTGTGTCTATTGATACTATCATGTGATTCTTGTTTTTCAGTTTTTGGATGTGGTGTATCACATTTATGGATTTCCTTATGTTGAACCACCCCTGCATTCCAGGGATGAATCCTACTTGATCTGGATGAATGATCTGTCTGATGTGTTTTTGAATTCTATTGGCTAGGATTTTGTTGAGTATCTTAGCATCAATGTTCATCAGAGAGATAGATCTGTAGTTTTCCTTCTCTGTAAGATCTCTGTCCGGTTTTGGGATTAAGGTAATGTTGGCTTCATAGAATGAGTTTGGAAGGGTCGCTTCCTTTTCTATTGTATTGAAGAGTTTGTAGAGGATTGGGGTCAGTTCTGTTCGGAATGTTTTGTAGAATTCTGTAGTGAAGCCGTCTGGGCCTGGGCTTTTCTTTGTTGGGAGGTCTTTAATCACTGATTCAATCTCTGCTTCAGTTATGGACTTTTCAGGTCGTTTGTTGCCTCTGGGCTAAGTTTTGGCAGGTGGTAGAAGTCTAAGAACTTTTCCATTTCTTGGTGGTCTTCTGATTGGTTGGAGTATAGTGCTTTGTAGTAATTTCTAATTATGGCCTTAATGGTTGCAGTGTCTGTTGTTATGTTGCCTTTTTCATCTTTGATGCTGTTAATTCTTGCTTTCTCTTGTTTTTTTCTTTGTCAGTCGGGCCAGCGGGGTGTCTATTTTGTTTATCTTTTCAAAAAACCAGCTTTTTGATTCATTGATTTTGTGTATAGTTTTTTTTGTTTCTATCTGATTAATTTCCTCCCTTGTTTTGATGATTTCTTGCTTCCTGTTGTATGTGGGGCTCTTCTGCTGCTGTTTTTCCAATTCCTGGAGGTGTGTGTTTAGTTCCTGTATTTGGCGCCTCTCTTGGGCCTTGACATGGGTTCCAATTGCGATGAATTTACCCCACAGCACTGCTTTGGCCGTGTCCCATAAGATTTGGAATGTTGTGTCAGAGTTTTCATTGGTTTCCAAAAATTTTTTGATCTCATCTTTAATTTCTTCTCTGATCCATTGTTCATTTAATAGCATATTGTTTAGCCTCCAAGAGTTTCTGTATTTCCTGGGGCATTTTGAATTGCTGATTTCCAATTTCATTCCATGGTGGTCTGAGAGGGTACATGGTATGATTCCTATCTTTTTGAAGTTATTTAGGTTTGCTTTGTGTCCTATCATGTGGTCAATCCTGGAGAAGGTGCCATGTACTGCTGAAAAAAATGTATAATCTGTGGCCTTGGGGTAAAAAGTTCTATAAATGTCTACCAAGTCCAGTTGTTCTAATGTTTGTACGAGCTCTGTTGTTTCTTTGTTGAGTTTTTGTTTTGTTGATCTGTCTGTTGTTGTTAGCGGGGTGTTAAGGTCTCCCACTATTATTGTGTGCATATCAATGTCTCCTCTTAAGTCTGTAAGTAATTGCTTCACGTAGCTAGGCGCGTTGGAATTTGGTGCATATATATTCACAATGGTGATTACTTCCTGATGTATCAGTCCCCTCACCAATAAATAGCGACCTTCCCTGTCTTTTTTGATGTCTGTCAGCTTGAAGTTTATGTCATCCGAAATTAGAATAGCTACCCCAGCCTTTTTTTCTCATCCACTGGCATGAAATATCTTTTTCCATCCCTTTACTTTCAGTTTCTTAGAGGCTTTTCTGGTTAGATGTGTCTCTTGTAGGCAACAGATTGATGGGTTCTGTTTCATGATCCAGTCTGTTAATCTGTGTCTTTTGATTGGTGAGTTTAGGCCATTTGTGTTTAGAGATAATATTGAGAGAAATTGATTTTGAGCTGCCATGAGTGTGTGTAAGTGTGCAAGTGTGTATTTGCGACTATTAGAGTCTCTGCCTGGTTGACTGTCCTCTTATGAATATTAGTGCGGAGGTCTTCCCATTTGCCATCTTTGATTTTGGTTTTCATTTTTTCTCTCTGGGTTTAGCACCTTCCTGAGGACGTTGTCTAGGGCCGGTTTCGTGCTAGTGTATTCTTCTAGTTTCTCTTTGCTGTTGAAATATTTAATTTCATTCTCAAATATAAATGAGAGTTTTGCCGGGTACATTATTCTTGGTTGGCAGTTGTTTTGTTTCAGGATTTGAAAGGTTTTACCCCACTCTCTTCTTGCCTGGAGTGTTTCTTCTGAGAGATCTGCTGTGATTCTGATTTGCCTTCCTCTGAAAGTAATCTTGTCCTTTTTTCTTACTTGTCTTAGAATTGTTTCTTTGTATTCGCTTGAAGGCAGTTTGAGGACCACATGTCTGGGTGAGGATCGCTTTGGGTCGACTCTATTGGGGGTTCTCTGACCTTCCTGGATTTGTGCTGGATTTATATTTCCGGTGTTCTGGAAGTTCTCCTGTATTATTTCATTGAAGACCCGTTGCAAGCCTATCTCCTTTTCCATTCCCTCTGGAAGGCCTATTATTCTAATATTTGATTTTTTGAGGTTGTCTTTCATTTCCTGTATGGACCTATTGGCTTTCTCCAGATTTGTCTCCAACT
The DNA here is from genome assembly GCF_030435755.1 of Ochotona princeps. Taxonomy (NCBI): domain Eukaryota; kingdom Metazoa; phylum Chordata; class Mammalia; order Lagomorpha; family Ochotonidae; genus Ochotona; species Ochotona princeps. The sequence goes on along the minus strand of NC_080841.1, from coordinate 29,437,253 downwards.
GTTTGATGAACTGCTGCCTTTCATTCTGAATGTCTTCCAATTCTGATATTCTGTCCTCTGCTGTGTTCATTCTGTTGGTTAAGCTTTCAATTTTGTGTTCTATATCGAGGATTCCCTTTTTGACTTGATTTATTTCTGCAATGATATGGTTTTCGAATACCTTGGACTCTTCCCAGCGCTTCTCGCTGTCTCTGATGAATCTCATCACTAGTTTCTTAAATTCCTTCTCTGGTAATTCCTCTATGTCATCATCTTGCATCTCATGTATTAAGATTAGTTTTTGGTTGTTTTGGGGGGAAATGCTTGATCTTCCTTCTGGGTCATTACCTTTTCTGATATTTCTCCTCATTGTGTTGTTGTTTCTTGCCATTTTGGGATTTTAGCCTCTGACTTGCTTGTCCGGAGCCATTGCCCCGGTGCTGTAGCTTATAGGAAGTGTGACCCAGCAACTGCTGTATGGAGTGTTGGCCTAAGTATAGCTAAGCACAGCAGGAGGTTCCAGCTGCTTGTTGTTCAGAGTTTGCGGACCACAGCCCCGAGCTGGGTCAGGAGACTCTATGTCCCAGCCCTAGTGCCAGGCCTTCCCTCTGCAGCTCCCACTCAAAGTTGTTGCCTCACTGGAAGCCACACTGCTCCACGCCTCCGTCTGAGTTCGTTGACTCTGCTGAGCTGTGTTTTGCCTCTTGGGCTCAGAGCCTCTGGGCCACCTCAGGACCGACTTTCTTATTTTTAATCTGGTATTTTTGGTATTTTGGTATTGACCCTAAAATTTCCATGAAAGAGATTATAGCATGATTTTCAAAGGCAGATGAGATCAAAGGCAAGAACAAAAGTGAGAATCTTGGAGGAGCAGAGTTTCTATAGATTGTAATGATATGTTTCATAATTTAACAACTATCCCATAACTCACACTCTTGATATGTAAAAAATGCAAAAAAATCACCAAGCATTTTTTGTGTGTTTTGACAGAATATTTATTTTATTTTCCATGCATAAGGATCCTTAGATAGGAAATTCATAGATTTGACATCCATTCCTTTAACTGATGTATAATTTAAATTCAATTATGGTTTTATAGAAAATTTTGTTGGCATGATGACTGACAAAATATTAAAATGCTTTTTGAAACTAAAATACTATGCTACTTTCTTCATTTAGAATAAAGATTTGACATAAATGTCTTAGGCTTACTGACGTTCCTTTTAAAGTCGTTGTTATCCTGCTGTTGGCATAGCTGTGTAATGCTGGCTTGTCTACCACCAGTGTTATTAAAGCACAACACAGCAACAGTTTAGTTAGATACAGCGTGGTACCAGCGAGAAGCACTGTGATCAATCCAATCTTGATCTAATTCCTTAATAAGCACAAAGCTTGCTCATTTGTCATGTTGAGAATGTTAATGTTGAAAATATGATGTGCCTTTGAAGTGTGCATTTAAACATTTAAAATAATGACTCACTCTTTTGCAAATAACTGTTACAATTGAAGAATGACAACATTTTAAGTATAACAGTGTTTTGCTATGTTTTTTCAAGCTACAAAAATATAATAAAAGACAAACTTTGTCATTTTTTTCTGGGTGATAGTCTTGTATTTGTTGGCATGTAATTTTATGTCTGCTGAATGTCATGAATTTCTAGTTGTTCATCTTTGTTTTTTGTTCCAGTTTATCTTTCTAGTACTTCTTCATTTCATCTGCTAGTTCACTCTGCAAATGCTTGCAACATTTGTGGTTGGAGCATGTTAAAGCCAGGAGACTGCAACTCCATTTAGGTCTCAGCTGTGGATGGCAGGGACCCAAGTACTTGGGGCATAATTTATTGTCTCTCATGTACATTAGCAGGAAAGTGGATCAGATGTGAAGTCATCAGGCATGAACTAGCACTCCAGTTTAGCATGAGGATGTCTAAAACACTTGCCATTTTCTTCCCTATATCCTTCTTTCTGAAGGAGGAGCTCTCTGCTGTCACCTGCACGAACTGGTCTCTAGTTGGTTTTCAAATTTCAATTGCTGTTTCAGGTAGGCCATTCTGGTGAGAAGTTTCACTACCCCTCCCTTGGTCAACTCCTACTAGCACTGTAACACTCAGCTTGGCACCACTTCACCAGGAAGTCCCCTCTGGTATTCCTTGGATCCCATACCGATCTCTGGGATTAACCATAACCATATCACATTATATTTAACTGCCTATGTAATTTTGTCTTTAGGTTGTGAGCTGCTTTTGTCAGGGATTCAGTATTTTTAAATATAACACCTAGCCCAGTGTTTGTATGCTTGACATGTTGGTCATTTGTTAATCCACAAATGATTTATGTGTGAGTAAAATAATGATTGAGTATTTGTCTACTTTTTGACTGTATGGTTCTATACTTGCATTTCCTTTAGTCAATAAAACTTCTCCTTAATTCAACACATACAGCAAGCCCAGGAAATACTGATTCTGTTCTCTTCACATTTCCAGATTATGAAGTGTAAGATAGGAAGAAGCTGTCTCACATTTCCAGGCTATAGGTTTTACATCTCCTACATTTCATCTTAGCTCACTTTCAGTCAGCAATGTTGTTATATTGTGAATTTGGCAGGAGCTGAGTCCTTTGATTGATGTCTGTCACTTAATAGAAAATTTGTTCATCTGAGTGCTGAAGTGTCGTCTTGAAGCTCCTGTTTACTGAAGCACTGGGAGCCTTTTTAAAAATTCTACTTGATGTTCCCTTTGAGCTTCTTAGTGCTTCTGTTGTTGAAGCGCATATTTAAAAGAAGAAAGCAAATTGTCTTAAGACTGTTGCCCATGCTCTTGTTATTTCTATTATTTAGGGGTCTTCTGTCTTGCTTGCAAAGAAGTCAGCATGCTCAGCAAAAATTAAGTATTCCTGTATGTAATAACAGTATAAAAAGCAGCATTGGTTCCCACCGTCTTTTCTTCTGCATTCATGCATCACCTGAGCAATCCAGATTCTCATCTCTGCTCTGTCATCCGTTGCAGGTCACGAACACACAGTGGCTTATTGCAAAGAGGCAATTTATCTTAATTTTATTACTCCTCTTACTCTTAATTTTATTACACTCCAAATTAATCTACAAAGACTTCTCTGATTATAACAGGACATTTACAGTATTCTATTTCTTTTTCAAATCTTGATCATAAAGGAGTTATTTTTTAGATGACACATTTAAGTGGTCCAGAATATACTTGCTAATACTCATTAGTAATTATTGAAATTGTGTTCCGCTTGTCTTCCTAATTATGCCACAAACTCCAGAAACAGGCTCTGTGCCATATATATCTTCTGAATCACTGCCAAGCCCATAGTTAATATTTGGATGAATAATCTTTTGATATTGTGACTTAAAGTTCATTTTCACCAAATATTATTTTGAAAATAAATATATGTGGTGTGTATTAGATTTCACTTTTCTCATCTATCTGACTTGTGCATTTATAAGGATTGTTTATTTTCACCCTATTTGAAAAGTAGGGAGGAAAAGATGGAAGGAGGGAAGTGGGAGAGGACACACAGACACACACAGACGCGGAAAGAGAGAGAAAGAGAGAGAGAGAGAATATTCCGTGTGCTAGTGTACTCCCCAGATGCCTGTGGCAGATAGCTTTAATACATCACCTGCTGCTCCCCAGGGTATGCATCAGCAGAAAGCTGGATAGGAAGCAGGGGAGCTGGGGCTTGAACTAGGCACTCTGATATGGGATATGGTTGAACTTCTCATATTCTTCTAGAATTCCTGTTGAGTTTCTAGGCACTGCAATTGTTCCAGTGTGTGTGTAACTTTGACCATTGTTTGCTGGATATTCGCTCTTTCTTGTTTCTGCCATGCTGATTGACAAATGGCTGCTGTCTTCTGCTCTGTTGGTGGTGGCAATGTAAGTTCTGTCATGAGAGGGGAACTTGAAGTAGTGTGCTTTGACTGGTTTACCTGTGGTGGTTAATGTGGAGATGAACAGCAAACTTCCTAGCAAAGTGTATTAGGAACTTGAGGCAAGATTTTCCCTGTACATTTTTTTTTTTTACAATATTTAGATGTCTTCTGGGTCTGAGATTATTTTTCATGGGAATATCTAAAGCTATAAGTTCATTTGTTAAAGTTGATTTGTGATTGTCAAATTTTTCTTTTGTGCTTTTGTGTGTACATGAAAGTTTTCTAGGTTGGACTTTTTAAGGGAGTAGGTTCATCCAAGTTTTTGGTTTTAGATTGTAATATCTCCTGTTTATTTCCTTTATCGTTGCTGTTGATTTTCTTTCTTGTTTTACATATGCTTTATCATTTATTTTTATTGTTTCCTTTTTTTTCGTTGGTGGAGGTATTCAGAGCTGTGAATTTCCTGTGATTGTTGCTTTTATGCCCTCATAGGTTGACACTGCTGATTTTGTTATATTGTTTTTTTTTGTAAATTCCGTACTTGCTGTTTATGATTCTACTTTGCCCAAGAGCTAGTGACCTGGAAGGGCCTCATCCTTTATCTTTATGTTCTACTTTTTTTGTAAAATGACCAACGAACACTTCTGATGGTATTTCTTACTGTATGGGATCTGTAGATAGTTTTTTCTCTGAATTCATATGTGTGATTAATGGTTATTCCACATGCAGTTGATTAGAAAGCATGTTCTCTATCATCAAAGTATGTTTGATATGTGTACAAAAGTGAACCTTGTGTTTTTTAGATGTTCTGTAACTACCTTTTTGATTTACTTAACATGCTGTTCTAAGATTCATATGTTAATGTATGCTATTATTAGCATGTTTCCGCTTATTTCACCATGAATCCTCCTTCATTGTGAATTTATATACATGGTTGCTGGGTTATTTGGTTTTCAAGGTATTTATAACTGTTCCCTCCTCATTGTGGAATGTGACTTAATCACTATGAAAAGACCTTCATCTCAGTGAGAGATTTCTGGCTTGCCATCTCCTTTGGTTTTAGGATTGTAACATCTGTTTCTTTTAGCTCATACACTTACCCATTTTCTTTTTTCAAAAAAACATTTATTCATTTTTATTTGAGAGATAGATAGATAGATAGATAGATAGAGATCTTCATACTGCTGGTTCACTCCCCAAGTAGGTGCAATGAATGGTCAGATCTGAGTTGATCCAAAGCCAGGAAACAGGAACTTGTTCTGGTTCTCTCAGGTGGGTGCAGAGGGCCCCAAGGCCTGAACTGGAAGTGGAGCAACTGGAAAATGAACATCACCTGTGTGGGATCCTAGCACTACCTAGTGCATTTCCTTTTTACTTGATCATTTCAAATTGCTAATCTTTTTTTTTTTTCTTTTTTGACACCATTCCTAGAGGTACTGCTATACCAAGAGTGGATGGATAGAGGACATATCATATATTAAACTGAAAAGAGCAGACACTACGCTTAATCTTAGCCAAAAGTCTGAGAAATGATGAACTACTCATCTTAATTATATCTCTTATACATAGCAAAGAATCACATGTTTTATGTAATCATTTGGATATTGTTATTGATATTTAAGTTAAGCCTTTTCACATTTATTGATGTCTCTGTCATGTTTAGTTTCATTTCTGTTCTAGTACATGGTAATGATCAGGTTATGCTATTATGCTGTCTTTTCACTACTTGATATACCTGCTTTGATTTTGTTTAATTTTTGTTTTGGTACTAAGTTGGTACTTTGTAGTAATGCACACTTTATGTTGATGTCCATCGTTCTACTCTTACTGAAATTTTTATTTCTGTCACTTTTGAATGGTGTTTTTAGACTCCCACGAAATGCCTACACAGCTGTTAATGATATTATTTTATTTTCTGCTTTTTCCCTTCTCCTTTCACTTTTCTAGTTGCAATGATTTGCCTTTGTCAGAGTATAAAACATTTACATATGATTGCCTAGCACATAACATGTCCCTGTATGGTTTTTCCTCTGCAATGGAATAGATAAATGTTTATTTGTCCACTTTAGACATGTGCTCCATCATTTTTTGACTGGATGAAGCTTGTTTTTTTTGCTAGATTTTTTAGAAAGGGCCTGGGCATATTATTTTCTTCACTCTGATAGTTCAAAACTGCTTTTCAGTGAAAGAGCACAAGTTTGGTAAGCTATCTTTAATTTTTTTCTTTCAGTTTGATAACATGCTGTTCCACTGCTGTTTTGCTTTGGAAGTTGTTTTGCAGAAGGTTAAGGTCAATCATTTGTTCTTTGCTTTTGAAAATTATTCTTTATTCTGTCATTTTGCATGGAGGCCTCAAATAATGTTTATCTTGCTCTTTAAAGTCGAATAATTTTGTAAGGACAAGATGACAATTGATAATTTTATGCTAGACTCTCAATTTGTGGATTCAGATCTTTATGGAAAGATTTGTTGGATTACCATATTAAGTAGTAGTAACTTCTTTTACCTTTTTGAGGGAATTCATACCATGAATGTTTGTTTTTCTTCATTTTCAGTGACTTTATTTCTGACCTTTTATATTTATCCAATTTTCACTCTTTCTTCTTGATTTTATGCCTTTGTTCAGTGCTTCTTATAACGTGCTCATTCAAGACTATCCTGTTTTGCGTTTCTTATAATTCAGTCTTGTTTTCTGATATGATCTTCTGCTTTTCTATTTCTATTTAATTGAGTGATTCATTGTGCACAGAATGATTTGGATGTAGAAACCTTGGGACACAGGGAATTTTTTCATTATTTTCTAAGTCCTTGGCTTTTTTAGGCTGGTAAAACCCTTGTTGAAATATTTTAACTTGCTAGATATGAGTATGTGATTTCCTCCAATAATATCTGTCTTACAGGCTTGTAATAGATATTAAAGGAATCAGTAATTGTAAAGCACTAAGAATATGGTTTGGGAGGCTCTTTTTATAAAAGGCTAGAGAATTGTTGAATATTATAGTTAGTGGTGAATTAAGCCTGTGATTATAGAGTGGGTTGAAATTATGTCTTTGCAAAATTAAACAAAAAGGAAGGAAATTGAGGGAAGGAGATGGGGAGAGAGGGCAGTATAGTTATCTTCTTAGAACTATACTTATGAAATACACAAAGTATGTTTTTAAAAATTTTTTAAGAGGCTTGCAAATGCTAAAGTAGCATTTGCTCACATATCTGCTCACATATGAAAGCAATCATAGATGAATTCATGTAGATGAATGAATAGGTCTCTGTTCTAGTAAAGCTTTTTGTTTGTTTGTAAAACAAGGCAGGACCTGGTTCGGTAGCCTAGTGGCTGAAGTCCTCTCCTTGCATGTACCAGCATCCCATATGGTCAGTGGTTCATATCCCTGCTGCTCCACTTCCCTTCCAGCTCCCTGCTTGTGGCCTGGGAAAGCAGTTGAGGATGGCCCAAAGTCTTAAGACCTTGCACCCAAGTGGGAGACCTGGAAGAAGCTCCTGGCTCCTGGCTTTGGATCGGCTCTGCTCTGACCATTGCAGCCACTTGGGGAGTGAGTCAGCAGATGGAAGATCTTTCTCTCTTTCCTTCTCTCTGTAAATCTGTCTTTCCAATGAAAATAAATAAATCTTAAAAAACAAAATCCATAAAAAACAAGGCAACAGCCCATATTTTGGCCATGGGCCATAGTTTGTCATTACTTGGTTTAAAACAAAATTTGTCACATAGTAAGTGATATGTAAGTATTGGTAAATAAAACTAAGTACCAAAATAAGTTCAAACGAAAGAGTTATTTTCAAAGAGGATGGTTAGGGAGTCAGCATTGTGGTTTAGTGAATAAAGCTTCCACCTGGGGTGCTGGCATTTGTGTCCTGGCTGCTCCCTTCTGATTCAGTTCCCTGATGATGGCCTGGGAAAGCAGAGGAGAATGGCCCAAGAAGTAGGGCACTTGTGCCCACATGGGAAACTTGAAGAAGTTCCTAGTTCCTGGTTTCTGACCACCCCAGCTCTGGCCATTGCCATTTGGGAAGTGAATCAAAGGGATAGAAGATATTTTTCTCTCTCTTTCTCTATAACTTTTCCTTTCAAATAAAATAAATAAATCTTAAAAAATTAAACATGTATTGTTAAACAGTTGCACCACAGCTTTGTACCTATGGCTAATGCAGTGAGACATGGATCAGCATACATGTTCACACAGAGATGCCAGCCAATTACCTGTACGTGTTTGCAGGGCCTGGTCTGCTAAGGGTTAACTCCACAGCTTAGCTTGTTTTGCTAGGGGTAACAGGATGGGCAATCTTGGCCTGATACATTTAGCCCCTGGCTTGACCACAAGTTCCTGCTTCCCCTTTATTAAGATGCCCCCGGAGGAGCTTAGGAGTTGCTTGAGCATTGGGAAAATACTGGGAGGAACTAGGCAGAGTATAAAAGAGGCAGGCCAACTTCAAATAAATGGCATTCTGTTTATGAGAATGACCCACTGTGTGTTGTCTTTTTTGTAGCCCTAGTCCCTCCACTCGGCTCGGGGTCCACGGTGATGCAGGCGTTGCCGACACATGTTTACAAAGATGTCACACAATCACCTGTACACACATCATCCCTGCCCCCATATATGTTCATACAATTCCTGTGCACATATTTTCTTCATGTTGTAGCTCAATGATTTTGTTGAATTTATTTCTCACTGATTGTCTGTTATAGAACATGCTGAATTATACTCCCTTGTGAGCTAGCTCAGCATGCTTAGAAAGGGCAAACTAATTGAGGTGGGACTTGAATACATATCATCAGCATATGAAAATCATAGAACATTCATTGGAGAAATTATTCACAGTATTTTGCTTAGCTTCTTTGGCTTAACTGATTAATTTCAAAATTAATCAAGATGACAGAGGCTTGCTTATATAGGAGTATTGATGATCTGATAACTTTTATAAACATAGTTTTCAGTATCTCAGATTGTCTTTTTTTTTTTTTGACACTTTGACACTTAATGTTGGTTGATGGATTTTGGTTTGGTTCCAGATTTAATTGCACTTGAAATCTTCCTTTGGATTGTGTGCCCCTGAGCAGCTGTAGTATGGCAAGAGTGAATGAATCAGTGTCTCCAGTGCAGGGACTCGTGGCCTGTAAGAAGCACATGCATTCACGCACATGCACCGTTAGTTCCAACAGGCTCTGAAGGGAGCCCAGTGCGAACTTGGGGAGGGAGAGATTGCCCCTCTTTTGTTTGTACTGCACCAGGGACTGTGCCAGGTGCGAGTTTGATTAGTTCCTTTGGGTGATGATCATGACATTACTTGGTGCTGATGACATTGAAGAATAATTAGATTTCCCAGGTTCCTGAATCCCAGACACAGAGAGGTTGGTCTGTATCACAGGAGTTTTGGTCACCTAAAGCTTTGAACTTAGAAGTTTCCTGAGCCACAGGCTGACTTTGGCAGTCCCACCTGCCTAACAAGTATCATTTCTTCCCAGTTGCAATCCCTGGCAGGCCCTGACACAGCTAGAAAATTTGTTGACTGTAATCAGTGAGTCTACCAGCTGTCTTTAAAACAAGCTGCATGCTTATGCACTCTTCTCATCAAGTCAGCCTCAGAATAGAAGAGTTAAGTCGTTCATTCCATAATAGCTGGTCTGCCTTTCCCCCGGAAATCTAAAGGTGAAATGAAAGCCAGTTACATCCTGCTTTGAAAAGATGATCCATTCTCATGTTTGTACTCAAAGACATCTAGTTAGGTGCAAGATGATTTGCAGACTAATTTTTGTGCAGAAATCACCTTTTGACAGCAGATCAATAACAGTATATGTATTTGGTCTGGAGAGGAACAAGCTAGCACATCTTTTGTGATTCAAGAGAATAACTTAAGCATTGTTTCTCAAATTAATTTTGTAATGCTTTTACATAATTCAGGAGGTCATATGCAATGACATTTAAAGAGATAACAAACAAAATCTCCATTAATGGTTTCAGGAAACTTCAGTACGATCCTAAAAACAGCCACTTACTCTCTAATCAGCCTCTTCCAAACTGAGTGAAATTCAACAAATATTTGAGTAAAAGGGAGAAGGAGATAGAAGAAACTTTCATTTCCTGGTCCATTCTTCAAATTCTCACAGCAGCAATGGCTGGGTCAAACTGAATTTGTGAGTCAGGAACTCAATCTGGGTTGGTATGCAGCTAATAGGAATTAGCAATGGACTTAAACATAGATGTACTGATACGGGAGACAGCCAACCCAGTGGCAGCTTAACCACTAGGTCAAATACATTGGAGGTTACAGTTTCAAGCATGTTTGAAAGCATCTTTATTTACGGTATTTCTTTTCTTTTATCTTTTTTTTCCTGAATAATGGAGTCCTAGGCAAGCAAGGAATATAAAAAAGAACAGAGTCAATGTCTAGGACATGAAATGACATTGTGAAGCCGGGCTACTTGCCGATTCATATAACTTTGGTGAAAGGGAGAGGAAACATGAAATTTCCACATACAACAACTGTCTTCAATGGTAGCATTTCCATTGCCATCTGTGGATAGGACTGGATGATGAAAAATTTCATCTGTAGATAACAGTGGAAGTGAGTAAAGTTATTTTATCTATCTTCAAGGCAAGACAATGAATATTACTGAATAATTAAAATACTGAATATATTTTAAATGAGGAGCTAGGGGTAGCACAAGTTCAGAGAGAATTATTACAGAGCTCTTTTTTAAAAAGTGCATTTTCAGAGAAGCAGAGAAAGAGATAAAGGGACAAAGTAACCTTCCATTTGCTGGTTTATTCCACACATGACTATACTGGTTGGGACTGGGCCAAGGGCAAAGGCAGGAGTCACAAATCCTATCCAAGTCTCCAGTGTTTATAGCAGGGACTCAAGTACTTGAGCCATCACTTACTGTCTCTTGATGTGTTTACAGGCCAGAAGCTGGATTGTAAGTGAAGGCAGGACTGAATTGTAGGCTCTCTATATTGGGTGTGGACATCCATAGATTGGCTTAATCCACTGTGCTATAATACTCTCCAATGAGTTCTTAGTCTTACTTCCTTGTTCCTTTTGTTTCAGAACACTGGATACAGTAGGGGATGGCTCAAGTTTTAGAATGTTTGCCTTTCATAATTCTAGTCATTGATTTATTTTTAATTTTTAAGGTGAATTTGTTTGAAAGGCAGTGTTGCAGACAGAGAAAGAGACACAGAGAAAGAGACAGAGAGAAATCTTCCCTCTGCTGTTGCATTCCACAAATGCTGCAACAGCCAGGGTTGGACCAGGTGATAGCCAGGGCCCAGGTGCTTTATTTGGGTCCCCATGTGGGGGAAAGGAGCCCAAGCAATTGGGTCACATTGTGCTGCTTTTCTTAGCCATATTAACAGGGAGCTGGATTGGAAGTGGCGTAGTTGGGATATGAACAGTTGTCCATATGGGATGCCAGAGTTGTAGATGGCAGCTTTACTCCACTGTGCCATAATGACAGCTCCCAATATATCTGCTTGAGTACCTTTGTAGTATACATGGTGCTGTGGTTGGTGCTCTCTAAAACTCATGTTAGTGTGCCTAGCAAGATAGCCTTGTAGCTAAAGTCCTCTCCTTGCATGTACCAGCATCCCATATGGTCAGTGGTTCATATCCCTGCTGCTCCACTTCCCTTCCAGCTCCCTGCTTGTGGCCTGGGAAAGCAGTTGAGGATGGCCCAAAGTCTTAAGACCTTGCACCCAAGTGGGAGATCTGGAAGAAGCTCCTGGGTCCTGGCTTTGGATCGGCTCAACTCTTGCTGTTGCGCTCTCTTGGGGAGTGAATCAGTGGATGGAAGATCTTTCTCTCTGTATATCCGACTTTGCAATAAAAATAAATAAATCTTAAAAACTCATGTTGGTGATATTTGGAGGAAAGATTTTTCCAAAGCTATGCAGGTTTTGCCCTCATGAATATTCTGATGCTATTATGTGAAGAGTGGTTGATTATTCCAGGAATGATTTTAGTGCAAAAGAGAGCTCCTTATTTCTTATGTGTTCACTGGTCCCTCTACCATAGTACAGGAAGGATGCCTCATCTGATGCTGGCACTTGGATCTTGTAATTCTCAGTGTCCAGAACCATAAAAAGTAAATGTCTTTTCTGTCTACTTGACTCAGTTTCAGGGATTCTGTTAAAGCAGCAGAAAGTGGACTAAGAAGCTCTCTGAGGCAATGAAGTAGTGTGACTATACCTCTGTGCATGTCCAAGCAGCTTGAAACCCATCCTATCAATTGCAGCTTTAGGATATCCTCCAAAGTATGTGAAATAGCATGGCGTTTTCTAAGCAGTCATAAAATATGGTTCAGTTATCCTGACAGCAGCCAAGTTACGAACCCTTCAAGGGCTTAAGACTGAACATCAGTCCTCAAAAGTGATTAGAAATAGAATCAGCATCAAAACAGGTCCTGCTTTGATATGTTTTGTGGGCTTTTCTCTTGTGCTTTTATGGAGGCTTGTGTTCATGCTGTCCAAGCTGGCATCTCCTAGGAAAGTGTGAGGTGTAAAGAGGTATATGGCCACATTTTCCAGAGGGGAGCTTGATCAGTGCAGCAGCCCTCTCCCAGTTTTCTCCTTTTAACTTGGAAAAGCAGTGAATGGTCCAAAATTTTGGTACCCTGCACCTGTGTAGGAGACTTGAAAGAAGCTCCTATCTCTTGGCTTGGGATTGGCCCAGCTCTTGCTGTTGTGACCATTTGACGAATGACCTAGTGGAAGGAAGATCTTCTTGTCTCATTCTTTATGTCAATGTGCCTTTTAACAACAACAAAAGAATCTAGAGTTTCCAGCTTTGGATTTTCTAAACCACCTCTCTCGTGTATTAGCAGAGGTAATTGGAGTTGACTAGAGAGTGACAACTGATTGCTTTTCCAGGCTCTTGGCTGCTCTGCCTTCTTCCATCATCACAGTAATCATGATTACTGAGGCAATTGTTTAAATAGCAGGAGACATGTGGAACCTGCAACAGAATGCCTGGGAAAAAGATTGAAACATGGACAGAAGAATGACAAAATTCAGATAGCTGAATTTATTCAGGTTAGAGTCATTCCATGACTAAGAGTAAAGTTCTGCCAAAGATGCAAGGCACAAACTCCTGCCAAAGGAGCAGAACAAGCGCCAGGGAGAAGGTCAGAAAAAGGCAGAGCCTTCAACGGCAGTCCCAAACCAGAAACAGGTCAGAACTGCAGCTGCCCTAGTGATACAAGCATAGGTGTTGGGTCTGGGCTACAAATTCATAAATTTCAGATAGATTTTTATTGCAATTAGTATTGTCTGACATTGCTAGTGGTTAGGTTAGGGGGTCAGATATCTGAGTCTGGGAATAAAAAGACTTGGAGCCACATTTTCCAAAATGTCCTTCAAGAAACACTGATTAAGTGGGAAGTTAATAGGCACTAAGAACATCCTCAAAAATGTGTTAGTCAAATGATTTTGGGAAATTCTGGTTTAAGCAGAATTAAGCACTTATCCCTCAAGATCATTGACTGCTCAATCACGATTTATGCAATTTGAATCCCTGAAGTTGTGTGTAAGATGCAAGGTTTCCCCAATTTATCTAAGCATAGACTATTTATAATGGACCGTCTCATACAACTGTGCTTCTGTGGGACAAATTTTGAGGAACATGGCTCCAGCACATTGCCATCAGGCTGGCAGGGGGCAGCTAATTCTAATTTCTGGATATTTTAGCCAATGTAGAAATGGTTAAAGGAGGGCACAGGAAATAGATGTTTTCCAATGTCAACTTTTTTCTCTAATGACCTAGCAGTGATACTGGAAAGAAAGCACTAAAGTTACAAGGGCTTGAAGGTATAGTGTTTAAGTCAGTGGCCAACTGTTCCCTATAGATAGGGAGAGACTGTCTATATCTGAAATCCGCACTGAGGCATTCTGAAAGGATTTGGGTTTTAGTCCACATGTTTGAAGATTGTTTATTTTTTAATTGGTTTCTGGAAGCTGTTTTGTGGAGGCCCTGAGGGCTGTAAGTACTGGGGGTGAAAAGAAGGAGATAGGAACACTCAATGTGGTATCACAAGTCTTGAGGAATTCTTCATTCAGAGAAAAATGTTGCTGGTCTATTGAGCTGAAGTGGAAGCTGAGTGGTCCTGGTGTGAGGAGTGTGTGTGAAATATTGTCCTAATAGGAGGAGAATATATTGGAGAATATTCTAGAATGAATGAAAATGAATTTTGAAGAGTATTGAGACATGCTTATTTACTTGCCTATCATCTCTTAAATTTCTCTAGAACGTGGTACTATAATGGACATCTCACCAGATTTATATGGGAAGATTTTATGATATGCAGGGAAACAAAAAGCAAACATATATTTCAGAAAATTGGAGCCAATCTTATTTTTGGCACTGCTTAGAATTTTGGAGTTTTATTGTTACTGTTTGCAACTTATTTTTCTTGTTTAACCTGGGAAAAATGATTTTGCTCTATTTCTATTGTTGATTAATCCATCGAGTCCTTCAACAAATGTTCATGAAGACCTTGCTATGTACCAAGCTCTTTTAGGCTTCGGAATCAGAGAATCCCAACTAAACAAAAATGTTTAATTTCTTACAGATGTAATGAATGGCAAATAAATAAGTCCATAATGTAATATAATATAATATCAGATAATGAAAAGTTTTAAGAAGAAAGCATAAGAAACTTCAAAGACTGCTGGATCATGTGTAGCATCTCCAAGGATGTGGTATTTGACTACAGAGCTACATGACATGAAAGATTGAGCCATTAGAGAAGAAAAAATAGCTAAAAAAGGAAAAGTTGTGAATGCATTTGGCAGGGTGAAATAGTGACTATACCAACAACACAAATAGCAAAACCTATTAACAGAAATCACCTTTTTTTTTTTTAAATTACATTGCATTATGTGACACAGTTTCATAGGCACTGTGTTTCCCCCAACCCCTCCCAGTGCCCTGCCCCATAGTGGATTCCTCCACCTTTTTGCAGTGTTGTAGTTCAAATTCAGTTGAGATTCTTTCATTGCAAGCATCTACCAAGCATAGAGTCCAGCATCTCATTGCCCAGATAAATTTATCGGTTTCTTGGGGAGACCATCTTTGGTCTGAAGGTAGAGCTGGCAGAATATCATGCTGATCAATTAAAAGCCCCAACATAACATCAACAACAATTTACAACATTATGGAATTAATTGACATGGTATTGAGTAACCAATATGTTAAAAAGATGCAAGTTCTTAACCACATCCTGTGCCTACTTCATTGACATTTCAGTTTTAGTTTATATACAACCAGCTTCTATACACCTTTAAATGGCAATAGGGTACTATTCAGCTGTCTTGTGTCTATTTTCATTTTAGTATTTAGCATTTCATAATGTTGAAGTATAATTTTGGTGAACTTGGCAGTTTTTAGGGTGGTCTAAACTGGCTTATAACTCTAACAAGGCATATGTCAACAGTTTAGGTGCAGAAAAGTTTTAGGAGGGTTTTGCAGAGAAATCTTCAATACTCTAATGAGGAGTAACTAATCATTTGTGTCCTACTTAGTGAGGTATATGTGAATCCATGCTGACCATTTCCTGTCTGATTCTAAGCTTTTCTTATTGTTTTCTATTCTAGTTTTTTTTTTTTTAGTTTGGAACCCCCTCAAAACAAACAAACAACATCACCGTATCTTAATGGCTTAATCTGATCAAAGTTTATATTTCCCCTTCTTAAATGACAGAGGCTAGTGAGATCAGAAGTCATGGGTATTTTGCTTCATTTAGTGATTCAGTTTTCCAGGATTGAAGAATCCAGGGATCAGGCTACGTTTAACAGTGGCTACGGGAATCATCTTTAGTACAGCATGAAAACAGTGCAGTGTGGAGGGCATGTGCTTGGGTCACTCTTTTGTTCAAGTCTCAAAGTGGCATCTTTTCATCAATGTTCAGTTGGTGAGAACTGGTAGATACAGTCTCATTGGTTACAAAGGACTGGAGTTTGTAATTTAGTCTTGTTCCCTGGACTTGGAATAAGAAGTGAAACTGATATGCTAGCACTCTCTTACACATCATGTCTGAGTCACTTTAGGAAGCCAGCTTTGTTGGAACATAGAAAGTTATAAAAATATTTATTTGTGGATTAAAATAAAATAATAGAACCTAGAAATGGAAAATACCACTGCATTTCTTCAAATTCAAAATGATCTTGACTATAGGTTGCTATATTTTGTGTTTTGTTAATTTGAAAACTTTCTTTTCAAACTGTTGCAA
This sequence comes from Ochotona princeps, assembly GCF_030435755.1. Lineage (NCBI taxonomy): Eukaryota > Metazoa > Chordata > Mammalia > Lagomorpha > Ochotonidae > Ochotona > Ochotona princeps. The sequence goes on along the minus strand of NC_080841.1, from coordinate 29,421,141 downwards.
CTGTGCTATTTATTGATAAGAATACTTGTATTACTAAAATAATTCTTTCAGATTTATTTAAGTATCATTTTAGAAAGCACCTCTCACTATGGTGGTGCCCTAGAAGGGGAAATAGAAGCAAAAACAAATTGAGAACATGTTCCTAAAGCATATTCACATCAAGAGTCTGATTTTTCTGAATAATTTTTCAGTTTTCCATGTCTGCATCTGTTCAATCCCCGTTGACCTCTGTGCCCTCCAAAGTTGTCCTTGAGGTATTGAATACTGGTCAGTGTTTGGTATATCAGTTAAGCTGCTGGTTAAGATGCTTGTTTAACATATAGGATTACCTGGATTGGAGTCCCAGGTCTGGCTCCTCCCTCCAGTTTCCTGATAGCACAGGCAGCACAGTAAAGTCAGCAGAGTAACGGATGAAGTCCTTAGGTTCCTGTTTCCCAGAAAGTAGACCTGGAGTGAGCTTCTGGCTCTCAGTTTTAGCCCCCTGCCGACTCTCATTTTGTAGGCTAAGTAAAACTGACCTTTCCCCCTGTGTATTTTGTATTTTTTCTCAAGGATACTTCTACCTGTTCCATAAAATTTGATGCAAGTGTTTTCTTGATCTTACCAGAAGGCGCCATTTGGGAATCACAAGCCAAGTGACCCTGAAATACTGATTAGACAGCAACACTTAGGATTTGCAGTTGTCCTAGGGGTGACAGCAAGTTCATGTGCGTGTAAGCAATGGCAGTTCTGACAGGAAGACCATCTGCACAGCAGTAATTGTGTGATAAGACTAGTAATTAGATGAACTCAGTCTTAAAAGATATAAAAAATGTGAAAAAGCTCATGTCTTACAATCAGCTCAATAGCATATTTAAGATGTAAAGGATGATTGCAAGCTATTAGAAACATCATTCTAATTCTGACTGAAAGGTGCATTTCTTTTTCAAAGGGAAGAGATGAGTCACTGATAGACTTGTTCCCAGCACATAGGAAGCTGGTTTACCCATCATTACTATTTGTCTCACATGTTCATTGATGGGAAGTGGGCACTGGTGCCATACACTGCTTTCTCCAGCTCAGGTACAGAGGTTGTGTCTTCTACCTGGAGCATATATTGTGCTTAGGACTTAAGCTTAGCTGACCCAGAGAATGTTTGTCATCAGTTCTGATGCATCAGCTTATGATGTGGGAATAGTTTTTGGTGGTCTTGGGTTAACCATGGGTGCTTTAGTTCATTATGCCGTCTGTATCTTCTTCCTAACCTGGAATGTGGTTTCCCACTCTCCAGAACTTGACTATTTTTGTCTCTGTTTCAAGTGTTCTATTAGAACTGTGCTCTGTCTTGACTTTCAGTTCTAGTGCCTTGGTTCTTACAATTTTACCAATATCTGACAAATTCGCTCCGTAGGAATAAACCCCTCTTATATTGTCTTCCTAGCCATACAGATGATTTCTGAACTTTTGATGTACGAGTTAGGTTTTGCATGAATGTGGGTGTCAATTAACATCATCTTTATACTTCCCAGTCCTTTTGAGGGCTTATTTAGGAAGTCTTGCTTTACACAGCTCTTATTTTTTCCAGATTCATCTACTAATGATATTCCACACTTTTGACAAATGAAGGCATGGGAAGCCTGGCTTGGATATTTATTCAGGATATATTGGAGATGAATGCAGGTGGGGTGTGCAGACTTTAGAAAATTTGATGCCTCAAGGGGATCCTCTCTTTGGTGGAGAGTCACCTGAGGTTTCCAGAGTTCCAAAGTCACATTAAAACAAGAGACTATTGAGATAACAGTATTTTAGAGATTAGATGGGACTTTATAAAGTTGTTAACTAGAATATTGATTGGTCTGTGATCCTGTAACTTTGCTTTATTTGAGGAATTTAGAACCATTGTAAGTGGGTTGTTGGGCAGTGGTCCTGAAAGTCCATAGTTTGGGACTGTTAAGGTTAGATTTTTAATAAGCAACTTATTTGTGCAGTGGATGAGATTGTAAAATCATGGTTTCTGTAGTGTTTAATCAAAATGGCTTATTACATTTTTTTCATTTGTTGCTTTGTTCCTCAGATTATCATCTTAAGTTAAAAATCTTGGCTTTATGATGCTATTTTATTTTCTTCACATTTTTTTTGACTTGAAATCATTCATTATTTATAGGAATAATTATGGCAATGTGATTATATTGTTATAGTTAGCACTATGTTTTTAAAAACTAAAGTCAGAACTGACTCTGAAGTCCTAGAAGTAATGTGGAACAAGAGGGAGGGAACAGAAGAGAGAGTTCCATTCATTGGTTGACTGTGGTTCACAACAGACTAAAGCTAGGATCCCAGCACTCAGTCCGGGTCTGCTACATGGATGGCAGGGATCAAGTACTGGAGCCATCACTGCTGCCTGTCAGCATACACGTTTGCAGGAAGCTGGATTGGAAGCAAGGCAAGACTCAAACCAAGGCACTCTAATATGGGATGGGTACATCCCAAATGGCATCTTAACCATCACTCCAACTACCTCACTGAGAAGTTTTTTAGGACTTCTGTCATTTTTATTTTTTTATTTTTTATTTTTTTTCTTTTAATTATTTATTATTTTTACTTCATTAATTACATTGTATTATGTGACACAGTTACATAGGTACTTGGGTTCTCCCCACCCCTCCCCAAACCCTCTTCTGTCATTTTTATTTCAGAAGGTTTTTTGCCTCAACATCTTCATATAATGCTGTGTGTGTGAGCATCCTTCCTCATGTTTATAAAAATGTTTTATCTTATGATTTTCTGGTTTTAAGTCCTTGTTTATACACCAGTGGAACTCCGGTCTTCTTACCTTATGCTTGTTGTATTGCAGGGCTGCAAGTGAAACAAGCCTGTGATGATAGACTGAATTAAAATTATATCTTTGCAACAACTAACACAAAGGAAAAGAAGGGGGTTGGACGAGGGAGAGAGAAGTATGGTTATCTTTTTTATAATTGTACCTATGATATACATGAAACCTGCTTATATTAATAAAAATAAAAAAGTGTTGAGTGTCAAGTGTCACCACAATTTAGAAACATAGTGTAAGAACACAAAGATGTGACATTTTTAAGGAAATCTTTGTTTTGTTGACTACTTCTTTCAGGTTCTTTTTTTGGGTAGGTTTTCATTCCACTGAGATTCCGTGCTCAGAATCAGGAATTGGACAGTATGAATTAGAGGCCAAGGACTCTTTTGGCGTCTGAGATAGCCCATTGATAAGGATTTGAAAGTTAGCACAAATGATATAATCTGTACTCGATTTCTATTGGGACAGATCATAATAGAAGGAAAGAACCCTGAGAATCTTTTTAATGGTGATGCTTATTTATTTCTTTTCCATGTCATTAGGTTCTGACCTGTAAATCGATTTCTTCTACACCCAAACATGAAGAGATATTTGAAGCTTTTATAGCTAAGAACTTCACTTGAGTCTATATTTTTCCATGAAGCAATAATGGTGAGGTTTAAGAAAAAAAAAAGAGTAGCATTTTCATTCTTCTTTTGAGGAGCTTCTATTTATCTCTGGATAAAGAGATATAAAGGAAATATCTCAAAAGTCAGATACTTGTACATGATTCTGCAGGGTGTTCTTCCTCACACGAGGAGAACACAGGGCTTATAACACTTTCTTCAGTCTTCAACTAGAATCTCAGGATACATATGAATACTAAGAGAGGCTGAAAATGGGATTTTGCCCAAGATCTGCCATGATAATTTAGGTTTCAAATGATGGGAAATTGTAGAGGAGGCGGATGTATGCAAAGCTTTCACTATAGAGGTGTAAACATACACTCCTGCTAACTCCTAACCAGCAATCCTCCGAGTTGAGCTGTCAGGATTAATTACTCAGAGTTTGTATGGATACTGCAAAAAGGAAAGAGTTGTATGTATGCCAAGTGTCACCAGTTTTCATAACAACTTATATATTGGTGGAAAAGAAGATAGACATTTTTAGGAAATCTATGCTTTGTAGATTTCTCTTGTTTTCAAGCTTTTGTATGAGTGGAGGGGAGATGTCTAGGTTTTCATTTCCCTGAGGATCAATGGCTCATGATTTTTGTTGGTATTTGCAGGTTGTTCAAAAATGTTTCAATCTGTCTATCTTACACATTTTCTTGGCCTTTGTTCTTTGTGATTTAGTTAAAGGCAAAGATCTTTGTAACATAGAATCAGAATTCCATGTTGGGAAACATACAAAGGGAATATAAGGCAGTTCCTGGAATTGTCTTAATTGTAGCTCTTGAAAAATACCTTCCTCTCGGAATGGAAGTTGATTCCTCATCTCACTGCAGCTGCAGCAGCACAGAGATGAGGAAACCTTATATTTTAGCATCTGCAAGAATAATGCTCATGCCTCGTAGTTCATTCCCTCCTTCAACCAACAATGTGTGTATTTGTAGAGGTTTGGTTCCAGGACCCTCTGCAGGTAACAGAATCCATGGACACTCAAAAATGCTTTACACGAAATGGTGCAGTATTTGCATATCACCTACACACATCCCCTGCATACTTTAATTCATTTCTAGGTTGTTTGCAACCTGATACAGTGTAAACAGTTGTTATACTATATTGTCTAGGGAACAATGGCAAGATAAAAATCTGCGCACATTCATAACAAATATCATTTTTGATGCAAATTGGTTGAATTTGTGGATATAGAATCTACAGATATGGAAACCTACTGTGCTTTAACATTCTATTTTCTGTCTGCTGTTAGCAATATACATTTATTAAGCTCTGCAGAGCTTTGCTTAGGTGCTTATGATGCAAGGCAAACAGATTTCTTGATGTTAAGTAGCTTAAGTCTGAAGAAGCGGTAGACAAGAAAACCAATACTCACTATATTATACTGTATATGTATTATATGTATATATATATATTACACTAATTGTGTAACCATTTCATATAGAACTAACTCAACTTTAATGGTCAGACTTCAGTGACAAATCTGCTTGCTTCAATATTTGGGACATTCTCAGCTGTTATTATTGCTATTTTCTTGTGAAGGATTTCCCTTTTTTATAATCTATCTTCTTTCTACCCAGAGAGAAAACTCTTCTTTTATCCTCTATATGTATTAACGTCTCATTTTTCATTTACTTATAGGTTTATCCTGTATTCTTGGATATTTCCATGGAACTTCATTTTAGTGCACTGGTTTTCCTAAGCTGGTGCTCTACCCTTTGTGTAAACTTGACATTATCTCCTTCACAAATACTGAATTTTAGTATGAAGTTAATGGTTCTAAATAGGATCATACAACCTCTTCCCAAACATCAGACCAACAGAACAGAGTCTAGTTAAAATAAAGTGTTATGCCTTGGACCGAGGCCGGTATTAGACCAGTGAACACCTAGTTTCTCCAAAGGAAGAGAACTTACGATGGGAGTGATTGAACAATGAAGGAAGAAAGAGGTTTATGTTTCGTTTTTGTTACACGGTGGCTGGTAGCTGATGCCTATACAGATGATAAATCTTTTGAAAAATTTTTAACTTTAAAAATTTATATAAAAGGAACAAATTTCATGTATTTCATATATGCCATTTCAAAAGCATAAGACTTCCCACTCTAGCCCTCCCTCGTCATTTCTATCTTCCCTCCTTTTCCTTAGTTTTCTTTAATTTTTATATATTTTCCATTTATTTTATGGTCAGAAGCTTAAATCTAAAATAACAAAGACTTTAAGTAGTAAGTAAAAGATCACTGTTCCACAGAGCATAAATAGGGGCTGTAAACAATAATCACTTTTCAAAACGACAATTTGTCTATGTAGTCTCCTTGGCAGTTGGGTTATAGCCCTTGGTGCCCATGCTGACAGACCTGAGTGAGGATCCGGGAGTCTCCAGGGGTGGGATACAAGCCTTTTCCTGTCTTCCTGCTCCACTCTGGGGTCCCCACGCTGCTCTGTGCATATGACCTCCCGTTAAGAGGCTGTCAGGATCACTCCTGATTCCCACTGTATGTCTTTATGGTTTTGCTAATGTCTAATGCAGATTCAATTCTGCTGTCTATAAGTTACCTGTTGTATTTTTGTTAGGTCATATTTAACATCTTCCTCACACATTCTAAGAAGGTGGAAGATTTTTCTGCTCTCCCCACCCATTATGGAGTAACATAGGGTATTAAAAGCAAATTAGGTTTTTCAGTTCTTTGATGTAGATTATAAGCAGTCTGATTCACATTAATTGTCGGTTCATTGGTTACATCACAGTATCTTATTGCATGTGATACAGGCTGTTTGAGGTTGACACCATATTATAATTTACAGGTACTATTTTTCAGATTGACATCATTTCATCTTAAATTAAAGCAAACACGTGGTATAACCTTTTGTGATTGACTCATTTCCCTTAGCGTAATGGCTTCCAATTGGGCCCATTTGGTTACAAAGAACTGCATTTCATTTTTTTGAATAGCTGAATAGTATTCCATGGAGTATATGACCCATAGCTTTGTTATCCAGTCTTCTGTTGAGGACATTTTGGCCCTTATTACTTGTATGCTAATTTTGTCATTTGTGTTCATGGATGCAGTTTTACAAGTTTGATACAGTATCAGTTTGATTGGGTTAAGGAATACTTAGAAGCCTGGAAAAGTGTTATTTGGGTGTGTCTATGAAAATGTTTCCAAATGAGCTTAACATGTGATCCAATTCCCTTACTGTGTACCCTCCTCACATACCTACCTGTGTATTTCATCAATTCTGTGTCTCGAGGGAACCCTGATGAATAAAACTGGTTAACAAATCATCATACTGGGAGTAACATCTGAAGATGTTGTTCCAGTGATTTCTGGATTCTACTCTTGCTCACAAACAGCTCACTATTCTTCCATTTTAGGAGATTCATGCTTTCTAAATAGCTTTTAAAGATTTTATTTGTTTTTTTTCAACTTTATTACAATATGTTTAGATATGAATTTATTTCTTATGTTTGAAATATTGATCTATAGGCTCATATTATCTATTAGCTATAAGTGATAAAATTCCATGACATTTTAGAATATTGTCTCTTCTTATCATCTTTTTAAGATGTATTTATTTATTATTATTATAAATATTTATTTATTATTTATTGGAAAGCAAGATATACAGAGAGGAGGAAAGACAGAGAGAAAGATCTTCCCATCCACTGATTCACTCCCCAAGTGGCTGCCACATCTATAGCTGAGCTGATCCAAAGCCAGGAACCTGGAGTTTCTTCTGGGTCTCCCACAAGGGCTCAGTCTCTCAAGGCTTTAGGCCATCCTCTGTTGCTTTCCAAAGCCACCCCAGGGAGCTGGATGGGAAGTGGTGCCACCATGGCATGAACCAGAGCCCTTTTGGGATTCTGGCACATGCAAGGTGAGGCCGTTAGCCGCTAGGCTCCCACTCTTATTGTTTTATTTTATTGGTGAGGGGGTATTGATTAGGAGCTTGACAGGTCTTTTCAGGTACTGTCCATCTCTCTCTTTCTCTTTTTAAAAAATTTATTTATTTGTATTGGAAAGTCAGATTTACAGAGAGAAGGAGATACAGAGAGAAAGATCTCCCATCTGTTCATTTACTCCCCAAGTGGCTGAAATGGCCAGAATTGCCAGAGCTAAGCTGATTTGAACCCAGGAGTCAGGAGACCTCTGGGTTTCCCACACAGGTGCAGGATTTCAAACCTTTGGGCCTTTCTTGACTGCTTTCCCAGGCCACAAGCAGGGAGCTGGATAGGAAGTGGAGCAGCCAGGACACAAACCAGCACTCATATGGGTTCCTGGTGAATGCAAGATGAGGATATAGCCACTGAACCATTGCACTGGGTCCTGTCCATATCTCTTAACTTTTCTTTCACATTTCCCATCCTCCCATGCTACAATGTGATAATTTTTTAACAACTGTAGCTTATATTTTACTTACTTTTCCTTCTGTTGTACCTAACTTCAAAAAGCTATTTTAATTTAACAGATTATATTTATTTGTTTTCTTATGTGAATAGATAATACATAGAAATAGGCAAAAATGCAAAGATTCCAAAGATAGTCTAGTGGGATATCTTCTGCCTGCCACTGTTTCCTATTCACCTAGCTCCCTTCCATTGATTTTTTGTTGTTAGCCACTATGTTACTTTCCAGTGATGAAAATACTACTTAAAATTTAGGGACGTTTGGTATGGCCAGTATCCCTCCTTCTTTCTGGAGACACCACGTGATTGTATTCTCTGCACCCACTGAACTCTCTGCCTCATTCTCTTTTGCTTGGTTGTTCTTTTATCCCTGATTCAGATTTGGGAATTCCTTGGATCAGTTTTCAATCTCATTCTTTTGTATCCATACTTCTTCTCTTGATGATCACAGAGATTTAAGTATGAAATCTATATGATAGCAGGAAAATTTACAGCGCTCCTAAATCTGCCGTTCCAACTCCAGACTTATATAACTCGTTACCTACTTGGCATATTTTGTAGATACTTCAAATCAACCTGTCACAACTAGAATTCAAGATTGTTTTCCATGAAGAGAGATATGGTCAAATTTCAGTCTCAATACATTTTCTGTTTGTCTTGAATAAACTCTGTACAATGTGCCTCTTTTTAAAATTCCAAATCCATAATTTCTATTCAAACTCTAATTCACAAAATTCGTAGTGGTGCTGTGCAATAACCACTATTGGGAAAAATCCTATAAACCTTCCCTATATCACACCAAGGGAATGACTGAACAGGGAACATCTGTCTGAATATTATTGTCTGGCCGGTAAAAGGTCACCGTTTTGCATATACTTTGTGCATCTGGGGTAAAGGGAGGATTTTCTAGTTTAGGTAAGAGAAGGTATAAGTTGGATGCTTTTGTTTCCTTTTTGGATGGAATTTGAGTGTAGTGCTCAGTTAGCGCCCTAATATAATATGTGTGAAATCTTCTGAGGTATTGTGTAGAGGAGTGTGAATGTTTATATATACCTGGCAGTTAAATCTTTGTATTCTAGAAACTAGTGAATTTTTTTTCTATAGAACTATTTGTTACAATATTTGTAAATAAGAGCTCTATTTTTTTGCCATGAATATGTTGCAGTAAACCTAATATTGATAAGATGTAAAGAGACTCTAAGATTTGCCGGATTAAGCGGCAGTCATGTTCTTGGTAATGCTTCCCCTTGCTTCATTTTTTAGATTTCCCTTTGGCAGATCTAACTCCCAGGGTTTCTTGATTTTAGTTCTTGATGTTTGTGTCCTGAGCAGGATGGGTAAAAGGAGGAAGAGGATTCTGCTGAAGTGTATTGACCAATCTCTGAGCTGAGACTGTGCATCGTCGTTTTTTCATAATGCAGTGTGGCTAGATCACACACCAGAGGGTTGTGCATTCTCTCAATACCTTAGCAGTGCTAAAATCTACAGCATGGGATTAAGGAAGCTAAAGTTTGAGGGTAACCACTTTGAAAGTTCTTTTTGTTTAATTTAAATAGAATGGGGTTGAAGTGAAACTGGTTATGTTGGCTTTGTTTGTGAATTGCAGATGCAATGTGTATTGGTAGAATCCCGTGGCAAGCTTTTGTGATATTTAGTTTTACATATTGTGGTCTCTATAGATATCTGCATAGTGAAAAGAAAAAGACCAACTCCAGGTTTGCTTTTATTGATGAGTTTCCAGGATTTCATGTCTGCCCCTGTGCACTGCTTTAAATATGTATATTCTTTGTTTTTATTTTGTATTAAAAAATGAAAAAAGGAACATTCCCCTTACTTGTTGGCAAAGTATCTAAATTTTTCTCTTTTGAGGACATTTTGAAGCCAGTTACTTGCTTTCTTTTTCTTTTTTGCTTTTATAAAATTTTTAATGTTTTGCTTAAAAATGGATTTAGAGAAGGGCTTTGTTATCCTCCACCCACAAGTCCTCAAGAAAAAAGAGAAAAAGAAAAGAATGCTTCTTACAAACCTGCCCTCATGGGATCCTAACCCATCTCTGGCACTTTTTTCCTTCCTTAAGCCCCAGTCATACCGCCTGCCCCCGGACATCCCTTCTAGATTTAGAAACTTCAACATTTAACTGTTGCTAGTCTATTTGACATAAGGTGATATTATTTTTTATTTTGATATATTTTCCTGATTACTAGTCATCTTGAGCTCATTTAATAGTTTTTTGAGTTGTCTTACTTAAGTATTAACCTATTTTTTTTCAGTTGGGTTTTTATTTCTTTTGCCTGTTAACTTTTTTTTATGTAGAAAGCTCAGTGTCCAATCTTAGGTTGAATTATCTGAAATGTAAAGAACAGGGTTGTAAATTCCAATATATAAAAATATGTAGTAATTGTTGGGGACCAGAAAAGTGCCCTCATTCTGTTCACTTGCGATCTTTAGGGGGAGAACTGGCAGATTAATCAGAGCTGTTAAGAGACAGAGTCGAAGACAGTCCTCTCTACTCCATTTCTGTGAGTCTGAGTTCTCCTTACGCTTCTTATAAAGGGAGGAATGGGCCCTGCCTTTCAGCTTCCTGCTGCCCTGCTCTCCCATCTCCTCTGTTTCCCCCTTTTATTCTGTCCTGGTTTTGAAGCATTTTTAAACCTCCAGTCCTGGTCTCCGTCCTGTTTCATTGTGTATTTGACATGGAATCTTCTAAGCTCATATTTTGATGAGGAAAACATCTAGTCTGTTTTTATATTCATATTAATATTGAATGTCTTAAGAATTTCCCCTGCAATCTGTTACACAGACTCATAGGGTTGCCTTGGGAATACATTCTAGCACAGAATCTTGTCTTTGATGTGGAAACATTATTAGCAATTAAAGGAAAAATTGGAGTCTAGTCTTACATTATCGTTAGTTTCTTTGAATCTCTTCTGTTTGAGGCCAGATGCTGTGGGGATGGGAGATAGTGCTATAGGAAGCTAAAGCTAAACTAATAGGTTCAAGTATTCTGGCCCAGTTGTTTCTAACACTACATTGTGGAGTTTGTGAAGTCCAACAGGTTCAGTCAGCAGCTTATAGATAGTTGTGTGGCCAAGCAGAGCCAAGGTGTGGGCAGTTCTGCTCTCCCCTGCTTCCCCTAGAGGCATGTCACCTCTGTTAGTTTTATTGGGGTCACAATAAGATTTTGTTTGTTAGAAACCTTGAATATATTTTGCTCATTATTTAGCCAGTCAGTCTTTCCCCAACTTATAGTATAGTGTATGGTTAATTAGAACAACTTTAGTGGGGATGAAAATAAATCCCAATTGTTGGATCAAATTTTTTTCTTTATGTCATCTCAAGGTTGCTTCTTTTAGTGCTGAAGCTATAACAAGTAGAATGAAGCAATGGGAATGCCATTAGATTTAGAATATTTAAGAGTGTAGCATTGGCAATGGTGTGATTGTCCTGTGGCTAAATCCTTGCCTTACAACCACCAGGATCCCATATCGGTACTGGTTCACATCTTGGCTGCTCCATTTCCCATCCAGCTGCCTGCTTGTGGCCTGGGAAAGCAGTCAAGGATGGCCCAAAGCCTTAGAATTCCATGCCCATGTGGGAGACCCAGAAGAAGCTCCTGGCTCCTGACATCAAATTGGTTCAACTCTAGTTTTGCAGTCACTTGGGGAGTGAACCAGCAGATGGAAGAACTTTTTTTCTGTGTCTCCTCTCTGTACATCTCTTTCCAATAAAAATAAATAAATCCTTTTGCAAAAAGTGTAGTATAAAATATATTCTATAACATGTGTGCCTATATTCATATGCATGTTTCCTGGAATATCTCTGAAACAGAGGACAACATGTAAATGAAAGGAAATTAATAGCATGCGACCTTGTGAATTAATGTGACATATTGAGAAAAATCTGGAATTTTTGGAGTTTACTGATCTTGGTTCAGATTAAAATTTTTCCTCTTTAAAGCAGCATGCAGTATTGGTGTGGAGACTAAAGGAGGCAGCTCAGATGAATAGTTCTTCATTAAATACTACTCCCTTTTCCTTCTTTCTTTTAGTAGACATGTTGCTTGTTTTTATCCCTGTCAATTCAATCCATATTTTCAAGTTCTAATATTTAAAAAATTTTAGTGTATGTGTGTGTACACCAACAATTATGCTATGTATTTCATTTATTACCAGACTATAAATTCTTTAAAGTGAGGACATTCTGACAACTTAGTGTGTTTTATCACTTCAGATTTGTTCCCTGACTTCTGCAAGATACAACAATATCTGCTACGTGTGTCAAACCCTCTATACATCCCAAAATAAAAATCATGTAGCTACACTAATGTAAGATCACTGGACCTATGCTGTTTTTTTCTTAATTAAATTGTAGATAGTATAAAATTACTGGCAATGTTAATGGAAATAGAGATTATCCAAACCATGTCAGAAATAGGCTCTCTTCCCATATGTCTACTAAAACATCAGTAAAAGTCTCTTTGGAGAACGTTGTTCACTGGCACTGAGATCCTATAATTCTTTGTGGTATGATTCTCATCTGCAAATGATTTCCACATATCCCTATCCAAGTAGGGAGACTTGAGCTCAAGTTGACACTATGTCCACAAATGAAAATTCAAGTAAAGCCAATGAGAGGTTTTCTTTAAGAAATGAAAGAGGAAAAAAATTTAGTGTAGGCTTTTGCCAGTCTAAAAATGGAAATTCACATTATCTGTTATGTTTAGCATCAGATTTATGTTTCAAGTCTTAATTCTAACTAAAATAGTGAGCTGCATCTAAAGGTATTTGAATAAGTCCTTTGACTAATCTAGAGATAATAAAAAGTTTTTGAACTTTATGTAGAAATGTGAAGCATCCAAAAATGTGATAAATGCATTTACTGTTCTCACAATGTCTTGGCAACCTAAGCTGCATTTCAGGTATGGCTTATAGAGAACATTGGTTTGTGTTCATAATTCCAAATACTTGGCTGTTACCAAACACTGGGTTGTTGGGATTCAAGAAAACATGTTTGAGGGAGTAACACTGTGGCATAGTGACCACCTACAACACTGGCGTTCCATATGAGTGCCACTTCTAGTCCTTGATGCTCTACTGCCCATCCATTTCCCTGCTAATGTGCCTGGGAAACAGGAAGCAGATGGCCCTAGTGCTTGGGCTCTTGCCATCCACCAGAGAGATGTGGAGAGTTTCAGGCTTCTGGCTTCAGCCTGGACAAATCCTGTGGGTTCCACTTCTGATCTGCTAATGGCCTGAAAAGGCAGTGGAAGATGGCCCAAATTCTTGGTTCCCTGCACCCACAAGGGAGAACTAGAGGAAACTCACAGATGTTGGTTCTCACCATCCCAGCTGTGGCCATTGCAACCATTTGGGGAGTAAACCAGTGGATGGAACATTGATGTGGGACAGTGTAGACAAAGCAAAACTAAAAAGAACATTCAAGGAAATTTGACGCTTGGCTAGTTCTGAGCCTGGATGGTGGGATCAGGTGGAATCAGAAATTTACAGCTGTCAAGAGTTATAAAAAATCTGTAAAAAATAATGCTGCCATTTTTAGCTCTCAATAAAGGAGTGATGCTTATCATAGATATGTGTAACTCCTGCGCTTTCGCTGTGATGTCTTTTTTTTAAAAGGATTTATTTATTTTTAATGCAAAGTCAGATACACAGAGAGGAGGAGAGACAGAGAGGAAGATCTTCTGTCTGATTATTCACTCCCCAAGTGACAACAATGGCCAGAGCTGAGCCAATCTGAAGCCAGGAGTCAGGAGCTTCTTCTGGGTCTCCCAAATGATTTCAGGATCCCAAGGCTTTGGGCCATATTCTACTGTTTTCTCAAGCCACAAGCAGGGAGCCGAATGGGAAATGGAGCAGCCCGAGCATGAACTTGGTGCATCCAAGGTGAGGATTTAGCCACTAGGCCATTGAGTCTGGCCCTATCTACATTTTTTTAAAATTTATTTTGCCTTTATTGGAAAGTCAGACTTACAGAAGAGTAGAGACTGAGAGGAAGATCTTACGTCTGACAATTCACTCCCCAAGCAGCTGCCAGGACCAGAGCTGAGCTGATCTGAAACCAGGAGCCAGGAGCTTCCTCCTCCAGGTCTCCCACATGGATGCAGGGTCCCAGGGCTTTGGACCATCCTCAACTGCTTTCCTAGGCCACAGGCAGGGAGCTGAATGGGAAGTGGGGCTACTGGGATTAGAACTGCTGCTCATATGGGATCCGGGTACGTGCAAGAAGAGAACTTCTGCCGCTGGGCTAGGCATTGGGCTTTCTATCTGCATTTTAAAAATATTTATTTATTTTCATTTAAAAGATAAATTTTACAGAGAGGAGATATGTATAAAGAGGGTCTTCCATCTGCTGATTCACTCCCCGTTTGGCCACAATGGGCAGTGCTGAACTGATCCGAATCCTGGAACTTAGTGTATTTACTCCTTGTGTGTAAAATGTATACCTATGTGGCAATAATTATACATGACAACACATACTGCTTGAATTTATTTCCTATGTCTAGTAAGTTCTTAGTTCTTAGGTTTCTCCTCTTGACCTATCATTCCTAGAAGCTTTATTGATGTGATTTCAGAACAACCCAGAACCCAAGTGGTAGTACACCATGCATTATATTAATGAAGGGTACCACCATTCCCATGGAGCGGTTAGAGGTCTTCTCATCACGTTTCCTAAAGTCTGATCTGGGTTTTGTGTCAAGCATTTTAAAGTTATTATGACCTAGACTTTGTAGTTCCAAGCTATTTTTCTCTACTTTCTAAAATAAATGCAATTAAGTAAGATTAGCATCTTCTTTCTAAAGCCTCTTGAGAAACAAGTGTCTTTGAAGCTTTTGGGACTGACAAAACCTACAAATCTGTGTTGGTTATGAGAATGAAGAGCCAAAGAGGACATGGATCATTCTATTAAAAAACAGCAACCAATAACAGGACAAATTTTAACATTTTCAAAATTTGTCCAGGAAACACAAAATTCCATTAAAGGAGTGGTGCTAATATATGGCTAATATAAAGTATTGCCAGAGCATAGTTAAATGCAACAAACTATTATACATTTGGTTTTACAAATAATTCATGAAAGTAGATTCCACATCAGCGAAAAGCACATAGTAGTAAGACCATGTAATAAAGAACATCATAGTGTGTTTCTTTTGGAAGTAGCTGAAAGAAAGCATCATTTGTATTAAGGGGAATTTCTCTTTATTAGATAACAAAAATGTGGTGTATAAGCACCATTGAGTACTACTCAGTTATAAAACGTGATATCTTGTATTTTGCAACTAAATGGATGTAACTGGAAATCATTATGCATAGTGAAATAAGCCAGTCCCCAAAAGATAGATATTATGTTTTCTCTAATCTGTGACAGCCAACACTCAGTGTACAAAAAATGTAACCTGTAAGTGTGAAAGTGACATTCTGTAATCAGATTATTCTGTATAGCCTTTGTGCTTAGCCTTAATACTTCAGAGGAACTGCAAGTTTTTGTTGTTATTTGGTATTATTGTTTTCTAATTTCCATGTATTGATATCTTTGCCTAGTCTTTGTTCAGCCTGTGATGAAAAGATAAATGAAAGTACGACATTTTAAAAATAAGAAAAAGAGGGCCCGGCGGCGTGGCCTAGCGGCTAAAGTCCTCGCCTTGAAAGCCCCGGGATCCCATATGGGCGCCGGTTCTGATCCCGGCAGCTCCACTTCCCATCCAGCTCCCTGCTTGTGGCCTGGGAAGGCAGTTGAGGACGGCCCAATGCTTTGGGACACTGCACCCGCGTGGGAGACCCGGAAGAGGTTCCAGGTTCCCGGCTTCGGATCGGCGCGCATCGGCCCGTTGCGGCTCACTTGGGGAGTGAATCATCGGACGGAAGATCTTCCTCTCTGTCTCTCCTCTGTATATATCTGGCTGTAATAAAATGAATAAATCTTTAAAAAAAAAATAAGAAAAAGAAAAAGGAATAAGGAAGCAGGGGCTGGGTGGGAAATGCAGGCAGGATGGAGGGTAGAGTGGGAAGTATCATGACACTTCTAAATCTGAATTATGATATATGTAAAAATTTCCCACTTTACAACTAAAATCATTAATGTTACAAATAATGCACTTGATGATAATGGCTTCTAAATGCACAAAAATGTCTTTATTTGTATGTAAGGGATCTGCCAAATCACCCTCAGCTCTCTGATTCATGAGAACTAATGGGGCTTGTCATGTCATGGTACGCATGAGTGTGAATTAGAAAAGAGCAAAAGTAAAACCAGCAAGGGGAAAAGTTGCCTGAGTGAAGTGTATAGGACACCAGGTGCAAGGTTCCAAGTTCTCTTCCTGTAGAGTTGCATGAAACTTGCTGAATTCTACTAGCAACAAGTGGCAACATGTAGGAAATGATCTAGGGAACTTTATTAGAGAATCTGGACCTGGAGTTTTTACTGTGGCCTCATGTAGACAATATTTTATTTTCAAAGATTCTGGACTTCCCGAGGGGAGCAGATGTTCAACACAAACCATGTTGTTTGCACAAGTGGGTTAGATATCAGTGAGTTACACTTATCAGTTAGGGTTGTGCGTCTCTGCTCAAAATTCAAGTTCTCAGATGATAACCAAAGGCCAGTTTTGCAAGAAGTCCTATGTAGAAGATCCTATGATGTTAACTCTTCTCTGTATAATTGACAAACAGCGTGGTTGGAGTCACTGGTATAATATGCAAGCTTAATGGAGGCAAGGGAATGTCCAAAGCTCTGTTTGATTCTCTACAAAGGAGGCAAACACAAAGTGACTTTGGAGATGAAGCTGTGATGATAGTGCCCTACCTTCAGGAGAATGCTGTCTACAGTTATTTCCCTCACATAGACTCTTCCATCTTTGCTCTGAAAATGACTTGTCAAAGTACTTGAACTTGTATTTGAAAATGACATGAGAAATCCTGTTCTGGTATAACACTTTCAAATTCTTTGGCTCATGGAGCTGACAGCCGCTATCCGAAGATTAAGTTCTTATTAGACTCTCTGAACGTGTGGCCATTTCAAGCTGAGCTGCAAGTGTTCACAATAGGTGTTTTTCTTATGAGTAAGCTCTGTTAGTGTTACGCATACAGACATTGTGAATAAGTTTGCTTCTGTGGAGGTTCTAAAGGTGTTATGTGATTAAACCTGAACTTCTCTAAATTCAATACTTCTGTCCTCATACACAACCGAATGAGACATCTCTTTTTCAATCTTCAGAAAACACCAAAACTATTCTGAAATGGGAATAGAAATGACATGCCTATAATTAGAGATACTAATGATGAAAAAGACCTTATTAGGTCATCTAGCCTGCAGCTGAGTGCTTCTTGATACAGTCATCCATGTTCAAAAGGGCCAGCCTAAGATTCCAATGCCTCTCTAAGATGACTGTACTAGCACAAGGAAAAAAACCCTGCAAATTTCATGAAGAAGGTGATGGTGTTAGGTGTCTTAGGGCTAGCATGTACAGCTGATGAGGAAAGTACATTTGAGTGGTTTTTAGAAGAAAAAGAACTGGTGCAAGCGTTTCTGATGAGGGGAATGTATAAACCATCCAGAAAGGCAGGTGAGAGAGGTGCAGAGGTGGTGAGTCCACAGTGCTGAGTGTTGCCTTGCCATGCTGCTTGTGCTAGCCACTGAGTCAGTGACTGAGGAATGGGAGAGTAGCTTTACCCCAAATGACTTATTTTCAATTCTAAATGTGAATTGAACAGTAAAGGATATTTTTTTTCCTCCTTGCCTCAAAATTGTTGCATTGTAAAGTCCAATTATGTGTTATTGCAGTGATTTGACTGTCCCCTGAAGCTCAGGCATTTGCTATTTTTCTTCATTTTTGACAATCTCTACATGGTTAATTAGGGCACAAAGGTTCAAGGGCTACAGAAAAGTGGGTAAGACTATTATTTCCACATTTTTTTCCTGTATCTGGGGTAAAGGAGGAGGTAAAGGGAGAAGCCCCACCCAGTCTCCCAATCATCCCAGGTGCCTGATGTGGGGCATGCTCCGAGGGTAGCTCATGTGTTTGAAACTTAATCCTCAATGCAATAGTGCTGACATGTAAGACTTTTAAAAGGGGATAGGTCCTGAAGGCTCTGCGCTTAAGAATGAGTTAATGTTAATGTTGTGGGAATGCACTTGTTACAAAAGAGAGGCTGCCTTCCTCTTGCTCTCTTATCCTTCCACATTCTGCCTCTACTGTGGTGTGATGCTGCAAGGTCAGATGGCAGCCCTTAGATCTTGGGCTTTTCAGTGGCAATAACTGTGAGAAATGAATTTCTGTTCTTTTTTAAAACAATATTTATTTATTTATTTATTCATTGAAACGTTAGATTTACAGAGAGAAGGAGAGACAGAGAGAGATCTTCCATCTGCTGCTTCACTCCCTGAGTGGCTGCAGTGTCTGGAATTGAGCTGATCCAAAGCTAGGAGCCAGGAGCTTCTTCCATGTCTCCCACGCAGGTGCAGTAGTTCAAGGCTTTGGACCATCTTCGACTGATTTCCTAGGCCACAAGCAGGGAGCTGGATGGGAAATGGAGCAGCCAGGACACAAACCAGCATCCATAAGGGGTCCAAAAATTTGCCAGGTGAGGATTTAAGCCACTAGACTGCCGCACCAGGCCCGATTTCTGTTCTTTATAAATTATCTGATATTAGGCAATCTGTTACAGCAGCACAACATGGATTAACTCAGTCATATTCCATTCCTGATGCCATTCACCCGCTGTCACTGGGGCACATTTTCCCCACAATTCTTGGGGGCCTGGATATAGGCTTATCAACATAGTCTGTGGCCCAGGTTTTCAGTGTTATTTGGTACATTTTCAAGACTGAGAACTAAATAGTTGTGCAGTCTTGTTTGGAATGGCAGAGGAATGGACATCCACATGGTTACACTTGACATAAGCTTAGCATTTTATATGCACATTAGGTTAACATGGAGGGGAAAAGTAATACAACTTATATTTCATATTTATCTTTACACCATGTAAAGGCTTAGGGAGGCAGAAGAGAAGAATACCAAGAGCTTTCCTCTCTTTCCTTTCCTCCCTCCTACCCTATCTTCATCTCTTCCTTACTTTGTAATATTTATTAAAACATTCTATGGTCCAAGTACTATGTTCATTGTTATGGAAAACAATACTGTACCAGATAGATAAGATCTTTTTACTAGCAGAATTTTTGCTTTGTCTAGAGATAAAGTATATGAGCAATTAAAAATGACTTGACAAAATATATGAAGATGAAGAACCAAGTCCTGATTAAGGAGGTGTGTAATGTGGTATGTAGCTCAGTTTAACATAGGAAAAGTACTCATGACCATGATGCATGCAGAAACCCAGTGAAGAGGCAGGAGTTAGCTGTGTAAAAGAGCTAACGAGGAGCCCAGGGTGAGGCTTGCGTGTAGAGTCAGGCAAGGAGTCTAAGTTTTAGGTCAGGGGATATGCGTGTGAATAGTCCACAGTGAGGGAGAGGAAACTGAGGTTCAGGATAAGAGGTATCCAGATGGCCTTGGATGAAAATGAAAGGAGTCTTTGGGGACAGGACTGTAACAGCTCGGAGTGAGCAATAGTGTGTGGAGCCAGGGTAGCAAGATCTCCAGGAGGGAAGGCTTTAAGAAGGCAAATCTGCAGCAAAGCTGATGGTGTTGAATGACTTGAGACTCCATCTACACTGCCAGTGGGGAGCCGGGAAATAAATTAATACCAAACACTTGGTACATTTGACAATTTGGTTAGTTTCCTGGGGGCGCTGTGATGAATTACCCAACATGGTGACTTCAAACAACACAGATTTATTCTCTCACAGTTCTGGTGGCCAGAAGTCGGTAATCAGTTTCAGAGGTGTCTCTAAGGTGTTGGGAGAACTGCACTCTCTAGAAACTCTAGGAAAAAGGATATTTATTGCCTTTCTTCACTTCTAGAGTTGCTTTTCTTGTCCTCCTCCCATTGTTTTGTCCACAAGTCCTTCCTTCATCTTAAAATCTTTCTATTTCCCTTTTAAGTAGTAAAATCTCCCCTTTATAAATCTGTGAATGATTGCATGTAGTGTACATCTGCATAATGCTCAATAATCTTCCAATTTCAACATCTGTTTTAATTATATCAGAAAGCCTCTTCTTCCATATAGGGCTAAAACTCAGGGTTAGGATGTTGACATCTTTAAGGGCCATTTTTCAGCCAGATGAATTAGAACTAAAGCAACTTAAATCAATGGAAAATGTGTTAATAATAAAAATGCAATCATAGTACTATGACATGTTTCACAATGAATAATATTTACACAGTCTCAGTTATGTCAAACTGATTATAAATTTAATTTCACATTTACGCAATTACTTTGCAGAATGAAGTAGGGAAAGTGTGTGGCTTGGACAGTAGTTGAGAAAGCGAAATCTTTATTTTCCATAATGGAGATTTATAATATCAAAAATATAATGTATGAAAAATTATAATAAAGTATATTGTGTTATACTAAATAACAAAATAAAAAGGAAGGAAAAATCAATAAAGTGGGAATAGTGGGGAGTTTGCATATTTGGCCGTTCTTTACAATGGGTCTTAAGAAGTTCTATACAAACTTCAAAAAATTACAGTTTTTGAAAGTGAAAAATAGAGTGTATAGTGGAGGGATAAATGTATCCTTCTTGCTGAAGTGTGAAAAATAGGAGCAACAAGTTCAGAACTGGGAGACTGACTAGGGGTGAGACTGGAGAAGAGCAGGGAAGAAGAGGCACCAGATGGCAGATTTTTCTGAAGATGTATTTTTTTATTTGAAAGAGTTACACAGAGATAGGCAGAGAGAGAGACAGATAGACACATGCACTCACATATACATAGGGATGGAGGGAGGTAGTGAAGAAGAGAGAGAGAGAGAGAGAGAGAGAGAGAGAGAGAGAGAGAGAGAGAGAGAGAGATGCCCAAAGCAGCTGGGGTTGGTCCAGGCAAAAAACCAGGGGCCAGAAGCTTCTTTCAAGTCTCTCTTATAAGTGGCAACACACAAATACTTGAGCCACTTTCCGTTGCTCTTCCCAGGCCATTAGCAGGGACTTGAATTAGAAGCAGAGCAGCAATCGGTGCTCGTATGTGATGTCGTTGTCACAAATAGCAACTTAACATACCATGGCAGTATGATTTGATAGGAATTACTAATTTATTTGTAGTGAACGTTCAAGAGATAATTATGTGTCAGATTTGAAACTCAGCATTCTGGTTTTAGATGGATGAGGATGCCGTTCGATGAAAAAAAGAATTGGGGAGTCAGGTGGAGAGTGTGTGTATACTTTCAGTACTGGGTATGTGTTCAGAGAACCAATAGCACAATGAGAGACAGAGGAGGGAATGACTGTGTTTTCCAGGTGGAAGCTGTCTCTGCATCATTGTCTGTATGTATTCTTTAGCTTAGCTCTGCTGCTCTACTTTTTCACCAGATGGGAGAGGTTAAGCTATCAATGAATAATTGACATCTCAAACATTTATGGAAGATTTCTCTTCTCTCCCTGAGTCTAATAAATTCCAGTATTGAGTGCATAGTGGTCTAAGATTAATATTGAAATGTAGAAAAAGGCCCAAATATAAGCCAATGTATATTCATAGTCTGTTTTACAGTAGATGGCAAGAATTTCCATTTGTAAGTAGATTCATTTAAAGTGGATTTGGTACTTGGGATGTGTGGATGCCCCTATCTTATTATCCTAATGGACAGATGCAACCTAGAATAAATGACCTCTACTACACGGCTTCATGCTTTGTGAAATGCAGGCATAGTGAGCATATGCTGGGTAATGCTGAAAGCCAGGCTGATGTAAGAAAGAAAAGGCCTTCGCAAGAAGGAGCCACAGAGTTATCACCAACTCTGTTGCTCTGTATGTAATTATGTTTTATCTCTGATCGCTTTTGACATGCAGGAATTTGATCATAATGTATCTTGATATTTACTGCTACTGTTTTTGTTATTTTCATGTTAGGATTTATTGAACTCTTTAGATTTGTGAGTTTATAGTTTTTGTCAAATTTGGAAGAATTTCAGGCACCCTTGCAAATGAATTGTCTTAGCACTTCTTTCTCTCACCTTTTCCACCCTGAGAATTCATTTTTGTGTATATTAGTTCTATTTGTTGGTGGTCTATGTGTTTGTCATTTTGCTGCATGTACTTCATTTTAGTTAGTGTCTATTATAATTTTTTTCAATAAAAAATCACTTAAGAGAAAAACTTTAGGAGTATAGAGATGGGCTACAAACAATAATAGAGTCTGAAAATGTCAGTTTTGCTCAGATACATTACACTTTTTGGTTCTCTGTATGGGATACTGTTCAGCTATGAAAAAGAATGTAGGGGGCCCAGCGGTGTGGCCTAGCGGCTAAAGTCCTCGCTTCGAACGCCCCGGGATCCCATATGGGCGCCAGTTCTAATCCTGGCAGCTCCACTTCCCATCCAGCTCCCTGCTTGTGGCCTGGGAAAGCAGTTGAGGACGGCCCAATGCATTGGGACCCTGCACCCGCGTGTGGGAGACCTGAAAGAGGTTCCAGGTTCCCGGCTCTGGATCGGCGCAGCACCGGCCGTTGCGGCTCACTTGGGGAGTGAATCATCGGACGGAAGATCTTCCTCTCTGTCTCTCCTCCTCTCTGTATATCTGACTTTGTAATAAAAATAAATCTTAAAAAAAAAGAAAAAGAAAAAAAAAAGAATGTAGGGCCCGGCAAGATAGCCTAGTGGTTAAAGTCCACCTTGCATGTGCTGGGATCTCATATAGGTACCAGTTCTATTCTCTGCAGCTCCGCTTCCCATCCAGCTTCCTGTTTGTGGCCTAGAAAAGCAGTCGAGGATGGCTGGAAGCCTTGGGACGCTGCACCTGTGTGGGAGGCTTGGAGGAGGATCCTGACTCCTGGCTTTGGACCAGCTCTGTTCTGGTCATTGTGGCTGCCTAGGGAATGAATCAGTGATGGAAGATGTTTTTTTCTTTCTCTCCTCCTCTTTGTATCTCTGACTTTCCAATAAAAATAAAATAAATCTTTAAAAAAAACCCAAAAGAGAATGTAATCTGTTTTTTGTAATTTTTATCGGGTTTTACTGCTGCTTTTCTCTAAGAAATGTCTAATCTGATGTAAATCCCTTTCATGCAATTTTTCATCTCAATTATTTGATTTTTTATCTCTATAATTTCCATTTCATGATTTTTATTGTCTTTTAGGCATGTTTACTGTGGTTATATTTTCCCTCAGCGTTGAACAGTTTTTAATGTGTGTATAATAACCCTTTTAAATTTTTAAATTATTTTCATGCTACAGTTCCATAGATTCAATGATTCCCCACCCCCCAGTTCCCCTCTCCTCTCGCTTTCCCCCATATTATAACAGTATAGTCTTTCAGTAACAGTCATAACTTCATCATTCAGGTATAAGTGTATCCTGATATTGTAGGTATGACAATGGCAGAAAGTACAGCACCCTATTGTCAAGATATATTTAATAGTTTCACTGGGAGTCCATCTTTGATTCAGGAGTAGAGATGCTTACTGCAGTGTATCTTCACATCTGCATATGATAGTCTCTATTGTACAGTTCTTCTAGATGACTATATGCTCATGACGTTTACCTGCATATCTATTGATCTTGTATTTTGCGTGAAGGTTGCCTTATATCAGAGAGAACATATGATATTTATAATAGATCTTTTTTTTTTTTTAAAGATTTATTTTTTTTATCACAAAGTCAGATATACAGAGAGAGGAGGAGAGACAGAGAGGAAGATCTTCCGTCCGATGATTCACTCCCCAAATGACTGCAACGGGCCGATGCGCGCCGATCCGAAGCCAGGAACCAGGAACTTCTTCCAGGTCTCCCACGCGGGTGCAGGGTCCCAAAGCATTGGGCCGTCCTCGACTGCTTTCCCAGGCCACAAGCAGGGAGCTGGATGGGAAGTGGAGCTGCCGGGATTAGAACCGGTGCCCATATGGGATCCCGGGGCGTTCGAGGCGAGAACTTTAGCCGCTAGGCTACGCCGCCGGGCCCTATAATAGATCTTTAAAGGTCCCTTTTCACTAGCCCATCATTTTAGTCATCTCTCAGCCTTTTTGTAGTAATTGGTTTTTCATCTTAGTGATTCTATCCTTAATAATTATTGATTAGATAGTATTAAAGTTTTATTTTATTTAGTTCTATTTCTTACTGAGTCTATTTTCATACAGACAATGTGCTTAAGGATCATTTGCTACTACTAAGACTCTTTTGTGGTAGGTTTGGGCTATCTTTTACCTTAGGGGTAATTTAACTCCATTATCAAGGTGGGAGCCTTCTGGAGACTACCAAATGTCCTGTTATCTCCAGTCTATACAATAAAGGGCAAGAACCTGAATAATCCCCAGACCTGTGTGAATTGTGAGAATCTTATTACCTGTTGCTTATTTTCCCTCTCCCTGCCCCCGGCGGCAGGGTGCTTTAACCCATGTGTATGTAGATCTTTGTCAGATTTCTCCCAGCTTTCTCTATTTTCCTTCTCTTTATCAATCTGTGCTGTAACTTCTTTTTAAAAAGATTTATTGGTTTTTATTAGAAAGAAAAATTACAGAGAAAAGGAGATAGAAAGAAAGATATTCCATCTGCTGTTTCACTCTCCAAATGGTGCAACAGTTAGAGCTGAGCCAAACTGCAGTCAGGAGCCAAGAGCCTCATATGGGTCTCCTATATGGGTTCAGGGTCCCAACGACTTGGGCCATCCTCTGCTGCATTCCAAGATCATAATTAGTGAGCTGGATCAGAAATGGACTTGCTGGTACACAGACTAGTACCCATATGGGATGCTGACACTTACAGGGTAAAGATTAGCCTGCTGAGCCATGACCCTTGCTCCTGTGCTATAAACCGTGACCTTATCCACCTTCCTGAATTCCTGTCTTACACAGCTCAATATCACTAAATTCTATTTGGGTTCCTATCCCTGTACTACAGTCTGATGATAACTCCTATAGGCAGAAATTAGAGTAGGAAATTACAGGGTTCACTATCTGTGTTTTATATTTTCAAGAATCACAGTCCTAAATTGACTATTTTCCAATATTTGAAGATAGTTTCTGAGAGTATTTTGTCTCTTTTAGGGATTGGTAATGGTAGGAGGTAATTCTTGCAGCAATTAATTTTCTGTAGATAAAAGTGGAAGCCAAATTCTTTTGGGAAACTAGCACAAACCTCAGTGTAGCAGTTTAATAGTAGAAGACTTTTAGCTACATTACAAACATAGAAGTCATGGTTTTATGTAGGTGAAAACAGTTATAATTATCTGAGGCAGGATTTTGAAGTTTAAAGCCTGGGAAATATAAAATGTAAAGGAAAATGAGAAGTATGTGGTGTTGGGATAATTATCCTGAGAAATTCCCATTGGCCAAATCTCGTGTTCTCTAGTTCCCTTCCATTCCACACAGACTCCAAGCCAAAAGAACCTAATTGGAGACTTATGCTATTGCTTCTAGGTAATAATGATTTCTCAGAGGGAGCTGGTGAGATTTCTTCATGATGTTCCAGGTCTCAGAAGACAGAGCTAAACCCTGTACAGTACAATAGTGGAGGATTTATCAGTGCAAATTCCTCCTGCAGGTTACCCCAGAGTGAGTGAAGCAGTCAGCATTTCAGAAGCAATGGGGTAGTGGAGGCTATGGTGTAGAGCATGGAGAAACCAAGGTTACTAATGTACATCTTCTGAAATTTCAAAAGAACTTGGGGGAATTTGAATGTTTAAATATTGATAATATATGGAAAGCAGTCATCACAACAAATCACGATATAGTCTAGAAACATTCAGGTCCAGTAAAATCTATTTGACCACTGGCCTCCAAGTTGCAAGCTCTGTACTTGATTGTGTTATCACCAAGGAAAATGATTTTGTCTTGGGGGTTTGGTGTTTCACTAATGAACAAGGAGAACCCTGTGATGACAAGTGATTTTCACCAGTGAGGAATTTGAAGTAGAAATTCTGCCCCACTTGCCCTCCTGCTGAGGAAACTAGAGCCGTATCGGACAGCCCTTTGATGCATCAGAAGCAAGCATCAGCCACCTTCTTCTCAAGACAAGGAGGTACAAAGAAAAATCTCAGTAGGAAGGGATGGGTGTTTAAGGAGGGAAAGCTCAGGAGTGGAGAGTCCAGGAAGCCTTCTCCTGGACAAGGCTGACCATGCTTGCCTTCTCTTGAGAGGACTGTGGTAATATCAAGGCGGAGGCCAGCTAATGTTCCCTGTGCTACATTGTGTCCTACAGGAGTGACGGCACCCTCCAATAAAATACTCTATGGAAGTATGTTGTCCAGTGGATCGAGCTGGTGGAAATTACAAAGGAGTCGAACGTACCAAGGGGGACATCTCTGTCAGTGAATTGCCATAAACCTACAGAAACTAATTTACTTATAGTTCTGGTCACCAGACTCCTCACTCCCGCTGTCCCCCAAATCAAGGCTTCAGCAGGTCTATTTTGTTTTCTCCAGAGGAGACTCTGTTTCTACCTTTTCTAGCATCTGGAGGCTGAACATTCTTTGGTTTGTGGCTGCGTTGGTTCAAGCTCTGCTTCAACTGCCACGTTACCCTATCCCTTTTTATTGTCTGGTTCCTCTGCCTCTCTCATGAAAGGATATTTGTGATTACAACTAGGAGCCTCCCAAATCGTTCAGAATAATCTCCTACTGCAAGATCTCTTGTTTAATCACACTAACAAAGTGCTTTTGCTATGTAGGGTAACATTCATAGGGAACAGGAATTAGGGCCAGGATTTTTGTCTGGTATTATTTGGCGAACAACAGCTGTGTTAACATTCTGGATTCTGGTGGAAAAGGGAAATATTAGGTGGCCATGGATGAGCATCCACTATGGGTAATGATGAGCACAGTCAGATCCACTGTCCAGCGGTCAGAGATGACCTCAGGAATGAGCTTGAGCACACCCACATCCCTGAATAGCCCTCGACTTGTTCCTGAGAGAATGGAAAAGGGCTGCTGGACTCCATATTACCTGCTGGCAGATTCTGCTGTCTATTTGCCCTAGAACAGCTTTTCTATGTTTCTCAAGCTGACAGTGAGCGTGGCAATCAAAAGAAAGTGGTGCTTCCCTCAAAGAAGGATCCTCAGAGCTCCAAACTGTTTCCTCTAGAAATTTTTCAGTTTCATTCATTTCTTAAAAAAAAAAAAAAAGATCTGTTTACTTTTATTGGAGAGGCCAATCAGATTATGGAGAGACAGAAAGATCCTCCCTGTGTAGTTTCACTCCCCAAATGGCTGCAACGGCCTGAGCTGAGCTCATCTAAAACTAGAAGCCAGGAGCTACCCACACTGGTGCAGTGTCCCAAGGCTTTGGGCTGTCCTCCACTGCCCTTCCAGGTTACAAGCAAGGAGCTGGATGGGAAGAGGAGCAGCTGGGACACAAATCAGTGCCCTATGGGATCCTGGCACTAGCAAGGTAAGAATTTAGCCATCTGAGCCATTGTGCTGGGCCCCTCAGCATCATTTTTAAGCTCCTCATAGGTTGATGTGCTGTTTGAATTTTCATACACAGAAGTTTCTCGACTACCAAGAACAGTTTAGTACTTGGAACAGCTGGCATAAACTTCCTGTTACATTTTTCCGTTGGCTATAGAAAATAGTATGCTTTCTCCTATCTAATCCTTTTCTGTAGTCTTAATTTGATCTTTGTTTTGTAGTGAATGTTTTAATTTTTGTCCAGATGTCTTCTGTTCGCCTGTCCAATACTGGCTCACTGATAACAGTTTCCTTGGGGAGCGCCTGTTCCTGACTACTTTGAGATAGTACATCATGAGAGTTCACACAGATTTCCTGGAGTTCTTATCTATCAGGCAAATGTGTCTTTGGTACAAAACTATGGACATAGATTCATCCAGCAATTTCTTCAACACATGTTTATTAAGTGTTGTCATGGATCTGACATTTTACTAGTGCTAGGGGAATAGAGAAGCACGAGGCAAAAAGGAGTTTATGATCCAAAAATACAATGGCTAATATTTATTGCATGTTTCTAAGTGTTTGGTGCTGTGTTCTCACAATGACCCCATGACTTATTTTTATCTCCATTTATGTGTAAGAAAGCAGAGCATAAAGAATACAAGTAACATGCCAAGTTCACAGATCTTTATAGGGGAACCTTGATAGGGGAAATACAGTCTATGTAATTGGGCTCTGGGGTTCTAGAAACATCAAAACTCAGATCTAAATTCAAGAAACACTTGATTCAGAATATATTTTCTTGCATATCTTATGTTCAGTTACTTTCTTGGAATTGGAAAGAAGTTCTTAGAAAGTAGAACAGAAAGGAATCTTTTCTGTTGCATGCACTGCTTTGATGGGTCAGACTCTGAAGAAAGACCCCAATGGGGTATGCCTGAAGATAATCTTTGCACTGTTCGGAAGAGCGTTAACAAATGTACTCACATTGTATTCAGATATGCAAAGGAAACATAACCTTTTTATTACCCATTTAAAAATTTTTATTTTAATTTTTAATTACAACAGATTAAATGTAATTTGTACAATTCTAAGAACATAATGATATTCCCTTCTTCCCTCCCTCCTTCCTCTTCCTTTTGCTCTTTAACTTTTTGAGATAGCATTGTTTAAATTTATGTTGCAGTAAAAAGGCTTGAAACCTCACTGAATGAGGGAGTTTAACAAGTTAAAAGCAAAAAGACCCTTGATTGGTGGGAATATAGACAACAGCTACAAATGATAATTGAATGGAAAAATGACAATTTTACCGATATAAAGTAAATTTTAAGTAATTGCAGATCATAAAAATTCTTATCTTAATCATAAAACATTCTTAACTACTGGTTAGAGAAAGGTCTAAAAGCAAGTTTTACAAAAGTGTATTTGCAGCAATACTAATATGTATGATGTTTCTTTTCTGTTTTTAAAATTCTCATTCCCATAAGTAAGGGAGAATATGTGGTATCTGTCTTTCTTGGTTCAGCTTATTTCGCTCAATATCATACCCTCCAGTGGTGTCCATTTTGCTGCAAATGGTAACATTTCTTTTGTATAGCTGAATCGTATTCTGTTGTGTACATATACCACATTCTCTTTATCCATTCATCTGATGATAGACACCTTGTTTGATTCCAAATTTTGGCTACTGTGAACAGTACTGCTGTAAACATGATGAAGGTATCTTTATGATGTAATGTATCCAAGGCTTTTGGGTATATACCCAGTGGTGGGATTCCTGGATGATATTGCAAAATTTTTTCCAGTTTTCTTAAGAAATATCCACTATTTTCTACAGTGGTCACACTAATTTACATTCCCACCTGTAGTGTATAAATATGACCCTTTATTCACATCCTTGCTTGCGTTTGTTACATCTGTGTTTTAGATTTAGCCATTCTAGCAGGAGTGAGGTGTTATCTCATTGTGATTTCGATTTGCATGTCCCTGATGGCTAATAATGTTGAGGTTTTTTTTTTTTCATGTAATCATTGACCACTTATATTCTTTTGAGAACTGTCTATTGAAGTCCTTGTCTAATTTCTCAACTGGATTGTTTTTTGCTGTTGTTGTTGCTGTCATTGTTGTTGAATTTTTTTAACTTGCTGATATTTTTGAGATATTAATCCTTTATCAGGTGATTTGAAAATATTTTTTCCTCTTGTATTGGGTGTCTCTTTATTCTATCGAGTTTCCTTTGCTGTGCAAAAGCTTCAGAGTTTGGTATAATTCTGTTTAGTTTTGCCTTTGTTCTTTTTCTTTCTTTTTTTTTCTGTAGTTCATCTGATCTTCTTGGATGCTCATCCTGTCATTCACCCACCTTCCCTCTACCCCATGGGTTAAAAGGAAATAAAAATGTGTTATGTTAGTTCTGTGTCTTTGGGATAAATTCTCCGTTTTTCACATTCTTGCCCCTTCACTCAGTTCTCACCAAGGCATTTCGTGGGTAGGTGAAGAAGGGTGTCAGTGTGCCCTTGAGGCCATCAGGGGGCTTTAGAAGAGGAGAAAAGAGACTATTTTTGGTCATAAGAGCCTTCTAAACCCTTTTTCTCTCCTTCTCTCTTGGAGACAGACCCACTGACTCTGATATGATTGGGAAATGAAGGCTTGGATACTCTCTTGCCTTGGCTTGGAGCAGTGGCTTTTTAGAAAGCAGATGCTGCAACATTTTGAGAAAGTAAGTTAAAAGACTTGGATAGGAGGAAAACACAATGGCATTTGGAGAATGAAGAACTGATGTAGACTTTGGTCAGCAGAGTGAGCAATTCAGTGTGCAGAGGAGTTGCCAGGAAGACCCTGACTCCATCATCAGCCTCTCCCATGGGCTGCTGCACAGCAGGATTAGGTAGATGTTTGTTTGCCTTCCTATCTGTTATTTAATGGTACCCCCATTTAAGTCATCCAGTGCTTGTCCACAGTTTGTCATTTCTAGGACTTAATGCAGTGACAGTATTGCAGAAGCATCCAGTAGGAAATGGCAATAATATGTTTTGCAGACATCAGAAATACCCCAAGGAGAAAAGTTAATGAGTGAAACCATAATAAGCCTTTTTTGCAAAGAGAAAGTTTTGTGATATATTTTATCTGAGCAGTTTTCAACAAAGGCCCTGGAGGTAGTTTTTATATGGTAGAGATTTTTCATTAAAGTTGAGATATTTTTCCTTTTTAATTTGAAACATTTTGGGGGGGGGGCTCTGAAATATTTTTGTTCCCAAAGAAACCTCAGGCCACGTCCTCTCATCTCTGCAGTCCCCCGGTTAGGTTGTTTAATTTCAACTGTAGATCGGTCAGGGCAAGCTTTATAAAAGTCTTCTGTCTCTTTTCCATTGTCAGTGTACATTGATGGGCAGAAAGTTTTTAAAATTTGTACATTTATGTATATTAAAAACTGGACATGAAAATTATATGTATTTATAGTGTGTCATGTGACATTCATAATTTTATAATGCCTAATCAGAGTAAGTGTACTTATAACATTAAGCAGTTGACATTTCTTAAGGACAAAAACATTCAAAATTGCTCTAGCTTATCTCTGGTAGAAAAATACATGGCATTGTAATTGTCATTATTGTGACTCTACTGTGCACTAAAACACTAGACCTTGTTACTCTGCTCTAACTGTACTATAGTATCTGTTTGTGACTCCACAGCCCACGCCCTGCTAGCCTCCCCAGCATCTGACAACCACTGTTATACCTTGAGCCTTTATGACTTTAATGCTTTTTATTCTGTATGTAAGTGAAATCCTACAGTACTGTCATTCTGTGTTTGGTTTATCTCCTCTATCTTAAACACCTACAGTTCCCTCCAAGTTGTTGTAAATGACAAAATTTCTTTTTATGGCTGAGTAGCATTCCATTCTGTCTATGTTCTTGCTCATCAGGTGGTGGATGCTTAGATTGCTTCTATCTCTAATCTGTTTGAATAGTGATACAATGAACATGGGAATAATTAAAGCTCGTTGACACACTAACTTCAAGTCTTTCAGGCAGAAACCTAGAAGTGAAACTTCCAGATCATATGAGAGTTCTACTTTCAGATTTTTGATAACTCTCATACCATTTTCCACAAGTGGATATATTAATTTACATTTTCATCAAGAACATGCTTACCAGCACTTGATATATTATTTTTATTTAAAAAAATCTTTGAAGATTTATTTTTTGATTAAATATTTACCAATTTTTATTGGAAAAGCAGATGTACAGAGAGAAGGAGAGACAGAGAGAAAGATCTTTCATCCACTGGCTCACTGCCCAAACGACTGCAATGGCTGGAGCTGAGCTGACTTGAAGGCAGGAGCCAGGAGCTTCCTTTGGGTCTCTAACATTGATATAGGGTGCAATGAGTTTGAAGCACCTTCAATTATATTCCATGTGTGATGTCAGCGACTCAGGCAGAGGTTTATTCTTCTATGCCCTGGAGGCAGCCTCTCTCTCTCTCTCTCTCTCTCTCTCTCTCTATCTATATATGCAATAATTGTGCTTCAGATAGACCTCATTGGATATGATACTGCCACTGAACAAAGCTATATTTCCATTTTGTATAAAGGACTGACTGTCAACTTAGAGTGAAATACATTTCATTGTGATTAATTCTATTTCCTTAGTGATTATTGCTGGTGAACATTTTCTCATGTATCTGTTGGCCTTTTGTATGCTTCCTTTGAGGAATATCTGATTTGGCCTGCTGCCTATTTTGACTGGCTGGTGATGATTATTATTTATTTTTGCTATTGAGTTGTTTGCATTCTTTATACATGCCAGTTATTGGTCCTTCATCAGATGTATGACTTACAAATTCTCCCATTTTGTAGATTATTTCTTCAATGTGTTGATCATTTCTTTTGCTTTGTAGAAGCTCTTTGGTTTGATTAAATCCCATTTGTCTATTTTTGCTTTTATTTCTTATGCTTTTGAGTCCTGCTTTAAAAAAATCCTTGCCTTTCAGACGTCCTAAAATAGCTCTCCTATGTTTTTTAGTGGTTTTGAAGTTTTTATCTTACACTTAGCTCATTAATATATTTTGAGTTGATTTTTATACATGATTAGCAAAAAAAATTTCTTAAGTAAAAATACTTTTTAAATGAGACACAGAAGGGAGGAAATCTTGTTAAGTGTTGTCAGTTATAAGGGATTTATTTCGGCTGTCACAGACTTAACAACTTAGAATTTGATTAATAGGTGTGTGTGTGTGTAGTGTGTGTGTGAGTGTGTGTGTGTATTAGACATGTGTATAAGTTAGATCAAGTAGAGGTGTAGCTGTCTACACTAATGGTGTAATTACTGGGGCTGAAGTTACTGTTCCCATAATGTCCTTAAGCAACACTCTGTATGTCAGCATCCATAAATTCTGCTGCCATTTCTCCTTTAGTGACATCTTTAATTATTTTATGTTTGAGTCAAATGAAAGTCAAACTTTATTAATTTTTTAAAAAGATTTAATTTTTTATTGCAAAATCAGCTATACAGAGAGGAGGAGAGACAGAGAGGAAGATCATCCATCCGATGATTTACTCCCCAAGTGACCACAACAGCCGGTGCGCGCCGATCCGAAGCTGGGAACCAGGAACCTCTTCCGGGTCTCCCACGCGGGTGCAGGGTCCCAAAGCTGTGGGCCATCCTCGATTGCTTTCCCAGGCCACAAGCAGGGAGCTGGATGGGAAGTGGAGCTGCCGGGATTAGAACCGGTGCCCATATGGGATCCCAGGGCGTTCAAGGCGAGGACTTCAGGTGCTAGGTCACCACGCCGAGCCCCTGGAAAAAATAATTCTTAATGACTCATTCCAATGCTGACATAAAGGTTTTTTTCTGTGATCTGGGAAGTTGAATTTCTAGTGAAGTCATAAGGACAAATGATTTTCTTACTGGTTTAGGAGAATAGGATGGAACCTGGGGGCAGTTACAGGATCAGTATAAAAACTGGGGGTGAAGAGGTATTGATTCCTCTAGTTATGAGCTATGGTAAAGTTGTTCATAGCAGAGAGGGATGCTGAGGACTGACTGGCTGTTGACAAAAGGGGACTTAGGGTCTGGGAGATGAAGCTATGTTTCAGCTAGTCTGTTTTTCTCTTTAACAAAAATTTCCAACCAAGATTACATAAACACAGTAAATTCAATTCAGGGTGTTTCAAGTGGGGTGGGAGTGAAAGATGATGTAAGAACTATTGTGTGTGCCCTGAGTGTGAGAACTGCCTGCAGAGAGACACATCGCAGAGGGACTACCGACCACTTGGAATGGGGGTACCAGACAAAGGAGAGCACATGGGGATCCCTGCTCTGGGAGTGACTTCATTCTTGGGACAGAGATTCTCTCTTCTGATTTAGAAGAGGCCTTCTAGAATTGATTTCTGTCAGACAGAAACCATAGACTTCTCCCATGATATAGTTCCAGGTGAGGGCTGCCATCATGTAGCCCCACAGCCTGTGTGGCTTAAGTGACAGAAACTTATTTTGTTACAGTTCTGGATGCTAAAAGTCAGATCAGGGCATCAACAGGGTGAGTTTCTTCCAAGACCTGTTTCCCGAGTTTAGAGTTCTCCATCTTCTCTTTGTCTTTATATAGTCTTCCCTCTTTATGTGCCTTCATGTCCTCTTCTGATAGAGACATCATAATGCATTAGCACCAACCCTTATGGCTTCATTTTAATGCCGTTTCCTCTTTAAAGGCTCTTTCAATGCAGTCATATTCCAGGGTTCTAGGGCTTAGGACTTCAGTATATGAATATGGGAAGGGGATACATGTCAGTCTGTAACACCTAGGCATTAAAATAATTTTCTTTCCTGTATCCTGTAGTTTCTTAGAATTAGTGGAGTACACTAAATAAAGACTCTGAAAGCAAGTTTGTTTTCCAAATGATAGAGATTTCAATATCACATTTTAGAGAAACACCAGAGATCAAGAATCAAAAATATGCTTTCAAGGCCTCGGAGGCTTCTGATGTGATTACTTGGCCTGTCTTCTCTATTTCCAAACAGTTAATAAATGTGGAATCATTTTGTCCTTGTTCTCTGGGAAGGATTTTGCTAGTTACACTGTCTTTAAAATGATCTATTACAACTTAAACTCTTGTTAAAGTTAAAAAATCAGTGAAGACTTTTAACTTCTTCCTGGATAATTAAGAAAAGACTAAAAATGTCTAGCTACATTTATCCCCCTTCCAAATTTATAAGCTATTTATGTATTCTTAATTCTTACATTGTTTAAAATTCCATAGCCTTTACTATTACTGTTGTATATAGTCAGTGTTTATTTAGATCAACACACATAATTTCCCTGTTCTTGGCTGTTTAATCTTTTGTGCATTTCCAAGCTCCTATCTGGAACAATTTTTCTTCTGCCTAAGGAATGCCATATATTTCCTATGTTACATGTCTACCAGTGTTTCTCTCCATCCTACTCTCAGAATATCTTTTTATTTTAACAATTTGTTCTTGCTTTAAAAATGCTTTTGAATTTTTATTTTTAAGGAATTTATTAATACATTAGACTCAGGGTCACAAAAATATTTAATTTGTTACGACACAGTTCTCATGAATTCTTATATAGAGAGAACCGATTCACTATAGTTCATAGAATTTTAAGAATATCAGTATCATTAAAATTTTTAACATTTTATTTATTTGATTGGCAGAGCAGAGTGAGTGAGAAAGAGGATGAAGGAGAGGAAGAGAGATTGATCTCCTGCCGACTTATTCACTAACTAAATGTCTGTAACAGTTGAGACTGGGCTAGGCTGAAGCCAGAAGCTCAGGAGCTGGGGTGTCCCACATGAGTAGCAGAAACTCAAGTACCTGGGCCTTTATCTGCTGCTTTTCAGACCTATCAGCACAAAGCAGCATTGGAAGCCAAAGTGGGTCTCAATCTCAGGAAATTCTGGATGAAATGCAGGCACCCCAAGTGGTAACTTTACCGATTATGACACAACAACCACTCCAGAGTGTGTTTATTGAACTTTTCTGGAGAGTATTTTTGATGTATTCACTATTTCAGTTTGGAACTTATTTTCTTTCACCACTTTGAAGATATTTTTTATTGTTTCCTAGCTTTCATGATTTCTGTTGAGAAGTCAGCTATAAATCTTGCTGTTATGAAAGCAATATAATATAATTAGAGATAATTTTAGTCTCTTGACACTGCTGTTTTCCTTTGAAGAGAATTTATATTTGCTTCTGGCAGATAACTAGTTTAGGTGCATGTGTGGGATCAAATTAAGGCTTTTATAACAATCCTCTTATAAGAGATTGTGCAAGGACTATCAGTGGGTAGGAAGAGAAATACCTTATGTTCCTAAAGACATAGCAGTTTGCTACCACTACTCATCTCAGACTCCAGTATATTCTAACAGCACCACTTTGGGGGACAAACATTTAAACATGGACCTTTGGGGACTACACAAGCCAATCTCCAAACGATAGCACTTTCTGCCATCTGTCTGCCTCGTCTGTCCATACATGTCTGATTGTGACATAAACACAGAAATAGAGTGAGTGAAGTGTTTAACCACAGAATGGAAACCTCGTCTCTATTTCTGATTTTAAGATTTGTTGTTGGAGAAATATTTTGGAACAGGCCATTTTGCACTTTTACTAAAATGACTAATGAATGTGCTTCTTCTCATTCTTAATTTATACATTTCTGATTTTCTTGGTGTACTAGCTGGCCCATTAAGAAAGTCACTGATAATTGAAAATTCAAGACACTTTGGAGTTTTGTTGATAGAATTTCAATGGGGGTTGATACATTAATTCATCAAGTTTGGAGGAGTCAGAGCTGGTTCTGATTTGCTAGCGGTAAACAAAAGGCAGCAATTCAGCCCCAGGGGACCATTAATTAAGGAAGAGAAACTTTTGCATTTAGTTTTTAAGGTCTTTACAGAAAAAGTGTTGAAAGACCAAAGAGATCCAATAAGTGTATCTGTGTATGTATGCATGCATCTTTCTGTCTAAGCAAACTAGCTATGAAGGTTGGGCGGTATGTGAAGATTGATATGAACTATGATTCAGGCTTGGTTCAGATGATGTTAATTTTACTGTCTTGTCATATCACCTAATAGTATGAATGATGTTTGCATAATATAGTCATGTCAGTATAGAGATGGACTCTTGAGGGTTTCTTTAGATCCTTCTGGATGTGTATGTGTGTGGGAGAGGAAGAGAGAGAGAGAGAGAGAGAGAGAGAGAGAGAATGAATCTTTCATTTGTTTGTTCATGCCCCAATGGTCACAATAGTTAGGGTTCAACCAGGCTGAAACCAGAAGCCTGGAGCCTCACCTGGATCTCCTACATGGGTGCAGGGGCCCAACGATTTAAATCATCTTCTATTGCTTTTTCAGACAGATTAACAGGGAGCTGAATCAGAAGTAGAGCAGCTGGGACTTGAACCAGCACCCATATGTAATGCTGGCACTACAAGGCAAAGGTTAAATCCACGGTGCCACAGTGCCAGCCCCTCAAAATACATTTTTTTAAACAGTCAAGCATTGTTAATATAAATAAGAACAAAAACAATTACTTCAGAAGGAAGATAGAAAATGGGGAATACATTATAAGCTATACAAATGTAGAAAAAAACAATTCACTTTGCTTGGAGAACTCATAAAGAGATGACTTCTGAATTGAAAAAAAAAAAGGCAAAGAGAGTGGATTTTAATTGAGGAATGAAAATGAAACATTCCAGACCTACAGAGAAGCTTGTATTAGAGATGTTGATGTTACAGTATGCTGGTATGATAATAAAAGTTTGAACCTCTCTCGATGGGATAAGCTGCTGTAGGATTTTTCTTGTTAAGATGATACTGTGTGTTCTAACTTCTCTTACATGATTATCCATATAAAGACCATTAGACCAATGCAAAATTAGGACCCGTACTACGAGATAGGATAGCATATCTTGATGCCAGCACAAATCACTGGCAGTCCATAATTCACCAATCATTTCATCACAAGAATAAATTGATAAAGTGTCTTACTTTTGAATGGTGATAGAAAAATAAGGTGATGAGATTCATGCTACACTATGCTCAGTTTTTAATCCATACTACTTAATTAAATAGGCCTATCTCGGCATTTTTTTTCAGCACCTGATTCAAGCATTCAGTTTGGTAGCAGAATTATACAAGTAGATGTGGCAGTAGAACTATATAAGTAGAGAATGCATGACTTTTGTGGGAGTCTTTAGTATAACAAACTGAGACAGGAAGTAATGTGGTCATACAGTTGAATTGGCTCATTGGACCTTGGAAGTAAATGTAGAAGACACATTAAGTGGAAAAATCTGATGGTATGTAGATTAATTCTAAAACCATTATGATAATCAAGTTAGATATTACCACTGTTCACATTTAGCCAGAAAATTTTCTGTAAAACTGGTGGAGCTCAATGATTTGCTCTGTGGTGCTGGGAGTAAGAAGGTTGTCGGACTTTAAATTGGAAATCTGAATGGGCAATGATTTTTGTTTCAAAGAATTTTAGGATTTGGATACACTTTTTTGTGTATGTGTGAGACTGAAGTTAATTAACAGACATGCTGAGTGCAAACTGTGTTTGAGAAGTTGTGCCTAGAAAGTGACTGGATTTGGAGATTGATCAAAAGGTTGAGAGCTGTTAAGACTCTTCAAATCATGGGGAATTCTGCGGTTGCTTAGGGCTATTATTTAAAATAAAAATAGAAGGTACAAAAACTTAAAATCAGGTGCGACATGATGCTTCAGCAAAGCAGAATGAAAATTGGTGGCCAAAGATACTGGAAAATTATGGAAATTTGATAGCAGGTTTGTTCAGTGTTCATCACTTAATCATTATGCTATATCCACACGCTATGTAAGGAAAACCAAATTATCATCTGAATAGATACAAACAAGTAATTTTGCAAAATTAAATACCAGTTCTTAATAAAAAAATTCTCTAGAGTATATGGGATCTTCTTCAACCTTTTGAAGATAATCTCTAGAAAACAGCTAACAGCATCATACTTAATGTTGAAAGAATAATTGCTCTATACCATTTCTATTTAGTACTTTTGTTGGAGGTACCGACAGTATAAAAAGATCAGAATAAGAAATCAAATACATACATTTTTGAATGGAAAGGATATTTTTGTTTGCAGATGACATTTTAATGTTTGAAAAAAAGTATACAGAATCTACAAGATACTATTTGACTTCCATAGTAATTGTTTTGATTTAGGGTTGATTAAGGTCCTTGGAAGGATCTTATGTGATCTCGTTTATTATATTAGCTTGTCTTCATTTATTTGAAAGGCAGAGAGAAGGGGGTCAAAGAGGGAGAAAAGAGCAGATTGCCCATCTAAACCCGGAAATAGATATCCCAAGCAGCAATCTAACTGTTGCACCAAATGCCCTCTACTCAAATAATTAAGCACGTAATAACCCCCACTAAGTTTCTAGAGTAACACACATTAAAAAAAATTCATGACGTATGATCTTGAGACATTATTGTTAATATTAAAGTAGCTTTGTAACACTTCCAGAATGGGTTACAATACTGTGAGGAGCTGTTAAGCAGTTAGTATAAACTGTATATTATAAAAATATGCATGGATTTCTGATTTTTTTGCAGCAAAATAAATTTATTCTTTAATCCTGTTTTCATAAGCTTTTTGAAATCTTTTGTTTGTGCTCTTATGACACCTTTTCCAGGGAGAAGGCTAGGTTACCTTAATCCATCAAGTAGCATGGGTTTGCATCTGAAAGAAACTGAGTTTGATACATAGCTAAGCAACTTGATAGCTGTTTGTTCTTGGACAAGTTTGTTGATATTGTCTCTTCAGAGTTCAAAGGAATTCCTTCCAGAATTCAGTACTTTATTACAGTACAGATTTATTATTAAGTTAGAAATTGAGGGCTATATGTCTGTCCCTCTGAAAATGCTTGCCATATTCACTCTTCTTTTTTAATAACAACAACAAAATCACTACAGGCTTCTAAGTTATTTAATGTGGTATAATGGGTTAAGCTACCACCTGCAGTGCAGGCATCCTCTAGAGGCCACTGTTCCAGTCCAGTTCTATGCTGATGTGCCTAGAAAAGCAGAAGATGGCCCAAGTGCTTGGACCTCCGCCACCATGTTGGAGACCTGCAAGAAGCTCTTGGCTCCTGGATTTAACCTGATCCAGCCCTGACTGTTGCAGCCACTTGGTGAGTGAACTAGTGGAGGGAGGATCTTTCTACATCTTGCTTTCTCTCTCTGAATTCTCTGGTAGAAAAAATCTAGAGAACACAGGCTTAGTAAAGTTAAACAAATTACATTTTATACATGAAGACTGTGTCTCTTTGGAGGATAGCAGTATACATGATTCAGACATTTATGAACAAGTCCCTATATGGAAGAATACCCACTAACAAATCATAAAACACAGTACTATTGTGTGTAAGACATTGTACCCCAACTACTATAAAATGCTAGATATGCAGGTCCATCACTGATGCAGGCTTTTCTGGACAATATAAGGCTGTTTGTATCTTTACTTTAAGCCATGAGCTCATCTTCCTTACACAGAAAGTAGGACTCTGATCACAGAAAACTGTGGAATAATAAAATGGCACAGATGTTGGGATAGAATGAGAGAAGAGAGAAGGTCACAGTATGAAGTACATGACTGCTATGCATCATGTAAAAGCAATGAATCTGTTGTAGACTGCTTTTGGGGATTGTCTGAAAGTCCAACTCAGTCCAATTATCAGTTGGATTATCTGATAGTCCAACTCAGTCTTAGTTTTTTTGTGCTACTAGGAATTGCTTGACCTCTTTTTGCAGGTGTGGAAGACCTGTTTAAAAGACCAATGAGACAATTTATTTGCATTTCGTTAATATGCTGTGAGAGATGAAATTTTAAATAAGATGATGAATATAAAAATTATTTTAGAGAAAGTCACACATAGTGTTTTGGACATAACACTAAATAGAAAAATAAATAGAAACCCCAAGATGATAAATTGTAAGAGGAATAAGAAATATCTAATCCAAATTAGAGCAGAAATTCAAAGTTTCCTAAGAAAAGTGTTTTCATGGGAGAGTGGGTTTAGCTTAAGAGGTGCTATGGTTAAGAAGCTTAAGAAGTTGGTGGGGGTTATGGGGAGTCACCCCAACTAGGCTACAGCTCCCACTGGTTTGCGTGAGGACCGAGTATGAAGTGGGTAGGATCAAGCTGGACCACAATACCAATTGGTCCAATTGGATGACAGGGCTGGAAACAGAACTGACCCAGTGGAGACCAGTCACATTAAGCAGGGCCATGACATTAACAAACATGCTAGAGAACCATATCTGGGGGAAGATTCTGTGGGGGATGTGTGGGCCAAACCCTATGGAAATTCTAGCCCCACAGGTTACTTCAAGAGATGGAGTGGTGGTGGACTAAGCTAGGTGTGACCGGGGAGCCTGCCATCGATCACAGATTGGAGAACCGATGGCAGTCAGGACTGGTTGGGGCAGCGGCACACGAGTGTGCATCCTGAGTGGGGTGTGGGGTGGGCCAGACTGCAACGTTCA
Source organism: Ochotona princeps (assembly GCF_030435755.1). NCBI lineage: Eukaryota > Metazoa > Chordata > Mammalia > Lagomorpha > Ochotonidae > Ochotona > Ochotona princeps. The sequence continues at coordinate 29,380,272 of NC_080841.1, read as the reverse complement.
CCAGCTCATGCAAGGCCAAGGGGAGGGCTGGACTGCGCTGGTCACTGGCCTAAAGCCAAGTTGCATGTATGAGAACTGGGTCTTAGGGAATCAGGGGGAGAAACTTGGGAAGCTCCCCTGGAGAGTCAGAGTTCCCACTGGTGAACAGGTGGCCCAGACCTGTGGGTCGGACAGGCTGGGCAAAGTAGCTCCAACAGCTCGTCAGTGTATGGAAAGGTGATGGAACGAGCACACTGGGCAGTACTGAGCAAACCTTAGCCCACAAGTAAGATTGGAAACCAGGATGGAGCACAGGACATGCCCAGCTAGGTTCTTGCACCAACTGGTCTGTGTGAGCCATGGACGCTGAGCCACAGTATCTAAGGCAGGGGTCACGGCAGGTGACGGGCTGTGCCAAGCTGATCAGAGCAACCACTGGCATGTTGAACAGTGGCGGGGAACAGTCCCGGTTGGGGAGCTAAGGGGACACCCTAACTGGGTTGAGGTTCCCACAAAGGTGCGCACGAGCTAGAATGGGGCTGCGTTCTGGTCAGGATACAGTTGTAGTCTCTCTTGGCACAAGTGTGGACTGGGACTGGACGCACCAGGCCGGACCAGACTCCAACACCTTTTGGTGTTCTAGAGGACCAGGGTAGATGTGGATGGACTAGGCTAGGTCTCAACCCCAACTGAGCCATGTATGAGCTATATATGGGTATGGACGAGCCATGGCTGGGCTGAACCATCCAACAGCAAGAACCAGAATGGGTTGAAGGCCAGTTAGGAAAAGCCACTGTTCCTGCTAGGACAGGAGGTGAACTGAGTAGTGCTGGCTCATGGACCCACTGGTATGTGCAAAATCTGGCACTCGGAGGGGTTCTGATGGAGGAGCCTGGGCAACTCCTCTGGCGGGACACAGACGTTGCAGGTAAGTGCAAGAAGCATGGAAGGAAACAGCCCAGAAGAGGTCATGGAAAGTGTCCCACTGGCATACATTTGGCATGGGTCGGGGGCAGACCAGGCTGAATCAGTTCACGTCATCCACTGGCAAATCGAAACACCGAAACAGAATGTGAGTCAAGCCAGGTTCGGTCGTGACAAAAGCAGTGCACAACATGGAATGCCAAGGTGAGGTTGCCTGTGCCAGATGTGACCTCAGCACCCAACCAGCGCACATGAGAATCAGGAAGGGAGGGGGCAGAGTCGGCAGGGGAATAAGGGGTGGTTCCTTTGCTAAACAGCTACTCTCACTGGAGAACATGAGCTGGGATGGGGGTAGACCAGACTAGGCAAGGCTACAACACCCGTGTGCCTCATGTGGACCAGATCAGGGAAAAACCAGACTGGGCTGATTATTCCTATTGGTGCAGTCTACAATTAGAGTGGGTGAGGGTTGTTGGGGCTTAGCCACAGCATCAGTTGGCAGAAGCTGGCACTGGGGGCTAGTTCTGTCAAGTTAAACCACAGAACCACCTGGAGAGTGCATAATCTGGGAGTGGGAGTGGCCTGGGAGGGAAATAGTGGGCTCTTTCCTGTTGGGTTACAACCCCACGAGGGAGTGCAGGAAAACTAGGATGGAGGCTGGGGTGGCTAGACAGAGACACCCAACAACATCCGTGAAGGCTGGATAGTTGAGCTGGTTAGATGGAATAAATTTTTAATACCCATTGACATGTATGAGAGCAGAAGGGGATGTGGAACAGAATGGACTAGTCTGCTATACATACTGGCAAACCAGGGTAGGGGGCGCAACTGATGGAGGTTTTTGTGGGTCGCTCCAACTAGGCTGCAGCTCCCACTGGTTTATGTGAGGGCCGAGTATGTGCTGGGCAGAAACAGGCTGGACTGCAAACACCCATTGGTTCCAGTGGAAGACAGGGATGGAAACAGAACCAACCCAGCAATTGCAACCACCAACTGATTGGGGCAATGGACTGTGCCTGGCCCTGTGCTTGCTAGTACATACAAGAATCTGGTCTGAGAACACCTCACACATAGTTTCTTTGGGGATCCCCACCATCGAGCTTCTGGACTCAGAACCCTAACCATCAAAAGACAGAGGACAGAACAAGTCAATCAACCACCTCAGCTATATGTTGGCAATGATAATACTGGGCAAATGGAGACTCTATGATAGATTATGTCAATCAGTGGATTCTCCAACGACCTCATGGTGCTTGGAGTGGTGAGAGTGGCAGCAATTCAGAACTGTTGAACTATCAAAACCACTTGAGCAAGACCCTGGGAGCATGCCCCACATCTGGGACCAGGGGTGGGTGGGAGACTGGGTGGGGCTTCTCCCTTAAAATCTCCATTTACATCAGATGTATTTAGGAAACAATATGGAACTAATTGTCTTGCCCATCTTCCTGTAGTGTTTGAACCTTTTTACCCTAATTATGTCAAGACTGTCAAAAAATTTTTTTTAAAAAAGAAGCTTAAGAAGTTGTGATTAAAAATATTAGTGAGAAAGTGAAAGCATCTGCTGACTATGCTAACAACAAAGAACAAAGCCAATTATAAATTTTTAAAAAGTATTTATTAATTAAAAATTCTGGGAGAGAGAGGATTAGAACTTCCATTTGTAGATTTACTCCCCAAATGGCAACAACAGCCTACACTGAGTCACAGTGAAGCTGGGAGCCTGGAGTTCTTCCATCCAGGGCTTCTGTGTGGGTAGCAGGTACACAAGCATTTGGGCTATCATCTGCTGCCTTCCCAGGTGCATTAGCAGAAAAATCAGTCAGAAATGAAAGAACCAGGACTCTGATACAGGATGTAGGAATCCCAATCAGAGGTGTAACCTACATTGTGCCAAAATTCCTATTCTACCAGTTACAATTTTTAATAAAATAAATGGATACAGCCAAGTTTTCTATATATTGCACAAATGGAAATTAAATTAAGATAAGGAATTACTTTTAGAGTATGTAGATTATGAGTTTAAAAAAGATACTTGAGGGCCTGGCGCCGTGGCCTAGTGGCTAAAGTCCTCGCCTTGAACGCCCCGGGATCCCATATGGGCGCTGGTTCTAATCCCGGCAGCTCGACTTCCCATCCAGCTCCCTGCTTGTGGCCTGGGAAGGCAGTTGAGGAAGGCCCAATGCACTGGGACACTGCACCCGCGTGGGAGACCTGGAAGAGGTTCCTGGTTCCCGGTATCAGATCGGCACGCATCGGCCCATTGCGGCTCACTTGGGGAGTGAATCATCGGACAGAAGATCTTCATCTCTGTCTCTCCTCCTCTGTGTATATCTGACTGTAATAAAATGAATAAAATCTTTTAAAAAAAAAAAGATACTTGAAACAGTTTCTTTAGAATAGACTAGGGCTGATTCTCTTTTATCTATCTCCCTGCCTTCCTCTCTCCCTCCCTCCTGCCTTTTGTTATTTCCTTTTTCTTCCTTCTTCCCTTCTTTCCTCTTCTTCTCTGCCTCTTCTCTTTTTCTCTCTCCATCATGTCTTTTTAAGATTTTTTTTTTTTTTTACAAAGTGGGCCTGGTGTGATGACTGAATGGCTAAACTCCCTGCTACTGGCCTGGAAAAGCTGTCGAGGATTGCTCAAAGCTTTGGGGCCCTGTACCCACAAGGGAGACCTGGAAGAAATTCCTAGCTCCTTGCTTCAGATCAGCTCAGCTCCAGCCATTTTGGGCATTGAGGGAATGAAGCAGCAGATGGAAGATTTTTCTCTGTGTTTCTTTCTCTTCTTAAAATCTGACTTGCCTTTGCAATAAAAATAAATAAATCTTAAAATAATTTCTTTATGAAGGACCATGCATATTTAATGTATAAATATAATGAAAATATATAAAGCTTAAACTGAAAAAGCTTAAACATATACACACAATCATGATAACAATCTTCACAATCAATATAATTGATACATGTAACATCTTTTGAAGCTTACTTACATTGTTTTGGGTTTGGTTTACTTCTGTGTTTGGTAGGTGTGTGTGGGTTAAAGAGCACTTAATATGGGATCTATTCTCCTAACAGAATTTGAAGTAAACAATACTATATTCTTCTTTGTACAGTCTTTGTGTTGTCACTCTGAAAAGCAACTGTAATAATGAGTAGAGTTCAATCATAAGTGGGTTCTAGGAATGGACTTTCTAGGAGTGAGGCAGATGACGTTCAAGTGGATTGCTTTAGATATACCTTCCCTGGTGTTCTTCAATAGAGTGGATTCTACGTTGTGCTACTCAGACTCATTCTTTCAGAAACAAAACTCTTTGTTAAGCAGATTTCTGTGGTTAGCAGCTACAACTATGTCCTCCTCCTGGTTGTTGCTTTCCATTAAAAATCTTCTAAAAGGAAACTTTGTTTATCACAGTCCTGAGGCAGCCCCTTTCCAATGATTATGTGAGTATAAATACTCGGATTCCATTGCCTCAGTTTTAGAAAATTCAGCAGGGTGGTCCCAATTCTGGGTATGTCTAAGGACTTCCTGGTGTTCTTTTTTTTTTCTGCAAAAGGAAGCAGTATAAGTGTTTTATTCTAAACACATCTTTCTACATTAAAAAATAATAAAATGGATTTGAGGCTATCACAGTCTTTGATGTCGTTGTCAAGTGGCAATATCCATTTATTACTGACAGTTCTCTGGGTCAACAGAGACTTAATTTATCCATTTTAGGAAACATTTCATAGTCTGTAATGGGATCTTTGCCTCAATAAATGATGTGATGATTACCTTTGTTCATAAAAGTTCAGGGATCTTAAGACAGATTCTTTTTTTTTTTTAATTCATTAATTACATTGTATTATGTGACACAGTTTCATAGGTACTTGGGTTCTCCACACCCCTCCCCAAACCCTCCCACCATGGTGGATTCCTCCACCTTGTTGCATAACCACAGCTCAAGTTCAGTTGAGATTCCCCCATTGCAAGCGTATACCAAACATAGAGTCCAGCATCTTATTGTCCAGTCAAGTTCAACGGCTTCTTAGGTATACCCTCTCTGGTCTGAAGACAGAGCCAGCAGAGTATCATCCCAGTCAATTGAAAGCTCCAACATACCATCAGCAAAAATTTACATCATTATGGAATTAATTGACATAGTAATGAGTAACCAATATGTTAAAAGTAAATGCGAGTTCCCAGCCACCTTCTGTGACCACCTCACCTACACTTCAATTTTAGTCTATACACAACATATAACATTCAAAACATAACATGTTATACATAACATCATATCATCTTAAATTAAGGCAAACATGTGGTATTTAACCTTTTGTGATTGGCTCATTTCCCTTAGCATTATGGTTTCCAGTTTGGCCCATTTGGCCACAAAGAACTGCATTTTGTTTTTTTTTAATAGCTGAGTAGTATTCCATGGAGTAGATGAACCATAGCTTTCTTATCCAATCCTCTGTTGATGGGCATTTTGGTTGCTTCCATGTTTTTGCAATTACTGATTGTGCTGCTATGAGCATAGGAGTGCATGTTGGTTTCTCATAAAACAATTGTTCTGGATATATTCCTAGGAGTGCTATTGCTGGATCATACGGTATGTTGATTTTGAGTTGTTTGAATATTCTCCATACTGATTTCCATAGAGGCTGTACCAGCCTGCAGCCCCACCAGCAGTGGAGTAGGGTTCCCTTTTCCCCGCAACCTCGCCAACAAGTGTTGTTGGTGCTTTTATGCATGTGGGCCAGTCTTACTGGCCTTAGGTGGTACCTCATTGATGTTTTAATTTGGATTTCCCTTATTGCCAGGGAACTTGAGCATTTTTTCATATGTTTATTTGCCATTTGGGTTTGTTCCTTTGTGAAGTGTTTGCCCATTTCCCGTGCCCATTTCTTGAGTGGCTTGTTTGTTTTGACATTTTGGTTGTTTTGTAGCTCTTTGTATATTCTGGAGATCAGCCCTCTATCACCTATGTCATGTGCGAAGATCTTCTCCCATTCTGTGGGTTGCCTTTTTACTTTGTTGATTGTTTCTCTAGTTGTACAGAAGCTTCTTAGTTTGATGAGGTCCCAATTGTTTATTTTGGTCTTGATTTCTACTGCTTTTGGAGTCTTTTTTAGGAAGTGAGGGCCTACCCCTAAGTGTTGCAGTGTGTTTCCAACATTTTCTTCCAAAAGTTTGAAGGTTTCTGGATGTAGGTTTAGATCTGTTATCCATTTGGATCTGATCTTAGTGTATGGTGAGAGATGTGGGTCTATCTTTTTGTTTCTGCAGGCTATTAACCAGTTGTCCCAATAGCATTTATTGAAGAGACCTTCCCATTTGCCTGGATTGTCGTTTGTCTTTTTGTCAAAGATTACTTGGCTGTATCTGTGTGGGTTTCCTTCTGGTGTTTCTATTCTGCTCCATTGATCTTCCTCTCTTTCTTTGTGCCAGTACCACTCTGTTTTGATAACCACTGCCCTATAGTATGTCCAGAGGTCCGGAACTGTGATTCCCCCTGCTAACTTCCTGTTCTTCAGGATGGTTCTAGCTATCCGTGGTTTTTTGTTCTTCCAGATGAACCTTTGGATCATTGTTTCCAGTTCCATGAAGAATGTTTTGGGCAATTTGATTGGGATTGTGTTGAATGTATATATTGCTTTTGGTAGTATAGACATTTTAATGATATTGATTTTACCTATCCAGGAGCATGGGATGTTACTCCATCTTTTTGAGGTCTTGTTCAATTTCTTTTTTTAAGTAGTTTGTAGTTTTCTTCAAATAAGTCCCCTACATTTTTGGTTAGATTTATTCCCAGATATTTCATGCTTTTCTCTGTTATTTTGAATGGTATCTTGCTGGTTAAGTCTTTTTCCATCTTGGGGCTATTCGCATACACTATGGCTGTTGATTTTTGTTCATTAATTTTGTACCCTGCCACTCTACCAAACTCTCGTACAAGTTTTAGCATTCTCTGTATTGAGTCTCTTGGCTCTTCTACATAAAGAATCATATCATCTGCATATAGTGAGAGTTTGACTTCTTCGTTTCCCATTTGGATTCCTCTGATTTCTTTTTCTTGTCTTATGGCCTCAGCAAGTACCTCTAGGACTATGTTGAATAGTAGTGGAGAAAGTGGACATCCCTGTCTTGTTCCAGATCTCAGTGGGAAGGGTTCCAGCTTTTCTCCATTCAGTATGATGCTGGCGTTGGGTTTTTCATATATGGCTTTAATTATGTTGTGGATTTTTCCATCTATGCCTACCTTGGTTAGGGTTTTTAGTAGGAAGTGGTGTTGGATTTTGTCGAAAGCTTTTTCTGCATCTATTGATACCATCATGTGATTCTTGTTTTTCAGTTTTTGGATGTGGTGTATCACATTTATGGATTTGCGAATGTTGAACCATCCCTGCATTCCAGGGATGAATCCTACTTGATCTGGATGAACGATCTGTCTGATGTGTTTTTGAATTCTGTTGGCTAGGATTTTGTTGAGTATCTTAGCATCAATGTTCATCAAAGAGATAGGTCTGTAGTTTTCCTTCTCTGTTAGTTCTCTGTCTGGTTTTGGGATTAAGGTAATGTTGGCTTCATAGAATGAGTTTGGAAGGGTTGCCTCTTCTTCTATTGTTTTGAAGAGTTTGTAGAGGATTGGGGTCAGTTCTGTTCGGAATGTTTTGTAGAATTCTGTAGTGAAGCCGTCTGGGCCTGGGCTTTTCTTTGTTGGGAGGTCTTTAATCACTGATTCAATCTCTGCTTCAGTTATGGGTTTGTTCAGGTCGTTTGTTGCCTCTGAGCTAAGTTTTGGCAGGTGGTAGAAGTCTAAGAACTTTTCCATTTCTTGGTGATCTTCTGACTTGTTGGAGTACAGTGCTTTGTAGTAATTTCTAATTATGGCCTTAATGGATGCGGTGTCCGTTGTTATGTTGCCTTTTTCATCTTTGATGCTGTTAATTCTTGCTTTCTCTTGTTTTTTCTTTGTCAGTCGGGCCAGTTGGGTGTCTATCTTGTTTATCTTCTCAAAAAACCAGCTTTTTGATTCATTGATTTTGTGTATGGTTTTTTTTTATTTCTATCTGGTTGATTTCCTCCCTTGTTTTGATGATTTCTTGTTTCCTATTGTGTGTGGGGCACTTCTGCTGTTGTTTTTCCAACTCCTGGAGGTGTGTGTTTAGTTCTTGTATTTGGCGCCTCTCTTGGGCCTTGGCATGGGCTCCAATTGCGATGAATTTACCCCACAGCACTGCTTTGGAATGTTGTGTCAGAGTTTTCATTGGTTTCCATAAATTTTTTGATCTTATCTTTAATTTCTTCTCTGATCCATTGTTCGTTTAATAGCATATTGTTCAGCCTCCAAGAGTTTCTGTATTTCCTGGGGCATTTGAATTGCTGATTTCCAGCTTCATTCCATGGTGGTCTGAGAGGGTACATGGTATGATTCCTATCTTTTTGAAGTTATTTAGGTTTGCTTTGTGTCCTATCATGTGGTCGATCCTGGAGAAGGTGCCATGCACTGCTGAAAAAAATGTACAATCTGTGGCCTTAGGGTAAAAAATTCTATAAATGTCAACCAAGTCCAGTTGTTCTATTGTTTGTATGAGCTCTGTTGTTTCTTTGTTGAGTTTTTGTTTTGTTGATCTGTCTATTGTTGTTAGTGGGGTGTTAAGATCACCCACTATTATTGTGTGCATATCTATGTCTCCCCTTAAGTCCGTGAGTAATTGCTTCACGTAGCTAGGTGCGTTTGAATTTGGTGCATATATGTTCACAATGGTAATTACTTCCTGATGGATCAGTCCCTTCACTAATATATAATGTCCTTCCCTGTCCTTTTTGATGTGTGTCAGATTGAAGTCCACATCATCTGAAATTAAGACAGCTACCCCAGCCTTTTTTTCTCGTCCATTGGCATGAAATATCTGTTTCCAACCTTTCACTTTCAGCTTCTTCGAATCTCTTCTGGTTAGATGTGTCTCTTGTAGGCAACAGATAGTTGGGTGCTGTTTGATAATCCATTCTGTTAGTCTATGCCTTTTGATTGGTGAGTTCAGGCCATTTGTGTTAAGAGTTAAAATTGAGAGGTTGTGATTTTGCCCTGCCATACTTGTTTTTGTGGGTGTTGATATCTGTGTAATTGCCCTTCCTTGTGTGGACTTTAGTGGGGAGATCTTCCTGTTTGCCATCTTTGCTTATGATTCACCTCCTTTTTTTCTGGATTTAGTGCATTTCTAAGGAGATTTTGTAGAGCTGGTTTTGTGCTGGCATATTCTTCTAATTTCTCTTTGCTATGAAAGTATCTGATTTCGTTCTCAAATACGAATGAGATCTTTGCTGGGTACAATATTCTTGGTTGACAGTTGTTCTGATTCAGGATTTGGAAGATCTTTGTCCATTCTCTTCTTGCTTGTAAGGTCTCTTCAGAGAAGTCAGCAGTGATTCTGATTGGTTTTCCCCGGTATGTGATCTTTTCTCTGCTTCGTACTTGTCTCAGGACTCTTTCTTTGTCTTCGTTGGAGTGGAACTTGAGCACCATATGTCTGGGTGAAGATCGCTTTGGGTCATATCTACTGGGAGTCCTCTGACCGTCCTGGATTTGGGCTGGGTTCATGTTCCAAGTGTTTTGGAAGTTTTCCTGTATAATTTCATCGAGCACCATTTGCATTCCTGACTCTTTTTCCGCTCCTTCAGGAAGGCCAATAATCCTAATATTCGATTTTCTGAGGTTGTCATTTCTTGTATGGTCTTATTGGCTTTGTTCAGACTTGTCTCCAGCTGTTTAATGAACTGGGGATGTTCGTTTTGTGTGTCTTCCGTTTCAGAGATCCTCTCTTCTGCTGTATTTGTTCTGTTGGTTAGGCTCTCAATTTTGTGCTCTAATTCAAGGATTTTACTTTTCATTTGTTGTATTTCTGCGACTATGTGGTTCTTGAATTCCTTGAAGTCCTCCCAGTTCTTCTCATTGTCTCTGACATATTTTAACATTATTTTTCTGAATTCCTTGTCTGGTAGATCTTCTATGTCTTCATCTCGCATCTCCGAAATAGACATTGGCTTTTGATCCTTTATTGGTAGGGTGTTGGCACTCTCATCTGGATCATTACCTTTTCCGGTATTTCTTCCCATTGTGTTAGTATTTCTTTTTTGAGAGACCTAGGCACCAGTGTGCTGAGGGGTCTCCAAGCACTATCCCGTAGAGATCGGAGTCTGCAGGCGTGGAGAAGCAGGGTGTGGGAATTTCCAGGGCACCACTTCCAGGGCCCAGCGGATTCAAAGCGCATTCTCAGCTCGTCCCCTACAGGTATGCTACCACAGGGCGTGGGGGAGTGAAGGCACTCTCTGTGCGCGCCCCCTGTGTGCGGGATCACAGGGCTCGGAGGATTCTAGGTGCTTTCTCGGTGTGTTTCCAGTGCCAGGGACTGCAGGGCGTGGAGGTTCCAGGTACTCTCTGGGAACGCCTGCTGCACGCGGGTCCGCAGTGCCCTCCTGGTGCGTCTCCCAAGCACGGGACTATAGGGCGTGGGGTGGTCCAGGTGCTCTCTGGAAGCGCCTCCTGCGCAGGCCCGCCCACCCCAGCGCTTGCAGGGGACCAACCGCCCCAGCGCTAGCACGGGACTGCCCAGCCCAGAGGCGTGCTCGGGTTCCTGTGGGATAGCACCGCCCAGCTGAGTGCCAGACCGCAAAGGCACAGGGGAGTATTTGGAGTGCCTTTTGCCTTTCTCCTCATCGCACAGGACCGCTGTGCGTCACCTCCCAGACACAGTTTTGGCAATTTCAAGGCACTTGCCCTGTGTCCCTAGACGCTGGAGTCTCGGGGGGGGAGGGGCGGGGAGATGAGCACCAAGGGTGTTCAGGCTCTGTGCATGCCCCTGGGGGGCCAACTCCCGGAGCCTCTGACCCACCACTGTCCCCACCCAACTCACTCAAACCTCAGGTTCTTGCAGTCTACCTCTTCCTCTGGTGGGAACCCTCGCTGCGGGTGCATCTCCTGGCGACTGTGTCCTGTGCAGGTCCTGGGGGTGCTTGGCGACTGGGGTGGGCGGATGCCAGCGGGTCCTGATGACTTCAGGTCCTGATGTCTGCAGAGGGTGCAGGTCCTGGCGGGTTCTGGCGACTAGGGTGGGCAGGTGCCAGCGGGTCCTGATCACTGCTGGTCCTCATGGCCACAGCATCTGCGGGTCCTGAGGTCTGCGGGTCGACTGCGGCTCTCAGCGGCTGCACTCAAAGGTGACTCAGCAGGTCAGGAGCGGAAAGCCGTCTTCCCTGCCCTTTGTTTTGTTTTTCCCTGGTTGCTCTTCCGAGTTGTGTGGATTTTTTTGGCTCCACACTGTCCAGGGAACTTCACGTTCTTCTCCCTGTAGCTCTATGCTGCTCCACTTACGCTTTTGTCGCGTTCTAGCCCTCTCTGTCTGTGAGCTCCCTCACAGTCTTCCTCCTATGTCGGCCATCTTGGGAGTCCTCCCTGGTGTTCTTTATTTTAAAAATCAAAGCTCAACCTGTCTCTGTCCAGTACATGCCTCACACACCACTACCATTGATAAGGATCTCCACAGGGAACTTTGGTAAAGCTAATCTCAGTGCTAGGTTCCCAAGCATCCTGACCTGTGGCACATTTTAAAGGCCTATAAGTTGTTCTGTTAGTGAAAGAGGTAAAAACTAGAAAAAACAGACTGTTCAAGATTGATGGCATGGCATCAAGTGACCATATAAATAGCTTAAGAGTTCCTGAAGGTTTGGAAAGAGAACTGATTAAAAATCTAATCAGTGAAGTTGTAGCAGAAAAATTTCCAGCTCCCTGCTTGTAGCCTGGGAAAGCAGTCAAGGATGGCCCAAGGCCTTGGGATACTGCGCCTGTGTGGGAGAACCAGAGGAAGCTCCAGCCTCCTGGCTTCGGATCAGCACAGCTCTGGCTGTTGCGGCTGCTTGGGAAGTGAATCAATGGACAGAGAATCTTCCTCTCTGTTTCTCTTCCTCTCTGTATATCTGACTTTCCAATAATAACAATAATAGTAGTAATAATAACTATTATTATTATTGTTATTTCCTATTTGGATAAACATTTGGACATACAGGTACAGGAAACACATAGAACTCCTAATAGACATGATCAGAGATGATCTTCAGCATGACACACTATTAATCTAACTTACAAAAGCAAAACATGAAAGATTGTAAAATGTGCATGAGAGAAACTCTAGATGACATTCAATGGATCTCTGACTAGATTGACTGAGTTTTCATCAGAAACCCTTAAGGGTGGGAGTGCATGGGAAGACATTGTCCATGTGCTAGTGAAAAAAACAAAAACAAAAATCTGTCATCCTAAAATACTCTACCCAGTGGATATCACTTATAAATTAATGTGAAATAAAAATCTTCCAATACAAACAGAAATCAAAAGAATTTGTCAGCATTCATCCAGTCTTGCAAATTGTGCTTAAGGTTATGCTATACACAGAAAAAAAGAAAGATAGCATCTTGAAAGAATGTATGGCAGAAGATCGCCTAGTACAAATGCAAAGGAAATCCAAAACAAACAATAGTAATATTTATGTTATCATGGCAGGATCAAGTTGTTATTCACAATGATAACCTATAAATAGTGTGAATTCTCCAATGAAAAGATACAGACTGGCTAAATGGAGTAAAAGAGAAGACCCAATCCCTTTTCTGCATATAAGAAACACATCTCACCAACAAAGACACACACAAACTAGAAGTGAAAAGATGGAAAAAGATATTCCATGCTAACAGAAATAAAAAAATGAGCATAAATAGCCACTATAGACCAAAATAGACTTTACCACAAAAACTGTTAAAAGAGACAATGACATTACGCAATGATTATGAGATCAATCAACAGGAAGATGTGACTACAGTAAATGTTCATGCACTCAAGGCCAGGGCACCTGACTATTGAAATAAATGTTAATGCATCTAAAGGGAGACATAGACTCCAATACAACAATAATTGAGGATATAATGTCCCACCTTTATCAATGGAGAGGTCAACTAGACAAAAAAATCAATAAGGAAACAACAGAGCTAATCTGTGCTATGGACTAAATGGACCTAACATATCTATAGAAACATTTCATCCCTCAGTTGCAGAATGGACATTCTTTTCATCAGTGCATGGAACTAAAGTTTATCCTAGGCTTTAAAATGTGTGATAGGCTATAAAACATGTCTCAGCAAATTTAACATAATTGAAATCATACCATTCATCTTTTCTGACCACAATTGAATGAAGGTAGAAATTACTGACTTAAGAAATTCTAGAAAATATGTGGACACTTGAAGACTGAATAATATACAACTGAATGAATAATGGGTCATAGAAAGGAAATTAAGAGAGAAATAAAAAAAGTCCTGGAAATCAAGAATATGACAGTACAGTCTATCGAAACTTGTGGGATATAGTACAGACTATGTTAAGAGGAAATTTTATGGCAATAATGCTTACATCAAGAAATTGAAAATATATCAGATTAATGATCTAACAATGGAGATCAAGAATCTATGTAAACCAGAACAAGCCTAATTTAAAATAGTAGGATAAAAATAATAAAAATTACATAAAATAAACAAAATTGAAACCAAGTGATACACAAGATCAGTAAAATGAAGAGCTAGATTTCTGAAAAAGTAAGCAAAATTGATAAATCATTGACCTAACCATCAGAATAGGGAGAAAACCTAAATTAATAAAATTGAAAATGATAAAAGGAGATATATTACGAATACCACAGACATAAAGGGAATCATCAGGAATTATTGTAGCTTTATACCAACACATTGGAAAATCTGGAAATAGACTGGTTTCTGAACACATACAATTTACCAATTTTGAGTCATGAAGACATAAAAAACCTGAGTGGATGAATAACCAAGACAGAGACTAGAAGATGCTCTCGACACAGAAAAGTCCAGAACCAGATTACTTCCCTGCTGAAGCCTATCAGACATTGGAAGAATGCCTAATCCTAATTCTTCTTAAACTATTTAGAATATTAAAAGGGAGGGGATCCTCCTGTACTCCTTCCATGAGGCCATCATCACCTTGTTTCCAAAACCAAAAAAGTACTTGAAAAAGAGAATTATAGACCATCATCCCTGATGAATATAGTTGCTAAAATGTTCAATGAAATCAACAATTGAATCAACAATGCAACGATATCAGTTATCCAAACCAATTAGTTTTACCCCTGGTATATAAAGATGGTTCAACAATGCAAATCAATAAATGTGATACATGACATCAGCAAATTGAAAAATAGTCATGTGGTTATCTCAGCAGTTGTAGAGATAATATTTAATAAAATACAATATCCATTCATGATAAAAACCTTTAGCAATTTGAGAATAGAAAGTTTTAGCCTGAGCCATTTCATGAGAAAAAGGAATCAGAGGAATGCTAATTGCAAAGAAGGTAGTCAAATTATTCCTGTTTGTAGATGATAATGATCTTATACGCAGGGGAACCAAAAGGACTCAACTAAGAGATTATTGGAGGTCATAAGAGAGTTTGGTAAAATTGTAGGATATAACATTGTTCCAATTTTAGTATATTCTGCTGCTGAAGTAAGCACAGGACAAAACATCAATACAAAAAAAAAATCAATAGAATTTGTATGCACAAACAATGCAGTTGCCAAGAGAGAATTTTTAAGAGCAGTCTTATTTACAACAGCTGCTAAAATTTAGATAGCTTTGGATAAATTATCCAAGGGTGTAAAATATCTACAATAAAAATTACAAAACATTAAGGAAAGATATAGAAATACAAAAAAGACATAGAAAGATAAAAAAATGGAAAATTCTTGCGTGTTTATGGATTGGAAAAACATGGCCAAAATGCTTGTACTACAGAAAGCAGGTTACAGATTCAATGTAATTTCAATAAAAATATCAAAGATTCTCTCTCAGGTCTAGAAATAGCAATCCGCTGATCCAATATCAGAGAACGGTTGTTATAATTAGTTTAACAGCTTGGGCAATGACTTTGTATCGACCCATCTGCAAACTCTCTTATTCAACATCCCAGTGAATAGTAATTGAAATCAGTTTTCCCTGAGTAGGGGACAAAAGTCTATTACCCTTCAGTAAAGCTAAATTCACTCATTAGCATGGTGTTAAAATCATGTCTGTGTGCTCATTCCCAGTTAGAGCACAATCACAATCCAAAATTTGAAAGTGCGCTACTGAGTACAGAACAGATTATGGTGTCTGTAGATTAGAGACACAACTTCCTATTGTAAAAATTGAAAATGCTTGGCTCTTTCTCCCAACTTCTCTATATTTAATTATCTAATAGAAGATGTTCTCTCAACATCTTCTGTTGATGTGCATGGAATGGGACCCTGGTCAATGGCTCCTAAAGAGATGTATATAGGAAGAGCTTCCAGGAACAGGAAGTGTGAGAAGATCCTCTCTCAGACTTTGAACTCAGTGATATCTGCATGTAGTAAATGGAGTAACAGTCACGGCAGTAGTAAGATTGAGGAGTCCTCAGTCTGTGCTGAATATCGCAAAGCAAAGAAATGAAAAACACCTTGCCCCTTGATGAGAACATCCTTGCCCCCTCAATGAACCCTCCCAGGAGACTTCATCCTAACAATGCTCTTAATGTGCCAAATTTTCACATTTAGTTGTCTGCTCACTTTAAAGCACCATGAGAGCTGTGAAGATAGCTGTAGTGAAGTGTATGTGAAAGGTAGAGCATGTATGGCCGGAGCTAGACAAATAGAAGTTGGAAACAGTGGACTGTGAGTGGAATATCAATAACCTTATTGCATCTCATACGGGAGGATGGCAAGTTTCATGACGTTGGTCAGAACTAGGTGTCTCTAGCCTGAGAACATCATGGAGAATGTGATTTTATGTTTTTCCTGTGCTGGGCTTCTAAACTTGAAGTACTGCTTGTTGAAAGTCTGTCAGTTTTTCATTAAGACCAACATAATTAATAGTAATAAAAAAGACCATTGTTATGTTACCAAGGGTGGGAAGTAGGGGAGCACAGAGTGCTGGCAGGGAATAAGTTTGCTATTAACAAGTAAAATATTTTCAGATGTTTGAGTGCAGAAAATTTTCCATTATGTCAGAGTCATTGCATCCCATGAATTTGTTACTTTCAGACCTTGTTAAACTGATGACTTCCTGCAGTGACACACTTAGCCATGGGGGCTGCT
This sequence comes from Ochotona princeps, assembly GCF_030435755.1. Classification (NCBI taxonomy): domain Eukaryota; kingdom Metazoa; phylum Chordata; class Mammalia; order Lagomorpha; family Ochotonidae; genus Ochotona; species Ochotona princeps. The sequence continues at coordinate 29,364,210 of NC_080841.1, read as the reverse complement.
CCCGTAACTGGGTGGTGTGCCGGTGTGTGACTCATCCTATCATTGCCTTCATGGCTTTGTTTCACCAGTTTATCTGTAAAACAAATGCATCTGGATCTCACTCCAGGCCAGCATGACCAAGCTCTTGAGTCTAGAAGGACTGCATTTTTCCTTTACTTTGTCACAGTACTCTGGTCCTTTGCCACTGCAAGTGTTATAGATGGTATCCCCAAAGTCATTGGTGAATTTTACATATAGACCTCAAAATGCAGTTTTGATCTTTTTTGTTTGTTCCCATTCCTCTGATTCATGATGATGAAAAATGTTGAAAAATTTGAAAAAGTAACCTTCCAAAGTTCATAAAAATAGACACATATTGAATTAAATTCCAAGCAATTCTGTTTGAAGTTGAAGTTATGGTGGAAAGATCTGAAATGTACCTCTCCTACCCCTTATCCATTCTTCTTTATGAAATAGTAGACCCTGGTATCTCAGTCTGAGAACTTAAAACTCATCTGACCTTTACCTGTCCTAATATTCATCTCACTTGCTATAAAAAACATGGGATTGAATTCCCCCAAAACTGATCCCTGCCAATTTCACTTACCATTTTATAATAGAAGAAGGAGGATTTTTACTTATTCCACCATAACTTCAAAAACTTCATAACTCAGCATCACTCAGTTCTCCAGCCTCATCTTCCACCACTCCACCAAGTCCCACATATCAGAATATTACTCTCAAGATTTATTTGCAGCAGTTCCTTTCATGAGAGGTAACACAGGGAGACATGTGAGCTTAGAGTCATACTAAGAATATCTTTTATTTAAATAAGATGAAATAATTCTTGTTACCCTTGGGTGTAGTGAACTGTTCCCTAGGTAAAGTGTGAGGAATTGCTGCAAAGCTCTAACTGATAGAGACAGCAAGTAAGATTCAGCTCTTATTCATACCAGGTGACCAGAACCCACTGATAGTTTCTTCTTAGAAGACAGCCTAGATCCCTAATTGCCTAATTTTAACTTTAAAAATTACATAAAATACAAATAAACCTTGAGACTTGAAGTGTTTTCCTTCCTTCCTTTTATTCTTTTTTTCCAGAAAATAGGATGTTACCCTGTGTTGGGTCACTTAAAAATAAAGGTCCTCACTGTGCATGTGGGCCTGAGGACCTGGACCAGGAGACCCGGGCCTCACAAGCCCCTCTATCCTTCGGGCTCATGGACCTGGCACCCACTGCGCAGGCAGGCTCGAGAACCCAGGCCAGGCAACCAGCCCCTACTGGTGGGTGCTGGGCCAGTGAGCCCCGGGGCCTGGGATAAATGGCATGGGTCTTGGGTCCACCTGTACACTGGGTGCCTGGTCTGTGAGCACCGATGGTGGGGGGTCCGGTGGGGCCCGGGGACCTTGGGCCTACCTGTGAAGTGGGTGGCAGGTTCATGAGCCGCTGGGGCCTGCCTGTGAGAACTGCTGCTCCTTAGTAGAAAAGGTGGAGTAGTGAACAGCTGAGCGAATGGAGGTTCTAAGGTTGACTATGCCAGCCAATGTACATTGAAAGTGTTCCCTTGGGCCCGGTGTGGTAGCCTGGCAGCAAAGGTCCTTGCCTTGAACTCACTGGGATCCCATATGGGCAACCGTTCATATCCTGGTAACCCCGCTTCCCATCCAGCTCCCTGATTGTGGCCTGGGAAAGCAGTCGAGGTCGGCCTAAAGCCTTGGGACTCTGCACCTGTGTGGGAGAGGTGGAAAAGGTTTCAGGCTCCTGGCTTCAGATCAGCACAGCTCTGGCCATTGTGACCTCTTGGGTAGTGAATTAATGGACGGAAGATCTTTCTGTTTCTCCTCCTCTTTGTATATCTGACTTCCCAATAAAATTAAAATAAATCTTTAAAAACAAAAATAAAGGGAAGTGTTCCCTCATCCTTGGACCAGTGATCAAAACCACATGGGCAGAACCCCTGGAGTGTACACCATATTAGGATCCTGGGTTGATATTGGTCTTTTTTTCCCCCTCTATTCCTGGGTTCTGGGGCAGGTGGAAACCTGGGTGTGGCTTTCCCCTTGACACCCCCTCTCCACAGATACAGGAAAAAGAAACAAAAACCTGGAAACAATGATCACACATACCCTTCCCTAACCCTTGATCCTTCCTATCCTGATCAACTATGTAAGAGTCATTTAAAATAAAATAAAATAATAATAATAAAAAGGTCCTCAAAGGAGAAAGATCAAATTGAGGAACAGAGAGAGACATAGAGGCAGACCCTGTGAAAGCTTAATTCTGTAAGACCTGGATAAAATGATAACACAGCCATATTACTCTCAAGATAACTCCTTGATGCTTTCATAAAAGGCTTTATTTTTTCTCTCATGTTCCTCCAAGTGCATTGTTGGTAAGAGACAACAAAACGGGACATGTTCAAGAGACATAATTAAGGCATCCCCTTTTTGTAAGAGTCTAAAGCAGGGGTGAAAGAATTACCAGCACCTGACACCACCCCTGACTTCAATTTCTATGTACATTGCCCTGGCAACTGGTCACTTCACGGACCAGCAGTGATAGAGATCGACTCGCGAGCAAAACTGAAGGAGCTTGCTTTTGTTCTGAAGCTATCAGTCAGTATACTACTGAAGGATTAAGAATGTGAATGGGGAAGGGGAAATGAGTTGATGATGATGACTTGAATGAGAGACCAAGTACATGCAAAGCTTCTAGGAACTTCTGTGATATCCTAGACATGAATTCAGTGATTTTCTCCACCAAAGAAGACAGTGGTTCAGAGACTGGAAAAGTATTGAGGGACTTTAGTAACTGGTTGTGGTTAGGAATGGTGGTAAGGAATGTTTAAAAAGATTCTCCTATTTTTGCTTTGTGGGTTCATTAGGTGTGGGGTATTCCTAACTGGCATGATAAAATTAAAGAGAGGAATGAGCCTGTTGGAGGAGCATGGGATGTTCTAGCTTTGACATGCTGAACTTTGAGTGGTGGCTGAGATACTTTGTAGATGGTTGCACACATAGATCTAGATGGAGCTCAGGAAAGTACAGATTGGGAATTGTTAACAATAAGCACTTGTTTGAAGCCATAGGGATAGTTAAGTTCAATCCAAGTGTGTATAGCTTGTAATTGTGAAAGGACAGGATGGGCATTTGAGACAGCAGTTAACTTACCACTTGAGAAGTCTGCGTAACACATAGGGTATCTGATTTGAGTCTTCATTCCTCCTCCGTTTATCCAGCTCCTACTAATGTGAATTTTGGGAGGGAGTGAATAATGGCCCAGGTACTTAAGTTCATATCACCTATGCAGAAGACTTACTTGAGATCTGGATGCCAGACCTTGGCATGATCCAGTCCTGGCATGTAGGGGGTCAACCAGTAGATGGGAGATCTCTCTCTAATCACTCTGCCTCTATGCCTTCCATATAAAATGAAAGATAAATATTAACAGGAAAATTTCTTGAAAATAAAGGGAAAAGGGGAAATACTGGATATCACCAGTAGTTAAAGGAAGCCAGAGGAGGCAACTGCAGCCTAGAGACTAGAATAAACAAGATGTAAGGAAAAGTAAAAATCAGGGTATCATGGAAATAAAATGTGAAGATATTTCCAAGGCAAGAGTGGTGGACAAGTGAAATTTTGCAAACTCATAAAGCAAGTCGACCTCAAGAAGTGACAGATATACTTGATGGTTCAGATTTGTGGGGTTCTGGAAAGATGATATCAGTGGAGGAGTATTGACAAAGTTCAATACAGATACAAGAGTGAGAAGGAGATGAGAAATCAAAGGTCAAATCAGATGTGTGAAACTTTGTTAAGTGCTCATTAAACTTGACAAATGAAATTCTTTTCTTCCCTTTCCCCCTCCCTACTCCTTCTTCCGTCCAGACTTCCTTCTTTTCTTTTTATTCTGTGTCTTTTCTCTTCCTTCTTTCATTATTTCTATTAACAAATGCATAGTGAAAACCTACAGTGTCTAGAAACTAGAGAAGACACCTGGATATGATAATGTGACCAACATATTCAGTGTCCTGTAGACCACTGTGTGGTGTGACACACAATAAAAATGATACATTCGATAAGGGACCTGCTTTAGAAGGTAGAGATGGAGAACAAATGTGACTTTTTTTTTTGGCTGTGTAGGAAAAATGGAAAGAGAAAGAAAGTGTGGTGAAGAACATTCTGGTTGTGGTGGATCCAGTTTTTGAAGATTGGTAAAAGAGGCTTTAGAATATAAGGAAAATAAAAAGCGATGTATCAAGAGTAAAATGCTGGAGTCTACAATTAACACTGAGTAATTTCAGGGAGCTAGAGCCAAGAATGTCTAAAAACAAGAGTGAACCTGAGTCAGGAAAGAAGGTTGTAAGAACTTAGACACATATTGGGATGGGAAAGTCTGTGGAGGGTCTGAAGCAAGTGAGAGCTTGCTGGATGGTCCTGCAAGAGCATTTTTCTTGTAGACAATGACATAAGTGGTTATAGGTCTCTAACCCAGCCATAGAGGGATACGGGAACAAAATAAAATGGTTCTTCATGTTCTGCACATCAAGCTGTGATTGTTTAATCAATGTTCATTGTCAATGATAAATAATTGATTTGCCCATTAATTCAGCTACCTAATGAGATGTTTTCTTTTTTCCGTCTCTTTCTGTCATATGTTGTCTTCTTTAAAAGAAGCACCAGCAAATCTAATTGTACCCAATGTCATATTGCAGCAGTGTACTGAATGTTTATCCTAGGGAGGATAAAAATATTTTTGTTCAATTGATTTTGGTATAGATTAATTTTCTGAGTACCTCTTATGCACTGGAAGTATAAAATCTATTTTGAATTTGGTTGTTTTTAATAGGCTTGTATTCTTTGTAAAAATGATTGTGATTTAGATCATATGTACGGAAATGAACAATGACCAGCACAGCTCTTGTCTAATGATGAATGTCCTACCTCACAGAGGAAAATAACATGTGGGCTTCGGGTGCCTGCTGACTCACTTCTCCAAATCCCATTTCTCAAGCCACTTAGAATGTGGGATATGAGTCAGCCTCAGACTAGCAGGGAAACAGGGTCCTTTAGGGGCACTCAGCATGGATGCCACATTTGCCCTGATTTTCCTTGCATGTTTCATAAGAGATACTGATATATTTGAGTCATGGCTTGAGGATAGTGTTTTCAGTGGGAACCCAAGGCATCATTGGTGGTCTACAGTAAGGTCCCTCTAGATGGAGAGATGGAGTGAAATCTTATTTTCCATGTAGCTTGTTAGTATGTTTTTTGATTCATTTAAATGAAGAGCATCTTTCCTTTTGCTTGTGTTGTGGATTTTTTTTCTCTTTATTTTCAACAGTCATTTTAATAGACACAGAGAGTGCTTCATTAAGGCTTTCTCCTGAATTAATCAGTGGTCTAGGTTAGCCAGCCCAACAGGGAGGAGTTAGCATTTCCCACCACTTTTGATATGACTCTTGCATAATTATTTCCAAAATGTCAAAACGTTTTGTTCAGTTGACTAGGCAACTATGTGGCACAATAGCTTTCAATGTCATCTGCTTCTATTATCCTACCTTACGCCGCAGCAGACATTAGCTCCTCAACACTGTCACAGAATCAGGAGTTCCTCCTCATTGAGTCTTAGCTTATGCTTGAACCCTTCCTCTCTCCTGTTTTCTCCCTAGTGTCCGTACCAGTCTTCCATCTCAGCTTCTGTCCATGTGTTTAAGCTGTTCCTGAATAATCCTAAAACTCCAAATTTCTTCAAGCAGAGAAGTTTATTCCTCTTTCTTTTTTTCTCACTTCTGTGACTTCTTCCCATTCATTGCCTGGAGGAAGATTTAACTTTTTACACAAAATGATGCTTACTTATGTGGGTTATTTTTCTGAAACAAGAGTGATTTGCTCTGACTGGAGCACAATAGTACACTGCCTTCTTACTGTCATTGTCAGTTTCGTCTTCCTATTCCTATGGATGGTGATTTTCTTGCTAATTTTAGATTGCATGTTCTTATAGTGGGGATTCATACTGTGATTTTAATTTCCTGAGATTCTTCTGGTAGCCTCTCCTAAAATGTACCAGAGCAAGTGTTCAATAGCTTTATTTTATTTTTTGCCTTATTTTTAAAAATTTTGAATTTTATGGTACAATTCCATAGGGTCTGGGATTTCCCCACCCCTACCCCTTCCAAATACCCACCTCCTGACTGATTTTTCCCATATTATGACAATGGTATAGTTCTTTATAAACAGTCATAATAGCTTTTTAAAAAATAAGATTGCCTAAAACAGATGGGAAAGAGAAGTTAGTGGCTGTTGTGAATTCAGAACTTAAGTGACTTCACAACATTCTCTTTCTTGCCAAATGTTTGTGAATGCTAAGGTTTGATGGAGCACACTGGGTTGGGCATTACATTGGTTAGAATCATCTCTGACCTGAACAGATTGGTTTCACAAACATTTGGCAAGAAAGGAAGAAATATTAAACACATTAACAATTCAGCAAGCAACCCACCTATGAAATTCCAAATATTTGGATGGAAATTTTAACATTCTGACAACTTCTTACCACTTTGAATGACAATTGTTTAGTTGTTTTTACCAATCAACCACTTTGGCTAGATTTTAGTTTAGCCATGTGGTTTGCCTATAGGGGAGTAAAAAAAGTGAATTTGGTCATGAGGATAAATAGTTTTAGAAAGACTACTTCTACAACTCCATAGACTCCCTGGACATATAGTACTCAGGGTAATCAGAGAAAATTATTTTCAAGAGACACAAAGAAACAATGGTCTAAGTTCTTTATAAAGAACATGTATGCAAAAGCATAAGGTACAAGTGAAATATAACAACTTCAATTGCAATCTGTCCGAAAGAGGAAAGAGAAGTCAAAATTCTTATATAAATTTGAAGAAAATGGCTTTAAAATGAAGGATGTATAACATTGATTCAGAAAAAAATGATATGAGAAAGAAAGTATTACTTGTGTTTATGTACAGACTAAAGGTTAGTGTTTTCTCCTACCTATGGACTGTAGGTGATCTTGAATTCAGACCTGGGAGTGGCCATGGCTATGGAGAGTGCATGTGGACACTGAAAGACATGAAATGCGGATGACTCAGTGGGAGCAGAAGGCTTGGGTTCTAGTGAAAGGATTTGCCACAAGTCTCTGTATATAAGGAACAACATGTTTTACTTCTCTTTGTTTCAGTTTTCTCAAGTATAAAATGAATGTTTTGAGTTACAAGTGCCCTAATGTTTGTTGGCTTATACTAGTTAGTCATCTGGAAGCTTCTCCATGCTGGTTATTGGGGTCTGCAACTCAAATTTCAGATTCAGTAAGTCTGGGGTGCGCTTCCAATGTACTCCCAGGCAATGCTGATACTGCTTTTCCTGGGACCACACTATGAGAACCACTGCACTAAATGGTAAGAGCCCAAGTCTTGAGCTATAGAGAACATAAAAGAATTCAGTCATTGTAAGTGCTCACTGCTTGGGAATGTAGACTTTGGTTTAATTTTGTAAGCATCTATTTCCTGAATGGATTTTAAGAGTAGATAAAGACCTAGAGAGGCAGAATTAAAGTTGAGATAGTTTTTACATTGACTTCCTACACTGGCCGTGGCATAGTAGGAGAGTAAACTTAGTGGTTAGGGACACAAGTTTTAAAGACAGGCTGCCAAGAGCCAAACTGGTCAAATTGCTTACTTTCTATAGTCTAGTGGTACATACGTCAGAGGGCTGCTAACAAGATTTCATGAGGAAATGCACTTCAAATGCTTAGAAACGTGATAGGCAGGCAGTGCAGTGTTCAACAGATGGCAGATATTATTATTAATTTGTGCAGCACTTTGAAAAACTGCTTTTATATGGAGGTAGGTGCTGTAAGAACAATGTGTTCCAGACAAAGCCAGCCTGAAACTTGATAATAGGTTCTTTGGGTAGATACTGATTTCAGTGGAAACTGATGCCCAGACCTGTAGGACACAATAACCACACCACACAAACTAGCAAGATTCTTCCGGATATGGTTCACCACACTCAATTTTAGTGGCCTCTGTCCTCCAATTTTGTTCAGAAGGGGAATCTGGTTGTGTTCATCCATCCCAACAGTAATTTTTAAATGGGGCTTTGAAAATGAATGAATGCCATCCTGTGATGGTGGATTTAAGATGAGTCATCCTCATTTTTGCTGGTTTTCCACTGGAGCTGAGCAGTGATTATTGCAGATTTGATCCTCTTACGTCTCTATTTACGTGATTTGTCTTACACAACTCTAAAGCACTCTTCATACCGATCATTAGGTTCTTGCCTCCTGTGTGGATTTACTTTCCACACAGTGATAAAGCAGCAATTAATGTCTGTTAGAAAGTCACCATGTCCTCAGATCTGAGGTGAGTGCTGAATTCAGGGGCTGGTGTAGATGTAGAAAAGAGCTACTCAGGGCAGACTTTCTCCTCTGTCCTCAAAACCCTCATCTTGGTCATGGCTGGATCCATTAGGTGACTGTACAAACTGATCGTCAAGCATGTAATTAGCAGATATGTTTTCAGAACCTCAGACTGTAATGTCGTCTTGCTCATATCAGTTATCTAGATCCTATACGTATTTTAAATTCTACCTCAAGTTCCATGTTTTATGAAAAGTCTTGCCCAACCAAGCTCTGGAATGGGAGAGAGGAAACTCAAGGCCTGGCCCAAAGGGTCACCACAGGGACATTCCCTTGTTTTTATGTCACCTGCTATGGGCACATTCATCTGAGGGTCTTGAGTAACCCTTGGTTCAATGGCCACACCTACCCATCATATCTTATTTAATTCAAATTTAACCATGAAGCAAAGAGGTTATGTCTCTAGAATGGATGGCACAATTCGATGGAAGATTATAGCCTGTGTAGCAGACTGTGTACCCAGGGTTAGATCTTCAGGGACGACAAGGATAAGAATTTATAAGAGTCGAGATGCCCAACTTCCCCACTCCCTGTTGGGTGCGAGGCAGCTTGATAAAAGGTTAGTGCCCCTGTGTTCAAATCATTTAAAATTTGCAATTTATATTTTACATGACATGAAAGGATTGCGTATTGTTAATCAAGCATCATATATTGCCATAAAAGGGGTAGAGTGGGTGATCAAGGAAAATACTCATTGCCATTGGAAACAACTCTACTAAATCAAAAGTGCCTTCAAAAACATGTCAAAGGCTATTATTAATATTTGAGACTAATGTCATGAAAGCTAATATAAAATTATTTCCTATTAATCTGGGGCACAGTAAAATTTCCTTAATAAACTTTTCACTCATCTCTTTTTTGTTAAATATAGAATATTGCATAAATGAGAATAATGCAAAAAAAAATCCTTGGACATAAAGTCCTAAGAGAATATGTGGACCTGCTGGCATCCAAGTGGATATAAACTGAGGAGCTAGAGGGCCTGCCAGCATCTCCATGCCAGGACCCAGGGACTTCTGTGGAGGGTGTTTCACTTGCATACTTCAGAGGGTTGGCTTTGACCACTGAAAAAGGGGATTAACATTTATTGAATGTCAATGTGGTAGTCTGTTGTTTTGTTACTGTAAGGAAATACCTGGGTCAAATACATTACCAAGAAAACAGGTTTCTTTGCTTCACAATTCTGGAAGTGCAGTGTCTGTATCTGGTGGTGAGCTTTTTGCTGACATTGCATAAGAGAGTACATGTGTTGGTTCTTGTATCTTTCTCAGAGGCAGTTGCTTAGAGTCAATCATGTGGTCCCCTCCCTAATGACCTTATCTAATCCTTATCGCCTCCCAAAAGTCTCTTCTTAGCCTTACAACTCTGTTTTCTTTTCTGTTTTCCTGTGTCTGCCAGTCTTTATGTGCCCCTCTGACATTGGCCTGTCCTCTCCTATTTGCTGGAATGTGCCATCTCTGCTTTACCCTGGGTAAGGATTCTCTTACCCTATTCCTCCATCTTGATTCCAACCCAAGAATTCAGTTTTGAAGACTGAGTTAGAATTCATTCAAAACTTGGTTTTGATTAACAGAGACATAGCTCAAATCATTCAAATAATTTGTTCAGTGATTTCTGTATAGGTCTAGTATTTCAGAAGCTGATGCTGGTCATCTTTCTAATTCTGTTGATCAAAAATAGAGGTGCACACAACTAACAGCTTAAGGAGGGTGAGACAAAACATTACATAAAGACTTAAAAGTATGAGCTGTTGCTTAGTGTGTTAAACTACTCCTGGGGACACCGCATGCCATATCCAAGTTCCAATTTACATTCCAGCTATTCTGTTTCTGATCCAACTTTTTGCTGATGCATCATGGGAGGTAGCAACTGATGGGCCAAATGCCTACACTCCCACCACTCATGTGTGAGATGTGAATGGAGATGTATGCTTTTGATTTTACACTGACCCAGCCCTGACTATTGCAAGCATTTGCGCTGTGAGCAGAGAAAGAACTCTCTCTTCCGCTCTTGTACCTCCTCCTCTCTCCCTTTCTCTGTGTTGCAAGTAGATGAATATGGACATAAAAAGTGAATACCCTCAATCATGTGGGCATAATATATAAAAAAGGATAAAATAATCAGAAAGTCCATGCTTTAAACAAATATGGTAAATAAAAAATTTGATGTAACAAAACTGAAAAATGAATATTTTAAAAGGCTAATACTTTGCTTTACACAATGACTTATCTTTGTGTTATTTGAAATACCAACTTTCTTAGTATATTGAAAATGTGATTATTATTTGGATAGTAGTATTTTACCATAGATTTGCAGGAAACTGTCTAAAATAATCTGCCTTATCCAAATCACCCAATATATGGCGTAACTCATTTGAAATCATAGATCAAGGGTAGCATTGAAATGAAGTGTAGGGGAAAATGCAAAACTGGCATTGTTGAGATGATACACATGAGATTATGTTTTTATTTAAGGTTTAATTTTAAAAACCACATGCAAAAACACCACTCAATCACTAGGAAGCTAAGATGTTTGACATTTTGTTGAGCCTGCGGAAGAATGAGCCCCGGGTTGGTGAGGGCTCAGTGTAAAGGAAGGGCACCAGCAGGCCTTTTGTTTTGGTGCTCAAGTGATGATGACAGGGCTGACTGGCATGGATAGGGATGTACATGAAGGGCTCACAGCATTCTAGGATCTGTGTTGATGACTTTGTGTGAATGTCTTTCCTAGCAAGCTTTGAGTTGCACTAATATGCAAAGTTATTCTCTTTATGGTTTATTAAACTGAGATTTAGGGGAGATGTCCAAGGTCAGCTGGCCAGAGATGGAGAAACTCAGGTGAATTGACAGTAAAACCCTCTACTTTTAGCCATTGGAGACAGTTAAAAACAGCAAGACAAAGCCAACTTTTTTTTTTTTTTTTTGGTAAGACCCAAAGAAGAATCCATCATTAGTGAAAGTTTTAAAAATTTCAGGTCCCAGTGCAATGACTCCTTGCAAGTTCTAGGATCCCATATGGGCACCAGTTCATGTCCTGGAGACTCCACTTCCCATCCATCTCTCTGCTTATGGGTTAAGAAAGTAGTAGAGGATGGTCCTAAACCTTGAGACCCTGGACCGAAGTGGGAGACCTGTAAGAATCTCCTGGCTCCTGGCTTCAGACTGGCTCAACTCTGGCTTTTGTGGCCATTTGGGGAGTGAAACTGTGGGTGGAAGATCTTTCTCTGTCTCTCCTCTCCGTACATATGATCTGTCTTTCCAATAAAAATAAATAAATCTTTTTAAAAAGTTAATACAGTGTTAAAATATCTGTTGACCTGTTGACAGGAAAATTACATTTTAAAAGGCCATGACTTTTTTGTTTGAAAGATACATTTATTGAGAAAGAAAGGAAAGAATGACTCCCCAAATGACTACAACAGCTGGGACTGGACCAGGCTGAAACCAGAAGCCAGGAACTCCATCTGGGTCTCCTACATGTGTGATAGGGCCCCAAACATTCTGACTATCCTCCGTTGCTTTCCTAGGCACATTAGCAAGCATCTGGATCAGAAGTGGAACAGCCAATGTCACAAGCAGCAGCTTAATGAGCTGTACCACAATACCAGCTTGTGGATTGACTCGACTGCTTTGAATGATCCTGGTGAGGATGAGGGTAGATGTGGGAGAATTCGGTGAGTGTGTGCACTTCTACACACCAGTGATCACCAGTGATGTGAAGATCTGGTGTTGCTAGTGTGTCCAATCTAGTCTTCTATGATTGAAAAAGGGTTTTCTATGATTGAAAAAGGATTCTATGTATTTTTGGAAATAAATGATGAATGCTGTTGTCTGCCGGTTTTGTTTTTTCCCTTTTCTTTTTTTATTTCCATTTTAAAAGACAATCTTTACATTGTTTTTCTGCATTTTTTGTTTTTTTTTTTTTAGGAAAAATTTTTACCAGTGTAAGAATGGAGTCTAGTTAATTATATAGTAAAGGAATCTCAACCATTGACAAAAAGCCTGCTCTGTTAGTTTGGGCTGTTTTGTAGATTTTGTCACATTTATGGAGCAGAGCTCTTTGCTTAAAATGAGCCTGCCCCTTGGAGACCCTCCTAACTGGAATGACCAAGTAGTGACTCTTACTTCAAATTTCATGAAACTCTGATTTTAACATCTGCTCTGTCTTTATGATTGAATGATTTAATTTAGTTATTGTGAAATATCTTTCTATATGCCAGTCTTTTGGTAATTTGTAGGATATGATGTCATCTACTTTGAAAATTTTAATTTAGTAAAACTCTCTATGATGATATATACATATTATATACATATATATAAAGATATTATATACATATATATAAAGCCATACAAAATAAAATTATCCTGTATTGATTTCTCTGGATCTAATTGTTATCTGGGTTCATGGTGAATTTGACTGTCTTTATTCTCTCATCTATACTTGTACATATTTATGATTGCTAATAATATTTTGTATTTACATAGTACATATTTGTGTTTATTTTTGTCTGACTGAAGATACGATTGACTTGAAATACTAATTTTGTTTTCTTCACAACTAAGAAGTAGCTAGAATGCAAAAATATTTCTGGTCTGAAAGTAATTCTTAGCTTTTCAAAAATTGAAGTTCAGAGAAAGATGCCATGCTTGTTTATCTATAAAAATGACACCTTCTATTTTTATAAAGATGATATAAATAAAACTTGTGAAAACAGTCAATGTGTTTTTAAGTGTAGTGTCATCTGTGCCAATGTAAATCTGAACAATTGACTCAGTTCACTTAGAAAAATTCAACAATATTTAGCCTGAAATATTCATCTGGGAGTGGTCTACTTCTGGGGATGGGCAAGAGTATTGTCACCTTTTTCCTTATGAATAGAACTTTTTTCTTTTTTCATTTTGAAATTACTTACTCTGCTGCTGCTGCTGCTTTGTGGCTTGTCAGTAGTTCCCTAGCTTTCCATAGGTTGTAACATTTTAATGTATTCTGTTATACCTGATACTGTCAAAAATTTTTTCCTAGATACTGTATAGCTATGTTTATATTGTACTTGTTATCCAATCTAATAGTATTTCTTTTACAACTTGAAAATTTAATACTTTTACAATTATCATAAATACTGGTACATATTTGTTTATATGTACCATTGCATATGTGCTTTCTTTTTATTCCATTTTTTTCTTCTTTATTTCCAGGCTTCTTTCTTGTCCTTTTTAGATCAATTGAAATTTGTATCACTTTTTTGTTCTGTTTTTCCCTTTTGATAGTTTTGAAGCTATGTATTCTGTGTTTTTCTGTCTAATAGTAGCTCCAACTATTTCAATGTACACATTTAGGAGAGTCTTATCTTAATGTCCTCACTTATCTTATGGTGAACAAGACATGTTTATGCTGATCACTTCTTTCCAATAGCTCAGTACTTTGGTTTTATTTGTATTCTGTTAGCTTTTTAAATTTGATACTATTGCTTTGTGTAGTAAAGTCATATCTTTAGATTCCTCACTTATTTATTAATATTTTCACTGTTTTATCTTGCACCCATTTCAACCTAGATAGTTTTCCTTCTACCTAAATCTTTCCTTTATCATTTATATTACTGATGTTCTGTTGACCATAAGGTATCCGTTTTTCTGTCTAAATCAATTTGATGCCTTATTTAGAAACTATTTAGTTATTTTATTTGAAAAGGGGGAGATAGGTGGCTAACTTGAATGATCGATAAGATAGATAATTGATGTTATCTACTGGTTCATTCCTCAAATGCCCACAGCAGCTGGGATCGGGCCAGGCAAAAGCCAGAAGCATGGGCTGACTTGGGCACTTGTGCCCTCACCTGCTGCCTTCCAAGTGTACATTAACAAGAAGCTGGATTAGAAGCAGCGCTGAGATTGGAACCCAGGCACTCCAGTACGGGATGTGCGCCCCTCCAGTGGCAGCTTAGATGCTGTGCTGAGAAACTGCCTGCTTGTGCTTCTTAAAAAGTTGTGTCCTGTACATTCACCTTGAGGTTAGCAGTTATTTTCTTCTGATACTTTATTAGATTTGGGAAAGCTTACCAATATCGTTATTTCTCTTTGAGCAGTATTTGCCTTTTCTCTCTGTGGTTGCTTTTACAGATTTCTTTTTCTAGTGGTCTAAAATTTAAGGTACTGGCTTTTAAAATATCTGGGAGAACTGGACTTCCTGGAGGGAAGGACTGGTGCCCTTTACAAGTCCTGGTCATGCTCTCTTTGGGTGTAGCTGATTTTCTGTTTTCATTACCTTAAGAGCTCCAGTTTGCCTTATCTTAAACTCTATCAATTAATTCTGTATGGTCTTCATTTTCCTTTTTTTCCTCTGATTTATGTTATGTAGAATATTTTTCAACTCTCTTCCAGTTTATCAGTTTACTTTCTAGCTCTATTGAACCCAAGATTCAATCTATTAATGAGTATTTGGTCACAGATTGATGTGCTTTTGATGCTTTTGGTTTCTTTTCAAATTTGTTTTTTTGTTCTATGTACTTTCAGCAGCCTATTGTCTATTTTAAATGCACTGTTTAATTTTAAGATTACATTAAACAAGGTTATTTTAGGTTCATTGTCTAATTATCCTCAGGTTTAAATTGTTCTGGCATGATTTTGCTGGTTGTTTTGTTATTATTGTGTCTCAATCCTTGCCATGTTTCTTTGTGTGTGTGTGTGTGTGTGTGTGTGTGTGTGTTTATAAGGTTTTTATTTTTCTTAGAGTTTTACCTTCAGGCACTATTTGAGGTTTGAGTTAAAGGTTATTCCTCAGACCAAAACTATATCTGCTTTAGATATATTCTTGGATTCTGTTCTTACCTGGTCTACTTGAAACAATGTCTACTGAAGAATTTTGAAATCATATGTAGAGCATGAAATGAAATAGAAAGGCATTATTATTTACAAATTCTCAGGTGAGATTTTTTTCCCCCACTTTGTTTCTCTCCAATGCTTGTTTCAAAATGGGTATGTTTTCCATTTGTGCGCCAACTTTACTGCTCTTTAGCCTTGACACTCGTGGAATAAGCCTTTGCAGTCGTAGGCTTTTAAAATTTTGGCTCTCCCATGAACATTCCAACAGCTTCTATGATTCTATTCTGTTCCCACTCCTCCGTAGTTCTCAGTAGAAGCACAAAGGCTGTGTGTTTTGGTAAAGGCAGAAGACAAGACATCTCTGGAACTCTCTTGCTGCCTTAGAGCCTTGCTTGTTTTTTGTTCTTCCTGGTTACAGTGAATTTCTAAACTGTATTTTTGTTGTTTTTATTCAGACTTATTTGAGGTAACTGATCTCCCATGGTGGCAGGAACAGATTTTTTTTTAAGATTTATTTTATTTTCATTGCAGAGTCAGATATACACAGAGGGGGAGAGACAGAGAGGGAGATCTTCCGTCTGATGATTCACTCCCCAAGTGACCGCAATGACTGGAACTGCGCCAGGCTGACGCTAGGAGGCCGGAGCCTCTTCTGGGTCTCCCACGTGGGTGCAGGGTCCCAAGGCTTTGGGCTGTCCTCGACTGCTTCCCCTGGCCACAAACAAGAAGCTGGATTGGAAGCAGGGCCGTGAGGATTAGAACTGGCAGCCACATGAGATCCTGACACGTGCAAGGTGAGGAGTTAACCCACTAGGCTATCGCAGGTCCAGGAATAGGCTTTTTAAAAATCTTTTTTTCCTATGTTTTTAAATATCCATTTATTTCAAAGGCAAAGTGAAACAAGGGAGAGGAAAAAAGAGTAGAGGGAAGAGGGAAAGTGAGTTTCCCATCCACTGGTTGACTTCTCAGATTGTTACAATGGCCAGAGCTTTCCAAAGCTGAAGCCAGGAGCCAAGGGATTCATCCCAGTCTCCCATTAGGTAGCACTGGCCGAAGCACTTGGGTCATCTTCCTCTACTGTCCTAGGCTGTTAGCAGGGATAGGAATAGGAAATAGAGTAACCAGTGCTTATATAGGATGCCGGCATCACAGGTGGTGGTTTTACCATTGATGTCAAGGCACCAGACACCAGGAATGGCTTTTCCTAACTCCTCAGTGCCAAGGCTGCAGAGTGAGGGAAGCATAAATACTTCAGGATAGTCTCTTTATGGCTTATTCCTTCTACTATTCTGTCCTCACACACTGAAGGGAATTCTGGAATGAGTCTTTTTAGTTGAGAAATAAAATATAAAATGCTGATGGTTAAGCTCTAAGCTAAAATACTATCCAGGGGGATTACTCCTCTTTTTGATAAACTCTTTCTCCTTTGAGAACTCTGAATAAAACACATTTGTCTGGTGTTTGCTTTGAACCAAACAAAATAATTGGAAGAATGACTAATTACCTTTTAAATTTAAGTGTTTTTAAAAACTTTCTAATTAATGAAAGTTGCACATATTTATGGAACACATTGTGATATTTTGGCAGATATATGTGTTCTAGGATGATTGATTAAGTCAAACTGATTAATATGTTTATTATTTCACATGATTGTTAATTTTTATGGTGCAAGCACTTAATAGGTATTTTCTTATCAATTTCCAAACACAAAGTTTATTAACTCAAAAACTTCTTCAGGCTGCATACCATGTCTCTCTAGAACCTACTTCTTCACTGAAAGTTTATACTTTAATGCTTCTGCAGTCCCCTTCCATTTGCACCCCATGGTCACCACCAGGTGGGTGCTTTTATGAATTGACTTTTCTAGTTCCTATAAATAAGTGGGTTTCAGAGACTTTTTTCTTTCTGCACTTGGTTGAAATCATTCACTATAATGTGTTTCAGGTTCATCCCTATTGTCAGTAGTGACAGGATTTCCTCGTTCAAAGGTCAAATAGTATTCCAGTGTTTATAGATTCCATGTTTTCTTTATTCACCGTTGAGCACATAGGTTGATTCCACAAGGAGGCTAAGTGAATACTGCCTTGCTGCTGGAGTGCAGATATTGGCTTAGGACATTGACTTCACTTCCTTCGATTATACCCTCAGAAGTGGATTAGCAGGATCATTTGGGAATGCTACTTTAATTAATTAATTTTTTTTCAGGAACTCCTATATTATGTTCCATACGGTTGTAATAATGTATGTTCTGACTGGCAGTATTCCAGGATTCCTGTTGTCCACATCCTTGTCAATACTTGTCAACGTTCATCCTTTTAGTAGAAGTTTTGTCTCCTTGTAGTCTTAATTTACATTTTGTTGATGATTAGTAATATTGAATGCTTTCTCATATACCTGTTGGACATAGGTAAGGCTTGTTTTGAGAAATGTTCACTTGGGTCTTTCTCCATTTCTAATTTGAATTATTGGTTTTCTTGTTATTGAGTAGAGTTACCTGAATATCTTATGTCTTTACCCCTTGTCAGATATATGGACTGAACATCTTCCCCCCCATGCTGTAGGTTGTATCTTCATTCTATGAATTACTTCCTTTGTTGTGAAGATTTTAAGTTCGATGATATTCTATTTGTCTGGTTTTGTTTTAGCCGCTAATACTTTTGTGGTCCTATTAAAAAATTTAATGCTAAGATGATTAATGCTAAGAAGTATTTTCCCCTATCTTTTCTGATAATAATAACTACCATTTAAAAGTGGATTTTAGATGTCAGGCAGTATACACTTAATAAGTTGTGAATTGCTGGGTCAGCTTGGAATACATACAGTACTCAACACAGTACACACAATACTCATTCAAGTATGTTTTTATATATAATATATACATTAGTGTACAATAAAATATACTGCAAAAACAGATATTTAATGTGCATTATTGGTATAGTCAGGATCTTAAGGATTAAATTCATTTTCAAACTTGTCCTCCATTTTCATTCCCATTTTCTTTCTGAATATATTTTATCTAGGTGAGATCATCATGGAAGTCCCTTGGCACATTGGGTGCCAAATGGATTTACTTTTGCTAGTGTTGCCAAAAAATGTTCCAGAAATGACTCAGTATTGGATAGAACCCTTCCCGTTTTATGAAAGATGCTTGTCTCTACATTATCCGCTCCTTTTTGACTTTACTCACCATGACTCTCTTGAGCCTGCTCAGCATTCCATTTGGTTGTATGACCTGGAGTCTTGATGTTACCTTTCCATCTAGTCGTTTCAGATAATGCTTTATTCTGTCTCTAGACCTCTAGTCTCCATGAACTGCCACCCTTTTGTGTCTCTCTAAACTGTGCTTTGAAACTTGAGTATTTATTCCTCTAAGTTCAGCATTGAACACCAGAACCCAACACTGCCTTTACTTGTTTATTGCCTCATATAGGTCCAGGTGCTTATGGAAGGCAAAGAATAGTTTGGGAGGATGATCATATTTTCATTAATTTTAAAATGGAGTTATGGGGTGGGGATACCAGAGACAAGGAGAGAGAGAGGTGTTTTAGTTGCAGGCTCACTCCTCAAATGGCTTCAGTGGCCAGAGTTGGGCCAGACTTAAGCCAGGAGCCAGGAGCACTTTCTGGATCTCTCATGTCAGTGAGGGGACTCCAGCTCTTGGACCTTCTTTCGCTGCTTTCTTAGACACATTATCACGAAACTGGATCAGCTGTGGAACAGCCAGGGCTTGAACTGACACCTGTATGGGATGCCAGCACTGTAGGATTGTAAGTTCCCTATTAGTTCCAGACAAACTGCTCCTGGAGGCACAGGTTTGCCCTTCCTTTAATTCTCCCTGTAGTGTCACCCATTTAGTAAAAGTGCCACTTTGGATACTCCTTCAACTCTCACAATGATTTTTTCCCCCTTTTTTGGCTAGGAAAATTGCTAATCATTCAGACGATATGTCCTCTTTCTTTTTCTTCTTCTTCTTTTTAAAAGATTTATTTATTTTTATTGGAAAGGCAGATTTATGGAGAGGAGGATAGATAGAGAGGAAGATCTTCAGTCTGATGATTCACTCCCCAAGTAAGCGCAACGGCCGGTGCTATGCCGATCCAAAGCCTGGTGCCAGGAACTTCTTTCCAGGTCCCCCAAGCGGGTGCAGAGTCCCAATACTCTGGACCATCCTTAACTGCTTTCCCAGGCCACAAGCAGGGAGGTGGATGGGAAGTGGAGCTGCTGGGATCAGAACTGGCGCCCATATGGGATCCCGGTGCATTCAAGGCGAGGGTTTTAACCACTATGCTATCGCGCTGGAATAGGCCCTCTTTCTAATAGGATCCCAAATCTTCTTGCTGTTCTGGGAATTCTAAACATTCTTTATGGACAGTTAAAGCCTGATGAGTTTGCTTTGGCACTAATCAACCTCTATGATTTATAGATATTTATGATTTACAAATATGATTTATATTCAGCCAGCCAGCTGATGGACAGTTGGCCTGGTAGTCGTGACTCCCCACCTTGTGGCCCAGACTTCCTCCCTGTCTACTTGTTGGCATGAAAAATGACTGAGAATGTTGGCTGAGAATGGAAACTGTGTCCTTCAACAGGACAGGTGCTGGGGATACAGAAAACATAAAGAAATTGCCCTGTCCTGGAAAGTGTTTCTGGTGTTAGAAGAATGTAGGGCTTCAGCCTGATCAGTGCCAGGACTGTTCCCTGCTTAGGGAAGAGCATGAATGTGTACCATCAGGTGGGGAGGTGTGGAGAGATTGGGAGATAGCCCCAGGCGAGGGGGCCCTGAGTAGTGTAATGAGCTCATGACCATGGAGTTAGGAGGGACTGGTTTCTGGTCAAGAGTCCATTCCTCATTGGCTCCTAAACTTCTGATTTGGGCATTCTTCATCTGCAGAATTTAGAATTTTAATACCTGCTTTCGGAATCCACCATGGAGGAGGGTTTGGGGAGGGGTGGGGGGAATCCCAGTACCTATAAAACTGTGTCACATGGGCCCGGCGGCGTGGCCTAGTGGCTAAAGTCCTCGCCTTGAACGCCCCGGGATCCCATATGGGCGCCGGTTCTAATCCCGGCAGCTCCACTTCCCATCCAGCTCCCTGCTTGTGGCCTGGGAAGGCAGTTGAGGACGGCCCAATGCATTGGGACACTGCACGCACGTGGGAGACCTGGAAGAGGTTCCTGGTTCCCGGCTCTGGATCGGCACGCACCAGCCCGTTGCTGCTCACTTGGGGAGTGAAACATCAGATGGAAGATCTTCCTCTCTGTCTCTCCTTCTCTCTGTATATCCGGCTTTCCAATAATAATAAAATCTTAAAAAAAAAAAAAACTGTGTCACATAATGCAATGTAATTAATGAAAAAAAACCTGCTTTCTGTAACTCTAAGGACTAAATGAGGTAACAGAGTTAAAGTATGGTAAGCATTCAGTCACAGCATGCAGACACAACAGAATCATGGCATTCTTTGTAGCATCTTGGGTTGGGCCTCTGTCTTCCCTCATCTGCCTGACCTTTAATCCATTTTGTCGGCCACCCTCTGACTCCCATCTGCTCCAAGGCCTGCCTAACTGGATTCTTGACCCTGCTTTTGCCTGTGATAATTGCGTGCTCTTGTCCTATTTCCTGGGCTACCTTTTTCAGTTCCGTTTATCTTGGTGATCAATGCTTCTCTTTTGTCCAGAGACATGACATCCAAGGGTAAATGTGACTCCTTCGCTCCATTGCTTAAGCTTTAGAATTCCATGAATCAGTTCTCTTGAAGAATGTTGTTCATCATGACAAAGGCATGTCTACCTGAAAAGGGTAGGTTGTTCACTCAGTAGGGTTTGGATTCCTTGTCAACATTCAGCTGTGTCACAGCATCTTGAAAAGGGGAACCATTTTAGTTCGTTCTGCCCTGAAAGAAAAAAAAAATACAGCTTAACACAATTTGTGTGTGCGTGTGCGCGTGTGAGCCAGTGATAAATGTTCTAATCTCTGCAAAGCATGAGAAGAAGTGCTAATACAGCTTAGGAAAATCCCGCACGTCCTCAATTTCCTGACACGCTCCTGCCCCTCGTCAATGCAAAGCTTATCTCAAAAAGGCAGCAGATGCCAGGGTGACAGTTTTTTTTTTTAGACCAAGAAATGGAATGCATTTTTTTTCTTTGAGTGAAATTCATGTCAGTATTTTGGGGAAGCTGTTCTTGGAGGGGAGAATCTTTATTGACTTGAATTAGCTCCTCCTTTTTTTTCCCCCTGCTTGTAGATTTTTCAGTTTCATTAGTCATCAGCTTTCTAAGGGACTCACAAAGGAGACTAATTTGAAGGAAGAAAAGAAGAAAGTTTGAAAGAAAAAAGTCTTCCTTGAAGGAATATATGGCATGTAACTGATGAGCTGGACCTTTCAGTACCCAATTATTGCTGTCACTTTTCCAGTATCTTCTACTGGGATACTCAGTCCAGGGAATCAATTCCATGTGTGGGTCCAATGAGCAGGAACAACTTATTTGTTTAACATCCAAACTTGATCTACTTATTGGGGAGATTGTTGAGAAATTTAGTAAATGATTGATTGAATTGCAAACTGGTCTAAAAGAACAGGCTAGTTTTTAGACCCAGTTGTTGATCATAAATTATTAGTTTATTCATTTGGAAACATTGTATGTGTCCTGTGTTATAAACGCTATTAAATGCAGAGGAAGAAAAGGTAAAGACAAGGCCTTTGTCCTAAAGGAATTTGTTAAGATAATTTTCCTGCTTTGATAAAAAACCACCTCAGGTACTTGGTGCTTTTCTTTAGGATAGTTTTCCACTTAAAAAATAAAAACTCAAGAGTACTTCTTGAAAATCCACACATCCTGGAAATACTTGGTTATATTTTCCATAATATTCTAGAAAGTAAAATTTTATATATAGTGCTGAAATTTTCCATCACACTTTCCTCAGTTCAGTTTTTTCTTTTCACTGGACCTACCATAATGAATTAGCTGTGGACTTACTTAATATATCTTACGATTTTTATGCTTTATGATGAGTGAACATAATAAATTACATTGAAGATAACAGTTTTAAATATTAAGACAATGTCTTCAATTCTAATCCTTTAAATTCTGGATTTTTATAGATAAGTAGAAAATTCAGGGATGTTAATAAAAAGAAATACTCAAAAATTAATAGAAAATACATTTCCTTGCATCTCTTTGAATTTTGCTTCTTATCATTCCTATTCTTGTATCAGTCTGAAACTAATGTTAGATTATGGTCAAGAATTAATCTTGTTTCAACATTGATTAAATTTTGTAGTTTTGTTTTTCTTCACATTCCCTTTAGGGTAGGGAACCTTTTACCAGGGGCCATTTAGATATTTATACATCATTCATGGACCATACAAAGTTATCAACTTGAAAATTAACCTGCTATAGATTTGTTAAATTTTGAGTCCTACCTAGAGTTGCCTTGGCAGTACCAGTACAGATGATCTTTCAGGCCTTACTGGCCCGTAGAACAGACATTTCCTAGTCTTGCTTTATCTCCATATTTGATACATTGTGTGAATTACTCTGCTTTAACTTTCAATTCATTCCGTCTCTTCCACTCTATCTAGAGTTTATGTATTGCACTTTGATTCTAGTTGCTAGATTTTTTCAATTTCAATATTTTAAATTTTTTGATAACCATTTGTCCTTAATTCATCCACTGATTTATTATTTTCTATTTGTAGGGTCAGCTTTCATTTTCTGATTGATGAACTTGTAGATCATCTGTCTTAGTTTCACTTTTTGTCACACATTCTGGAATTATTCATTGGCTGTGGATTCATAGGCTGTAAGTTGAATAGGAGATCCCTTGTTCCTGTTCTCATTTTTCTCCCATAGGGGCGTTGAGCCAAGTATCCCGATCCATCCTATTTGAGGTTTACTCAACATCAACAGACATCTTACAGTGGTTTATCCCTTTTTGTGTTTTTAGTGAATATATAACATAACTAACATTTCCTTCAATAACTTTTTAAACACATAGCTTAACAGAACATATGAACTATTCTGAGTTAGAGCCAACCCAAGCTACAAATCTGCAATGAGATCATTCAAAAAAGATGAAAAGCCAGAATTTTAAACTCACAAAGTGATAATCTAGACCAGCTCTCAACAGATGTAATTGCTTTGATGTAGTTTGGAACTTAGAATCTGTTGTTGTTACTGATTTTGTTGTTGAAACGAGCTTAGAAACTTGGGTGAAAGAAGCAGGACAAATGTCCCAGGCTTTCCAATAGACTTCCCAAAAGAGGTTGTCCTGACCAGCCTGGCCTTAATCTACCAGTTTTCCCAAAGTCAAATTTCTCATCTGGAATTAATTGGCACAATTTTTAAAAGGTAATCTTTTTATGTTACTGTTTTTATGATTTTTTATGTTATTAGGTATATGTTTTTATTATTGATCTTAGTCTATTTGGGCTGCTATAATAAAATATTGCACACTGTCTGATTTACCAACAATAGAAAATTATTTCTGATAATCCTGGAGGCTGGTAAGTCCCATTTTAAAGTGCTGCTGTGGTGATGAGCAAAGTTCGCTTCCTGGTCGAGAGGAACATCTTGTTGTAAACTTTCATGGCAAAAAGGCTCAGCTAGCTCTCTAGGGCCTTCGTCAATCCCAGTGCTGAGGGCTCTTCCCTCATCTGTTCATTCCGTCATCTGTCCTTCTGTTCATTTCCCAAAGGCCCCATACCATCACCAAGGCATAGAATTTCAATATAGATTTTTAGAGGCACAATCCTTCAGACTGTATCAGTATTACTTACATACATCAGAATTTACTCAGGTTAAGTGAGCATTTGATTAATTTTGGACTATATACCATTTTGTAGTCACTCACCCTGAAAGGTTCTCTTGGGTTGTTTAGGAGTTAACACCTTCTCCCTGTATTTCCTTTGTTTGACCCCAGGAAAACACTGACCAGCTTTCTGGTCTCTAGTTCTTCTTTTATTCTAGGGATTCATGTAAACAGAAACATTGATTATGTACCTGACTTTATAGCTTATAATATTTGTTAAGCTTGGCATAATGTTTTAGAACCATTGATGCTATTGCACATATTAATATTTTGTTCCTTATTGTTGAATATTTCATGGTATCAGAATACTAAAATTTAAACAAATTCATTCTCAATGGTTGAAGGCCTGTGTTGATTCTTGTTTGGGGCTGTTTCAAGCTGTGTTGCTATGAGCATTAGCATATATGCCTATGGACACATGGTTTGCTCTCTTTCAGTGAATTCCTGGGTCATATGGTAAGTATATTATAAATATTTTAAGATGCTGACATTTTGTTTTCCTAAAGGCGCATAACATTTTGCATTTTTACCAGCAGCATATGAGAACTCCAACTGTTCATATGCTTGCCAACATGTGAAATTGTTAAGCTTTTAATTTTAGCCATTTTAGTGTATAATGCTACATTACAGCGGTTTAAATTTTAATTTCTCTGATGATGACTAGTGATGTTGAACTTCATTTTCTGTGCTTGTTGATTATTCTGACACCATTCTTTGTAAGTAATCTGCTTAGATAATTTGTAAATCTTAATAGGTTCTTTTCTTTCTTATCACAGATTTGTAGCTCTTTGTATGTTCTGAATACTAGCTCTTTTCAGTTGTGATTTATGGAAGTTTTCTCCTGGTTTTCATATTGCTTTTATAACTTTCTTAACTATAATTTGAAGAGCAAAAACTTTTACTCCTGATGGACTCTATTTTACCAATATTTTGTGGTTTTTTTCTGTTGTTGGGAAGTTTTGTCTAATCCAAAGTCAAAATTTCATTTTGAGTTTACTGCTTTTATGACTTGATTTTACAGGGACTCATGCTAGACTTTCAGAGAGATAGCAACCATACTCACAAGAATCAGTATTATAGAAAAATACTGTCATGTGCCTCTCTTCTCTGCATTCTGATAGTTGGCAACCCTGTTCACATTTATTTGAATAAAGTAGATTTTTCTGTAAATCCCTATTCCATCTCTCTTTCTCTTTCTGCATTTGTTTCCTAACAGTCTTGACTTTACAATTGTTTGAACTGAAGTTGGTTTCTTGCTTTGTTAACCAAGGGAAGTCAAGACGGTTCTGGGATTAGGATCAGTTGTCGATTTGATGGTGTGCTTGGGCTCAGTCTGATGATCCAGTACTGAGTGAGCCAAGGTGTTTCCCTATGTAGGATTGACTTTTTCACACCGGCATCAGGCTGGTGTCCTGGAGCTGGACAATGGGGCAATGTCCTTCAGTGGCTTCTTCTTCTGCCATGGATGTAGTAAAGGGTTCTTTCTACAGAAGTGAACCAACCAGGTTTCCAGGTGCTTCACCTCAGGGTGGGAAACTCACTCATCATATAGCACCTTGGCCATTCACTTCATGAACATTTCATGAATAAACTAGTACTTAGGCCAAATTCTGAGTTTTCTTTTTCCACAACTTAAATGGTAATTGCTTCTCATATGTTCTTGTAGAATCAATCTATTTTCCTTAAAGGAAAATGTGACAATTAACAAAGGCAGGAGGATGCTGAAATACAGTGTCAGGAAAGATAGGTTACTGGAATGGTCTGAACAAGAGAACATGGTAGGGGATAGGGTGGATCAGTGGGAGAGGGTCTCAGAGGCCCTGTAGAGACTTGTGGCTATTGCAATAACTTTAGCTTTCATCTGAATGAGATGGGGGGAGACAGCGGTTTTGACAGGTAACGTGATGTTATTGGAAATCTAAATCACTTTGGGAAATCTGGACCTATCTTGATCATCTGTGTAATGCTAGTGTCAGAAAATTCTCTGGAACCTGAGGTTTGCTTAATAAATTTGAACAGATTTGCTAGCACCCTACTAAAGCAAAGAGACAAGAAATACAACACTGTACAAGGTCATTGATAACAGCACTAGATTCATACATTGAGTTAAAATTTTCATTTAAAATCCCAGTGTTTACACACTGCCTTAGAAAAGTGGCACAGAAAGTGGGGCACCAAATGTTGGGAAAGAGTTGCAGAAGCAGAGAAGAAACCAAAAACGAACTCACAGCCAAATTGAATTTTTTAGAGAGAAATTCAAAGAGGGTGGCCATCTGCCCAGGCATAGATGGAGTGACCAAGTGGTGGAGGTGCAATCCTTCAGCAGGCTGGGCTCTTTATAGTTTGGGGTCTTGAATATGTTTCTAGGGGTGAGGAAATTCCAAGAAAACAGAATACTGGTGGGGACCAGATGAGCTTTAAACGTTTCAAACATTTCAAACTTGGTAGTTTTTGCTTACTGGGAGCAAGGAAATGCAGAGACTAGGGTGGGAGTAGGATAGATTGGCCTTTTGAAACACGCTGTAAGAGTCTCTGATGGGAAATTATTTACTATCCCAAGGGCATACCCCCAAACTTGTGTTCTTGCTCCCTTCACTGCCCAGCACTTACATGCTTATATTGGATAACCAATGAAACTCAGCTCCTTCTATAATATTGCTTCCTACAGCTCATGAATCTGTGCCTACCTTGCACCTCTGCTTGGTAAGGACTCTTTTCAACAGTTTAGTTCTCAATCCTTAGATTTTGAAAAATATCAATCATATTCAGAAGTGAATTGTGTTGGTAATTGCACTATAGTTATTATAATCCATGGGAAATCATGGAGCCAAAATAAGTTTTATCATTCAGCAAAAAATAAGCTTTATCCTCTGTCCCCGGATGACATACTTTCATGGAGGGCTTGTCTTTGATCTGTCATCTTTATTTTTGGTTTGTTTGGATTAAACTTGTTCCCTCATCAAGGCTGTGAGCTCACTAGAGAATTTCTTCAGCAGGGAAGGCAAATGAAGTCTGACTGTGGATTTCCAGGCTTATGGCAATTTCAGAACTTTCAAAGGGGTCCTTAGTGAAGTGGAAACCAGCCTGCACATGGGCAAAATCTAAGCTCAAATGCAGGACAAGGCAGCCATGAGCAAGAAACCACGTTTCATAACAATGTCAAAGTCAGGTAAAGAGAAGAATGCTGAGGATGAGACAGGAGATAAGGAAACATGGCTGTACCGACTCGGGAAGTTGTAATAGCCTCAAAGCTAACTGCTGTATCTTTGCTTCTGTATTCCTGCTGGCTTGCCTCTGCCAGTGCTAAAAATTGCTCACATAACTACCTTATAAATATGGAGCTGGGGGTGATCAGGGCCCAGCCACTATGGAGGGATCCAGGCTCGTGCCCTCTAGAGTAAAGAAAAGCTAATTCCACTCCACAAAGGGCTATTGAATCTCTGGTGGCCAGTTTCCGTAGCACCAACTGCCATGGGTGAATGCCTAATTTGGGAGCTCCCAGTAGGTGCAGCCTGATCCAACACTGGAAATTTGGGTTTCAAATCCTTGTGGAAGGGTTCCAGTTCTGATTTTGCTACTCAAGAGCCCATAAGTCTGGTAAATCAATTTGTCTCTTAGCGTATAGGGAGAAGGAGTTAGCTTTCACTGAACCCTTGGTTTTCAGATCAGTCACGGGACTGTGGCTAACCTTCATAGCAACTTCTGGAGATGACTAATTTTCATGTTACAGGAAAGGAAAAAGAGCTTTACAGAGCTTTAATAAGTGGCTCAAAGACAGCTGACTGATGAATCCCCAAAGATGACACACTTGCCTGTACTTCTTCTTCACCTGGGTTTATTCCTCTGTGAGATAAATTTGTTCATTAACCTCCAAGGTTCTTCTCACTCCAACAAATAGTGGTTGAGATGGTGGACTTTGACAGCAGAGGAGTTCATTGCCCAGTACTGTATCTCATTATGCTCATATCAAACCCTGCTCTTTCTTTTGGCCAAGTCTTTCCATTCATTAAAGCAGCTCCCCAACTTCCACCTGACACCCTGATTTCCCTTATCATCTTTACTTCATCCTGACATTGTTTCTTCTATCTCCAAAGCCTGCTCATTTGCCTTTTCTTCACCTTCAAAACCTTCTCCTTATCTTCCTAGCTACATGTATTTTTCAATATCTCTGTCCAAAACTCACTTTTTCTTGTTCCAGGCATATTTCATTTCTTTATGGAAGTCTTTCACACAAACTATTTGAATGGCTTGGAAGTCACTGTGGCGGGTACTGAGTTTTCATTTGTGAATGAGAATGCTGCAGGACATGGTCTTCCTGGTGCCTTCCTTGACAGTGCCCTGTAGTTAGATGTGTATGTGTATAAATCTCGAATCTCTTCCTTTCCACTGTATTCTCTTAGTGGCTGTGGGTCTTGTTTTTATGTTTGGTCATTTTGCAATTTCCACTATACTTCTATGCTCTTATTCTGGGATTTAAAAACAAGATTTATTTTGTTTTTATTGGAAAAAAACAGAGAGGAGGAGAGACAGAGAGGAAGATCTTCTGTCCAATGATTCACTCCCCAAGTGAGCACAACGGCCAGTGCTGCACCGATCCAGAGCCGGGAACCAGGAACCTCTTCCGGGTCTCCCACATGGATGCAGGGTCCCAATGCATTGGGCCATCCTCAACTGCTTTCCCAGGCCACAAGCAGGGAGCTGGATGGGAAGTGGAGCTGCCGGGATTAGAACTGGCACCCATATGGGATCCTGGAATGTTCAAGGTGAGGACTTTAGCCACTAGGCCACGTCACCGGGCCCTCCTTATTTTCTTTTGAATTGTGATGTGTGTAGATGATCCTTGAAGACATGAAATTCTGTGAGGTGACTTTAGGAAATAACATTGTGAAGAAAATAGAGATTAGAAAATGTCAGACAGGACCTGAGTCACTTTCAGTGAAGTCACTTTCAGGCGAGTGGGAAGAGGGAAGCTGTTTATGCAGAGCTTGTTCATCACCAGTTTGGAACTGAGGCATGGTTTGCCCCCTAGAGGCGAAAAGGGAAATTTCAGTATAGAGAACTCCATGTAGTGCTGACTGGTCAAACACCACACAGCAATGAGTGGGACAGCTGTGTTGACATGTGTCTGTATATGTGTCAGCAAAAGCACAGAAATGTACATATATGTGCATCATGAAGTTTGTGCTTCCTTAGGTGACATATGCAAGAAATAGTCTTCCATGTGCCAGGGATCTGATAACAAGGCGGGCAAGGTGAGGGAATAACAGTAAACAATGGAGCACACCAAAGGGTCAAGTGTCAAAGAGCAAGAGAAAGTGAGAGGCAACAGCTGTGGTGCAGGCAGTTGCCTGGAGGAACTAGAGAGAAGGGTGCAGTGGGGGAAAATTGAGCGTGGCCAGAAGCGGGCTCCTGGAGAAGACAGCTGAAGAAATGCCACCGTAGAACCTGAAAAACAGAAGTGGCCTTCGGGTTGCCGTTTGGAAGGGCTTTGGAGGCCTTTTGCAGGGTGTTTGCTGTGGATCCTGGCCTGAGACTGAGTGGAGGATGGGGAAGCAGTTTGAGCAAAAGAAAGGGGAGAGAGGGTGGTTTAAAGTTGAGAGCAAAGATGACAGGAGGTGAGGCAGCTTTGCCTATTAAACTTATTGTTAGAGCTTTTTAAAAAATGATTTTTAAAAAACAATTTTTCATTTCACATATTAGTTCTTTTCCTAAGAAGATAATTATGCTAAGTGAAACAATCCAGTCACAGGAAGGCGAATTTCAACTATTTTCTCTCATATGTGGAAATGTATATGTATGCACGCACACACACACGCACACACACACACACACACACGATAGAAATTGTGGATGGCTCATTATTTGATGTATAACTAGTTATGTGTTGTATTCACCAAATTATATCCTCTACATAATATGTTCTTGTTTCCTCACTTTCTGATCCTTATAACGAATCACATATTATGTGATAATAATATCACCACATTCAAAATAAAAGTGCTTAAAAATAAAGGATAGTCCTAAAAACATACTACTTGGTAACATTCAAATGGTTTCGGATCTTGTCAGTTGTTGATGTTCACTTCGAAGAAATGTTGTGCCTCAGATGGGTTTTGTTTTTTTAATCCAGTCTACTAATCTATTACATTTGATTGATGAGTTTAAGCCACTTACATTCAGGGTTAATATGAATAGGTGATAATTTGGTCCTGTCATTTTAGCGATGGGTTGTTCATTGGTTTAGTCTTCTGTTATTCTATTGGGATGTTTTTTGCATTTGCCTTTGGTTTTGTTGGACACTATTCCTTTTATCCTTCAAGAGAACATCTTTAAGTATCATTTGTAGGGCACGTTTGAAAGAGGCATATTCTTTTAACTTTTCTTTACTGTGGAGACACATTTCATCAAAAAAAAATCAGCAGAAACTGTATCTCATGGATTTTTATTTTTTGTTAGTTTCACCTCTTCAAAACATTTTCTTCTTATTAAATTCTTCAATGACTCAGATCATACGGTAGCATTATTTTCTGTAAGAAGGTTCTTGATTTTCTTTTTCATTTCTTCAGTGACACACTAGTCATTGAGTAGCATGTTATTTAACTTCATGGTGTTGTTTATTTTTTTTCTTCCTGTTGTTGATTCTGACTTGTGGCTTTTCACTTAGGGGGATGTATAGTAACTGTGTAATGGAGACTGTCATATCCAGATGTGAGGATACAGTGCGGTACGCATCTCTACTTCCAGACTAAAGATGGACTCCCAATGAAACTGTTCATTTTTGTATCTTGACAATAGTATGCTAGACTCTCTGCCATTGTTCATGCCCACCATGATGGACATATGACTGTGTATGAAGAACTATACTATAATAATGATATAAGGGGACTCAGTGGGGGGGTGGAGTTCTGGAGGGGGGAATAAGGGAAATCCCAGAGCCTATGGAACTGTATGATAAAATGATAATAATAAAAAGAAGTAAATTTTAAAAAAAGAAATGTTAGGCCTCTGGTAGTAAATCAGACAAATACTCTAACAGAGAAATATATTTATTCCTGAAGTGACTTTTATAGATAACTTTCATGTTAATTATAGTGTGTGTGCGTGCTCATTGAGTCAACTAATTTTTTTTTCATATTCTGTATGTCAAACAATGGAGGTACTGAGTAACAGCAAACAGGCAAGAGGTGATTGAGCTAGTTATTCTGTTGAGGTGAGGTTGAGTATGTGTGGGCAAATTCTTTGGTGTTATGTTGGCAAGGGAGGACTAATTAGGAAAGTTGGGGACTCAATGAGCCCTAAAATGAGTTGAGCTTAAGATGCCATTTATTCCCATATAAGGATGATATGATGAAGTACTGTGCTGGTTATATTGGATAGTGCATATGTAGCACTTGCCAGTGGCCATGGTTTATGTACTGTCATCATAGCTGATTTCAAACTAATGTGCTCTTGCTGTGGGGTAGTGTGAAGAAGTGACATTATTGGCTTTTGTAAGCCGGCATGAATTAACTCCAACAAGCCACTCTCCACATATTCAAGCAGACAAACTCAAAGGGAAGTAATTCCTTTCTCTTGTGGAGCTGCTTACAGTTCATCAAGTGCTGTGATTTAGCTTCTTTACCTGCACAACATTTCAAGTGTGGCTTTAGAGAATGTAATTTTAAGAGGAAGAATGGAAGGCTCTTAAATTAACAAGAAAGAAACTCACTCTTATTACATTCATGAGTAGAGACCATGTCTTTTATTGAATAAGATGGTATAATATATGATGTTATCTTGTTCACCTAGGATAAGAAAGAGCATAGCCATCATTTTAGGATGCTGTTGGATTGAGAAGATCCTGAAGAAATCATGAAGAAGAAGGTTGGGTAGTGAAATAAAGAGTATGTCCAAAGGAGAGATCCAAGGATACTAAAGACGTAATTTTTCCTATGTCGTAATTTTGCTTAGGGTATGGCCTGCTCCTAGATTATATATCTTGCCAAATATAGTTCATGGTTCATTATCCACTCTAATGGAGTCAAGTTAGACAATCTAATTCAAAACAGTGGACAACCTTGAAAGGTCTATACAATTGGGTTTGCAGAAGAGATCAGTACCTCATGTACAGCTAAACTACTCCACCTATGAAGCTTGAAGAACCTAGTTACAACAGAGAATCTGGTAGACAATTGGAAGAAATCGAATTATTAATACCAATCCAACTTTTTTTGTATAAATACGTGTGGGGATAGGGTGGTTATATCCCTGTATGAAATATAAGCAACTTCATAAAGTTTCATGTAAGAGTTAATTACAACTGAAGAATTTAAAAAATGCTTGTTCTGGAATTGAAAATATTTTCTCAGGGAGAAGCATATTTAATTCATTTGATTATTAGGTTTAAAGGCTACTCATGTGAGTGTGTGTATGAGGTGGATGTATATAATGCATATAGCTTCAACTGCTGCTGACTATGGGAGAAAATCAATATCTGGTCACTGGCAGCTGCGGGCTGTTATCACTTGGTGACAGTTGATATATTGGTGGGCAGCAATGAGGAAAGGAGTGGGTGTGCATCCTATCAATTTCTAGAACATATTTTATCTGTAGCAATAACAGTGGCTCAACACTCCATTTGTCTTTCCTGCCCTTGAATAGAACTTGATAAATGGTCATCTCTTGCAGCCCACCATACCACATGCTTCTCCGCATCTCACAGTTTGTTTCAAAGTGAAAGAAAGGAAACTCCTAATCTCTAAGGAAGTTGGGGGCACCTGAATGTGGACAAGGGTAGGAAATGCAGGCCTAAGGGACTTCAGTAAAAAAGGATGTAATTGTGATGTCTGCAAATCCTATGTTGAAGTATATTTCCCTAGGTTGCCATTAATCAAAATACTTTTTTTTATCTTTAGCTAGCTATATTGCCTCAGCCCCAGCAATCTAATCATGTACTATTCTGCCTATTTCTACCTGTCAAAACTTTACTACCTGCAGGTATCCCAGGATTTCATTTTCTTACATAGGAATAAGTGCAATACCTATCTGATGGTAACGACCATAATCACCAACTAATGCCTAAAGTCTGAATAGGTTCACCCTCCCTGGGGAATGCTCATCTGGATCATGAAATCCCTTTAGCATTCCTGTGATGTTGGAAATAGAGGCTCAGGCTTACACAGATGGCAACTGGGAGTGAATCCTTACTTTCAGAATCTAAGCTAAATGTCCTCTCTCTCACCCAGATTTTCCCAATCTTTGGGCTCTTAGCCTCTCTTTCTTTGTTTAGACATAATGTACACAGCTTCCTCTCTACTTGCTTTGGACCTACATCCTGATAAGCCCATTGTAACTCGAAAAGAAGACAAATTTAAGGTATGAGACTTATTGAATATCATAGTTTAGCAATACAGCGTACTGTCAAGTATAGATTGTTTACTTGGGACTGATTGGAGCTGGTCTCACTGCTGCTGCCCTGACTTGGAAGAGAGGAACATACTGCACAGAGCTAGACTGGGAAGAGATGAAAATTCAAAACTGCAAAGTAGGGTTCTATTGAGTATGTGCGCCACTTCACACTGTCTGAAAGCTGAAATATCGTGGAATGATCAGGTGTTAAGATAGAGACAGTTTATCTGTGGGTGCTGAGATAATCACCCTCCACATTCTCACTTTCTATGAGAACCCTTTCTGAGCAGATCCAGCTTAATCCCTTTTGCCTCTTTGCTCAGACTCCTGGGCACTCAAGTATGTCCTGAACAACTGTTAGCTGCTGGTTTCTTCCTATGCTGGATTTCATACTTCCTTATCTGGTCTCATTTAATTCCTGTAGCATTGCTAGGATATTCCATGCAGGGCAGAGCCTCAATGAAAATGATAATGCAGAAAGCCAAGTTGCTAATCAGAAAAATCCTTATGATCGCTGCTTTGAAGTAGCCTTCCTTCTTGCACCTCTGCAATGAATATGTGCATCTTTCGAGGCTTATTTCAAATGCCATTTCCCCCATGAATATTTTTATGATTTGCCAACAAACATGATCTGTCTTTTGACTGTTTTGTTACTTGTTCTGTATTACCTCTTTCTCCCTAGTAAAGCTATAATTTTTAGAATCACTAACAATAGAGTTTCACAAATAGAAAATGTTGTATAAATATTTTTTAATTCAATTGAAATTTGTTAGTCTGAAGCTGCTCCAATTCAAAAGGTCATTTTATTATGATTATTACAATATCTTTTAGTTAATAAGAGCAAATATTTTAACATGGGCTACTTTAAAAAATACTGTTTGCATACCGTAAACTGTTAAAGTTAAAACATACTTTCATTTATGACTTACTTCTTTAAAATGTAGAGGCAAGAACTACTCTGAGTTTTGGTTCACGGATGGAAATCCCTGTTTTTTTCTAGCACTAAAAATACATGTATATAATTTAAATTTACAGACACTTAAAATTCAATCTGAATGCAATAACCATCTATTAAAATCTCCCAGCGTTCTATAATGGCTATTTCTATTAATTAAATAATAATGACTTAGAGTTTCACTGTTTGATATAGTTGACAAAAGAAACTTAACGATTATTGTGCAATTGAAGTGTGGCTATTACTAGTAAGTTTTCTCAGAAGTGTAAAATACACTCTGGATTTCTGAGACAGTGAAGTGAAGAATATAAAATATCTCATTTTATGTGAGTATCTGTTGATGTAATAGCTGGAATATACAGTGTTGAACGCACCATAGTAGACTATTGACAATTAATTTTGTCTGTTTCCATTTACAGTTTTAAATGCGACTCCTAGAAAATGTAAACTAACATATGCAGTTTGCGTTGTAGTTTTGTTGGCTAGCACTGATCTGGAGAGTCATGTTTGTTGATTCTTCACAAAGCACTCAGTGTAGCTTCCATAGGCAAGGACTAGAAGTACAGCTGTCACAGTCAGGCTTGGAAGTAAACACAGCTGAGTTAGCAGACCCAGTCTTCAGTTTGTGGAAACAGAAGTGTGTGAGTTGTAGAATCATTCCCCTGTGCATTTAGATGCCACCTCGCAGTCAGTATTGTATTGAACAAGATGGAGGGTGAGTTTGATTTATTTGGTAAGGCAGCCTAAGTGGACAGGTCAACAGAGTCTCCACTGGACTTTGCAATCCAGTGTATTAACAGCAATGACTGGGAGGTATTACCTTTTTTCCATGCCGTTGTGTTATGAAAATGTCATAACACCATTTTCCATTAATTTCCTTGCATTCTCAGAAAAGTAGACTTTTGCAACAAAGTTGAAATATATGCTGGTTAAATTGAAAACAGATCCATCCCATTATGAGAAAAGCAGACAAATATCATTTTAATAAAAAAATGATTAGCAAGGAATATGACCAAGATATCTGAAAGTAGACATTGTCCACATTCTACTGAGAACTAGTCCTTAAGTGGCTGTTGGAATATTGGGTTGCTTTCATGGCTGCAAGGTAGGAAAGAGGCACTACTCTATTGGAGAATAATTTGCTTTTGGTCAGGATCTGGACTGTTGTAAATAGTCATCCCTCATCCTACCTGCCCCATTGCCGTCTGTTGGTATCATAATGAAGTACTTACTTCCATGTAAGAGGATGGCTTTCCTCACCACAGTCTGTCTAACTAGAAGGAGTAAGTAGTTTGCCAGTTTTGTTGTGTGTATAGGGCATATAAGGGAGGACTGTGGAATCTGCTTTAACATCCTAGCTGTGACTAGGTCATGAAATGTGGATTTGTCTTCTTGCTGGGGATGGAGATGGGTTGAGTAAGGGAGGTGGAGGATCTGGAGTGTATAGGCACGGATCCATCTGTACTCCTGTGGCTGACAGCACCTCACTATGGCTTAGGGCATGTGCAATAAGCAATGTGGTTGTATTGACTCCAGATCCTAGTATGCCCAATCTGAGCTTACCAGCTAGAGTGGAAGACACAAGACAATTATTTCTTCAATGAACCTCCCTTGCAGGCCTTTCTCCCTAGTATCCAGTGCTGTGGGGCGGGTGTTTTAAACATAGATGAGGGTAGGTATCATGCACCTCAGCAGATGTCAAGGTTGGACCACTGGCTCCTTCAGGCTTTAGACTGAGAAGTATTCAGATACTACACCACAGGCTGATTTACAAAATAGAAAGCACCTTTTGTTGAATGCTGTTGGTTTGCAAATGACAACAAGTAATAACCACAAGAGAAAAAGAGTGAAATGCAGCTCTTTTCTACCCTACTCTGTTGTGTAGAAAATACTTGAAGCAAGCACACTGAATCTTTGAGGTATGCTCTTTTTATAGTCGTTCTGCTGCATAGGTTGCCCCCTGGAGGACATGTGAGACACCAAGCTGTGAACTGGAAAAGGCTGTGGTGAGCATGACTGTCAGTGTCAGGGAGGCCTTGAGGTTATAAGGAAGGCAGAGAGCTCTGTTAGCCCTTCTTCTTTGCTGTGTTCCCTGGAGGCTGAGGAGACCCCAGCTGCTTCTGCTTACACTGTAACTCCAACTGCAGCCCTAACTCAGAGGGTGAGAATCTGGGTGGTGTGTGCACTGTGGCCAAATCTTGCTTTTACAGATCTTACCTCATTCTTCCCTGCTGTGTTGAGTGAAAAGTGTTTCCATGAAGGAAACCTCCAATTAGGCTATCACTGGGGCAAACAGAATCTATGACCCAACTGTCTCCTTAGTTATAAGAGGGAGAGACAAGAGAATGAAGTCTTACAGAACAGATAGCGAAACCTTGAGAAGGAAGTGGAATCCAGTATTGAAACAACAAGCCAGTTTCCTCAGTTTTGAGTGTATGAGAAATAGACATGTTTGCTTCTCTATCCCAAACATAAGAAGAGGGAAGAAAATCTGAACATATTGTTATCCATATATCAGCATTGCTGTGTGGGTGGCTTAAATATACAATTCTTATAATGTGGTTAAATGAAATACTAACACTACCAGTAGAGTTGTATGTTACAAATGGTTATATAGTTATAATAATCGTTTCTTTCTGTTCATTTTACTTGAAAGACATAGGGGTGATTATACTTGCATGGGTGACATGGGTCTGGAGGACTGCATGAGCAATTACTGCTTCCTCTAAGGGTGCACATGAACTGGAACCTGATGTCCAGAGCAGAGACAAGTCTTGAAACTTAGATGCTCCAGCACTGGATGTGAGCATACCTAGAGGTGTTGTAATCACTGTGCCAGATGCCCCTTCAGGTACATTTTAATTGTTGATAAATGATGACCTATGATATATACCGTTCTAGTCATGATTTTTAGTCACATAGAATTTGGAGTAGTCTTTGCAGTTACATTCTGCTATTTTATTTTCTTTAGGGTGGTGATGACCAAACTATGAGAAAAAAAGATATGGGGGTGGGATATAGCTTTCTTAAAAGTTGGTCCAAAATAAGGACCAATGATTTCCTTCTTTTTAGCTCACATGCTATGTCTTTCCCATGCTCAACTTGGAGTTTTGGCTATTTTAAATCAAGACCACATCACATTTGGGAAGAAGAGGACCTAAAGAAATTGGCCAACGTGATTGTTACTGACAATAATGTAGTGGTAGTATTTTTATTGTTATTGCAAATATTTAGCATATTCTATGATTGGCTATACATTTTATATACATTTATCTAATTTAATCAATGCAATGTTCTGAAAAGAGTTGAGGAGATGAAAGTGTAGAGAAATCAGGTCATTTCTCAATGCTACTGGATTTGGAAATGATTGAATTGGTATTTTAATCCCAATACTTACATTTAAAGAATTACATTTTTTTCATTAGAACTGTGAAGCAAACTTTTCAAAAGTCAATATTTCAAACAGGAGTCAAAATATAACCAGAGTAAGTCTCAAGACCAATTTCCATCCTGATTTTTTTCTTGGCCTTGAAATGCTGAGTGAAAACTGCTGAGTCTTTATTTTGGAAGGAACATTTGAAGTGCAGCACAAGAGAAAATCTTGATGCCAGGAGTTTTCTCATGTTTGCTTTTAAACCATAATGGCCTGGAGCTCTAGGATTGGAGTCAGATTTATTAATCACTCGTCATGTGCCAGCTACTGCAGCTCCTTTGGCTGGGAGAAAGTGTTTTACAATTGACAAGGCACACTTGCTTACATAAATCTGCACACTGAATCCTGGAGCCAACTCAGAGTACACAGCAAAACAAGAAACTGAGGCTTAGAAAAATTGACTTGGCTTAGGAGGTATACAAGGAACTGAAATAAAATCTCCTTTTTCCAGACTGAGATCTAACTACACTTTCTGATGCTCCTTCCCTGGTGCGTGATGGCAAATCTATCCTTTTATTCTTTCTTCAGTAACAACTCTGCCTTAATATTTGCTGTTTTCTGATACCTCTGGAATTTGTTGTTTTAGCATGGGAAGGGTGGATTTGGTCTTGTCTAGTAAGTTGTTTATAAATGCACATCACATTTTTTTAAGTACTATCCAGACAGTAACCTAGCAATTAAGATGTTTTTATTTTACTTTGGAGCACCCAGGCTTGATTTTGGTCCTGGTTCCCGACTCAAGCTTTTTTTCTAATGCAGACCCTGGGAAGACACAGTGATAGCTCCAGTGATTTTTTTTTTTTTTGCCACCACACAGGAGAGCTGGATTGAGTATCCTGCTCGTGACATTGACTCTGCTTAGTCCCACTTGCTATGGACATTTGGGTAATGAACCAATAGGCGGGGCCTCTTTGTCTTTTCTGGTCTCTCAAAGAGAAACAAAATGGAAAATTTCTTAAACTGTCCAGTTATAATGAACAAACTTTTTTTTCTGCATTAAGTCTCTATGGAATATAACAGTATGAAGCTGGCTTGCAGTGCTGGCATCACACATGGGCAGCAGTTCTGGTCCCTGCTGTTCCATTTCTGATACAGCTCCTTGTTAGTGGCCTTGGAAAGCAGCGGAGACTGGCCTAAGGCCTTGGGTCCCTGTACTTGTGTGGGAGACCACAGGAAGCTCCTTGCTGCCAGCTTCAGCCCAGCTCAGCTCTGGCCATTGCAGACATTTGACAAGTAAACCAAAAAATGGAGAATCTCTGTGTCTCTCTCTTCCTCTCTGTGTAACACTTCCAAGTAAAATAAATAAGCCTTTGTAAAAAAGAATAACAATGATTAATATTTAATTGTCTCCCTGAAAATCTTATAAGAAGTCTGGACATCTGCAAAGTTAGAGAGATAAGTAGAACGAAACCAGTGTAACCAGCTTCAACAATGATTGTCACATGGACAATACCCCATCATCAACATTCCGTTCATCTATCACTGATTGATTTATTTTGCATTAAGTCCCAAATTCATGTAATTTCAACTGCAGTATTCATATACAACTGCGGAAGATGCAGAGTTATGAAAAAAGAAGCAACATTATTATCAACTATAAGCAAAGAAACAGTCATTCTTTATTATAACCAAACATCTTTTATTATGTATGCATCCAAAAATTCCTAACTCTGTTATATTTGATGAATTTCTTCTCATGCCTTATGCTATCGACATATGGAAGAATCTGGTTTCTTTTGTTGGAGAGTTTTCAGAGGATTGAATGGGTTAGAAAACGCCTTCTAGTTGTCAGCTTGTCCCTGAACATCCTGCTACCTAGTAGATGTGTGAGGGTGATTCTGACCCTGGTGCCTTCAGGCCTGAGACCTCATCGGCCTTCCTCCTTTCTTAGACAAGTGTTCAGGTTGCAAGGGCTTTGTGATTGACAATTATGAGGAAATTAATCTCTGACAATTAAGGGTTTTGTGGGGCTATCTTTCCATCTAGTTTTGTTGTGGAAGTTTTCAATGATTTTGTACTTTGCTGGTCTGCTGTAATTTATCAGATTGAAGATTTTTTAAAAGATCTATTTAGTTATACTTTAAAGGAGAAACAGAGAGTGAGAGTGCTCTTCCATCTGCTGGTTTACTCCCTGGTTGGCTCAGATGGCTGCCTGAGCTTGGCTGATCTGAAGCCAGGAGCTTCTTTTTGGTCTATCATATGGATGTCCAAGGGCTTGGGCTGGGCTCTGCTGCTTTCCTAGTCCACAAGCAATCATCTGGATCAGATGTGGAACAGCCAGGACATGAATCATTACAGGCAGATATGTCATTATGCCATTCCCCAAACTGAACATTTTTACTGAACAAAAAAAAAAAAAAAAAACCACTAAAACCTATCCAAATTTGGGTGAAACGTTGTTACCTTGCTCAATCATGTGAATCAAAGAATCTAATATAATGAAATTTTGCTGCTATTCACAATGTTTAAAAAGTGTCTGTTAACATATGTCAGAATCCTCAGTTATTCTAATAGACGATCAGAACTTGTTTTTTTATTGGTGATCTCCAGTAGTTAGCCAGCAGTGAATGGTTCAGCTATGAATGCCTGAATGTATGCATATGTTTGTGTGTGTGTGTATAATGAATCTGAGGTGAAGGCTGGCTTTAGCTTTTTCAAATTGCGTTTTAGGGGCTGAATTTTTGTGCTGTAAACTGCTAGGAATGTGTACTGATGATTCATGTAAGGAGAAAAATAAGTGTGCACAAAATTGTCCCTCTTGTCCTTTACACGCATTAGTCTCTGCAGAAATATGGGGCTGGTGTGTAGCTCTGTACACTTATCCTCAGCCTGAAAGTGCCAGCCTCGTGTGTAGGTACTGGTTCTGGTTTCCACTGCTCCATTTCCCATCTAGCTCCCTGCCGATAGTCCTGGGAAGCAGCAGAGGATGGCCTTAGTCCTTGGGACTCTGCGCCCACATGAGAAACTTGGAAGAAGCTTTTGGCTCCTGGCCTTGGATCTGTTCAATGCTGGCCACTGTGGCCATCTGGGGATTGAACCAGTGGATGGAAGATCTTTCTTTTCTCTGTTGATCTATTGTTCTCTCTGCAAATCTGCCTTTCTAATAAGTATAAATAAATCTTTAAAAAAATTTAAATGTCATCTAGAACTTAAATTTGCAATTTCTGAATTTTTGTTGTCATGACTGAGATTCTTTGTGTAAATCAAAATCCGTATGCTGGAGCTGAGCTGTTCTGGAAGGATGGAGGGAGTTACAAAGTATTTCAATTTCCTTGAGTAGTCTCTTGAACACAGACAGGAAAAATGAATAATGAAACTTAAAAATCGTGGATGACAGTTATAATAAGACTAACAGGGTATATTCCTGAACTCCAAGCTTAACTTGATAGACAGAAATCATCAAAAGTCTCAAGATTCATGTGAGATCAGTGGCTAAATATTAAGTGATAAATATTAAGATGAACAAAGGAGATCTAACATCCAGGCAGAATTTTTGAAAAAGAACATCAAGGGCCCAGTGCAGTAGCCTAGCAGCATAAGTCCTTGCCTTGCACAAGCAAGGATCCCTTATGGGTGCCAGTTCATATCCGGCAGCCCTACTTCCCATCCAGCACCTTGCTTGTAGCCTGGGAAAGCAGCTGAGGATGCCACAAGGCCTTGGGACCCTGCACCTGCTTGGGAGACCCAGAGGAGGCTCTGGGCTCCTCGGAAGTGAATCCTCAGATGGATGATCTTCCTCTCTGTCTCCCCTCCTCTATGTATGTCTGCCTTTCTAATAAAAATAATAAAAAAATTTTAAAAAGGAAGATGAGAGTACAGAGCAAATATTGAACTATTAATCGATAAAAATTTTCTGAAATCAAGGCTTTGAACTATAGTGAAACAAAACAAAATAAATCAAAAACAAAAAATGTCATTGCATACTTGAGAATATGAACTCAGAATGACAAACCTTAGGAATATCACACAAATATTACTTGTGGTTAAAGTAAAGCAAATAAAGCAGAAAGTATTTTAGGCTTCTTGACAAAAGGAGGATTTACAAGGCAAAAATATTAGATTCTATTCAACATCAGTACTTTGTGCCAAAAGAAAAATGAAAT
Source organism: Ochotona princeps (assembly GCF_030435755.1). Classification (NCBI taxonomy): domain Eukaryota; kingdom Metazoa; phylum Chordata; class Mammalia; order Lagomorpha; family Ochotonidae; genus Ochotona; species Ochotona princeps. The sequence continues at coordinate 29,322,286 of NC_080841.1, read as the reverse complement.
TTAATAGAATCAAAAAGAGAATGTGCAGCAAACATTTTATAGCAACCAGGATTTGTTTTCAGGTAGGTAAGTCAGATAGCAAAATATCAGCACCATACAAGAGCTCAGGGAGTCTTATTCTTGACTAATGCCTGAGAACCAAGCGAAAACAACCACACACACTCAGAGAGACACATGAGCATAATTGTTAGTGGTAAACATTTCATGTTATTTGCTTAAAGGCCTTGGACTGAAAAGGGAGAAAGTATAGGATGTAATAATGGGTTACTTTGAGAATATAGAGAATAGCAAAATATAAATATAATGGGACTATACTGGGCAAAGCAAGTATAGAATACATTTACATGCTGTAGTGTTTTTTTAATTGTATTATTGTCCATGATAAGTTTGGTAAATATAGGGATTCCCCGCTGTCTTCTCTCCCCTTTCTACCTTCCCATTTTCCCCATCCCACCATTTCCCCCCACATTATTACAATAGTGTAGTTCTTTAGTAACAGTTACAAATTTAACTTTTTGTTACTGAAGTGCATCATGGCATTGTAGGTATAGACAAATGTAGAAAATCTAGCATCTTATTGCCAAGGCATATTTAACTGTTTCACTGAGAGTCTACCTTTTATTTGGGAGCAGAGATGCCTTTTGCTTTAGTATTACTCCTTTTTTGTTGTTGTTGTTGAGTGTTTAATATGGATGAAATGTGTGAGTAATTATGGACTATTCTATTTTTCCCTATGTCTTTGAAAACCAGTAGTCTTTTGATCTGAAAAGACAAAAATATTTTCTGGAAGGAGCTTATATATCAATATGCGTTATGAAGTACTTTATTTCTAAAACAAAAGTATAAATACATGTTTCTAGCTCTTTTCACTGAAGAATTCTAGAAATAATGACCAACTCATTGATAATAAGTCTCTTGAATCCTATCAAAGACTATAATCTTGAGAAAAACTGGGATTTTTCAGAATTTAGTATAAGAAATGTACAAAAGGAGCCCAAAATATCTTGATCTATCTCAGATTATCTATTAAAAATACAAAATTTGGTTTGAAAACACCTAGGATGCGGGGCCCAGTGCAGTGGCCTAGCGGCTAAAGTCCTCGCCTTGAAAGCCCCGGGATCCCATATGGGTGCCGGTTCTAATCCCGGCAGCTCCACTTCCCATCCAGCTCCCTGCTTGTGGCCTGGGAAAGCAGTTGAGGACGGCCCAATGCATTGGGATCCTGCACCTGTGTGGGAGACCCAGAAGAGGTTCCAGGTTCCTGGCATCGGATCGGCACGCACTGGCCCGTTTCGGCTCACTTGGGGAGTGAATCATCGGACGGAAGATCTTCCTCTCTGTCTCTCCTCCTCTGCGTATATCTGGCTGTAATAAAATGAATAAATCTTTAAAAAAAAAAAAACACCTAGGATGCAACTTCATGAAGCTTCCACTTTCAAAATTGGAAAAGTTGACTCACATTGAAAATAATATTTCTGATTTGTTAAAAGTCATCTGTTAACATTTATATCCATTAATTTATAAAACTAAGAATTTATTGTTTTAAAGAATGATGAGAAACAGTTTTCTTACTTTGAAAACTAAAGAGGGAAATGATCAAGCATTTTTAAATGATTATCCTTAATGAAGTGTAACTCTTGGCAACCCAGTGGTAGATAAAAGAAAGTATTATATTGGGGCCTGGTACAACAGCTCAGTGGCTAAACCCTTACCTTGCAAGCACCAAGATCTCAAAGGTACACTGATTCTAATCCTGGCAGCCCTGCTTCCCATCCCGCTCCCTGCTTGTGGTCTGGAAAAACAGTTGAGGATGGCCCAAAGCTTTGGGACCCTGCTGTACCTACATTGGAGATCTGGAAGAAGGTCCTGGCTCCTGGCTTTGGATCGGCTCAGCTCCAGCCATTGTGGCCACTTGGGGAGTAAACCACTGGGTGTAAAGATCTTTCTCTCTGTGTCTCCTTCGCTCTGTAAATGTTTTTTTTTTCTAAAGTAAACATAAGTAAATCTTCATAAAAAGAGAGTATTATGCTATTGTTGTAGCATTCAAGCTAACAAAAAATGACAAATATCACTGTTGGGGTACTGGTATTGTGACATGGCAGCTAACGCTGTCACCTGCAGTGCCAGAAAAACATGAATGCTGGTTTAAGTATATACCCACCATCACCAAAGATGTACCCAAGGCCTTACTACTTAATACCTGAAGATATGGCATTATTTGAAAGTATAGTCTTTACAGGTGTAATTGGGTTGAAGATCTTGAGTTCTTGGATTTAGGGTGGCCTCTGAAGTCACTGACTGATATCCTTATGAAACAAGGGAGAGAGATTTTAGTGCCATGGACACAGAGGAAAAAACCATGCTAAGGCAAAGCAGGGGGCCGAACCAACTAGAATATAGAGAAACCAATTATTCTGCAAACAGTTTGAGCTTTGGATTTCTAGTCTCCAAAAGTTAGGCGAGAACAAGTCTGCCATTTTAAGCAACCCACTTTCCAGTAATTTGTTAGGTAACCCAAGGAAACCCAAGGAAAAGTTTATTTCACAAGTAAAGAAAGGGTTCTGTACCAAGAAATTTAAAACAATGATTTTTTTAAAAGATTTTATTTTATTTTATTTTTTATTGGAAAGTCAGATATACAGAGAGGCAGAGAGACAGAGAAGATCTTCTGTCTGCTGATTCACTCCAAATGGCAGCAAACGCCGCAGCTGAGTCGATCCAAAACCAGGATCCAGGAACCTCTTCTGGTCTCTCACATGGGTGCAGAGTTCCAAGATTTTGGGCTGTCCTTGACTGCTTTCCCAGGCTACAAGCAGGGAGCTGGATTGGAAGCAGGGCTGCTGGGACAGGAACCAGCACCCATATGGGGTCCTGTCAAGTACAAGGCAAGGACTTTAGGTGCTAGGCTACTGCACCAGGCCTCCAAGAATGTTTATTCAAGCCAAAATTATTTTCTTATATAAATGTGAGGCTGGAGTTAGAATGAAGAATATGTAAGTCTTCAATAGAGGCTGAAAATGTCTGACCTTGACCTGGCTTTTGTCCTTGGTGTTTATCTGACAATAGTTCCTTAGTCCTGTGATTGTCTTATTTTCTGTTTCTGGACCATATTGTCAATAAAATTTTTTTCAAGTCCACATATATCCATTTCTAACTCTACTCTACACCTTTTTATAATTCCTATCATTTCCAGAGGATATTATATTTGTCTCATAATTTATTCTTGACAAATCCATGTCAGTTACATCTTATTTTTCCTTAATACTTTAAAGAAAATATTCCCTGAATTTAGTGTTTCACAAATTAATTTACACATAGATCTTCTCAAATAGGCAGGGCCAAAAAAGAAATGAATTCAAGGATGTCTCTATACTATTACAGGGCCATGTGACTAAAAAGCAATTGGCTAGAAATTATTATTTTCCTTATAACTTTCAACAAGCATACAGACACAAACAGAGGCAAGCTTTTTCTTCTGGTTTTAAGTGATAAAAAAATTTTAAAGGCATACTTTAAAAAACCATTTTATTGAAATATAGTACACATGCTAAAAAACTCATGCAAGCATACAAATAAATGATTTTTTGCCCTTTGATTATACTCATAACCAAAAGTTAATAACAAAGCATTGCTAGTGCCTCAGAATCCTCTCACCTCCACCTTCATTTCCTTTTTTCTTTAATTTGGGAAAGGAGAATATATTGCTATTTACATGGTATGATTCAGCGAAGCGGCATTTATAACTATATACCAAATGATGGAACATCCACTCAATTTTTATTTTATGTTCTCTCTATATAATAAATACCATAAATAAAAGAAAACATGTGATATTTGTCTTTTGTGATTTGGATTGTTTTACTTAATGATGCAAATATGTTTTCTTATAGTCTCTTTAGTTGTAGAATTTTTAAGGAGGAATAATTTGAACAAAATGTTTCTGGGTTAGAGCCTAAGTGAGAAAGCAGAGAACAAGAGCATTGACACACATAATCCATGTTTACTTCACATGGGTAAGTAAAGAAAGGCAGGGTTTAGAACCCAGAACCAGCTCAGTTTGGTGTTTTGCTGATACTGATGATTGTAATTGGGCTAGAGACCTTTGAAATGCACCTCAGGAATCAGAGCAAGGCCAATGGGTAAATTCATATGCAGTTTCTGGCTTGGGAATCATTGAGAGCTTTGCTTCCTCTTCTTCATTTCAACTTAAGCAAGTTCTCAAAAGTCTTCCCAGGAGAAGGAAGTTAAAACAATGAGTGAGTGAACAAGCACAAGCAGCTGCATGATGCTGTTGATTTTCCTCTTCGAGAGATGGACAAATCAGCCACAATTGGACAAATGGTTGATGAAGTTCAGTCTGATTTCTGCAGAGTAGAATATGACCTTTCTGTGATTCAAATGCTGTGGTGTGCAAAAACAATATGCAGTCTATCTAATGAGATATACAAAAGGAAATGGGGAAATCTGCGCTTTATTTATCACCCAAGAAGAGAGGGCAGAGAGGCCAAAAAGAATTTTCCATCCTCAAAGGGAGAAAATGAAAAATAGATAATAGAAAATATTAAAACTCAAGGAGAAACATTTAATGTTTATTTTTAGTTTCCATTTTGATATCATATTTTAAAAGGTCAACTGAGACATGGCATATGCATCACTTATGAAGGAAGGCAAAAAACCAAAATGGACTGGAGGAAGAAGCATTTCAGGATAGCTTTCTAAAATGGCATGTCCACATCCACAAAGGGCAATGAAATGTACTTGGGGGTGGTCCAATTGCTTCACAACTGGAGGTGATGGGAGTGAACAGGTATATATATATATACACATCTGAGAAATAAAATCATTTGTTTATAAGGAGGGAGCAACAGGGCCAAGAGTAGCTTCCATCTGCCTGTTCACTTCCCAAAGGCTCATGTCTGCCGTTGTTGGAGGCCAAGACGGAATATGATAATTCAGCCCTGGTCTGCCCATTGATGGCAGGAACTGAATGACTTGAATCATCACCAGTGCCTCCCAGACATTAGCAGGAAGCTGGAATCAAGAATGGAGCCAGGTATAGATCCTAGATATTTGCTGCCAGCTACTCTATGTGCCTTTGTTGACTTTATTCAAGTCTTATTTCTTTTTGGTTTCCTGTATGCTTATCTCTCCTTCTTCCTTTCATATTCATCTTTCACTGCCTGGCTTGCCTGTCATGTCTGTGGGAAGTTTTTCCTGACTCCCATGCCAACAACAGTTACTTGTTATTGATGTTTCGAAAACCATTGGTTCATTTTACATTTAATTGATAATATATATATATATATATATATATATATATATAAATTGATAATATATATATATATATATATATATATATATATATATATATATATATATTATCTGCGTGGAAGACAGAGAAATAGAAAAAGAGACAAAGAGCTGGACAGGTATCTCTACCCGCCTGGTTCACTCCTCAAATTTCTGTAACATTTTGGGTTAGGATAACTAGGAGTTGGGCACTCAATCTGAATCTCATGTGGGTGGCAGAAACCAAACCACTTTAGTCATGGTTGGCTATCTCCCAGGCTATGTGTTACCAGGAAGCTGCAATGGGGCACAGATCTGACTCAACCCAGGCCCTGTGGTTGGAATGTGGGCATCACAAGTGATGTCTAAACTGTGCCAAAGAGTTGTCCCAACTGTTAGTTCTTAGTTATGTTTTTTTTCTTAGAAATATAACTAAGCTATAATTGCATGATTCTCTGAATGTTGGTGTCCCCAGTAAATGATATCTGAAAGGAAGTTGACGCTTCAACTATCTACACCATTTCTGGAATCAAATTTATGATCAGAAAATAGAGTGAAAAATATTCACATTTTGAGTACAAGGACTCTGCTTTCTTCATATGGAGGTCTTCCCCATGGTGTCTAACCTAATGTAAATGCTCATGAAGTTTCTTGGTAAGTCAAACTCTACACATGAACTTGGATAGCCAAAGGAAATGGGGAAAAATAGATAAGATTGCAAGGGGTTAACAGTAAAGATTGGAGGTAAGACAGAACAGAATATGCCATAAATTCAAATTTCATGCAATTTCCTAAGCAGGGGGAGAAAATAAGCAAAGATAAGGACAAAATGACAGTCATTGGTTTCAGATTCGAGCTGTAGCTTTCTTTAAAGAAATTTCAATTCATTTTTATTGACAAATAAGATTATATATGGTATGCAACTTGGTGTTTTCATGTACTTATACATGGTAGAATGACTAACTTGAGCTAACAACATGCGTACTGATATTTATCATTGTTTTATGGTGAGAATGTTTAACATTTATCCTCTTAGCAACTTTATATTGCTATTAACCATTCATCATGATGTACAATAAATCTCCTGGAATCAGTTTTCTGTGTAACTTAAATTTATGCCATTCAACTGTTTCCCTAATCCCTCCATTCCCCAGGGTCTTTCTCTTGAGGTTATTTAGTCATGACTTACTTCTATCTAAAATCTAGTGGCTACTTTAGGGTTAAGTGTGTTGCAATGCATTTATATAGTCTGTATCTTTTGTAGATAGCTTCATGCTCTTCAAAGAATTAAGAGTTTTTCTGAGCTGCCTCCAGGCAAAGAAACAACAATTATGGCCCAACATTGTCCATGAGAAATAAGGTAGAGAGAACTTTGAACTTGTTCAGAACTACTCAGGAAAGTAATGATGCTAGGAGCAGGGCTTCTCTAAAGGCTTGATGCTTGATCAGACATAATCCAAGGGAATTTCAACATTATTACATCCTCTATAAAGATTTGGGCTTTGAATACATTTGGGCCAAAATTCTAACACTGCCATTTAATGGCTTAATGGCTGTGTGATCTTTTTTTCCTAAAAAAAGTATTTATGTTTTCATTTTTATTTGAAAGGCAGAGTTGGGAGTGGGAGAGAGTGAGAGAGAGAATCTTCTATCATATAATTTACTCAAGTAACTGTAATAGACGTGACTGGGTTAAACTGAAGCCAGTTGCTAGGAACTTTTTCTAGGTCTCCCACATTGGAGCAGGGGCCCAGGATTTGAGCCATTTTCTACTGCTTTTCCAGGCCCATCAGCCAGGAGCTATATCTGAAATGGAACAGCCAGGATCAAACCAGTGCCGGTATGGGATGCTGGTACTGCAGGCAGAGGCTTAATTGACTATGCTGCCTGCAGGGTTGGCCTTGCTTTGTAGTCTTGCACTGCTTTGTGCGTAAGTTTACTTATATATAGAATAAAGAATAACAAATAGCTAGTTTATTTGACTATTGTGAAGAATAGAGGTAATTTGTGTTCAAGTTCTAGTTTACTTCTTTGTGATGAACACATTTTATAAATATTGTTTTTCTTTAAACAAAGAGGTAAAATTAGGCATTAGGTCAAAGTAAATTTTCTTTCCAGAATGCAGAAAAGATTTTCCTTGAAATTTAATTTTTTATGTCAGTAAGTAGAATATTCTTTTCATGAAGTTTGTATGTTTCATAGGAATTGTGATCCTGCAGGAAAGAAATGAATTCATTCTTTGACACAGGTTTAAATGCATTTAGGTGTAGCCATTTTGCAGAGTAGGGTAGCAGTAAGCATTAGTGATAACTGTTGAACTTTTTCCATATAGTGAGGCTGCATAATTTACAGAAATAATATTCATTGTTTGAAAGATTTATTTTTTACTTGAAAGAGTTACAGAGAGAGCTACACACAGACACACACACACACACACACACAATCTTCCATCCACTGATTTCACTTCTTTAATGGCTGCAATGGGCACAGCTGACTTAGTCTGAAGCTGGGTGTCCCAAGTGGGTCTTAGGGCCCAAGGTCTTGGGCCATCCTCAGCTACTTTCCCAGGCCATAAACAGAGAGCTGCACCAGAAGTGGACCAACTGGGATTCAAACCCATACCCATATGGGATGTTCTACAATCAGAGAGTTAGTTTAATATACCACCACAGCAGCCCTTACAGAAATAACATGGAGAAATAATCAGAAAACAGCTTCTAGAAACAGGGTTGCTGCACTTACTCTAGGGATACCTTTACAGAGACAAGGATGAGAAAGCTGTTAACTGAAGTATGCAATTCGTGAGCACATTTTAGATCTAGCTCACCCTGAGGCCATTCCTCATCCATACCCTGGGACTAGTATTAACTCTTCATTTCAATGAGTGATTAGGCATGATGATGCAGTTAATCTTCTTTATTTGCAGTTCCTACATTTTCGTATTCACATGCCTGCTAAACTGTGTAGTTCTCAGATCAATACTCATTGTGCTTTTCCCGGTCATTCATAGGTGTGCAGAGCTATGAAACTCCGTGTCTTTGATGTTCACATTCACTGCTGCAGCACAACAAGAGGCTGCTCTGCTTCCTTGTTCCAGCTTTCTTACTATCAGCCCATCTCCTTTCGGAGTCTTTTTAGCATCATGCCTTTTGCTAAAAGTTCCAGTGTTTTAAAATAACCTCACAAGTGTGGTGATGAAGTGCTGTCTAGTGTTCCTAAGTGAAAGAAGCCCATGAGGTGTTCATGGAGAGCATATGTGTGCTAGGTAAAGTTTGTTCAAGCATGAGTTATAATACTCTTGGCTGGGAACTCAATGTTAATGAATCAACAATAGATTTAATAAGATGTCTCCCAGAAGAAACACTCACATAAAACAAGGTTACATATTGATTAGCTGGCAAAAATATTATCAGAAGCTTGCTGGTACCTACCCTGTATTTCCCTGGTTCAGTGTTTGCTAATTCAGTTTTCATGGCAATGTTCTAGACTGTATTAATAGCATTGTCCATAAAAACTTGCAAAGTCTTCAAAATAACACCTATTGAGGCCTGTCTTGGGAGTATCTGGACAAAGCTGTTAATTTTACACACCAGGTCAAATTGACCTGGGTAATGTACATATCTTAGTCATCTGCACCAACATTGCACAATCCTTCATTCTTTGTCTACATAGTTCTCATCTATTCCCAGGTTTATTCCTATAGAAATTAGTAGCCTTTTTAGTATACCCAGTCTTGAAAGTGATTAAAAATCAATAAATAATGACTCACTGGTTTCAAAAACAGGTGATCTCCCACCTGTGACAAATTTGTCCCTTCTTATCTAAAGCCGTCCTTTCAGTGCCAAGCCAGCATATGGTTGCTATGTAATGATAAGCATATCTTAATCAGAATTTGGCCACTTTGAAACTTTTCCCAAAGTTCATTAGAAGTCATTGGGCTTGCATCTCCTGGGTTTAGATCATCCCAACTGAACCTCATATTTAAACTTTTTACAGAATGTTTTTAACTACTGTGAATAATAAGGTCAATTATATATAAAATCATTATTTAGTAGTGTGCTAAGAATTTTGGGTTGTTTTTATAGTCAAAAGAGAAAAAAGTCACAAAGAAATGAGTACTGTTGTTGTTTGCATTGTACGGGTGAAACAACTGAAGTGGCAAATGACTGGTCTACCTAATGTCCCCTAGCCGAGAGGGAGGAGCGGGTGCAGGAACATAAGCAGGTAGCTGCAGGACCTGCATCCTTGGCTTCTCACAAGGGTCTCACCTTGGACCAACCTGGCACTGGGATGTCTGTGGGAGCTTTTAGAAATAGTGCATTAAGCTTGACTTACCATCATTTTTATCTCAGGCTTTTCTTCAATTGGCATTAAAAAAAAAAGATTATGATCCACAGAGAGCGGTTAGGAAGTCTGTCCGTCTTAGTGATCCAGATGCCAATTAAGTTGCAAGTCTGTGACTAGAGTCTGGAAGAGACAAATGCTTGGACTGAAACAACATCTAGTCCCTGATTTGTGAAAGGTTAAAATACCAAGTCTGAGAACCAGTCTGAGATTTGGTTGTAAAATGGCTGTCTAGTGAGAAAGAAACAAAGACAGGAAAAAAAGTTCTTAATCCTGTCTGTAAGGATGGCTCACTTCTAGAGTATGTCTCTCCCTACCCCTCCCCATCATGAGACGACCTTCCCATCTCCAGCTTTTCAAAAGCCACATGTTGTCAGCAATTTATGAATGTGAATAATGCGATTTACATTCCTTTGATTTAATATAATGATTACGCTTCTTTGTACTCTGTTCCAACTCACTGAAATGAAACAATACATTTTCTTTAAGATTCTTTGTCCTTTATTAGTAATTTTCCCCTTCCAAATTTGCTTGACTCTGGCAAATGAAAGAAAGATAAATCTTTTTTTGATTTGGTAGCACAGTGAACACAAAGGGGAATTAAAACATTAGTGAAAAAGCACAAGGGAATTGAATAGGGAACAGAAATTAAGTCAGTTGAAGCAAATTACTTTATGGCTGTAAACCAACAGGGATTCAGATAGCTGCAAGGGATTTATTTCTGCCTCCAAATAATTATCTTTGATTTTCAACAATGCTACTCTCCTGTGTTCCTAGGGACCTTTAGCTACTCCATGTTCAACCTTTAATGAAATGGAGCGGGTTCCTGGGGCCCTAAGTATTGTGTGATCAGTCTATGATGGTTTGGGATTTTGGAATGAGCAAGGCCCTTCCTTCTTCCTTCTAACCTTTGAATAACCCAGAATCCACCCCCAGAGAATTTCTCATTTAAGAAAATATAAAAGTAAAGAGATTTAAAAGAGGCTTTAGAAAAGCCTAATAAAAACACTGAAAAGGCCTTACTGCAAGGAATCTTTTGAAATGGAGACTGGGAACATGAGCATCTGGAAAAGGAGGAACTGGAGTATTTCTCCTGGCAAGGGTTCTTGTATTCAGTCATTTGGCTGCAAGAGGAGAGGATTAGGTGAGTGAGGGAAGAGTGACAGGTACTTCAGAACATTTACGCCTGTATAGAAGGGAGAGCAAGAGGAGTCAGGTACCTCATCTGTTCCTTCCTGCATGATCCACCAGATGGAGGTTGGGCACAGTTGCCCTTTGGTAGCCCTGTCCCTGGCCCTAGTTCTATGATTCTGGGCAAGGCTTTTTACCTCTGTCTCCATCCTTGTGTCTGCAAAATAGAATTTGTTGAGGTTCAGTGGAAGCAACATGTGTGAAAATGCTTAATGAAATGCAAGACATTTACAAAAGAGAATTTAAAATATACTACCTTGCAGTGAGTGTTTGGGATATTACTTAAGCTGCTGCTTGAGACGGCTGCATCCCATATCCAAGTGGGTGGATTTGAATTCCGGCTCTGCTCCTAAACCATCTTCCTGTAATGCACACACTGGAGGTAGCAGGTGATAACTCAAGTGCTTGTGTCCTTCCCATCTGCATGAAAGGCCTGGATCAAACTCTTGGCTTTGGTTTCAGCTTGGTCCAACCTTGAGGAATATGGGCATTTGTGGAGCAACCAATAGATGAAATTCTCTCTCTCTCTCTCTCTCGCTCACTCTACCTTTTAGTGAATGGAAACAAATTAAAAATAAGATATTCTACCTTAATTATAGAAAGTCATTCTGGAACCCTACTTTGTATCAGACCCACCCACTGTGATTTGTTAAGAAAGTACATCACCTCTCCTCAAGTTTCAGCTGTAAATTGTGAAGGATAGGGCTTCAAACAATTTTTTAAAAACCTAGAGCTGTAGAAATACATTTATAAGAGTACATATGTATTGGACAATGATGATGGTGATGAATGTATTCATTATGCTAGAATTTTTTTTGTTTTGTTTTCTGTTTGAAAAAGAATTCAAAAAAATTTTTATTGATTACATTGCATTATGTGACACAGTTTTATAGGCACTGGAATTCCCCCCCCCACCCCTCCCCAAGCCCTCCCCCCATGGTGGATTCCTCCACCTTGTTGCATTACCACAGTTCAAATTCAGTTGAGATTCTTTGATTGCAAGCATCTACCAAGCGTAAAGTTCAGCATCTTATTGTCCAGATAAGTTCAATGGTTTCTTGAGGACACCATCTCTAGTCTGAAGGTAGAGCCGGCAGGGTATCATCCCGTTCAATTAAAAGCCCCAACATAACATCAGCAACAATTTATAACGTTATGGATTTAGTTGACATGGTATCGAGTAACCAATATGTTAAAAGAGAAAAAAATGAATGTAAGTTCTGAACCACATCCTGTGTCTTCTACATTGACATTTCAATTATTAGTTTATATACAACCGGGTTCTATACATCTTGAAATGGGTATAGATTATTATTCAGCTGTCTCATGTCTATTTTAATTTTAGTGTTTAGCAGTTTATAGCGTTGAAGCATGATTTTGCTGAACCTGGCTGTTTTTCGGGTAGTTTAACTCTATAACTCTAATGACATATGTCAACAGTTTAGGTGAACAGTTTTAGGAGGGGTGTGCAGAGAAATCTTCAATACCCTAGTGAGGAGTAACTAATCTTTGTGTCCCACCCAGTGAGTTATAAGTGCATCCCTGCTGACCATTTCCTGTCTGTTTCTAAGCTTTCCTTGTTGTTCTTTGTCTATCCTAGTTTGTTTGTTTGTTTTGAGGGGTTTTTGGAGCAATCCTGATGGTCATTATGAGAGAGGGTGGGGACCCAAAGTTGGAACCAGGCAAGGACCAGAGAAAGCTCCTCTCCTTAGTTCCGAAGGAAGTTTACTGTTCTTCTGTTTCTGCAAACCGCTCAGTGCTCCTGGTTGTTGTTCCAATGACCTTGGATCCTGCAAGGCAGGATTTGGGCTTCTTCCATCCCATGTGGTAGATCCAAATGGGGGTGGGTGACCTCAGAGTTCTTGGCCTCCGAAGACACTCCAATTCCCCATGGTCTCCTTGGCAGTTGGGATGTAGTCCTCGGTGCTCGTACTGATAGTCCTTGGTGAAGATCTGGGAGTCTTCAGGGTTGGGATACAAGCCTCCTCTTGTCCGCCTGCTCCACTCTGGGGTCCGCCCTTGCTCTGTGTCACTATGCTAGAATTTGGGTGAGAAATTGGACAATATTTTGTTCTTGTTTTTTAATCCACTGCAGTGTGGTTGGTCTTAGTGTGTATCGTATCTAATTGGGAGGGGTCTCAGTTGAGTGTCCTTTTGTAAGAAGCAGATCCTACCTATTGATGTTAGCTCTTCATAAAGTATAAAGAGACTAATTTTAAGGGCCTTGTCTGTACCGGGAACAATGAAAATAGATTTCTTAAAAATATTTATTGTATTTAATTGAAAGATAGGGTAATGTAGAGAGAGAGGAAGACACACACACACACACACACACACACACACACACACCTTCCATTTGTTGGTTCACTCCCCAAATGGCCACAGTGTTCAGTGTTATGCCAGGACAAAGCCAGTAGCCTGGGACTCCATCCACGTCTCCCATATGGATGGCAGGAACCCAAGCACTTGGGCCATCTTCTGCTGCTTTCCCCAGTACATTAGCAGGAAGCTGGATTGAAAGTCAAGCTCAAGTTGGCATTCTGATATGGGATGCCACTGTTGTGCTGCATCACAACAGTGCCCCCCCCCCAGGTGGTTTTTAAGCATGGAAGTAGTTCCCACTAGATCCTAGAGCACTAGACAAATAACTGAATAACTAGTTCGTCCCAGAGAGTGTCAGGAGCCAGCTGGAATAGGGAATCTCTTTCTAGGCAGAGATAGACAACAGAGCATATTGTTAGGCCACCTTCCCATGCCTCCTTGGTGAAGTGGTGGTGCACCTAACCATCTTGCAAGGGCAGTGTAAGTCTCTCTCTTTCATAGGAGTAAAATGGTGTTTAATAACTACTTCTGTTAATTTGGAAGGGAAGACAAGGTATTATAATTGAAGTTTTTACATCACAAGGAGAGAAAGAAACAGAAGTGTGTGGCCTCTGCTTCAATCTGGAGATCAAGGTTGTATTAACATGAACAGCCTTGCCAAGTGCACCATCACAGCACACAGGCTGTGCTTGTAAATTGCTTCCACATAAATCTAAAGATCAGAGCAGCTCAGAAGTTTTTGGTCTCTGCGTCTGTTCTGTTATTCCTTAAGGATCACAGCTGACTGTTTGAAAGTCACCACAAACAACTATCTATTCATTTGTGCAGTTTGTGAGAAGTTCCTATTGGGCATTTCTCCAAAACCACTTCTTTTAGGACTGCATGGGTCACAGCAGGACACTTTGAGTTCAAGAACATTTATAATCAGGTTGTACATGCACATTATTCCAATTTCTTTAAAAAAAACCAATAGGATTTTAATCTCATTACTTTTCTTTTTTCTTTTAATAAAATAACTGCTGGTTCAAAAACATCCCTTGATAATAAACAAAACCCAAGTCAAAGCACATTCTTTCCTCAAGTCATGAAAAAAAGTTAAGGAAATGCACCAGTTGCTATCATCAAATGAGGCAATATTCATCCATGTTTAGAAATTTCAAGATTTTCTTAAGAAAGTCACTCTGCCAGGACCCTTGTCCTTCAATCAGGAATGGATTGGGTTTTCTCCTTCAAGTGTTTCTTTGCCTTTCAATGACTTTTCCTTCTACATTGAAGTATTTTGTTCCCAAATACTTCTTGTACTGGGCAAGCAGGGATATCCCAGCACTTGGTCTTGCTGGGCTCTTTGTTTTCCTTTGGTGTCTTTCTTCCGCAGCCAGCCATCTCAAAGCAATGCTTTATTTGTACCATCAGATGTGTTCCTGTCCAGGTATTGTTTCTGTTAGGTGTGTCTGCACACCGGTGTTCCAAAGTTTCAGGAATTGCCACTAGGCAAAGTCATACCTGACATTCTAGTGGCAAAGATGTCCATATTCCTCATTGGACTCTACTGGTTCAGTCTCTAACTCTAGCTCCTGGCTCCAGCTTCCTGCTGTTGCAGACCCTGGGAAGCAGCAGTACTGATTCAAGTAATTGGATTTTTGCCACTCACATGGGAGACTTGGATGGAATTTCTGACTCTCAGATTTAGCTCAGCTGATATGGGCATTTGGTGAGTGAACCAATACATGGAAGCTATTGGTCTCTGCCTTTTTTTCCCTCAGTTTTTCTGCCTGTAAGTAAAACCAGAAATAATTTAAATGAGAAGAAAAAATTCCAGGAGTCCCAGGATCTGGTGGTAAGAGTCCCACTGGGTTTGTCACTCCTGGTCACAGATGTGGTCTGTGTGTTTCTCCCACAACACTTTTTATAAATATGTGAATCTCCTACATTGGCCATGCATGACATAAAAATGGAGAATCCTTATGAGTTGTTTCTCAGTGTTCACTTGATGGATAGCTCCATTCCTTATACTATTCAACAATCTATGGAATTGCATCCTAATGCAGAATTCAAGACACTGTTTCATTTTCCTTGAACTTGTGTCATCATTCCTCATATGAAGGTGCTTCATTATTCCATTCTCATAACTTGTTATGATTCTATATTATTTGACTCCTTCATATTCATTTCTGACTATTATGCTAGCATCAATTTCACAAAGATCTCCAACTCGCCTTGCTCTAATTTTGGCAGCTTGTCTTAAGATTTATTTATTTATTTGAAATCTAGAGATATGGAGAGAAGGAGAGAAAGAGAGATTTTCAATCTGCTGGTTCTCTTCACAAATGGCTACAATATCCTGGGCTATGTAAGGCAGAGATCAGGAGCTTACATCTCCATTCAGGTCTCCCATCTGGGTGTCGGGGCCATGCACTAGGGCCATCTTCTGCTACTTTCCCAAGTGCATTAACGAGAGTTAACAGGGGGCCCAGAGCGATGGCCTAGCATCTCTAAGTTCTCACTTTGAGTGTGCTGGGATCCCAGATGGGCACCAGTTCTAATCCTGGTGGCCCCGCTTCGCATCCAGCTCCCTGCTTGTGTCCTGGGAAAGCAGTCAAGGATGACCCAAAAACTTGGGACCCTGCACCAGCGTGGGGGATCCAGAAGAAGCTCTGGGCTCCTGGCTTTGGATTGGCTCAATTCCAACTCTTCTGGCCACTTGGGGAGTGAACCATCAGATGGAAGATCTTCCTCTCTGTCTCTCCTTCTCTCTGTATTATCTGCCTTTCCAATAAAAATAAAAAAAATCTTGTGAAAAGAAGAGTTAACAGGGCAGAGCAACCACAGCTTGTATTTTAATCAGTGCTCTTATGTGATCTGGGCATCACAGGTGGCAGCTCACCTGGCTGTGCCAGAATGCTAGCCTCAGAGATAGTGTCTTGAGGTTCTATTTGTTCCCTGTTTCAATAATTTAATCTACCTCTCTTAGCTTCCATTATTTTCTTGGGAGTGGCAACTAGGAAAACGATGTTTCTGGCCATGCCTTCTATGAACTCCTGGTTCTCTTTGGATCTTCTGAATTGGATGCCTGTCATTACTACATACTTGGCATGTTCAGTTCCCAACTCTTAGTATTTCATCACCTTATCCTTTTGTCCTTTACTGCATGACTTCTTCAGGCATTTAGGATTTCCCTGGATCAGGCATTTAGGATTTCCTTGGATTCCTTAGGAAAAACTGGGGTTATTCCAGTTCCACAGATTACCAGAGGGTGAACTGAGACATTTTCTGTGCCTTCATCATAGCCCAGATTTCCCTTTGTCTCTACCTTGCTTTCACAAGGAAAGTTTCCATGTGAAGTTGACCATCTCAGTGTCTACTTCATTGGAAACCAGTTTCTCCAACATCTTGTCAATTCTCTAGATTTTTCTCTGACAAACTATTAAAATCCATTTTGAACTGTTAATAGCATTTTGCTTGTGTGGGTAGGATAGAATTCATCCCATTAAGATGAGATCTATTTTAGAATTCTGTACTAGAACTAGTTTGCTGTCTCCTAGATTCTGGGCAGATATGCCTTCCCATTATTCTCCCCAGCTACTGGCTTGATGCTTGGCATTTGGTTAGCAGTGGACACCTGACCATTGCTGGCTGAATAGTTGCACTCTTTGTAACAACCCCACTTTAGAAACAGGTTGCTGTTGAATATTTGCCCATTGTTCTTTTGCCTGTGTTTGGTAGAATGCTGTGTATGTGCAGCTCACTCAGAAAGTGGGAAGGGATTTGCTTTCCTGTCAGTAGTTCTCTGCTGAGGTTTGGGTGTATTTTAAGTTTGTCCCCCAAGGGTTCCTGTGTTAGAAATGTGGTCCAAAGTATAGTGATGTTGGGAGATGGGGGAACCTTAAAGAGGTGAGGCCCAGTGGTAGCACCTTACATCACTGGACATGCTGCTCTCAGAGGGTATTTAGGCAGTTCCTGTGTTACCCCTGAGTTCTTGAGAATCGTTAGGAAAGCAGAAATACTGATCTCAGCCCACTCTCTGGCTTCTGGTATAATGATGCAATTTCTGCCTTCTATGTGAGCTCCTGCAGCTCAAATACTGTCTACTCTGAGGTCCTTGACATAGGCCAATCTAAAGGGGCTACCCTGCCATACACTTTCAGGCTCCCACTGTGAGCTAAAAGATCTCTTTACAGAGTTACTCAGTCCAGGTGTTTTTTGGAAGCAATGGAAATCTAGCACACCCTCTAATCATGCTATCATTTTGTTTTCCTTACCACTTTATACAAGTAGCAATTGATACCCAGCAAAATGACTTGTTCTAATTCTTATATAAGAAAGTTATGAACTGCAATTGGGATAGGGCTGCTTGGGGTGGTGCGCTGGGCTTGGGTGGCACAAGCTCTTGAGAGCCAACTATTATCAAGTCTTACTAACTCCATGTGTAGTAGCATCACATTGAGGTCTTAGAAGAAGGCACTATGGAGGAATTCATACCATGTAAGTTGGAAAATGCTGTTAATAAGAGCTTCCTTCTGCTGTTCTAGAGAATTAGTTGTCAAACATAGATGGTAAGCAAAATAGACAAAATTTAAATATGTACAAATATATAAATATAATTGTGTATATATACACATAATTTTATATATATAAAACCACCACAACTGAATTTTTGTGCCTTAAAAGTCTATCTTTACGTTGTTTTATGATTCTCCATACTTACAGTTACCATGGTCATGAAACAGTTTAATTTTTACAGGTGGCCTCATTTGGGCTGATATATTATTGGAAAGACCAGGGATTTGTTTTGTTGAGGACTGGGTAACACGGTATGGTACCAAGGCCAACTACCTGAAGAAAAGTGTTGACACAGACCTCTCTTTTGCTCCCAGTATCCCTGACTCCTTACCCATAGTCTTCCCACAAAGGGACTGGGGAGGGTAACTAGCCCCTTGTGAATATACCCCCAGGAGAGTTGTGAGTAGGCAGTGCTGCTCATGTTCCATACACAATCAACAGAACTCATCATTGTATAGCAGGCAATTGAGAGCAAGGAATGTGCAGGAAATAGTGTGTAAGTTCTAATCCTGAATTGTATCACTGGTTGTATCACCTGGGCAATTCATGTAACTTTGCTAATGCTTCTGCTTCCACTTCTATAGTAGGAAGGCATTATCATTCTTGAAGTAAAGGATAGGAGCTATTAAGACAGCTAGGTAGATATTAGCCTACAGTGTAAAGCGACTGAAGAAAATGTGAAGAAACAGATTTTTTAAGATTTATTTTTATTGCAAAGGCAGATTTACAGAGAGAAAGAGACACAGAGAGGAAGATCTGTTCACTGGTTTACTCCCCAAGTGCTTGTAAAGGCTGGCACTAAGCTGATCTGAAGCCAGGAGCCAGGAGCCTCCTCTGGGTCTTCCACGAGGGTGAAGGGTCACAAGGCTTTGGGTTGTTCTCTACTGCTTTCCCAGGCCACAAGCAGAGAGCAGGATGCGAAGTGTAGCAGCTGGAGTATGAACTGGTGCCCATATGGGATCCTGGCACATGCAAGACAAGCATTTAGTCACAAGGCTATTGTGCTGGGCCTAAGCCACAAAATTTTTGAAGAAAATAAATTTCTGTGCAATAGAACAAAGGAACAAGCTCTGAAAACAGACCAGCAATTATACCTAAAGTAATTGCTCTTGATCAATAACCCTTGTAGCTGGGTTTCAGACCTCTGTCTGGGGGAAGCTCAGAGAAATCACCCTGTGCCAATTCAAGCAGGTTATTGAGCCCAGTAACTCTGATAAGGTCTTGGGGGATTTTTCAAATCTCCACCTCCAGAAATCTACCACCCAGAGTTCCCCAGAAGAGGGCAAAGGGGAGAGGAAACACAGGACTCATGCTCATGTTCCATGAGAATGCAAACTGACCTCGATCCTTTCCTGAGATGCCTGCCTGGTCTGTCGGGTATGCTTCTCTTGGTTAAACTTGTTGACATGCTTACCACTACTGTGTCTCACACTGAATCCTTCCCTGTGCAAGGACAAGAGCCTATGAGCAATCATCTTCCCTAGCACAGAGCTAGTATATGAGTGAAAAATTACCTGCCATAGAGGTGGTTTGCACATGGTAAATACTCCATAGACAGTGCTGTCAAAGTGGACTTGGAAGAAACTAACTTATCCTGAAGCAGATTTCTGTATCCATCTATGTACTGGTAATTTATAACATATCTATATTTGCCTAGTCTCTCAATTAAAAAGCCCACTCCCAGCAAGAACTATATGTGAGCCTAACGTCCCACCCAGAAGTACATGCTCCTTTATTGGATAGTGGCAGGATGGAAAAGAAGTTCAGTGCAAATTCCAGCTATACTATTTACTACTGATGTATGCTACTTACTAAATGCAGGATCTTTTTGCTCCTACATTTCAGCTGCTTCCGATGAAAACAGGAATAAATAATATCATAAACTTTAAGGACTAACAGATTTTTATGAAAATACTCAAATGTGTCTTGCTATATAAATTGGTACAATAATGTTAGTTGATCTTGCTATCATTATTATCATGGATTTTTAAGCCCAAAGTGTTGAGCAATATGTATTTAGAATTAATCAGGCTTTGGGGTCAGTGTTGTGGTTAGCAAGTAAGGCTACCACCTGCAACTCTGGCACCCAATATGAGTGATAGTTTGAAGCCTGTGTGCTGTTCTTTGAATTTAGATTCCTGCTAATGCACCTGGGAAAACATCAGAAGATGTCCCAGGTGCTTGGGACCCTGAACCTGTGTGGGAAATCTGGAAGAAGCTCTAGGTTCTTGACTTTGGTCTGGCCCAACTCCAGCTATTGTGGCACCAATGGATGAAACTTTTTTTTTTTTCTCTCTCTCTCTCCATCTGTCTCTGTAAACCTATCTTTCAAATAAATAAGCCTGTTTGAAAAAGAAACAATTGTATTTCAGAGACCAACCTGGCTGAGTGGAGAGTGTTAGAGAACTTAGAGAGTCCCCTATCACCTTGAGGAAATGAGAACTGTGTACACTAGCAATTATGAGTGAAGACCCAAGATCTTGATTTAATTACAAAGACAGTTGACATGCAGCAATTTTATCAAACAAATAAGAGAAACAAGTTTGACACCATGTGTTCTGGTGAAGTCCATGAAAAACACAGTGAGAATGCTGGATCATTCGTTACCATTTGATTTATGTTTTTAAGTGATGGCATTACACTTTGTTTTTTGGCCGTTGTTTCCTAGAAGCTGTGATGCTGAAGGGAGGTGGGACAATTCAGTACAGCTCAAGGTAATTGAAAGCAAGTTTTGCATGGAGAGCTATGCAGTACACAGCAGCTCCCTTTGTGCTGTTTTCAATGTGGGGATGTGCATCTGTTTATAATTGAATAAAAATGTCCTTGAGGACAAATCATGCACTGCCAATTCTTCAGCCTCTTTGAAGAATTCCCCAAGTGTTAAGAGATTTTGAAATTAGACTGAGTGGCTTACATAATGACTAATTTGGTTGCAGGATACTGCCAGTTCCAGTCAAGTAGGCTACTGCTTTCTCTGGCCTCTCTGTGACCTACCTAGATTCTTACTGGACATTGTCAGATAGACAGGTGCTGTTGATCTTTCCAGAGGCCTAAAAGTTTCTAACTTGTGGTGATATTGAGAAATTTCATTAGAAAATAAATTTAGGGTTTCGTCAAAGCTCTGTAACCATTTGGTTGTGAATTCACTTTTCTGAGTGTCAGTGTTTTCATGAATAAACTGAAGACCTTGAGCTTAGATCGGTGGTAACCCACAACCTTTTTCCTGTTGCTGATGAAATGTACGCCTTTTCTCCCTATAAGAAAGCACATATGCACATGTATTTAATTAAGTGTTCCTAGACTCTGAGTTCCAAACCCTGGTTAAATTACTGTAAAAAATTAATTTAATTCTGGGATCAAGTACCAGAACATATTCTTAGAAAAATTTTAGTGATTCTTTTCATTTAACCTTAGACAGCCAAATGAGGCCAATGGATTTTTTGTCCTTTGTCTCCCATCCTACAATGTCTATTCCACTGTATATTTTCTTCCATTGCCTAATATTTTCACTGAACTTAAGACTGCCAAAGAATGAAGCATTGTACATTCTGGCAGTGTTGTAAATCTTGCCTTGTAAGACATCGAGTTTTGAGCCAAGATGATCTGTTGCATAATTTTGCTGTGTCCCTGTGAATAAACGGTACAAAAGCTTTGGCTTGAATAAAAGAGGTTATTGTCAGTAGAGTTTCATATGGGTCTTGTGAGTCTAGCACATGTTCTATAGTATGATGATCTTTGTACATCTTTGTCTTTATGGAGTGAAAATGACATTTTTCCTTTTTAAAGAAGTAACTTGTTGATAATAATGTTCATGAAAGTAGGATCCACACTAAACACTGCGTTGGAGTCAAATTCCCTTTAGACTTTCAGAAACTCAGAGAAGAGAAACACTTGAGTGGAACATTTTCCATTTTCCTGCTATTGAGTCTCTGGAGCCTTCCAGGGCATTCTACTCTTGTAGGGTGTGTTTGTCTGATTTTTGTTACTATAATACTCAAGGCTGGGTAATTTTACGAATAAAGGGTGCTTATTTTGGATCCCTATTCTGTTTCAAGGTCAGGGGAACACATCTGGCCATGACCTTTTTGCTGGCAGATTTCTGAAATGATGGTGAGAAATAAGGAATATGAGTGTGTGGGCTCCATTCAGTGATCTACTCTAAACTACAGCTTCCAGTCACCTTTCAAAGGCCTACTTCTAAAAAGCAGCTAGATCATAAGACAGTTCTCCTAATTCTTCACAATAGGGATTAAGACTCAGTGCATGAGCCTTCGGGGAGCATTCATAACATACCCAAAACAGATCATGCACTTAGTGGCAGTGTGAAAACTCATTGGGCAGGAGTTTCTGTTGGTCTTTTCATTTGTGTTGACTTTAACTCATGAAAGTTTGACTCCAGACCAGGTCAGGCTGTCTGAGCCTCTATGTTCTAGTCACAGGAATCTGGCCATGTATATGTATCAAATGCTTATGGGTTCTGACTTAGGCATTTCCATTTCTTTCCTCTAGCTCCAGGCAGAAGATCTAATGCTTGGAACAGACTGAAGGTCACTTCACTTCTCTGCTCCAAATAGTTTGGGCCTTGCCGGTCAAGCTGCAAGTGAAGAGGTAGCAAAGTAACCTGAAAGATTAGCTAAGATAACATACATATAATGATCAAGATATTGCAGTTTAATTGGAATTGGAGTCAGGCCCTTAATGTTCAACCAATTCATCTAGTTCTTAAATTTGAAGACACTTGCATTTTTAATGAAGTCATGGACCTGAAATTAACAACTATGCGGGAGTCTGACTTAGGTTTGGGAAAATGCAAAAATTTAGTTCAGTTCTCTTCCATCTCATGCTGTTACTTTGACAAATTTGGTTTCCTACCCAAGACTCCACTATTTTCTTACATAAAGTGTGTAATTTGTAGTTCAATGTCCAAATAATTGAAATATCCCAGACTGGGCAAAATTGAAGTCAGGAACAAGGGTCTCCAACCGGGGCTCCCACGTGGCTGACAAGGACCCTGATACTTGTGTCATCTTCTGTTGCCTTCCTAGCTTCATTAACAGGAAGCAGGATTGGAAGTAGAGCAACTGGGACTTGAACCAGAGCTAATAGGGGATGCTGACATTTCATCTGCTTTAACACACTGTGCAGCAACACTGATTCCTCTTGTAAACGTTTGAATCTTTATTTTCCTGATCTTTTCCATGTACAAATGTGTGTGTGTGTGTGTATGTGTATGTGTATTCTTTTTGAAATTTCAGACTACCAGTGTTTGTACTTCTCCATGTCTCCTTTGGTAAAAGCAGAGGAACTCAGATTTGTGGAATTCAGACTTTATAAAAAAATATTTATTTGTTGGAAAAGTGGAGAAAGGGTGAGATCTGGCTCAGCCCCAGCCAGGAGCCAGGAACTCAGAATTACATCTGGAACCCAGTCTTTTTTACTATTTCCAGATAATACACCTGAGGATTTAAATCATTCTTGAAGGAGAGCATGATCCACTCAGTGAGGAGACACTCTGGTTTGTGAGGACAGACACTGACAGGTATCTAATCAATTTAGCACTTAGCTGTTCAAGCCCTCTGTGCCAAGGAGATAAGATAAAACTGGTAACATGTTAAAATCCTGAGCAGCCTCTAGGCTCTAAGGGTTGGCATGTCTTTATCAGGTCTGTTTACCAAGCAAAGTCTTTTTGAAGGCTTTCCCTGTAGAATAGGCTTTTTGTTGTTGTTGTTGTTGTTGTTTGTTTTTCCAAATAGCAGATGGTGAAAATGTTACAAGAGCTTCCAGTATTGTTGCCTGCTCCTGAAAGGTTAGGAAGGAAAATTGCTCCAGTGCAGCCCCTTGAACCGGTGGTCTCCTTTCTTCCTTTCTGTGCCACAGTCTTAACTGCGTTTGCAGGTGATGGCAGAGACAGCTGGAGTGAAACAAAACAGGTGCCATTCTTGGATGGCTACACTGGCAGAGGGGTCGATGCCAGGCTTTGGATAGGAAGTGGGTCTCTCTCATACACCATTGTGAAGCCAATGGGAGTCTGTGAAGGGGCTCAGTATACTGCAGTGAAATGATGTTGAGTTTTTAGTTCTCACCATTTGGAGTCTGTACCATAAGGGAAGAATCCTTGAACCCTGAGAGGATTGGAGGATCTGGGACTCTTTAATGTGGGTACTGTCTGTCTTGGTGCTAATTGATAAGCACAGAGGTGCTCAACCTGGCTGGGCCCAGCATGTGCATACAACCGTTACAGATTTTATTTCTTTTCTTTCAATTCCCATCTTCCTTTCCCCATAACCTCCTTCCTGCTTTCCTCCAAGCAATTCGGATTAGTTGCCAAAACACAAAAAATGGAAGATTTCACATCAAATTAAGTGGGGATGGGAAGAGTTCTCCGGCATTCCTAGAAAAATTCAGTTTGGCATCACTTGCCTGTTATTTCATGGGGGCACTTAGTGATCAAGCCAAGTATTGGCCTCTGGCTTTAGGTAGGACTTTATGCCACCCCTCACTTAGCTTCCTCTTTCTGTGTTTTCCTGGCTCCAGGTCACACTTCAAGGGTGGCCTGCTTGCATTAACAGGGTGTTCTGGGTTCCAAGCCATGTTCTCATTGCATTATCGTTGCCATCATCCAGGTCCTTCCTTGTTGGTTGTTATTAACCCTCCACTTAGCAGTACTTCTTTGTTTTACGGGTGCAGAGTAGTTAACTTCTTGGCCACATAGCAGCCTTGACAGCCTTTCTGCAGGTAACAAATCTAATACAAGAGAAGTTCCCACAAGGCAGTGCAGGGGCTTCCTACACAGCCTGGGAAGAGCATTGATGTTCCCTGGCAAGTTCATGTTCATGTGTTACCCTTTGATGATTCACCGCAAGGAATTCTGGTGTCTTACTATCCTCAACTCAGAGGTGAAGGAGTTCCTGATCACCGATTCCACATGAGGGAACATCATGGGGGTCCTGATCACACGTGTGGGTTCAGATCACCTATGCCTGGGTCATACCAGGAACAGGGACTTTTGGGAGGTCGAGTGATTTTCTTGGCTCTTCCTGCTTGATGTCTGTTATTCTGGTGCTAACTCTGCTGTTCCCATTCCCTCTGCCAAGATCGGTTCCCAATCTGACTTCTGTTTCTGAGAACAGAGGATGTCTCTAGGGTCTGAGTTGCAGGAGTGTGGTTTTTACCACCAGGTGTCCTGGAATCTTGGGTGAATGGAAAGCAGTCAGTAGCACCTGTAAGCAGAAACTCAGCTTTCTGCCCATCAGCGCCTCGGAGCAGAAGCTGCGAAAGTAGGGGTGACCATGAATGCTATTGCAAGTCTTCTGGGTTCCTCGTGTTCCCTGGGACTAAGCAAGATAGATGTACAACTCCATCCCCAGCTAATAAACCTTTCAGCTATTTTACTATGTCACAAAAGCAAAGTTTCTAGCTTTCCCTGATTTACTACATTTATTTTTATTTTTGATAGTTTATCTAGCAGTAGTATATTTGTATGACAATTAGTCTTCCTGGGAAGAACCATCTCTCCCCGCCCCTCCAGTCAACCCCAGCCTGATGAAACTGGGTGCAGATAGTTCATCTAAAGGGTAGTGGAGTGCTATTGCTCTAGAAAGCCCTGCAGACATCCCAGACTAAGATAATGTCCTGTAAACTTCATCAAAGAGCCTTTTTTGCATACCTCCCATCCAATTTATCAGGGTCCCCCAACAAGCTGATTTAGAACTGACTGTTCCTCAAACGCTATGAAGCATGGGTTCA
Source organism: Ochotona princeps (assembly GCF_030435755.1). Lineage (NCBI taxonomy): Eukaryota > Metazoa > Chordata > Mammalia > Lagomorpha > Ochotonidae > Ochotona > Ochotona princeps. The sequence continues at coordinate 29,296,834 of NC_080841.1, read as the reverse complement.
AGCCCCCTTCCCTCTCTCCAGGCAGGCTGTACCTCCACTCTCTTAGCTCCTGCCATTCTTTATCAGCTACAATGAAGTCTCCTGCCACCACTAACGGCGAAGCACACTCTTGAGGGTCTGGGAAAAGCCGGAACCGCAACCAGACCCCTTATTGCTAAAAGCGGCTGCTTTTATACTTTCTCCGCTGCTTTTTCCCTGTAGGTTTCAGCTTTTCTCTGCTGCTTTTCTAGCCCTCTCTGCTGCTTTTTCCCCATTCTTCTCGTAGGCCTTATTGCTGTTGTACCCCCTCTCTGCTGCCCCGTTCTTCTTCCCGTATTGCTTTTGTACCCCTCTCTGCTGCTTTTCTCCCGATTCTTGCCCCCGTAGGTCTGTATTGCTCTTGTACCCCTCTCTGCTTTTTCTCCCCGTACGCCTTAGCTTTTCTCTTAGCTTTTCTACCCCTCTGCTGTCCTGTTCTTCTCATTCCGTCCGTTGTTCTTCTCCCTTTCTCCCCCTCGTCTGTCTGATTTCTTTTAGTGGCTGCTTTTATACCACTCTCCACCAATCACTTCTCCCCGTGGGTCCACTTGGCACTACCTGATAGGCCAGTAGCAATGACGTAATCACAGCGAGGGCATCAGCCTATTCCTATGACTTCCTGTTAAGCTGCTGGCGAAACCAACCCCGTCTCCTGGCCCTGGGCCAGCCACCATCCTGCGACGGCCTTTCCTATTCCTGGGAGCGGCTTCGGCACCCCGCTCCCCACAGTCTCTTCTACTTTAACTAGTCACCTCCTCTTCTTCTTTGAAGTAAACACTTGGGTAGTTTTTCTGGACCATTATGGTTAATATTGGGAGAATACTTTTTAAAAAGATTTGTATTTTTTCAATTGGAAAGACAGATTTTACAGAGAGAGGAGACACAGAAAGTTTTCCATTTGCTGGTTCATTCCCCAAATGATTGCCAACAGCCAAGCTGAGCTGATCTGAAGCCAGTAGCTTCATCTGGATCTCCAACATGGCTATAGGGTACCAAGGACTTGGGCCATCCTCCGTTGATTTCCCAGGCCACAAGCAGGGAGCTGGATGGGAAGTAGAGCAGTCGGAATACAAACTGGCACCAGTAAGTGATCCAGGAGTTTGCAGCCAGAGGATTAGTATTGAGCCATTGTGCCAGCCCCTCAGAAAATGTTTAAAATGAAAGCCTCCAATGAAATGCATGGTATAAATTGTGCAGAAACAAACATCATTAACATCATTCACATCTTCATTCAGCATAACATGTAACTGATCAAATAGCAAATTGCATTTCATCATTCAGCAGTGTCAAGGCTATCACTGCATGACATCGTTTCTTTTTTTTTTTTCAGTGAAAGACTTTACTTGAGGGGCCTAGACTTCATCTGGATGAGTCATAAAAACCATATGACCAGCTGCAATGGAAACACTGCAGCTCTGTTATAATTACAGCCTTCTCTCCGTGCTGACAGTCATGCTAAAGGACCACAGCAAATAGCCCCCAATTAGAAAATGACATGTTTGGTGAACATTTCCCAAACAAAGGCTTTCCTTAGTGACCTTTTTTATACCCCTCATTCTCTCAGGGAAACAATTGACCCAGGCAAAAATATGGGAAAACACAACCAAAGCCTTGGCTTATCTTTCAGAGGGAGGCATGCTCAAGGATCAGTTATCCTAAAGGCTCCCATCAGCCTACAGTGGCCAAACCTGCCCCACTTCTCAGGATCTCAGGACACACGTGCCTCTGGAGTGTCAGACCTTAGAATCAGGCTGGTTCTAGAGTGAAACTTAGGGAATGAGATTTAGGTGGTTCATTTGGGGGTATGCAGAGCACTATGGTTTGGGTAAGAATTTAGGTGTTGCCTGAAGACTAATGCTTGTTTTCTAGTTTTATGTTAATGGTTAATGAATGGAGCCTGGAAACTGTCTAATCATGATGATGTCAAGGAGGCAGGCCCAGGAGCAGGTCTTTAGGGCATTAGGGGCCTCAGAAGGTAGTTCTCCATTAACTGTTCTATAAGCTGAATTTGACCCAGCTGCTGTCTCATCACTTCTTAGTTGGCCACATGGGTTGCTCCTCTACATCTGTCATGCCTTTGCAACCTCCCTAAGAGGCCTGACACTGTAGGACTGTGGATCTCTAAACTGTAAGAACAAACCTTTCTCCTCCCTCAGTAGTTCTTCTTGGCTGTTTTTTGTTGTTGTTGTGTTTTTTTTGTTTTTGTTTTTGTTTTTGCTAAAGTAACAAAAAGCTGATTAATAGTAAAATGGTGGTGGAGATGTATTTGAAGAAATTTTTAAAAATCTCCTTTCCTTTGTTGCTCCCCTTTTCCTAGCAAAGAGATAATGATCTGGTTCTTGTCTACTTTGTTATTAAAACTACTGCCTTAGGCCCCCTGATAATAGAAATTGAAGTAGGAATTTTGAGATCAGTTTGAGAGCAAACTGATTTATAACTAAGTAAATTTAGTTATAATTATCAGCTTGGCTCTATATAGACCAAAATCCTAAGTTTCATTAAGATAGGGAAGTGTAAGAGTATAAACATTTTTTCTATCGTCTTTATTAAGGAGTACTTTAATCTGGTAAAAATCATCATTATTTTGTTGTAATAAAATAGTACAAATAACAATGTTGCTATTGCTACTGCTGATGACATTGTCTCCAAGTTACCAGTGGGTTGAATGGAAAGATTCATGCCACATGAAAACAACTGTATGTTATTTTCTCCAGTTCTGTTAAGCTGGAGGTCTTTCTTTGTTTGAAAACCCAGAAAGGCTTGCAGATTATTCTAATCATTTGCAAGTATTAAATTAACACTTGAACTCAGACTGTAATTCAGCAGTTAACAGAATCTGGTTCTAGATAAAATGAAAAAGAAAAAAACTATCAAGTGCTAGCAAGGGTTTAGAACAACCAAAACTCCTATGTTGCTGGTGGAATTGCAAATTTTATAGTATTTTAAAATGAGTCTTTCATGAACGTTTGAAAATATATGATTTGCTATGATCCCATCAGCTCAATTTCCAGGTCAATTCATCTTTCATATGAAATGGATTTATAGATTTACCACATGCCATGTGTTAAAATATTCAAACCACATTGTCTGTAATATTCCCCAACTGTAAATCACTCATCTTTAATTCTTCCAACTGTAGACTGGCCAAATAAGGTTAATTATAGCTAACCAAATAAATATTTCACAGAGAAAGCACAATATGTAAGCTCAGATGAAAATATGGATGACTCCTGTCAACATAATGTTGAGAAAGAAATCAAGTGTAAGTGGGTGTAATTTAAGATTCCACTTACGTAAAGTACCAAAACAATCAAAATGCATGTATGCTTTGGTAATTGTCTATAATGGTCACTATGGTAGTTACCTTGTGGTATAGTAGGGAGGTAGGTCACCAGAGGAGAACATGAGGTGAATTGCAGTTGCTGAAATTTTGTTTCTTAATCATAGTGGTGACAGTGCAAGTGTGGTCTGTGAATACTTACTGAGCTGTGCACTTGTTGCATGTCCTTTTCTATGAGTATATTATAGTTCAATAACATACAAAGATATTTTCAGCACTGTGCAGTTACCAAAGTTTTCAGTTTTATTCAAAGTTAATGTTTCTTTTGGGCGGCAGCGGGGGGGCCCTCTTACAGATGAGTCTATGGCTATTTGGGAAGGAAGTGTGTGTGCCTCCATCACTTACTGTTTCTGTGCCCCCAGGGACTGGGAAAAGGGAAAAAGATGAGGATAAAAGGAGAATGAGGAAGTTTGTAGTTGATTGGCATGAAGCTGGTAGGCATTGTGACACTCACAGGTGCTATAAGTTTGGCTGCTAAGGGCTCACAGCTACCCGCTTCAGGAAAAATTTGCACATGGCCAAATGAAAGCCATTTAGCATTATTGGTGATGACCTTGCCTGTCCTCCAACTCCCTCCCCCATTACTTTTTTCCCCTTGCCTCACACTGCCAGCACCAGCCAGTGACCAACTGACCCTGCTGTGAAAGCCTGGTTCCCCTTTTTCAGGATTGGTGGATTTCACTATGAGAGCAGTGAGCAGTGAACCTCTAATAGAGACCACATCCTTATTTTGCTTCCCCTCCCTTTTACACTATTCTTATTAGCTCTGCTTCCCCCAGAGAGCATTCCCTCATTCAACCACTTTGCAAGAATCCCTACTTCAGGCTCTGCTCCAAGGAAGCCTGACCAATGACAGCTGTGTTTGAGTTTGACAAGACTGGGAGAGATTGAAGCCTGAGGCTCCTAAGTCCTGATTTCTTTCAAGGGTTTCTCTACCCTGATGATCTTTGGCTGCAGTTCTTACACTGTCCATTCTACTGGTCCCTTACTCTCTGGTTCATTTTTGGAAGTCTTCACTGACTATGCTATGTGATCTTCATTGACCCACTTCAATTTCTTGGAAATTCTCTAGTACTTTACCTTAACAAACCCTAGGGGTCAAAGTGACGAATGCTATCACTTCTGTACTTGGCCATGCCTCAGACTTTAAGAGCTGTCAGCTGAAAGAAAGACTGTAGTCCACGTTATTCCCATAACTACCAGGGGATCTATCACAAATTCCATGTTGCACAATTAATGCTTCTTTTAAGTGACCAACAGGGAGGCACATGCATCTGCTACTACGACCCTCTCTGAAATAGATTATGTGAAATTCATCACTTTCTCTGGAGAAAGGAACAGGTGAATGTACAGTTGTTATTGAGGGGTTTTTTTTTTTTTTTGGATATTTTTGTATGCTATATTATTAAATCCTGATACCATACTTAAGACCTTAAGTTGAATATCCTGTTGCATTATAGTGTTTGAAGAGTGCTTTAGCGTGCCAGAAAAGACACTTCTCACGAACATTATCATGATGTCTCAGCCCCTAGCTTTTCCTGGTATCTTATCGCTGTAGTTTTCCTGTGGAGTCCATCAGAAACTCTGAATTTCTTCCCCTTGGCTTATGGATGAAAGAAAGTCTAAAGGTTACTTCCTAGGTTCGATAATCCTCTGAAATGATGAGAACCCAGAATCCTGCTGCCTTGGCCATCTGGGACAATCTTGGTTTGTGTCACTCACACTGTTCCACCCAATGGAATGATTAGGTGTAATGTTCCTGAACCTGGCTTTCTCAAGATGCCAGTAGCTTACTAGGGATTGACATAGTGCAAAGGGTCCTTCAGATTTACCTTGTAGTCCCAGCCCAACCAGGTCTTCAGTCCACAGTTTCTTCTATCCAATGAGGAAGTAATGCCATGCTACCCCTAAGTTCCACTTCAGCTCCAATATTCTGATTTTAATTATCTTGAACTAAATTTGGCTGATCCATTGAGAAGAAATAGTTGGCGTCACCTGTTGGGACCCAGTCTAAGACTGACTGTCTGGTATTTGTTGTGACAATGTGATGATATCTTGGTGGGCAAAAGAGACAGTTGAGCAAATGCCAACCTGGGTGGCACGCCTGCGAGACTTCTTTTAAATTCCTCAGGACAATCTTGGAAATAACCTAGCAACAACATGGGTCAAGAAGCTGGGCCCCTTTACAAATAGCAACCCTGTTGGCTCCTATAAACAGTTCCTATTTTAATTGAGTCACCCACTTGGCAACTGAGCAACAACAGTAAACTGTTCGTTACTGGCTTCTGTCTCTGTCAAAAAAAAATTTACTCTCAAAGAAGTGCAAGCTTTTTGCTTTATTAATAAACTTGATAAATATAGTTCAGTAGCTGCGTGGGCCATGTTGGATTTATAGCCAGTATTGTGATCTTATCAGCTAGAATGAAATAACCCTATGCTTCACTTTTGCTTTGCTTGAAGAAAACCCAAGAAAATGAGCGGTCCCTGGTTTCCTGACTCATTCTCCCAAGTCTGAGTGGCTGCCCTCTACATTTCTGCTGCTCTTTCAGATTCTCCTCCTTTTGGCCCCTTCTTGGAGCTGCAAAAACCTTTTACTCATGTGTGCAACCTTTTCAGAGGCCTGTTGACAGGTTTGAAAATAAAGCAGGCAATGTAAAGAACAACACGTAAGTCATAGATACATGAAAATCAACCAGTTTGGCTCTCCAGCATGGGGATTAGCAAGGATCAGCTGTTCAGCTAGACTTCTGCAGGGGGGCAGGCCTCTTCCTGGCTGGAGCTGGGTCTGCTGGGCATGTTCTGCCTGAGCTGTCCGGTTACTGCTCAGGGCCCTCTTTGTTCATTTTCAGACACTCTTGGGCCATTTCAGAATGACAGGTGTCATTGGCCACCAAGTTGCCCTGGTAAACCAAAAAGTTGTCAAGGATGTGTACATGGGGAGAATCTTTTCTTGAAACCCTGGGGCTGGCAGGCAAAATGAAAAGAGCAGAGAGAAGACCCACTGGGGAAAACCACTCCCAAAGTATGTGCTGTCTTTACACGGTCAGCTTGTATACCACTGAATACTGGGAGTAAGGAAAGGGCCATTTTCTGTCAGTAGTAGTCAAAGGTTCTAAGGTGAACTTGAGCTGAACATGAACAAACCCTGGATGCAGGGTAAACCATCTACCTCGATTTTCCCTATTTTCCTACTTCTCCCTGCTCATAACTTACATTAGTGTGCAAAATATTTTTTTTGCTTCCAAGAGTGAATGACGTGGATATTTCTATTTCTGTAAATATGTCAAAACTTCTCTGAAAAAAAACTCTGACATTGGGTACCAGTTGTATATTCTCAGAAAGGACCCAAAATGTTAACAGAAATAATGAACATACCTTTTAGTGGCAGGTCATTTACCTTCAGCACTCACAGAAGTATTATTTTTAAAATGTGCAATCTTTTCCATGATCCCTGTGTCTCACAGCTCACCTGTCACTTGGCATCCTGGTCCTTTATTCTTGGTTCCATGTGAAATTTAGCGTAGTACAGATCCAGCATGGCTGTCTGGCCCAATCTGACCAAGCCACCTTCAATGGTGGTATCAGGAACTGCAGAGGCTATAGAAATGAGCATGGAATTTCTCTGACTAGAAATTTACCAACATGTTTTTCTCTGTAACTAGATTGATTGGCCCACATTGGTGTCATGAAATTATAACGTTCATCAGAAAGTCAGTAATTGTCTAATCTAGAAAACCTTATGAAACTAGAGTAACCTGGAAATAGGAAGGTAAAGTGATCCCTCTGGAGAAGAGAAGGGTAAGAAATTACGTGAGTGATTACAACAGAAGTTCCTATCATTAAGGAAACTACCAACTAGGTAGAATTGTTGAATGTGTGTGATGAAAGTCTGGAAACATCACAAGTGGATACAAAGGCTGACTCCAAGAGGATATTAGAGGGCCTACCTTCTTTCTTTCTTTTTTTTTATTCTTTTAAATTTTTTTTATATTTCCTTTTTTCTATTTTATTGTATTGTTGTTGACAATCTTTACATAGTTAATTGCAGTTTAAAAAAAAGGTTCAGGGGGTATAGGGAAGTGGGTAATACTATTATTTCCATATTGTTTCCATCATGTATCTGAGGTAAAGGGGGATATTGAGGGAGAAGCCCCACCCGGTTTCCCGCCCACCCCAAGTCCCGGATGTGGGGCATGCTCTGAAATATTTGCTCAAGTGGTTTTAATAGTTCTTCAGTTATGAATCGCTGCCAGTTTTGCTCGATGAGGTCGTCCACTGATTGATATGGTCCATCATAAAGTCTCTGTTTGCCCCATATTTCGTTGCCAACATATAGCTGTGATGAATGATTGACCTGTTCTGTCTTCTGTCTTTTCTTGGTTAGAGTTCTGAGTCCAGCAGTTCGATTGGGGAGATCTCCAAAGAAACCTTGAGGTATTCCCAGACCAGATTCTTGTATGTTCTAGCAAGCACAGGGCCCAGCACAGTCCATCACCCCGATCAGCTGGTGGTTTCAATTGCTGGGTTGGTTCTGTTTTCAGTCCCGAGTTGCACTGGAACCAATGCGTGTTGCAGTCCAGCCTGGTTCTGCCCAGCACATACTCGGCCCTTACATCAACCAGTGGGAGCTGCAGCCTAGTTGGGGCGACCCACAATAACCCCCATCAGGCCCACCCCCTACCCTGGTTTGCCAGTATGTGTAGCAGTAGACCAGTCTGTCCCCCATCCCATTTGGCTCTTGTACTTGTCAATGGGTATTAAAGCTTAGTTCCATCTAACCAACTCAACCATCCAGCCCTCACGGGTGTTGTTGAGTGCCTCTCTGTCTAGCCATCCCAGCCCCTGTCCTAGTTTTCATGCCCTCCCACGGGAGTAGTGACCCAAGAAGGAGGAACCCACTTTTTCCCCACAGGTCTCTCTTAGTCCCGGTTTATGCACTCTTTAGGTGGTTCTGTGATTTGACTTGACAGAATTAGTCCCCAGTGCCAGCTTCTGCCAGCTGATGATGCGGCTATGCCCATACATCCCTCACCCACTCTAATTTATACTTGCACCCACAGGAATAATCAGCCCAGCCTGGCTTTTCCCTGATCTAGGCCACATGCAGCGCACAGGTGTTGTAGCCTTGCTTAGTCTGGTCTATCCTCATCCCAGCCCACGCTCTCCAGTGGGAGTAGCTGTCCAGCGAGGGGACCAGCCCCTTAATCCCCCTGCCGGTTCTGCCCCTCCCTTCCTGGATCTCACGTGTACTGGTTGGGTGCTGCAATCAAATCCAGTACAGGCAACCTCACCCTGGCATTCCATAATGTGTACTGGTTTTGTCGCAACCAAACCCGGTTCAACCCACACTCTGTTCTGGTGATCGGATTTGCCAGTGAATGACATGAACTGATTCAGCCTGGTCTGCTCCTGACCTATGCCAATTGTGTGCCAGTGGGAAACTTTCCATGGCCTATTCTGGGCTGTTTCCTATCATGCTTCTTGTGCTTACCTGCAGGGACTGTGTCCTGCCAGAGGAGTTGCCCAGGCTCCTCCATCAGAACCCCTCCCAATGCCAGATTTTGCGCATGCCAGGGGTTCCTTGAGCCAACCCTACTCAGTTCACATCCTGTCCTAGCAGGAACAGTGGCTTTTCCCGGCTGGCTTTCACCCCATTCTGGTTCTTGTTGTTGGATGTTTCAGCCCAGCCATGGCTTGTCCATACCCACATACAGCTCACACATGGCTCAGTAGGGGGTTGAGACCCAGCCTAGTCAGTCCCACATCTACCCTGGTTCTCCAGGACACCAGAAGGTGTTGGGGTCTGAACTGGCCTGGTGCATCCAATCCCAGCCCACACTAGTGCCTCGGGTGACTACAACTGTTTCCTAGATAGAATGCAGCCCCCATTCTAACACACGCACCCCTTGGTGGGACCTACCTTCTTTCCCACAACAAACTCTTTTCTGTTGAACTAGGTCGCCAGCTATTTTTTATGGTGCTGTGCTTTCCTTTATTCTCAAATGTTCTGTTTTCCAGAAATGAACTTCCAGTAGTGTTTTTAATAGTAAACAATCATCTATCTCCTCCCTCTCTCCTTTCCTTCCTTCCTTCCTTCCTTCCGTCCTTCCTTCCTCGATGAAAGAGAGAAACAGAGGGAGTGAGGGGCAGAGGGAGAGTCCATCTATTTGTTCATTCCTTAAAATACCCACAATGATGGGGGTTGGGCTAGGATCCAAGCCACAAGCTGGGAACTCAATCCGAGTCTCCTCATGGGTGGCAGGAACTTAATTGCTCAAGCCATCACCACTGCCTCCCAAGGGTCTGCATTGGTGGGAAGCTGAGGTCAGGATCCTGGAGCTGGGAATAGGCCCCAGAGTCCAGGCTGGTGCCTCCATTCCAATGTGACATTCCATACTAGCCTACATCAGACCACTTTTGTTCCTACATGTATTCTTTACTCATCTGAATGTGTTCTACATGTGTCCTATTTAGTGCCCAAAAATGTCTCTGAAGATTTGACTAGTCTATGAGCAAGTCAAATTTTAAAAAATATGATACTTTGCTATTAAGCATGTGCTGCAAATACAACTTATTTCATCTTATCTGTATGTCACTTGTTATTCTCATTTTTTCAATGAAGAGCCAGACTCAGGAAGATTAATGCTCAAAATCATGGAGGTTGAAAGACAGTGTAAAAATCCAACTGTCACTTTGTCAGATTTCACAGCTCATCTGCTATATAACCTCCACTCCAAAGTACTGAGAGAAGGAGCAGAGAAGGACATGCCACTGTTGGAAGAGACCAGCTTCAGAATAATTCTTGAAAGTGAGTTGCTTGTGGTTGGAGCTTCCACAAAAATGTGGGAAACCAATCATTCACTGGGGGAGTCATGCCAGCTGCAGGAAAAGCTGAGCCAAATAGACTCGAAGCAAGTCTGCTCATGGTGTTGGAAAACTTGCAATTTAGCTGTTCCCCTTGCTTCTGAAGCTGATATCAAGTACCTGAAACATCACCTGTAATCATGAACATTTGTGGCACTTTGCACCATTAAAACTGTGTTCTGCTATTCTTGGGAATTGTATTTTTAGTTTAAGCTGGGGTGTAAGGAGATCTCTAAAAATAACACCATGAAAGGTGAGGCTAAGCGTAGGGGCTGAGTTCACCCTAGTGCTGAGGCAATAAAACATTATTCATGGTCCATTTAGAGCTTTTCAGCCCTGGGCCAACATTGCTTGAACAGAAGTTTGGTTCATCCTATTTGGACGTAACTTGCTTTCCATCTAAATGGTGGTGGTCTAAGGGACAGCAACACAGACATGAAATTTACAGCTACCCAAGCACCCTCAGGGTCAGTTTCTTTCTGAGGGGCTCTGGTTACACTTGGGCGAGAGGCTTAAATATGGGGTGTTGGGACCACCCGACAGACTGAGCAGCTCCTGCCCTCCAGCAGGATGGCTCTTCTCAAAATCCTGCTTCCCCAGGCTTTGGCAGGCTCTTTGGCTACAGCAATAATAAATGATCTCTCACTTGGCAGTAGGAGGGTTTGGGCATGCCCATAACCTCAGACACAGAATATGGCACTCAGCAGCATGCAGAAATTATGATACTAAGCTCTTAACACATGTGAGAAACTTCAAGGTTTTAATAATTTAGAGCTTTGGGAGGGCTATAGTTTTCCTGGACAGAAAAGCACCATATTAAGCGTACCACCCACAGTTCTTTAAACTCGCTTTCACACACATGCTAACACGACATAAAACACATCCGTGGGTGCATCTGTTGCCAGGATTCCTGCTTCCTTATTTAAGGTAGACCTGATGTCAGCAGTAGTTGGTCATTATCAAGTTTCTTATCTCATCACTGTCATCCAAAGCCATACTTTTTCCTGTCTTTTGGGCTATGCTAATGAGGCTGAAGTTACAGGCTAGATTCTGTTGATCCAAATGATTTCACTCTCTCTCTGTTGTTTATAAATGTTGTTCGCTTGCTTATTTATTTGTGTATTTATACTCAACATCTATCAGATACAGATCTCGGGTGAGACTATTAACTATGCTGTGGTCATGGGCTCGCGAACATCTTGCTTTGACTATAAGCATGATTCATTATGAGATTGTTCACTATAGGAAAATGTGCTTGGCTCAGTCTTCATTGTTGATGCTCATGGTATTGTAGGGAGGTTAGCCCTGGGACACTAAACTTGCCACAATTCTTTACATGCCATTTCATCCCAAAGCAGTGCGAAGAATAAGTCCTATGAGCTTCTACAAATCTAAGGGCATATGACCATACTTACTTTACCCTGTCCAGAAACAATCAAATGCCATTCAAAATTTTTGGTGTAACTTGATTTAAGAAATTATTGTTTTTGCTACACCGAGTTCCTTGAACAGTACTTCCTAGGCCTGAGGTGACCAAGCATATGTACATATTTGTAAATGTGTGATGATTTTCCTTTTTTCTCCTTACTAGGCTGAAATAAGATATCACTTCTCCTCTTTCTAGTCAGGAAAGGAGTCCGTGGTCATTGAAATATTGAATATAAAGGCAACAGGGCATTTTTAGTTTACTGCATCCAACTCTTCCATTTCTCTAGTCGATATACAGCCCAGGTTGGAGAAATCACTGATTCAACATTACTGGCATTGAATTAGCAGGAAACTAGAGTCAGGAGCCAAGGCCAGGATTCAAACCCCGGTACCTCAAAATGCATGTTTCTTAACTGTTAGGTTACATACCCCCTCCTCATATGGAGGTTTTACTTTTCTAATCTGAATCTGAAAGGACAAGGAAAGGATGAAGGATATGGTGCACGAGGTAGAGGCAGCATCCTGTGCAACAGCAAGAACATCTGTCATTACAGAGTGTTCCGAGCCTCGAACTGTGAAGTGAAAATGTGTCCCTTTTCAAGACTGAACCTAGGCTGGCTGACTCCTGAGTTCACATCTTTTTGTTTCACCAGACTGAGAAGTTTGAAAACCAAGGGTAAATAGGCAGCTGGCATAGGGTAGAGGACTTTGGGGCTCAGGACATGTTGGCTTCTGTTTGAGCAGGAAACTCAGACACAATCACATTTCACTGAAGAAGGAAAACAGGGCTCAGAGATGAAGCTACTTGTTCAAGGTCCATATGGCTTAGGAGAAGTAGGTTCACAATCCAGTTTCTCAGGGGAGGTATAAAAAAACATGAAGAAATATTACTTTATATAATACCAAATTGGGAACACATTTATGAACTTCCCAGGTCAGGCAGTTACTGTGTATCTATCTATCTATCTATCTGTATACACACACACACACATATATGTTTTTTCCTATAGTGTATGTGATGTGATGTGTGTGTCTGTGTGTGTGTGTGTGTGTGTGTAGTTGTTTCTTAGAGGAGTTGATAAATGGATAAGTTTTACTTCTCTGGATCCTTTGTCAGGTTAGGCATCTGGCCTGGTGGCCAACAATGGTGAGGATACCTGATCTGCTTCCACATGCCTGGGTTTGACACCCTTCCTCCAGCTGTTGGTTTCAGCTTCCTGCTGATGAAGACCCTGAGACACAACAATGAGCGATCAGCATTTGGAATTTTGACTCCCACATTCATCCCACCTAGTGTGTAATTTAGGGTGTGAACTAGCAAATGGGAGTGCTCTTTCTTTCTGAAATAAATAAGCAAGTTTCAGGAATTAAACATAGAGTTCTTTGCCCGTTAAAGCTTAATGGTCATAGTGAATTTTATTTTACTAAAAATAGAATTGAAAAAGATACACTCCTATTAGTAATAGTAGAGATTTTGAAAGTGATTTTAATCACAATTAAGACAGGACAGCAGAAATATGTTTTCCCTCCTTTCCCTAACCAAATGGCAGCTGTCATGTTAAACATTCATTTAAGTACCACCTTTAGTTCTCTGTTTGGTGGATTTTATTCTCCCTCTACAGCCCTCAGAACAGTTAAGCTTTGTTTACTGACAGTCTGCAGTATAATTTTGGAAGCCTCTGTCAACTATACATGTTTTAAATACATTTTGGGAAATGTACAGACATAGCCTAATCAGAGCTTGCAGACAGCTGGAATATGTGTGCAGTAGAGGCCCACCCTTTTGGCATGGACCTCTTTTGACTGCCAGAGAAGTTTACATCTTTGCTTCTAGAACAGAAAGACATTGACAATTCACTAGAACATTCCTTGACTTTGGAGAAAATCATACTAAAGTCAGCCCAGGCAAAAATCCATCCTGGGATTTTAGATCACAGAGTAGCAAACGTTTTTCATAAAACACAGAGTGGTAAATATTTTAAGCTCTGTGGGTCATAAGTTCCTTGTCACAACTATTTAACTCTATCCTCTCAGTGAAAAAGTAGCCACAGACAATATGTAAATGAATGGGCATGGCTATATTCCAATAAAACTTTATAGAAACAGGTAGAAGGCTGTGTGTCACCCACAGGCAACAGTTTCCAGATCCATGCTTCAACTCTGTAGGAGAGAAATTTCCTAAATCTCCTTGATGAAGTTTTCAGCCTCTTTGGTGGGGAATTCTTCATTATTTCTTGGCTGTAACACTAAGTATCATTCTGTCTTCTAAGAAGATGGAGATGGAGAACATCTGGGCATTCTTGGCTTGGAAAAACAGTCTTTCAAGAATGAAACAATGACAGACCATCACAGATGTGCACAGGAATCTGAAAATGTGCATCTGTATCGGCTTCTCCACTTATTATATGATCTTAATGTACTAAACCATTCTCTACTTAGATTTCAAATCTATAAAAATTCTTATACTCATGGCACTAAACTTGTGTTATGAGGGCTAAATGAGAAGGCACATTGTAAAACACAGCAGCCCAGGCCTTTACTAAGTATGAGATACAAGGAAAAGGATGGGAATGACAAAGTGAGAAAAAAAAGCGAGAGTCTTGTGATGCTGAAAAATGCAATGATTTGAGGAAAAATGGACTTGGGGAGACTTTTTGGAGATTTTACCAAAGGGAGAAAAGACAGTATTACATATTAGGTTGAATGATAACTTTTATGTCACAGTTTTTTCACTGCCTTTCAAGGTGTTATTTTTTTGTTTGTTTTTCTTTTTTTTTTATTGACATTAATGGAACTTCAGGAGGGAAGAGTCATGCTTGTGTTGTTCACCAGTGTGTAATTCAGTACTTAGAATAGTTCCTATAATATAGTACACATTGAAAAAATAAAGAGCAAATGAATGGGGAAGGGTTTTCCTTTTTCTATGCAGTATCCACCTTGAAGAAGAATCCAGCATAGTGAGAAAAGAGTTGCTTTAAGCCAGCCAGGATTATCAGAATGAATGAGGGTGAGCATTTAGCCTGACACTGAGTCACTGGTCTAGACTTCTGAGTTCCCTGAGTGCTTTGATTTTGTTTCTGGCTCCAGCTCCTGACTCCAGTTTGCTGCTAAATCAGATCTTGAGAACTAGCAGTGATTCCTACTATCCATGTGGGAGATCGAGATTGATAACCTGCCTCCTGGCTTCAGCCTGCTCTGACCCAGTTGTTGTGGAAATAGAGGGAGTAAACAAGTGGCTAAGAGTTCTCTGTTTTCTCTGCTTCTTAAGTAAATAAATGAGTGTAAAACATGGAAAAGAATGAATTGATGTCGGTATCACCTTCATGTAAGAAATTGAAGCCAATGATTCCAGACAAATGTTGTGTTGAGATTAGGCCCCAGTTCTCTTCTTGTTTACTCAGTTTATACTTTCAAATGCAGAGCAGGGAATTAAAAAGTAGATGTTTACTGAAACAAGTGTGGCTTTCCAAAGAGCAAGCAGATGTTCACCTTTTGAAATCTGTATGTTTACCCAAAGGCAGGACTGAGAAAGAAGCAACATTCTTCTTTCTGTGTAGCTTGTGGATCCTCTGATTTTGTACATTGACTTGTATCATGCTGATGGAGAATGAGCCATAGGAACAATTCTGTTACCCAGTGTAGGTGTAGTGCTGCTTCTCAGCAGTGTATAGAGACATGGATTGCTCTCCACCTCGTCCACTCTTTCATTTTTCCACAGTCCCATTTTTAACTCACATTTATTGAGCGACTAACTTAGTACCTACCATAGTTTCATGTATTTACCTCTTTTTTCACCGCAAAAGAGCAAATTTCATTAATTAGGTAATTTGCTGTACATATATAAAGCCATCCACAGTCTCAAAAACACCGAAAAACTGAAGGAATGCCAGCAGAGCAGGGGAATACAGAGAGCTGTGTGAAATGGCTTTCCCTAGAAGTGGGTTTGTGCTAAGTCTTGCAAGGATGCCTTAGAAATCATTCAGTAACAGGAGGGGGTAAATGGAGAAGGACCAGAAGTTATGTTGGAGGCAGGTTCCAAAGCACCACAATGCACACTGAGGTCAGAGATAAGAACACTCAAGACATTGTGATGGAACAGGTACTCTGTCTGTAAGAGCCATCCTGGGAATTAATAAAATAAGAAGGGTGGAATTTTGGCCCAGCAGTTAAAAAACACCAGTTAAGACACTCATATCCCACATCAAAGTCCCTGCTTCCATGCCTGGCTCTAGCTCTGAACTCTAGCTTCCTGTTAATGAAGACCCTAAGAGGTGGTCATAATGGTTCAAGGGCTTCAGTTACTGATACCCATGTGGGGATACATGAATTGAATTCCCATTTTAGTTAGCAGACAGTCTCCAGCCAACTTTCATCTTCAAGCTGCTAACTTGAGTTGTTTACAGGGCTGTTTCTGTTTTCATATCTCAGTAGAGGGCTTCTGATATACAGTGTCTTTTCTTGTTCCTTGTGAGTGATTAATAGCAAGAGAGGGCTTCAAGGGTTAATCCGATTCCAACAGACTCATTGAGTGGGAAAATGTTAGTGGAAGACATTTTGGCTTTGACTTATGGAGTTGGTTTCCAAAATGGTTTCAAAAATGGTTTCCTCTCCCATAATGTGGCCTCAGATGCATCCTAAATGCCACTAAAAAAAGGACTTGGGGAGGCATTGGGACTGCCATACCACTTTCAGCAAAACTCTCAAGCAAACTCTCTGAATCCAGCTGTGTAGGGTGTCTGTTCTGCTTTTGCATCTCATTGAATCAGATGCATATACTATTAAGAAATGTATCTCAGAGAAAGAATCAAAACTCAGTATAAAAAGTTCAAATGCTATTCCAGGGAGGTCAGCTTTGTCATCCATAAATTTTTACTGCTACACAGACAAAGGTATTTTTGTTCCTGTTAGACTTAAGTTTTTCAGAAGTGCATCAATTTGAAATCAGTGACAAAAACATAAAAGTAATTTTATTTTCTTTGGCCGATTCCTAGAGATGGAGGTTGTTATTGGTGAGACATGAACATTTAATAAGGTCCTGCTTCTTCCTTCCAATATGCTTTAATGCTTGTTTTCTACTTTATTCTTCAAGCATCTATTTCTCATTAAGGGGGGAGAGGGGAAAGCACCATTTCTACACAGGAAAACTGAGTGAGAAGAGGTATGGTTGGCCAAGCTCACAACCCTAGAAAGAGGTGACACTAAGCATTGGAGCCATGTTCTTTTTTAGAAGATTCAATCTTTTCTCACTAATCCATCCTGCTTTTCATCATTTTATTGGGTTGTCATTAGAAAATAAATTACTTTTATTTTATATTGCAGATGCTAGGTTTATTTTTCAGTCTAGTTTTACAAATACTTGAGGTTATTACATTGTATACAAATTCTTTCAGATTATAGCAAAACAGTGAATACTCTCATGTCACTTTATAATTCTGAAAGCAGAATTGTAAAAAACCAAACAAAAAAGTCCTGTCAAATCTAAATCATGAACATAGATTTAGAAATTCTTAAAATATTTTTACTAGCAACATATAATATGGCAATATTGTAAGTAATCTATTATAATCATATTTAATTATTTCAATTACAGAACATTTATTTTAACAATAAAAGCATATGATTATCTGATTAGATCGAAAAAAGGCATTCAAAAATATAATATTTGCTTATAAAAAAACTCTTATAGCCAACTGAAAATTCAAGGGAAACTGTATTACTAAATTTAAGGTATCCATCAAAAATCTTCAACAGATATTAAAACATCCCAGATTTTCATTTAAAGAGGAATGGATAAAGAACTATGGTACATCTACTCCATGGAATACTGGAAGGTCCAAGGGGCATAGAAGCATGGAAATCAGTTTGCTATTTAGTTAGGAGCAAATGAAAGAAGAAATGATTGAACTGAATTTGGAAAGACATTAGTAAGAAGGAGCTGTCTAAGCTATAGGGAAGCTATGAGAGTTTTTGGCAGGGCCACAGTATTAAGAAAGCTATTGAGGTGTGAAATAGTGCTGCATGGGAGATGGTGTACAAACTGTTTCTGTAGAGTGTCAAGTTCAAGGTGAGTGAAAAAGAATAGTGAGAGTTGATGCCCACAAGTTTGGGGAAGGATTCCTCCACCTCCTACCTTGGGGCAGGTGGGAAGTTATGGTGGAGCAGTGACATGATGGGTTTCTATTTCAGATGTGACAGTTTGATGATACTGTGCACAATCTACTTGTAGCAGCAGAGGAGGCAAGACCAGAAGAGGGAGGCAGGAAGCTATTTCCATGGTCCTAGCCAGATTTTATTTAGTTGAAAGGCAGAGTGAAGGGGGAGGAAGAGAGGGAGGGGTCGAGGGAGGGAGGTAGACACACACACACACGGAGGGAGGGAGGGAGGGAGGGAGGGAGAGAGAGAGAAAGAGAGAGAGAGAGATAGAATGAGAATGAGAATCTTTCATTCAATGGTTCACTTGCTGAATGCCCACAATAGCCCACAATAGAGGTTCGGGCAAGCTCAGGAATCTGGAATCTTATCTGGTCTTTCATCTTCATGAGTGGTAGAGACTTAAATACTTGAGCCATTATCACTGTAATGCAGTGACTTAACCCACTGTGCCACAATATCACCTCCATACTTTTTGTGCATTTTTGCACCAAAATAAATATACTTAAATTCCTTTTTTTTAATAAACACTCTAAGTGGATTAGAAGAATTGAATAAAAACTAAGACTACAGTGAGTAAGGAAGAGGGCAACATACCAGAAACTTCGTTGCTGTTGTTTACTATTACTAGAGAAGCTAAGGCTCAGAGAAGGTGACATTTCCCAATTCCCATAGGTGGGGAGAGGCTTGGCAGGGACTGAAGTCAGTTCTTTTGGATGTAAAGGCTCATCCTCTACTAAACCATTTTAGAACACAGTATATACCTACAGTGTATAGTAGGTGCTCATTCTAGACTAGCCCATTTGTTCTAGTGCACGTTTATTCATTGAATAAACACATTTTGTTTTATCTATTTGAAATGTAGAGAGACAGAGAAAGAGAGAGAGAGAGAGATAAGATCTCTCACACACCAACTCATTCGCCAAGTGTTTGTAATAGCTGGATGTGTTGAACCCACGGCCAGAGCTCCATTCTGGTCTCACATGGGTTGCTTACAGCTGGGGACCATGGTTCTCAACAGGAGCAAATGTGGCAATGTTTGCAGTTCTGCATCATGCCTATTGAGAGACAGAGGAAGGATGATGCTGGTGTGTAGAAGCTAGAGACCAAGAATGCTACCAAGCATTACACAGAACACAGGACAACTTTCTTTACCAAGAAATTTGCTGACCCCCAAAGTTAGTTTCACAAAGTCTCAGTGGCCTGTTCTTTCTGGTCCCCTGGATGCTATAGGTGGATTCTGCTTTGATTTATCACTGATGTTTTTTCTCTTATATTTAGTCTGTTTTGTCTTTGAGCTTCACTCTATCTTTCAGAAGTATATTGCTTTAAAAAAAGATTTATTTTTATTAGAAAGTCAGATGTACAGAGAGCAGAAGAGACAGAGAAGAAGATCTTCTGTCCAATGATTCACTCCCCAAGCAACTGCAATGGCTGGAGCTGAGCCAATCCAAAACCAGGAGCCCAGATCTTCTACCATGTCTCCCATGTGGATGCAGGATCCCAAGGCTTTGGGCTATCCTTGACTGCTTTCCCAGGCCACAAGCAGGGAGCTTGATGGGAAGTAGGACCGCCAGGATTAGAACCAGCACCCACATGGAAACCCAGCGTGTTCAAAGCAAGAACTTTAGCTGCTAGGCTACCGCACCGGGCCCTCAGAAGTATATTTCAATAGTTTATTATACTGTGCATTTAACATAGGGGGATAATGATATTCCTAGGTGTAAATACATTTATATACTGGTTTTATTATTTTAATCCATGAATTTGGTTTTTGTGATTCTACCGCTTAGGAACAGATTAATTTTTCTACTTTTAGGAAAATAAGCTGGATTTTCATAGTCTGTAGTGCTGTGGCCATGCCCTGGTGATTGTGAATTTAGCTGATATATACCACTTAAGAGTGAACTTTGGAGGGATTCAAAATGACCTTCTCTAAGGGACAACTAACTTCCACTTACCTCTGAGCACCTGGTACCTTAATGGACAAAGTAACTGATTCTCGGCCAAGATTATCAACAGTCCTGGTTGGACTCTTGAGTAAGTCAAATATTTTCCCTAACCTTTATTTATTCTCATTATATCTAAAGTGAGAGATTTGTCAACATCTAAATGTTAATGGTCTAGAATTCATGCTTCTGTTGTGATTTATGTGTTATAGAGCTAGCTGTGTATCATTTCAGGATAAAATAGTTAATGTCTGTCTGTGGTAGAAGAATTTCTCATGGGCTACTCTTGTTTCATGGTTTCATCTTTGACACACTTATACCATGTATACAGTAGCCGCATGCCTTATTTGATTTCTTAACATCTTTCTTTTCCAATATCTCATCTGAGAAAGTAGGCGTAAAATAGCTTTAACCTTTAAGATAGCTCTAAGAAGAACAAATGCATGTAGTTAAGTGTCAATTGACATACTTTTGTAAGACGTCCAGTCTAATCCAATGGGTTAGTGTAATATAGGTGGACTCTTAGTCATCACACAGATCAAAGTCAAAATTCTTTGTGACTGTTTCCTAGACTTTCCATACTGTGTTAATTGAAACAAAAATCCCAGAAATGAACCAAGGACAACCCTCCCCTCCCTATCTCACCCTACCCCTGAGAAAACCAAATGAACAGAAGGCATAATGATAACGTTTTGATGTTAATGATACTTTGTGAAGGTGAAAAAACTCCAAATTATGACTCTACAATTTCTCTTCAGCTAGAATACATAAACTTAAACCCTATAGACTTGATAAGAACTTATCAATTTTTCTGTCTGTGTGTGTTCCCACACATAAGTGGGAGTGCAGTAATTTGGTTGGATTTTAGAATAAGAACTTTAAGTCAATATGCAAAGGGAAGTTTTAGTTCAATCAAATCCAAATCTGAATCCAAACACATATGTTCCATTTGCAAATTGGAATCTGAGTCAAATCTCTTTGAAATTTGCCTATCTCTAATTAGCAGCTAGTTAGCCGCAATGCCTAGCTGGCAACAGCCAGAGTGGTGAATGTCATTGACAAGATAAGGGTTTGTCTGATTTTTTTCTCACAGGAAATGTATGTTTTTCCTGTTGCAGCTCACTTGCTTAGGAGAATACTGGAGGAAAAGAAGCTATTTTTCTTGGTGGAATGTGAGCCTGAGAAAGGGAATATGCTTTTAGTTAGGAGAATTAAAAAGAGAAATGAGGTTAGTCAACTGTGGCATTTTCTAAAAATTCTTGATGCAAAATTAAGTAGATTCCCACTGAAGAAGCTCAAGGGCATGAGGGAAGTAAAAGGCTTGCTCTATAGCAGAGGAGACTGACAGTTTCAAGAGGTTAGAGGCAAGCACATATGGGACTTTCATGTCAGGTGCTAGATGTGGTTTTGTGTGAAACCTTTATAGATGTAAAGAGACATACTTCTTAGTTAGCTTTTTGAACTGCAATAAAACAGCACATAATATGATGACTTAAAACAGTGATTTGGTGTTTCTGGTGATTCTGTAGGTTTCTGGAATTAGCTGTGTGATTCTTCAACTGGTCTGTCTGGGGCAACCCAATTATGCGTAGTCATCTGGCAGCTTCATGGGGCCTGTAGGGTTAAAGATAACTTTGCCCAGATTCCTGGAGCCTAGTACTAGCGACTATCTTGACTTAGTCTGCATGATTTCCATCTTCAGTGCACTCTCTTGGGCTTCCTTGGATAGTGTGAGGAATCCTAAAAAGGTAAAAACAGAAGTTGCAAGGACTCATAAATCCTACCACCCAGTGTCATTTAGAGTCACTTCTTCAGCATTCCAGCTGTTAAAGCAAGTCACAAAATCAAACCACATTTGAAGACAAAGGAATCAACTTCATCTTCAGATAGAAGAAACAACAAAGTCATAATTCCAAGGGATATGGTTTTAGTGGGCATGATCCCAGCGTGTAAAGTTGGGGTTGGGGTGGGGGTATGTATTATAGCACCTACCACAGTAGAAATGTCAGCCAAGGTCCCTAGCCAAGGACAGCCTTGTCTTGGACGGGAACTGACCTTTGGAAATGTGGTATCGTGTTCCTTCTGCCAGATACCACAGCTCTGGACAGTGTGATCAGCTCTTTCTTATGATTCACAATTCTTTTAGACTTAGAGCTAACCCCACCCATGGTGTTCTGGAGTAAGCGAACTGAATGAGCCTTTTTGGCAGGAGAGTACACAAGACTGGAGTGCAGAAAGAAGTTCTGCCTTCTGGATTTCCCAGTGACATTTATTAGCTGCTTTATTACAAGTGATCTTCCGAGATTTAGCTTCATCTTCCTGACTCATTGTCCTGGAGGATGCAGTTCAGAAGAAACATCGATTAGTTTCATTGATTGGCATTCAGGCTGCATGGAACAGGCTGTATCACAAGACAAAAATCTGTACAGAAAAGGCATGTGAATGAAGATATTGAGAACTCCCCCATCCAAAAGAAAAATAAAGGACTCTTGCCAAAAGGAAAATGGAGAGATGATGAACTATGCATATAATTTTTTTTTAATTTTTAAGGTTTCTTTATTTATTTGAGAGGCAACAGTGGGGTGCACATGTGTGAGTGTACACACGCACAACCACCACCACCACCCCCATCCTGAGCTCATCTATGGTTAATTCCAAAAGTGCCTTCAACAGCCTGGGAGCCAGAAACTCAAATTGGCCATCACACGTGGATGGAAAGGATTGAAGTACTTGGGCCATCACTTGCTTCTTCCTTCAGGTTTGATTTACTAGTAAGCTGGACTTCAGAGTGGGGCTAGAACTTGAATCCAAAGCACTCATATATGACATCCCAAGCAACAGCTTAGCCAATGCCCCAAATGCCTACCCCAAACCAGTATAATCTGCAAATTTAATTATCAATTTAATCTTCCATCATTGATGAAAAAATTTTAAAAATAGAGACTAGAAGCTTCTTATGAATGGAGATCTTCCCATCTGAAATATTAAAAGGATGTGCGTTTCCACCTGAAATATCAAAATGATTAAATTATATAACTGTCATTAATTTGCTCAAAACAGGTGTATGTAGAAGTTGTTCATGCCTTGGTTAAACAGTAAGGAGGACATGGACCACTTAATAATGTCTGTCTAGAGCATTTATATTGCAGTGATGTCAGGTATGCTTACATTTGACAGTCCTGTATAGTTTAGAAACCCATCTTGGACTGATATCAATAATTGCCTACTACCTTCTTAAGTTAATTTAACTGTTTACTCATCTCTCTTTTAATGATCACTATTTGCAACTTTCTTTGCTAATATTCCTAGCTTAATAGCTATTGTACCAACTCACATTAAGTCATTATTTATTTATACTTTTACTCAGTCTGATATTTGCAGTAACTAAGACCAACTTGGAAACCCAATGCAAGTTTTGTGGTCTTAACTGGGTCTTCTTCCACAAGCTTTGCATAATCCTATTTGTTCAGTGAAATTTTGAGAAAATTTTGGCAGGAATATGGGCATTAGCTCCATGTTTTTCTTGCAACAGGGTAGATTCTTCTGTTAATAAGAACCTTGAGCAAACTAGAGTTACAGTGGATCTTATTTGTTGAGTTAGAAGAGATACATACAACTCTCTGAGTAATACTTGCAAAACAGAAAGTAAAAATGGCAAAAGGATAGCTAAACCTTGCTCAAAAGAACTGAGGGAGCTATAGCTTAAATAGGAAATGATACATTGTGATTTCTTGTTTCTTTTGGCGAAGATAGTGGCTAAATTACTATCATCTGAACATTGCTGCTGCTCTTTATTAAAGGAATACTAATCAACAGAAGAATGAAATCTATGGAATGGGAGAAAATTTAAAAACGATAAGCCTGACAAGGGTTTAATCTACCAAATGTACATGCTACTCTTATAATTCAGTAGGAAAAAACTCTAAAACCATATTTAAAAATGGTGGCAGCCTTGGTGCGTTGTGTAAGCTGCCGTTTAGGATGCCTGAATCTCTTCTCGCAGCACTTGATTTGAGTCTTGGCTGTTCCTCTTTTGACCTACCTTCCGGCTACTACACACCCTGGGAGGAAGCTGTTGATGTCTCAAATACTTGGGTCCCTGTTACACATGAGGGAAAGTCAGATTGAGTTCCAGCTCCTTGGCTGGTTCAGCTCTGGTTACTGTATTCATTTGGGCAGTGGGACAGTAAATGGAAGATCTCTTTTCCTCTCTCTTTTGAATAAAAAAAGAAAAGCAAACAAATAAACACTTTTAAAAACCTGGTCTACAGAGTTGAATCAGTATTTCTTCAACAAGTCATGGACACATCAACTGGAATGTGAAGAAATCTTCAATCTCATACCCTATGGGAAGTCTACTATCTTAAAAAGAGGGAAAAAAAAGTCACTCTTGGAAATGATGTGGAGAAATTAGTATGCTGCTGGTGGAAATAAAACAATGGTGCAATAGTTATGGAAAACAGTATGGAGGATTCTTAAAAAGATAAGGGATTGTATTTTGACACAGAAAGCTAAACTGCCAGCTGTGTTGCCAGCATCCCAAATGAGTGCTGGTTTAGGTCCTGGCTGTTCCACTTCCAAACCAGTTCCCTGTTAATGAGCCTTGGAGAGCAACAGAAGAGGGCCCCTGCCACCTGTGTGGGAGACCCAGATTGAGTTCTACACTCTGGATTTGGTATGGCTCAGCCTAGCTGTTGTGATCATTTGGGGAGTAAACAAGCAGACATCTCTCTCTTCTGTTTCTCCCTGCCTCCCTCCCTGTAACTTTACCTATCAAATCAATTAATTAATTGAAAAATTAAAGATAGACTGGCACTGTGGTATAGCAGGTGAAGCTATCATCTTGATGCCAGCATCCCATAATGCTTTATTTCTGGTCCAGCTCCTGATAATGTGTCTAGGAAAGCAGTCCTGGGAAATGGCCTAAGTACTTGAACCCCTACACTCCTGTTGGAGACTTGGCTTCTGAATTTGGACCAGTCCATCTTGGGCAGTTGTGATCATCTGAGGAGTGAACCGGGGGATGGAAGAGCTCTTCTTTCTTTGTTTTTGCTTCCTTCTCTCACTTTCTTTCTCTCTCTCTGTAACTCTTTCAAATAAATAATAATTAAATCTTTACAAAGAGCTCTCACTTTTTGAAGATAAGATAGATGCTTGGTGTAGCAGTTAAGACATCACTTGGGGATGTCTGGCTGTGTTTCTGGTTCCAGCTTCTAGATAATGGACCCTAGAAAGCAGCCCATGATGTTCGAAGTACTTGAGTTTTTCCCATCCACTTGGGATACCTAGGTTGTGTTCCCAGTTCCTGGGTGTGAACTTGCCAAGCCCTGGCTGTTGCAAGAATTTGGTAAGTGAAGCAGGAGATGGAAGATCCCTTTTCTCTTTCTTTCAAAAATGTGAAAATAGATAAACCTTATAAACAAAGGTAGATTTCACATGATGTTATCTTTACCCCTGGATACTTCCTCCCCCTTCAAAAAAAAAACAATGAAAAAAATTTCTGAGTAGTGACTTTGGGGTGCGTATTTATCTATAGTGTCTGAATTGCTGTTTTAATACATGGAAGAATTACTTGTCTCAAGTGATTAGCTAGTATAAACCTTCTTTCAAAGTGTAAGATGAGGATCTTTCACAGCCAACCAGTGCATGGAGTGAATAAAATCCTTGGTTGGGATCATAGAGTCTGGACTTACAGTTCTACCACTGGTATCACTACGTGAGTCTTATGTTAGTGGCTCAGGCCTCTTTCCTTATGTAAGAGAGGAGAGGCTGATGTTACCCCATGTACCACACAAGCACCAGGCCAGGAGGTATTTATGGAATATTGTAGAAAGTGAGAGCCACCAGGCCTACTGAGAATGATTGTACATCTGTGTTATTGTTTTCTTGTGAGCAAGTAATTTTGATGTTTTTTCAAATATTTGAGTGTGATATTTATGAGAGTTTGCTATTTTCAGATGTGAGCATTTAACTCTGGAAGTGATTCAGTTCCAAATGGAGCTTTTGAGTTTTGAAGCAGCAATGTGATCATTTTCTCCATTTCAGGATCAAAGCAATGACCCTTTGTGCATGCATTTGTTAATTTTTGTGCTGTTCATGGAGAAATCAAGGAAATAAAGGAAGTTGGGTAAGCTCAGAAAAGCTATCAGAGCTAAACTTGTCTGCACTGGGCTCCCTTTTTCCAACTTTGGCTTGTGCTTAGGCCTGGTGCCTTTTCATCCAGCTAGAATCTGTTCATTTCCATGATTTTGTTTAAAAACTTGTGCTAGGAGCCCTTAGCTGAACCATTAACCCAGCTGGTCTGGGTGGCTTGTTCAGACAGCTTGAGTTTCTGTTACACGTAGTCTACACATGGAGCTAGAGCAAGGAGGTGAAAACTGGATACCCAAGCCTTTTGTTTTCTTTTGTTTCTGCAGTCTAAGCCTGGGATGAGATCCTGAGCATAACCGGGAAGGGGAAAAAGTACATGTTCTAATTCCTGTGTAAGGCCTTCTTGTTTAACCAGAATGGCAATGACTTTGCTTTGAGTTCCATAGAGAGTGCTTTGCAAAGTTAAATACTCAGAAACCATCCTGGAAATCTTCTTGAAAGCCCTTTATTCTGATCCAATTTATGTGCCTTACTAACAATCTCCATGCCCCTGGCTCATGGACTACACTTGGAAGAGTAAGACTAGATTGAGAAGGAAAATAGCAGCTTTTTCAAAACACCTCTCCCATTGATAAATAAATCATCTACAACCACACTGCAGCTGTTCTCTCAGCTGGTAGATGTGAAGAAAGGTTGTAACTCTGGAGTAGAAAGTTTGTAAAAGCAATGAACTCTCTGGAATGCATTTTTAAAATATTTGAACAGAGTCAAATAGCACAGATAGAACTGTCAATCAGTGTTAAAATACAAAGTTCTCTAGCTACACAGGTGAAGGGGGAGTAGATATCTCACCTACATCAGAAATATACAGGGCCCAGCATGACAGCGTAGTGGTTAAGGTCTTCGCCTTGAACGCACCGGTATCCCATATGGGCGCCAGTTCGAATCCTGGTGGCCCCGATTCCCATCTAGCTCCCTGCCTGTGGCCTGGGAATACAGTCGAGAACAGCCCAAGACTTTGGGACCCTGAACCCATGTGGGAGACTCAGAGGTGGCTTCTGGCTTCGTGCTGGAGCAGCTCCAGGCATTGCGGCCGCTTGGGGAGTGAACCATTGGATGGAAGATCTTCCTCTCTGTCTCTCCTCTCTGTATATCTGCCTTTCCAATCAAAAATAAATAAATCTTAAAAAAAAAGAAATACATACCTAACTACATCAAAAATGTCAGCCAGATTTCTTACTTTTCCTTGTTTATGAATTAATCCACTATGCCAATCAATCCTTAAGAATGTGTAATGTTTATTTGGAGAAGTTTGTATGTAAGGCTCTCTTCATCCAGTAAGATCTGAAAACAATTTGTTTCATAAGTGTAAATGTCTTTGGTTCTGCCAAAAAAGCTTTTAATTTTTTTTTTTTTGGTGAGGGCTGTGCTATGTTTGTGTGATACTAAAATAACCAGTTGGAAAATGAAGAAACAAACTTACACAAACAAGTTGATCATTTGCCTCTGTTCCAAACAACCTAATTTCACTTATTTTTATGTGTTTACTTTTGGCGAGAATTCACTGTTAGTTTTTGTCTACTAATATTAAACTTCAATCTCTCTTTCTCCTATTTCATATACAAAATTTATAATAAAAATGGCACAATTTTCTTTCAGGAGTTATAAAATTTGGCAAAATCATGAAAACAGTTTCAAAGAAGAAATCAGTGCAGTTATCCTAGCATTCACACCAGTCTCTAGTTTCGCTATCCACTGTGCCAGATTAATCTTCACTCACCCAATCTGTGTTTTCCCCATGGATGATGGGGTCCTAGCCATGTGAGCTACCCCCTGCTGTCTCTCATGGTGTCCATCAACAGGAAAGTAGATTGAGGAGCAGAGCCAGGACTCAAACCCAGGCTTTTGATATAGTATACGGGCAATTCCAAGTAGGGTCTATTACCTACTGTGTTAAATACTCACCAGACATCTTTGGTTTATCTGATGTTTAATCTTCAGCTTCCCTACTTCTTCACTACAGAAAAAAAAAAATCTAAGGTCAATTTCTTGTTTACCTCAGGCATCTTCCTGAAAATTTCTGTGAATTAAATCATTCACTCAAATTGTTATCGATAGATCTGCAATCACGTTTCCTCTAACATTTAGATGAAATATCCTTTGTTTCCAATCTCATGATCAGGTAATTAATGATCAGTAAACAAGTACTTACGTATGCTGTGTCATGTCACTATGAACTTAGGGAATCCTGCAGAAAAATCTTTTTGTCCTTAGAGTTGGTGCTCTTGTAGGAATTTAATTTGAAGTTTCTGTATTGATATTCTGAGTTATTCTGAAGATAGACTTTTTGATACACCTTCCTAAAATCTGTGGAGTGTAATACCCCTCTGTTGGCATGGTCTTAGCTTTATTAACCTACTCTGATGAATGGAACATGGTAGAGGTGATGGTATGGGATTTGTGGGGCTAGGTCATCAAAGGTGTCCTTCTTGTTCTCTCTTGTTCTTGCATCACTCTCTTTACTGGCTGTCATGTTGTGAGGACACTCAGCAGCACTGTTGAAAAGCTTACATGCTGAGGCACTAAGCCCTCTACTCCATCACAGTTATGGACTCCAGTCTCCTGCCAATAGCTGTAAGTGGACTGATTAAGCAGAAGATCCTCCCATCCTAAATGAACCTTCCAATGAAAGTAATTCTGGCCAATATCTTGACAGCAACTTCCCTGAGAGAGCTGAAGTGGCCTAGCACGTAAAGTCCTCATCTTAAATGCACCAGGATCCCATATGGACACTGGTTCTAATCTCAGCAGCCCTGCTTCCCATCTAGCTCCCTGCTTGTGGCCTGGGAAAGCAGTCGAGGACGGCCCAAAGCCTTGGGACCCTGAACCCGCATGGGAGACCTGGAAAAGTTCCTGGCTCCTGGCTTCAGATCAGCTCAGCGTTGGCCATTGTGGCCACTTGGGGAGTGAATCAGTGGACAGAAGATCTTCATCTCTGTCTTTCTCCTCCTCTCTGTATATTTGACTTTACAATAAAAATAAATGAATAAATCTTTTAAAAAATAAAGCTCTGAATTCTCAAATATCTGACCAACAAAAATTGGGTGCGATAATACAAACTTACTGTTTAAGCCACTGAGTTTGGGAGATGACTCAATATGCAACAATGGAAAATCAATACAGGAATTATACCTGCTAGTATCCAAGATCATCTACTGGGAGTCAGTCATATTCCAGAACAGTTAGGACCTGATGTATTCATTTTCCCTAGCTATGGGAATAGCTACATGTGAATCCTGCACAAGCAAGGGGAATTGAACATGAGTAAAGATAAGGCTTCAACGATAAGTCTCTCCTCCCTGATGGTAAAGCTCTGCTTAAGAAGTTACCTCTATGCATCAAGGTCAGTGGTCCTCTGTGCTGTTAGTGTTAGACAGTTTCTTGCACTTCTTAAAACTGCCTGAGACTCAAGAAAGAAATCGGGTTTGGGGGTCAAGTTTAGAGGATGGAAATGAGGATGGGCTGTGGCTGCTGCTGCCATGTAGATAATGTGCTCTTAGAATCCATGACTGCACAGTTAGTCCCCAGCTGGACTTCTTTTCATCTAGCAGGTCTGGGGTGATTTGAGCACATTGCTCTGTTCAATTTACACCAGTTCAAAAACAATACACAGAAGGATCCTGTTAAGAGACTCCTGTTGAGCAATTTTTCTCCTCAGTGTCAGAAATGAGTTGAAATGCAAATGGATCCTGAAGAGTTCAAGGGAAAGAACATTTCTCTTGGAAAGTCCTCCTGGGCACTCCATCTCCTTTCAATAAAGGGACTCTCTACCACACGGATTTCCTCAGAGGGGAGGCTGAAATTCTAGTAAAGAGCCAAAACACTAGCCATTTCCTGTCTGACTCACAGTTCCTTAGTACAAAGTCAATTTTTCTTCTTTGTTATTTTCTTTCTCCTAATCTCCCTTTAATAACACAACTAGGACCAATTTCCACAGTATTGAACATCAAGGAATATTCTGTACATGGAAGCAAGGGGCTATGGCTTTGGTTGCTGCTGTTTTTTTTATATATATATATCACATTTGGAACCAGTGAATGTTGGAGCCAGAGAATGTTTAAGGGACCATTTGATGCACTGGTTTGTAAGCTTAGTTCCACCATTGAGCCTGGAGTTGCTGGTGAGTGCTCTGGGCAATTCTAAGTTTATCTTTCTTCTTATATTTATGTTCTAGTCATATTTACTTAAGATTTATTTCTTTTAATTAGAAAAACAGATTTCAGAGAGAAGGAGAGACACAAAGATCTTCCATGCTGCCTAAACTCTAAAATGGTTGCAGCAGCTGGAGCTGAGCCCATCAAAGCCAGGAGCCAGGAGTGTTTTCCAGGTCTTGCACATGGTATCAGAAGGCCAAGGACTTAAGCCATCTTCTGCTACTTACCCAGGCCATAAGCATGGAGCTGAATGAGAAGTTGAGTAGCCCAGATGTGAACTGATGCCCATATGGGATGCTGGTACCACAGGGTGGAATATTAGCCTAATGAGCCACCATACTGGCTGCCCATCCATATTTATTTAAGTAAATGGTTCTGAGGGTTCTTTTTTTTTCTTGGTCTACAAAATCCACATTTTTTAAAAAAAATAACTTTTAAATATTTATTTTTTATTTGAAAGGCAGATTCACAGAGAAGAGAGAGAAAGATCTTCCGTCTCCTGGTTCATTCCCCAAGTGACCTCAGTGGCCGGAACTGAGCCGATCCAAAGCCAGGAGCCAGGAGCTTCTTCTGGGTCTCCTATGTGGGTACAGGGTCCCAAGGCTTTGGATCATACTCTACTGCTTTTCTAGGCCACAAGCAGGGAGCTGGACAGGAAGTGGAGTATCTGAGGTACGAACTAGAGCCCGTATGGGAACCTGGAGCATGCAAAATGA
The DNA here is from genome assembly GCF_030435755.1 of Ochotona princeps. Lineage (NCBI taxonomy): Eukaryota > Metazoa > Chordata > Mammalia > Lagomorpha > Ochotonidae > Ochotona > Ochotona princeps. Next base: position 29,266,065 of record NC_080841.1, on the reverse strand, counting down.
GGATATATTCACTGAACCATCGCACTGGAGTCAGAACCCACATTTAAGATGCTTTTACTGAGGTTCAAAGATAAGCCAAGTAATTGTGACGGCTGGTTTGAGCTGTTTCTAGTGTAGTATTTCAGCAATCCTGGGATGGATTTCAAAAACATACCATCTTCTGAGCATCAGGGTCAATCAGCGAAAAGGTCAACGTCAGCAGACGGATGTCTCAAGGTAGAACGATGGTGATTGTGAAATGAAAGGCTGTGGCTCCTCCTGCTCTTCCCTCCCAATCAGTTGACTAGCATCATCATTGAAATGACTCTTGCTCTTCCTTGGAGCTGTAATTATTAGTGTCTTCTAGTCTTCTATGTATCTAGTCACTTAAAGAATTTTGCATCCAATCTAGTAATTCTTAAAAAGGTCTTACAACAATTTTCAATGATTGTAAAAAGCTTGATTACACCCACCTGCCAAAAGATGTTTTTCCCTAGCTGGATATGATTAGTGTATAAAAGTGACATAGTAGGTGGCTCCATTGAGCAAAAGTGAAGCAATCTCCAATGCCTGTGCTTCTACAGCTCTGTGATAACACCTGTGGCTTCAGGAAGAGGGATGTCTCCTGCTACCTGCAGGGGCTGTTTCATCGTCCTCTCCAAACCACTCAGCTGCAATTCAGAACTCAGTGGAGATTTCAGTATCTAGGGAGATAGTCAATATATGGATATTTTCAAAAACATTGAAGCAGTTTAATTATAAAGCACATAGTTATTAAAATTATCCCCAACTTTTCCATGTAAAGAGACACATAAAAACTTCAATCAAGATTACTTTACATGTTGGTAGGATAAAAGGAAGTAGTACTTTTTTTTTCCTTACCTCTTGGTCTCTCACTTTTTCTTTTCCTTCCTCTAGACAACTCATTTTGATATTTTAATTAGGTGACAGCAGTCTTTCTGGCAACCTAAGTTGATGAAAAATGTGAATGTATTTTCTTGTGCTAAAAATGAAACCAATTTTGGATTGCATTTTAGTTTCAGTGAAAATATTTTAACAGGAAATTCTTGAGCCATTTGTTATCAGTTTGTAAAATTGTGTTAAAAATGCATTCTGGCTGAAAAAAGCTCTACAATTCTTGAAAGGGTTCAGTATTCTTGTTAACTTGAGCACATTGATCAGTAGAGTGTAGCCATGCATTTGTATGGGGCTGTAATTACTAAACTGCCTTTATAAAGTGTCATGTTATTCATTTAGGAGTTAACTGGACACTCCCAAAGAGAGCAGCAAAGATATTTTGCTTAAAAGAAAAAACATATGAAAAGTGCAGTATTTTACAAAATATTGTGCAACAAGCAAAATATTGATAATTACTACTGTTTGTTGCACGCTTCCTATATGTTAGAACTTTGATGATCTGATGCTTATAGTATGTGTTGAATTATTTGTTTCCTTCCAGAGTTCTGTGTGGTAGATATTGTTAGCATCATTTTCAAATGAGGATACAGACTATCTGATGCGGGTATCATGAGATCATACTATGAGAAAGTACAAGCCTGCAAACCTATACTTTAAAATAAGTTTTTGATCTATTTTTATTTGCTTGATGGCAAAGAGACAGAGCACTTGCATTTGATAGTTCATTCTGCAAATCAGTCAGAGATGAGTCAGGCTAAACTCAGGAATCAGGAATTCCATCCTGACATTTCACATGTCTAGTAGGGACCCAACACCAGCTGCTTTTTAGGTGCATCTTAATAGAAAGCTAAAATCAGAAATAGAGCCAGAACTAAAACCCAGGCTCTCTGCCCACTGTTCCCAATGCTGCTGCATACCAAACTTATACTTCTAAGCACTCAATTGTATTGCATTCCCATGTGTGTTGAACAAAAAGTGTGTCTGGAGTTACATTTTATATAAACTACCTTATGTTTAGCTTATATTTATATCACTTTCAGGCACATTGGAAGTCCATGTAGTCTGTGAAACATGAGGTTTTTCCCCTTTTGTGCAAAAAGATGAGACAGAATTTCTAGGAGGATGGCAGCCAGAAATCTGCATCTGATTTTTTAAAAGATTTATTATTTTTTTATTACAAAGTCAGATATACAGAAAGGAAGAGAGACAGAGATGAAGATCTGTCCACTGATTCACTCCCCAAGTGGCCACAATGGCCAACGCTGAGTTGATCTGAAGCCAGGAACCAAAACTTTTCCAGGTCTCCCATGCAGGTACAGGGTCCCAAGGCTTTGGGCCATCCTCGACTGCTTTCCCAGGCCACAAGCAGGGAGCTGGATGGGAAGCAGGGCTGCTGAGATTAGAACCAGTGTCCATATGGGATCCTGGTGCATTTAAGGCAAGGACTTTAGGTGCTGGGGCACCGTACCAGGCCCTACCTGATTGTTTTCATTCCGCTTTATCACTGAATAGCTGTGAAATAATTCAGAATCCATATGGCAGCAATCAGAACTGTTAGTCAGTTTTTAAAATTAATTTTTCCATGACACATGTTTCTTGTAGATGTTGATTCCCCATTTTCTCCACCCACCATTTCCTCCCATATTATTATGGTAGTATAGTCCTTTCGCAACAGTTACAAGTTTAACATTTTGCTATTTAAATACATTATGGAATTGTAGGTGTCAGTTAATTATTTATTTGTTTAATCTCTGGAGGCAGCACTAACCCAATAAGAGCTATCTAGTGACATAAGGAATTAACTTATACTCTTCAGGTGCAGGTAAATAATAAAATGATAACAATATGGAATAAAGAAAAAATAGGAAGTTCAAGAGTCTATATTGATTTAGGGAAATTCTCAGTAAGAATAAGCATATGGAGAAGAAAGAGAAGAAACGTAATCTGTCGATGGTGTCATGCTCTGAATAACCATGAGAAACTATGGGCTTGTGAAATGAAAGCTAGGAAACAGGATTAAAACTTCCCATGGAGATTGAAAAGCCTCTGATAGAAGCAAGAGGAGAATTCTTGGAGCCTCAAAGTATAAATCCAAATACAATATACTTTGAAGTAACTATTAACAGACTAGATACTGCATAAAATTATGTCCATGTGGAGGCCATAGTATATCTATGAATGCTGAGTAAGTGAGTTTTTATTTTAATGATTTATCTATTTTTATTGGATAAGCAGATCTACAGAGAGAAGGAGAGACAGAAAGACCTTCCATCCACTGGTGCTTCACTCCCTAAGTGACCGCAACAACTGGAGGTGAGCCAATACATAGCCAGGAGCCAGGATCCAGGAGCTAGGAGCCAGCAGCTTCTTCTGGGTCTTCCATGTGGGTACAGGGTCCCAAGACTTTGAGCCATCCTGCACTGCTTTCCTAGGCCATACACAGGGAGCTGGATGGGAAGTGGAGCAGCCAGAACATAAACTCGCACCTATATTAGATCCTGGTGATTGAAAGTGGAGGATTAGCCAATGGAGCCATTGTACTGAACCCAGAAGTGGGTTTTTTAAATGAAGGAAGAGATAGTTGATAATGAGAGAAGAAGATAATTTTAGATGAATATGTCTCAGAAGAAACTAATACAGAAGGAGGAATAAAAAATATACGTTGAAAATACTTCTGAGGTAAATAGTCACTGTCATTGTCAGCACCATCATATCATCACTGTCATTATCACCATCATTAGTGACTTCTAAAACAACAGACTCAATGTCTTCCAGTGTAAACTACCAACAATATCACATTCTTGGGACTTGAGAGCAATACATAAAAATGTAGTTTAGCAAGGAGAAAATGTGCTGCTCTTAGACTTTCTTCATGAAATTTTGCTAAAAATACAGTAGGAGTTCTGATGAAAAATTTTTAGCCAGATAATTCTACCATTAAGCAAATGCTATCTCATTTTTCATGTTTAAAACAAAAGAAAAAGGTTTTTAATCATGTGAGAATTTATAGGAAAAACAGCTCTTTTCTCTCTTCTAGAAAAAGGACCTGAAGGTATATGATAAATGTCCAAATGTCCAAAAGATGAGTGAAAGCTTTTGTTGAGCCAAGAATGAACAAATTTAAGTTTTAGAGAATTTAATATAAATTGATAATACATATTGAACACAAAGTATAAATTCCAAATAATTATTATAACTAGGATTTATGAATTAAAAGGAGAATCAAGAAAATGACATTTTGATTTTGCAAGTATGAAGATTGGAAAACAGAGAACAAGTGAAGAGATTAAAAACTCTAATATCTTTATTCAGAGTTAATACAGAATACTTTTTATCGTAGAAGATATGTGATTTCATGGGAGGGTGTTTGGTCTGGTTATCAAGTTCAGAGTGGCAGTGTTTAATTCCTGACTTTTACAGCTACTGATTCCAGCTTTCTGCCGTCGTGGACCTTGGGAGGTAGTAGTGATGGCTCAAAGCACTTGATTCCTGACCCGCGTGAGAAAGACTCTAATTGAGGTCTCAACTCTCGGCTTCCTGGCCCAACCCAAGCCATTGCAGGTATTTGGAGGAGTGAACCATATGTATAAGGGAGGGAATGTCTCAAAAGTGATGAAGATATGTTTTTGAAAAATCTATTTTTGAAAATTTTGATGTAGAGGTAAATTAGGAATGTACTCAGTTGCAGGCACATGAAAGCCACCTCACAGTAGTTTAAGCATATAAGGATTTATTTTTCTTCTATTGAAACAAAATCCAGGGGTAGATATATTTTGGTGCTGTTGAATAACTAAATAACATTGGAAGACATATTTACGAGTCAGTCCTTCTCTCATTTCACAAATGATTCTGTATCTCCAGCCAGCTGCATGTGTGCAAACAGAAGAAATGAGAAAGAGGAGACGTGGTCTCTTTCTGCTTCTAACCTACTGACCAGAACTTCATTACATGGCTCTGCCACTTGTTACTGCTACAGAGTGATGTCAATTTTGGCATGATGTTAAATAAATATTTGCTAATGACTTCATAAATAAAACAAAGTAGCTAAAGATAGGTCAAGGATGTTTAACATGGTAAACCCTCTAAAACAGAGTTGGAAAACAACAGATAAATAAAAATGAGAGGACACAAAGGGGACATACAATAAAAAAATATGAAACTGCCATAGGGCCAGCTACCATGCTCCTGTCACATTTTGGAAAATCAGATAGCCAACAATCAAGAACAAAGGTAGATGGATACTTTGTTAACAAGTTAAGATTAAGAAATATTATTCAGTAAAAATGAACTGATGCACATATATTAATAAGTAGGATATGCATTTAAGTATTGAAAAATATAAAAATTAAACATGAAATATTAAAACCTTGCATGATATAGCATTATAACATTTTCTGACAATTGGATTTTCATTAAATTTAAATAATTAAAATTTAAACAAAAATATCTTATCGTGTGGTACTTAAAAATTTTTTTTAAATTAGTACCCAATGTGAAGACTTAGTGGCTGGGTCTGCGCCCTGCATGTGCCAAAACCCATATGGGCACCGGTTCTTGGCCCAGCTGCTTTGTTTCCCTTCTAGCTCTCTGCTTGTGGCCTGGCAAAGCAGCAGAGGATGGCCCAAAGTCTTGGGACCCTGCACCTGTGTGGGAGACCAAGAGAAGGCTCTTGGATCCTGGCCTCAGGTCTGCTCAGCTCTGGTTGTTATGGCCACTTGTTGAGGAGTGAACCACTAGTGGATGGAAGGTATTTCTGTCTCTCCTTTTTTCTGTAGAGCTGCTTTTCCAATTAAAAATAAAATAAATCTTAAAAAGTTCTTAGATAACTATTGAGATAAAGGGAAAATAAAATTACCCTTCTGTATCATGAAGTAATACTGAGAAATTTATACTGAAAATTATGTTTGGATTTTATGTGCAGTAATTTTTAATAGTTTATATTATTTTTGGTTAAGTAGAGGAAGTACAAATTTTTTTAAATTGCAAAATAACAGAACAAAGTGAAATGGAGAAGAAATAATACAGATAAAACATAGTCATGAATTACAGAAAAAAGAACAATTAATATGAAAAAGTTCAAATTCAGCTTTAAAATACAAATAGGTCAAGGAAAATCAAGGAAAACATTCAAGAGGTCTCATAGATTTGAAAGGATGGAGTATAAAGCAAATCATGGAGAAGAAGCTTATGCAAGATTTATCTGTGTAATTGTGGGAATATGTTGGAAAATATAGGTCATTTGGATTGAACACACAATTGAAAATAGGATTGTAAAAGAAGAGTAAACAGTCACTTTTTGGAATAAGATCAATAGGTGTGAAATGATTATTTCCATTAAGACTTTACCTTTATGGGAGATTTATTTCCATATTATCAAGAAATTGAGATTTTGGGTGTTGAGTAACTTTTCTAGATTATATAAAATGGACAACTATGAATTGCTTATTAAAGAGATAAAATAACAGAGCAACAGAATCGAGCTCTCCTTTATGTTTCTGAACTCCCCTCATTAAATTTTCTGGGGATATTGGTGAAAATTTCAGATTTCAGGATCTACTCTGTCTCACCATTTGAATCAGAATGATACTAAGTTCTTGTCAATATAATATTTACAAAGTGTGTAGAAGAAAATAAACTTTAAAATAATCTCCACAAAACCATTGTTGATTTTATACATTTTATTTATATAAAGGGAACAGGTTTCATGTATTTCAAAGAGTTTTAAGAACATAAGGTTGAAACAATGCGGAGAGTAAACACTGAGAACTGTCACTGCCCTCTTGCGCCCTCTCCCCGCTCCCTGCTATCGCCTAAAGTAATACTGGGGTGTGAAAAACAAATAAAAGATGCACATAGCAGTGTCTGTCTTTATCTGTTCATCATTTAGCACATCTAGTAAAGGGGGCAGAATATGTCTACTCTGCAATTTGCTCTCCTTCATCAAATAGTTTATATTTGAAATTTACCTTAGTACAGATGCGTCTATTCTATTTCCTTTTCAGAAAAGGCAAGAGTGAAAGTGAGGACAAGAGAGAGTTGCCATTTGCTGGTGCATTCTTCAAAAGTCTGCAATGGCCAGGGCTAGGCCAAGCTGAAGTCAGAAGGTTGGAGTTTCATGTGAGTCACCCATATGGGTGGCAGAGACTCAGCTGTGGACTAGCAGAAAGCTGCATTCCCAGGGGAGGTGGAGTCGGGGCCAGGCACTGTGGAATGCCATGTGGATTTCCCAAGCAGCAGCCCGAGGGCTGTGCCACCGCACTTATCCCTTCCATTGTTTTTTTTCAATATTTATTTGCTTTATGAATTTCTAATTTTTTGAAAAATTTATTTCAAAGGCAGACATACATAGGGAAGAGAGGAGAGAGAGAAAGAGAGAAACAGAGAGAAAGAAAGAATGAATCTATCTTACGACAACAGCCAGGGCGGAGACAAGCTTAAACCAGAATACAGGAGCCTCTTCCAAGCACATTTCCCATCTTCCACTGCTTTCCTCAGACCATTAGCAGGGGGCAGAAGTCATATGGAATGCCAGCGTCGCAGGTAGCAGCTTAATCTGATATGCCATTTTGCCAGCCTATATTTGCTTATTTTATATATTCAGTTATCTATTTGTGTTTAATTTTGTTTTATTTAAAAGGCCAGAAGAATAGAGACAAAGACACCAGGCACACAGATCTCCCTTGGGTGAACCAGTGGATGGAACATCTGTTTGTCATTTCAAAAAGACAATAATTATACAAACCATTCCCCTAAGGGTGTGTGTTACCACAAAATGCAGTGGGGGCTGGAGGCAGATCTCCAATCCACACACTCGGTTATCGGGTGCAGATATCCCAAGCAGTGTCTTAGACACAGTGACAAAGAACTGCCATCTGACTGTTGTTTTTAAAGGTGAGCTGATGTCCTATCACATGACAGTATCTTAATTTGTTTGATCAGTTTTCTGTAAGTGATTATATTGGTTGGTTAGGTTTGGTTTTACTTTCCATCTGTATTTTGTGAATAAATCTAGGTTATGCTTTCTTTAGCAACAAAATTATTGGGCATAATGAACACAAGTTTTAATTTGGTAATTATTGCCAAGTCCTCTATAAACAATAAATAAAAGAGGTTATTTCTTTGTATCCTTGCCAGAATGGGATATCACCAAATGCTTGTAATTTTACTATTTTTGCTAGCCACAAAATAAGGGCTGTGGCAGTTTCGAGTTATATTTCTTTAATCATTTTAAAGGTTGAGCATTATTTTAAATAATATATCAATTTATAGCCCTATTTTAAACCCCTCCTTCATATTCATTGCTCATTTTTCTATTGGATTGTTTCTCTTTTCTGTAATTGGTTGCTTGAGTTCTTTATAGAACATGGAATCTTCTGTTTGCTATTCTTTTTGAAGATTTATTTATTTTTATTGGAAAGGCAGATTTACAGAGAGGAGGAGAGACAGACAAAATCGTCCATCCTATGGTTTACTCCCCAAGTGACTGCAACAACTGGAGCTGAGCCAATCTGTGTCTTGGAGCCAGAAGCTTCCTCCGTGTCTCCCATGTGGGTGCAGGGTCCCAAGGCTTTGGGCCATCCTTGACTGCTTTTCCAGGTCACAAGCAGGGAGCTGGATGGGAAGCAGGGCTGCTGGGATTAGAACCAGTGCCCTTATGGGATCCCAGCATGTTCAAGGTGAAGACTTTAGCCGCTAGGCTATTCCGCTGGGCTCCTTTTGCTATTTTAACATAATTCTATTTGTCTTTTGACAATAGAGCATTTTTTTTCTGTTAGAAATTTGAAGTTATTCAGTAACAAATTTTATTCCTGACATTTGTCAGGATTTCTGGGTTGTGTAATCTTTGCTTCAAAATTCCTCCCCAGGAGCTGTGTCTATACTCACATTTGAGAAACTTACTAAAGATTAACTTCAGGGCCTGGCACAGAGGCCTAGTGGCTAAAGTTCTCACCTTATATGTGCTAGGATCCCATATGGGCACTGGTTCTAATCCCAGCTGCCCTGCTTCTCTCCTCATGGCCTGGGAAAGCAATCAAGGATGCCCGAAAGCCTTGGGACCCTGCACCCATGTGGGAGACCTGGAGGAAGCTCCAGGCTCCTGGCTTTGGATCAGCTCAGCTCTGGCCTTTGGGGCCACTTGGGGAATGAGCCAGCAGATGGAAGATCTTCCTCTCTGTCTCTCCACTTCTCTGTATATCTGACTGTCCAGTAAAAAACAAATCTTTAAAAAAAAGTAACTTAAGCACATGTGTGTAAATATTCATAGTTTGAAAAGAGTTACTGAAATTTACATGTTCGATGAACGTTTATCCCCAAATTCAAGAATAGTTTAGTGCTAGGAAATTTGTTAATTACTGTACCATACTCATGTTTTAAAAGACATAAGTATATCGTAGTTTTGAAAGATGTCAAAAACATAAACACAACAAAATGTATTTCTTACAGATGTTTAAAAAAAAACCTTAGGCAACTAAGAGCAGAATATTTCTGGAGGTAACTTAAAATAAGTGTCACGGAGTACCAGCTATCATAATGCTTAATACTGAGACATCAGGGACAATCCCAGTTAAAATTGGGATCCTGACTAGAATCCTTGCTCCTGCCATCTTTATTTCACATTCTCATGCACATGCTGTCCATATGATGTGATATAAAATGGGAAGAGAATGCATAAATATTTCAGGAGAGAACAAATTTGGCATTATTTTCAGTTGACAAAATTCAAAGGAAAATCCAAGAGCATTCAATTGAAACTTCTAAACATTAATTAGTTTCAGAAATAGAGGCAAAAGTAAAGCCATAAAAGGATTATTTTTTCATAAATAAATAATGATTAACTAGAGGAAAAAAGTCACACAATAATTGACTAAGATCTGGGTCATAGTAAAGATACTCATAAAATTCTCATTGAACTTTCCTAAAAAAATTTCAAGTTCACCTACAGAGCGAACAAAAGGATTGACTTAACCACATTCTTGGTAGTACTACTTAAAATTTAAATGATTTCCAGATTACTTTTATGCTAAACATATCTCAATGAAAATCTCAATGTGAGAGGATCATTTGGTAAACTCATTCTAAAGTTATTTAGAGAATAATCAGGTCAGAATTGCTTTACTAAATGAAATTTCAAAATGCCTAATGATGATATTGCTATTAACAGAGTGCATGCATCAAGATAAATTTTAAAATATATTTCATATTGGTTCACTGATTTTCATCCTAAATTCTCAAGTCTGAACGTATATTGGAATTTAGACTTTTAGAAAGATCATTTGATAAGATCCTAAATATTACACAGTACTTCATAGACACAAGACCCAAATGGATATGTACCAGAACTACAATGATAAGTAGTGGGCGTTATCAAAACTATAAACTACCTGTTACTGATTTGGTGAATGTCTAATTGCTAAATCAATGCTGATATCAAGTTATGGGAAGAAAAGCCTTTCACATTTGGAACTTTACCAGTTTGGGAACTTGGATTGCGAATTTGGGAGTTGTGGTGTGTTCTTGCCATGGGTTGTGCTTCTGAAGCTGACCTTGGGAAGCTGGAGGAAGAGAGTCAAGACCTTATATGGACTGATTCCAACATGAAGAATGCCTGTGGAAGTAGGTGTGTCTCTAGATTAGGTAGGTTTTGCTTGTTTGTTTCTTTCCTGTTTTCTGCTAAACCAATTTCCTAAGAGCTAGTAGTTGAAGACTGACTTCCAACAGCTGGAGGACTAAGTCCTCCATTCCCACCAAGAAGACGAAAAAGTCGCTGGAGTCCATCAACTCCTGGCTCCAGCTGGTGATGAAGAGCGGAAAATAAGTGCTGGGCTACAAGCAGTCCCTAAAGGTGACCTGACAGGGCAAGGCGAAGCTGGTCATCCTCACCAACAACTGCCCAGCCTTGAGGAAATCTGAAATAGAGCATTACGTTGGCCAGAACTGGTGTCCATCACTACAGTGGCAATAACATAGAACTGGACACAGCGTGTGGGAAGTACTACAGAGTGTGCACTCTCTCTAACATTGACCCAGGTGACTCTGATATTGTTAGAAGCATACCACAACAGATTGGTAAAAAGTAAATCCTGAAATTTTTCCTTTAATAAAACCTGCCAGAGCTTGTGTTAAAATAATAATAATAACGAAGAAATAAATACAGGCTGAATTATAAAGCTAAACATAAAAATTTAACAACTAGAAAATATGAATATTTTCCAGTTTTCAGAGGACTGAAGGAATGATACAAATAGAAGCATGGACACTGGAAAATGAAAGTAAAGATTTGAAAACAAATAGGCTATAATCTTGAGTATTAAGAGGATCAACAAAATCAACAGACAGAAAGAAATGAAGAAAAATTACAGATAACAAAGAGCTAATACACAATGCATGTACACATGCATGCAGGTCATATAACACTCACATGAATTAGCTGCATCCGTAATCAAAAACAGAGTACTTCATCAACATTTAATATAAGTTTAAATCTGCAAAATAAATTCAGGAAATCTTTATTTAAAATTATTACTGTTTTTTGCCTAGAAAAAGTTCAAGAGTGTGCTATTCCAACAGTAAGAAATTGCTGCTACTGGGCCCGGCGGCGTGGCCTAGCGGCTAAAGTCCTCGCCTTGAATGCGCCAGGATCCCATATGGGCGCCGGTTCTAATCCCGGCAGCTCCACTTCCCATCCAGCTCCCTGCTTGTGGCATAGGAAAGCAGTCGAGGACGGCCCAAAGCTTTGGGACCCTGCACCCACGTGGGAGACCTAGAAGAGGTTCCTGGTTCCCGGCTTCGGATCAGCGCGGACTGGCCCGTTGGTGGCTCACTTGGGGAGTGAAATCATCAGAGGGAAGATCTTCCTCTCTGTCTCTCCTCCTCTCTGTATATCTGGCTTTCCAATAATAATAAAATCTTTAAAAAAAAAAAGAAATTGTTGGTACTTGCTGAGAACTTTTGACAATTTATTAAAGAGTCTCAAAAATCTTTGTGGCCTTTTACCCTAAAATTCATTTTTAGGGAATCTGTGCCATATTCATATAAAAGGGTTTGCACCCCATATGGAATAATGGAAAGATTGGGAATAATGTCTCAGGAATAAAGAAATGCTTAGTAACTTATTATGCATGGATAACATGAAATGTTAGTGAGACACAAGTAGATACCACTAGAAAAACTAAATAATATGATAATATAAAGTGTGAAATATAAAGATATTCATGATATAATTTTATATATAAAACATTAACCATTCATGCATCTATCAATCTAGCATCTATCTGTGTACTTTAAAAGGAGAATAAAAATAATAAACCAAACACTCATGCTGCTTATCTCTGGAGATTAGATAGACACTGCATCCTGTGTACAACATGGCCAGCGAAGGGAATAGAGCCTGTAGTTAGACATTTTAGTGTTAATCTCACAAACCAACCAAATCTAATTTACTAGTCATCCCATGCTTGTAAGAAGAGACCTGGCTGACGTGCATATTCCAGCCACAGTCCTTACTCCTTTGCAAGACTTCCCTGTTAATCTGTCTGTGTCCATTCTGCTAACTAGCTAATGGATCCTTGGTGAGCACAGTCCAAACCAAACATTAGACTGTTAATCAGATTGGAATGTTCCTCAGCCACGTAAATGGACAGTGTTTGCACTTTGGGTTTATCCACATGATCTGTCTCTCATTATCTGAGATGACAAAGAACCAATATATTCATCAGCACATGAACATTACTCACAGGAGCTAGATTTTATAAGCAAGGAAAAAAAAAAACAGCGAAAGAAGAAAAAAAGATTAACATAAATGGGATGAGAGTGGGAGGTCGGGAGAAAGAAACAAATGAGAGATTGTTTTAAGTGCAAGGGACCCTAAGGGACAATCTGCTCTTCCAAATCCACCATTTCATTGCTTCCTTCTTTTCCTAACAAAAGGAACAAAGCAAATGGTGCTATATCAGATAGCTAGTAAGCGGAAGAGATGGAACCAGAATTGCTGCAACTTTTCCAGGTCTTACAATGATTAGAGAGCTATGCATTGTCAATAGTATCCTGCTAAAGATAGGAAGGAGAAGGTATTGGGTGAAAAATAGAGAGGTGAAATCTTTTATGGAGTGAATCTTTTGGTTTTCAAAATGAACAGGGAAAGTTACTTTTATTTTCTGATCACTTTTAGAGTCAGTAAAGTCAGGAATGGAGTGGATATACTTGTCTCATTTTTGTCACATCTTTTTAGCCTCCATCTAGGTTGATTAGTGTCATGGGCTTGATCTCTGTCTGTAAGTGTAAAATCTCTCCCATCATCTTCAAGTTGTCCTTCTCAATACCTTCTGATGTTACTGTGGGCTGTCTGGGCTTTGCCCCATTTCTCCGGAGACTCTGTGGCCAAAATACTTGTGAGCACCATGATTCACACTACACAGTCTGAAAGGATTGATGTCTAGGTTTCCTGACTCTCTTCCCCTTTCAGTGAAGCACAGTTGGTGTCTGGGAGTCCTGCTCCTTTTTCTGGATGATACTGGCATGGATAACTGGCTGGGCAGGAACAGCTCTTCCTGCTCTTTAGAGGTTATATATTTAGGAGGGTCAAGAGACACTTAAATCAATTTTCCCTGTATGTCCCTCCAAGGATATGAGAATGCAGTGTGCCTTGAATCTTTGAGAACCTGTGCTTTGTCTGGAACATGCTTGTGGGGATATGAAAATCTTCACAGCTCCATCTATTTTAATTCACACCTATAATGTGACTCCAAAGATCTTAGCCTAAGGATCAGTTCATGTCTCCTGACAGATCTTAATATTCCAAATAGAAGTATAAAGGGCTTTGCTGGATCTCCTCTATCTACTGAAATGCTATTGTTGAGGGAGCAGGAGCTTGGCTCAACCCTCTCTTCTGAGCTACAGCCATCCTTTTCTCACTGATTGCCTCTACCTAATATCACTCCATCAGTGCCTGGACTTGAACAAATGAATGGGCACGGTCGTATTCTTTCCCAGTCTATCTTTCACGAATCATCAAAATCAAACTTTTATATAGAGGAAAGAAAAAGAAACAGATCAAGTTACTACCCTTTTGTGGCTTCTGTCTAGAACAACATGCAGACACAAGGAGAACTACCACCACTGCCTGCATCTGTCCTTAAATTGTGACCAGTAATCCAAACTGAGCTCCACAATTTTGTACCTTTATCTTCCACCTATGAGAACTCTCCAATCTCTGATAAGGGTTATTGCAATGATTACTTAATTCTTTGAAGTCTAATATTCTTGAATGCTGCTCTGTTATGTACTGATTCTATGAACATAAGGAAATTTGTTCTCTTTATACCTAACTGTCCATAACTATAAATCATAAAAGCAAGATCTGCTTCCTAAAATTAATATGAAGTTTGCTAAAAGGTAAGCTTTAGACATACGGAATTTTTAAGGGGTTTGAGCATTTGGTGATTCATGAATTGGGCAACAAGTGACTGAACATTCCACTGAAGGAGCATCTGGGGGAACATCTAAAAGATGTTTGAAGAAATAAAACAAAGAAAATATTCAATTTGTGAAGGCAGGAAGTCCCAAGTTAGAATTGAATTGATGATTTCTGGTTGCCTAAGCTTTAATGTCCTTTTACCGTTTATACTGAGCTGGTTTCAGCTTACTTAAGTGGAAATTCAAGATGTTGGAGCTATCATAACCTAATGACCACCCAATTTGCTAGCTGGGTAAATATAACCAATATAATACCTGGCAAAGATTGGTCAATGGGCCATTTCCACTCATTTCTAATAGGTCATAGTTTCCTTTTCTTTCCTTTTTATTCTTGGGGGCCTTTCCAAACCTCAGGAGGCTTAACTGGGCCCAGGTGTTGCCATTCTTCTGGGTCCATTGTTGTCACTGGATGCTGAATGATCTGAAGGCAGGCACCTTGTCTTGCTCTCTGTTCCCAGCTTTAGATCAGTCTGATCCCATGCCAAGTAAGGATTCAATGAAAACAGTTGCAGAACTAGTGAGCAGCAAGTATGTGGAGCCCTCCCATGGGGAGGTAGAGAAGAGTACAGGCAGAATTATGACCCCTTAGTGAGAATTCCGAGCTGTCCTCCATTCACTTCCTTGAATTGTCATCTGTATTAAACAGCACCCCGTAACTCAGAATAATAATAAGAACATAGGGTATCAGAGATCACCAGAACTTTGGACTTGGAGCAAGACAGAGTCTGGTCCAAATTTTCAAGATGATAACAAAGCCAGCCCAGACCTCTTACATTTAGACTCCTGGGCCATAACTCTCCTGTTTTTTCTCTTTCTGCCTATACACAGGAGTGCTGAAACTTTGATATTTTCACACATATTTTTAAACTGCAGGTCTCCAATTGGGTCATGATAGGATTTTTACCTAATTGACTGGGTGGGCAAAAGGATCTTATGAGAAGGAAGAGAAAAAATACATCTTAGTAGATTTTGTATTTGATAAGAGTCACATAATTTTAAATTTTTATGCTTCTCAAATGCTAACTTTTCTGCCCAGAGAAGACCCTGCTGAGAAGGGAACACATCTTCTAACAGAAGTAAGCACAAAGTCATAGAAGTTAACGATCTTTCGCTAGGATGCCTCAGTGAGTCAGTGGCAAGGCTTTAAATAGAACCCACCACCCCTACCACACTCACTTCTCCATTAGACCACACACTTTTGATCATAGCAACAAAAACCCTCCACTGCCTTCTAAGGATAAAATATGCCCCTTCAGATTAGTTACAGGATTTCAAATTGAAATGGATAAGGAAGGGAATAAGAATCAGTGAAAAGAAAGTGGCTTTTCTTCTCTGTTTAAATTATACATTCATAAGGAGTCAGGAAAGGTAAGCAAATCCTGGGATTCCGAGTATGCAAACAATTACCATATGAGCCAAGCTACATATCTATCCACAGTTTGCCATAAGATGTGTTTGTGGCCAATGACACAGAAAGGCTAGCAATTGCTACAAAAGTGAGTTCAGTGTTTCTGATCTTATTGGACAAGTTCTGCTCCTCACACAGAAGGCCAGGAAATTAATGCATTGTTTATTTCTTTAATCTGTGAAATTGTTCTCAATGTATTTTTACAGATGGGAAAACAGCCACTCAGAATGCAAATCAGCTGCCTGTCTTTCAGCAATGCAGTGGCCAATCTTGAAACGGAATTCAGCAGATCTTGGTCCTAATTCCATCACTTTCTCTTCATCTATAATTCTCAGAGCACTATCCTGGGACCAGCAGCTTTTGCATCCTCTTGAAACTTGAACAAATTCCAGGAGTGAAAGCCCAGCAGTAAGTAAATTTGAGACTTGTTCTTTCTGATGTGGCCTTGGGAAGTAGGGACTACCAGAAAGGAAGTGAAAAGTGGTTAGGGAAGCAGGAAAGTTGATAGCAATGATCCCAGGCAAGGTAATATGTCCAGAATAGGTCCAAGTAGGCTCAGATAAGTTTCTTACTGGCACAATGTTTAGAAAAGTAGGCAACCAAAGAGCATCACAATGAAAGTCAAGGGAGGGTTACAGAATGGCTGAGGGAAGGGAATTAATGTAAATCGTTTGCCAAAGCAAAGTTCTTAGATGTTACCCTGATTGATCTTCTAAGTTTTCACAGGAGCATAGGTGAGAAGGCAAAGAAGTGCAATAAAAAGTAGGAGGGGGGTTAAAGCAAGGCGGGGAAGCAGGAGAGGCAAGAAGTGGTACTGTGTAATTTGAGGTTTCAGTAGTAAAGTATTAGTGGGCAACATGGATACATGGGTCACCTTGAGGATTGATGGCCTTACCCTACCCCAGTTTTCTCATGTGTTGTCTTTTAGAATTTTGTGATAAATTTCCGTTTCTCACATAGCCTTGTGCCTGATGATAAAAAGAAGGAGAAGCAGCCAATAGTTATTGAGCTTGGTCAGTAGAAGCTAAAGTCAAGCTGAGTGCTTGGTTCTCATCTAGGGTGTTAAGTTCTTGCAATATAAGTACTTTAGTTTATAAAATTTTAAACTCCTTACTTTGACACTAGAATCTCTCTCTCTCTCTTTATTCTTTTCATGCGCATATACACACATATCCTCAAGGACCTAAAAAGTAAGACAAATGTCAATGTAAGTCCATGCTTCTTTACAGATCCAGTGTGACAGATGTCATGGATGATTCATACACATGAATCACTTAGCTCATTGAGGAATGGCATGACATAGTTCCACTACAGGACACATTTGTTCTTTTTGGTAAATCCCTGAAATTCCAGGCAGCTGTTCTATTCCTTACACACTCCATCATGATAATGGGAAGGGGGGAAAAGTGATTACTTTTGATCTCTTGATAACCCAAAGGAGTGGCTAAATAGTGCATCACTTTTCCACTCATAGTAGAATGGGGCACTTACATCTAGCCCTCTGAACATGCTGAGAGCATGTCTGGCTTTGGGCAATCTGTGTGTATAACCCATTCAAGATTGGGCTTCACAGTCATTTAAGCACCAGGCTAATGGTCTGCGAAAGTAGGGGAATATGGCCCAAGTCCTTGAGCTCCTGCACCCAAAAGGGAATAGAGTCCTAGGTTCCTAGCTGTGGCTGGCCCAGCTCCAGCCTTCGTGGCCATCTTGGGGAGTCACTCAGTGGGTACAAGACTTCTGTTTGTGTGTTTCCCTCTCTATCTTCCTCTCCATCTTCTTCTCCTTCTTTCAGTGACTTTGCCTCTCAAATAAAAAATAAACAAACAAATAAACAAACAAATGAATCTTTAAAAAATAATAGCTGTTTTTCAAGCAGATCCTTACAAAAATGAATAGGCAATGTGGAGCTTGAGAAATACATTAATGACTATCTATTAAGGACATGTATTCAGAATATGTGAAGCACTCAAAGTTCAATAAAAACACTCTTGGTGGTGGTGGTCCTGTCTATGTCCTTCTCAGGTCAGTCAAGCACCTCCAGGGTGACATTGTTTTGTGATCAGGTTCCTAAGTCTGAAATTCCCCCTTTTTTCTTTGTAAATCCACATGCTGAAACTCATAGCATGAAAGTTACACCACAAACCCTTTCCTGATTCTTTTTTTTTAAAGATTTATTTTATTTTTATTGGAAAGTCAGATATACGGAGAGGAGGAGAGACAAAGAAGAAGATCTTCCATCTCCCCATGCAATTGCAATGGCTAGAGATAAGCTAATCTGAATCTAGGAGCCAGGAGCCTCTTCCAGGTCTCCCACACTGGTGCAGGATCCCAAGGCCTTGGGCCGTGCTCGATTGCTTTCCCTGGCCACAAATAGGGAGCAGGATGGGAATTAGGGCTGCTGGGACAAGAACCGGCCCCCATGTGGAATCCCAGCATGTGCAAGGTGAAGACTTTAGCCACTAGGCTACTATGTCAGGCCCCTTTTCCTGATTCTTATAGTCTGAGCTGATTGGTTGGTTTTCCAAAGTTCCATAGCATGGCTCTAGGGCTCTGTCATGTGTGTTCTCTTTCTGCTTTGCGTCATCCTTACTTTTGTTTGTATCTGCCTATGAACATTGCAACTGAGGGCTCAGTGAATGGTTTGAAAATGCCAGGCACCTGCTAAACATTGCTTAAAGTATTTATCCATTAATACGGAATGCTGTGTGGGCACAATAAGGAATAGACCTCAACACAGTGTGGGTTTTGCAAAAGAGTGAGATGCATATGACTGAAATAACCAAGAAGTTTTTGGGAGGAAATGAAAGTTAGTTCTTGAAAAATGTAAAAGGCTGGGAAAGAAAGGAAGAAAGTAGGGCTTGGTTATGTTCCATGGTATGGAAAACAGTATAGACAATGACCCAGAGGTGCTATGACATATTGTTGCCATGTGTACCAGGTACAGAGTGATCACTGGCTTAACTGAAGTGGAGGACCCTTGTGGGGATAAGGAAAATTATTTTGGATATGATACAAATGTGAATCTTAGAGGATATTGCAAAATACTTCATGGGATGAATTCCTTAATTGCTCCTGAATTGTGCATTCTTTGTATCACACAACTTCACTCACTCATCCAGAGGGGAAGCAGGAAGGGGCTACTGCTACCATTCCCCTATTCCTAATCCAGAGGTAGGAAAAACACACAAAATGGAATATATCCTGAGTTCTTCAAGATGAGTGTGGTCAAAAGCACATGGTGTGTTAAGGACTCCTGCTGGACCATGGTGCAAATGACCTGTACCCTCTTGCAAGGTTTGTTAGGAGGAGAGTTGAAGGACCTGATTGTTTGAGGTCTTCATGCAAACATAACCTAAAGGTCAGCCAACAATGCACTGTACTGGTAGCTCTTTCCATAGTGCCCACCATATCTTTTCCGATGCCCTATTTAAAACTCACTCAAGATCACCTATCTCTTCTAAGATTGACATCAGGAAGCCGAGGTCATCAGTTGGCTACTTCCCTTGTGATCAGCAGATGAATGGGAGATGGAATATAATAATGCCTTTAAAATACTTTATTGTATTTGGGACAGAAACTCATTAATCAAAAAGGAAATGACCTAGGAACTTTCTAGTCAGAGCAGACTGCTCCCTAATTATTTGCAAATCTTTTGGGAATCACATGCAATACAGTCTATAACTATGTAGTTGACATCTCATCTTTTTTTTCCACCAACAGGAGATATTTATAAAAAAAATTCTGTGAGAAATTCACTGCCAACATGACTGACACTTGCTTCCCCCTTTGCTCCTCTTCATAAGTTGGGATAATCACAAATGACCTTAGGTTGTATCTTCAGAGGGGCTCTTTACAAGTTGAAGTTTCAGAATTAAATTGGCCACTGAAGATGAACTGAAGGCCAAGTTTTTAGTCAGGGTAAATGAGATTTTAGCTAAAACCAGGAAATCAGGAAGAGGAAACTGGAGGAATTAAAGTGAATGCATTTAAAATATGTTTTAAGTGGTCCGGGCCTTGGGGTTGGGGGTGGTTTGTAGCTCCCTGCAGTGTGGTGGTTGTGAGGGGGTTCCCCTGTTAGGCCAGATCCAAGGCTGGGGATTCAGGCCAAACCCACTGCCGAAAGTGTCCTTGGCTTTCTCCAGGCCCAAGAGGAATCTTCCCTCAGGGTGAGTACACCATGAGGGAACCTTGGAAACTGGATTAAAGTCCTAGCTCCACCCTGCCACCAAAACCTTGTGGCAGGATGGGTCTGGGAGGGGTGTGGGCCTTGGGGTAGGGGGTGGCAGCTGTGGAGGATGCCCCTGCCAGGCTGGATCCAAGGCTGGGGGACTTGGGCCAAAGCCACTGCCGAAAGGCAGTGAATGAGTCCTTGGCTTTTTCCAGGTCCAAGAGGAATCAGGTTTTGCCTGCTGGCTGCCCAGCAGCGAGCTCTGGGGTTTTTAGGATATGAAAGTACTGCTTAGGGACACCCATGAATAAGGCCAGTTTTAGTGTAGGTGAGATGAATTCTGGGTGATTCCCAGTATCAGGGTCATGAAACCTTTGGGCAAGCATGAGGACTGAGACCTGATGGTTTGGACAGGAGTGTCCATAAGATCTATTTGGGCCAGACTGAATCACCAGCCAAATTCGGAATCCTCAGATGGGCTGTTAGCATAGAGCATCACTGACTGCCACACACCAGTCCACACCAAAGCTATGGATGGGGGCCTGTCTGGCAGCGCTAGGTACCATTGCTTGACTGGGTGGTGGAATAGTGGACTGGTCACATTTGGCCGGGGCAAGACACTAATCAGCAAGCGAGAGAATTTGATCCGGGGGCAAACTCTGTGGGGGAAGTGTGGGCCCAACCCTGTAGAAATACAAGTCCAGCAAGTTAGCTCGTGAGCTGGGGTTGTGATGGGCTAAGCTAGGAGTGACCATGGAACCTGCCATCCCTTATGGGTAAAGGAACCGACAATAGTCTGGGCAGGTCAAGGCAGCAGCACCCGAATGTGCATCCTGGAATAGGATGTGGGGTGGACTGAACTGGAACTAGAAGAGGGCAGACCAGGCAGGGCCAAGCAAACCTTAAGTCACAAGGAAGAACAGAATTCAGTATGGAGCACAGGTCATGCCAAGCTAGGCCCTTACATCAACTGGTCTTCATGAGCCAGGGATACTATGCCACAGCATCGAAGGCAAAGGCTGAGACAGGTGAGGGGCTAAGCCAACTGGGTCAGAGCACCCACTGGCATGCGCACAATCTAGGGCTGGGAATAGACTTGGTTGGGGAGCTGTGAGAGTACCCCCTTGCTGGGTTGGGATTCCCATGGGAGAGTGAGGGCTGGAGTGGGGGCTGCATTCTGGTCGTGGGTATGGCTGTAATCTCCCTAGGCACAAATGTGGACTGGGGCTGGGAGCACCAAGCTGGGCTAGACTCCTTCACCATCTAGCGCTCTGGAGAACCTGGGTAGGTGTAGGACGGACTAGGCTGGGTCTCTACCCCTACTGAGCCATGTGTGAGCAGTGTCTGGGTATAGACAAGCCTTGGCTGGGGTGAAATAGCCAACACTAAGAAGTGGGATGGATTGAAGGGCAGCAATGAGGGCTGGCCCATGGAACCACCAGTACGCACAAAACCTGGCATAGGGAGAGGTTCTGAAGGAGGAGCTTGGGAAACTCCTCTGTTGGAACACAGCCCCTACAGGTGAGCACAAGAACCACAATATGGAGCAACCCAGACCAGGCAAGAGGAAGATACCCACCATCATACACATGGCATAGGTTGGGGGCAGACCAGGCTGAAGCCATTCACATTAACTACTGCTGAATCTAAGCACCAGCATAGAGTGTGGGTCAGGCCCGTTTCGGTCATAACACATACCAGTGCACATTAAGGAATGCCAAGGTGAGGTGAGCTGTACAAGAGGTGGTTGCAGCACCCAAACAGCACATTGGAAAACTGGGGGGTTGAGGGAGTGGAGGCAAAGCTGGCAGGGGAATGTGGGCTCCCCTGCTGGACACCCACTCCTGCTGGAGAGAATGAATTGGGATGGGGGCAGACCAGACCAGGCAGGGTTACAACACCTGTGGGCCTCATGTGAGCTAGATTGGGGAAGGACCAGATTGGGCTGACTGTTCCAACTGGTGCAAGCAAAACCTAGAGTCGGGGAGGGTTGGTTGGGCTTTGCCACATCATCAAATGGCAGAGGCTGTCACTGGGGGCCAATCCTGTTAAATTAAATGACAGAACCACCTGGAAAGTGCACAATCCAGAAGTTGGAGTGGCCTAGTAGGGAGATAGTGGGCACCTCCCTCATGGGTAACCACTCCCACTGGACAGCATGAAAACCAGGACAGGGGCAGGGGTGGCTAGACAAAAAAGCACCTGCCAGTATGTGTGTGGGCTGGATAGTAGGTTGGTTGGGTTGAACTAGGCTTCAATGCCCATTGACAAGTACCAGAGCTAAATGGGAAGTGGGACAGACTGAACAAGCCTGCGGTATATACTGGCATGCATGGGAACCAGGGTAGGGAGCAGGCTTGGTGGGGGTTATGGGGAGTCGCACCAGCTAGGCTGCAGCTCCCACTGCTTTGCATGAAGACAGAGTATGAAGTGAGTAGGATTGAGCTGGACTACAACACCCATTAGTTCAAGTGGAAGACAGGGCTAGAAACAGAACTGACCCAGCAATTGCAACGACCAGCATGTGCATAAGCTGATTGGGGTGACAGACTGTGCCAGATCCTGTACTGGCAAGCACACACAAGAACCAGGTTTGGGATCATCTCAGATAAAGTTTCTTTGGATATCTCTCCAACTGAACTGCTGATCTCAGAACCCCAACCATGAAGAGACTATGTCAACCAGTGGATTCTGAATAGGTTTCATTGCGATTGGAATCGCTAGATTGGCAGCAATTCAGAACTGTTGAACTATCAAAACTTGAGCAGGACCCTTGGAGCGTGCCTCACATCGGGGACCTGGGATGGGTGGGAGTCTGGGTGGGACTTTTCCCTTTGTTTCTCCCTTGACCTCGGATACAGGGAAAAAAATTATATTAGTGTGGAAACAATGGTATTACCCACTTTTATTACCCTTAACCCTTTGTACCCTAATCAGCTCAGTAAAGACATTTTTAAAAAATGAATAAAAAAATAAAGTATATTTTAAGTGGTAATGTAAAAGATAACCAAATTAAAAGCATGATAATGGTCAACAGCCATATAAAATGATATTTAACATCATTCATCATTAAAGAAATTCAGATCAATTCCACAATCGGTCCCTCACATTCATCAGGATGACTACTGTCAAAACGTGTGAAAGAACAGTAAGTGCTAGTGAGGATTTGAAAAAGTTGGAACCTTATGCTTGTTTGTTGAAATGTGAAGTGCTACATCTGCTTGTAGGAGACCATATGGCAATGTTTCAAAAATTTAAAAAAAAATCCAATGATCATGTGATCCAGCAAACTCATTGCTGGGCAAGTATTCAAAAACAATTGAAAACAGAGTCTCAAAGAGATACCAGTATACTTATATTCGTGGCAGCATTATCCCTAATAGTGAAAAGTTGGGGGAAAAAAAACCAGTGGCCCCTGAAGATGAATGGATAAAGAAAATGCCATGTGTCTCCTGCAATGGAGCATTATTTACCCTGAAGAAGGAAGGAACTTTTTTTTTTAATCTATTTTATTGTATTGTTGTTGACAATCTTTACATAGTTAATTACAGTTAAAGAAAGAAAAAGAAAAAAAAAGGTTCAGGGGGATAGGGAAGAGGGTAATACTATTATGTCCATATTGTTTCCATCATGTATCTGAGGTAAAGGGGGATATTGAGGGAGAAGTCCCACCTGGTTTCCCGCCCACCCCGAGTCCCGGATGTGGGGCATGCTCTGAGATATGTGCTCGAGTGGTGTTAATAGTTCTCCGGTTATGACTCGCTGCCAGTTTCGCTCGATGAGGTCGTCCACTGATTGATATAGTCCATTATAAAGTCTCCGTTTGCCCCATGTTTCGCTGCCAACATATAGCTGAGATGAATGATTGATCTGCTCTGTCTTCTGTCTTTTCTTGATTAGAGTTCTGAGTCCAGCAGTTCGATTGGGGAGCTCTCCAAAGAAACTTTGAGGTATTCCCAGACTAGTTTCTTGTATGTTCTAGCAAGCACAGGGCCCGGCACAGTCCATCACCCCGATCAGCTGGTGGTTTCAATTGCTGGGTTGGTTCTGTTTTCAGTCCCGAGTTGCACTGGAACCAATGGGTGTTGCAGTCCAGTCTGGTTCGGCCCTTACATCAACCAGTGGGAGCTGCAGCCTAGTTGGGGCGACCCACAATAACCCCCACCAGGTGAGCCCCCTACCCTGGTTTGCCAGTATGTGTAGCAGAAGACCAGTCTGTCCCCCATCCCATTTGGCTCTGGTACTTGTCATTGGGTATTAAAGCTTAGTTCTATCTAACCAACTCAACCATCCAGCCCTCACGGGTGTTGTTGAGTGCCTCTCTAGCCATCCCAGCTCCCGTCCTAGTTTTCATGCCCTCCCACGGGAATAGTGACCCAAGAAGGAGGAACCCACTTTTTCCCTCTCAGGTCTCTCTGTCCCGGTTTATGCACTCTATGTGGTTCTGTGATTTGACTTGACAGAATTAGTCCCCAGTGCCAGCTTCTGCGGCTATGCCCATACATCCCTCACCCACTCTAGTTTATGCTTGCACCAGCAGGAATAATCAGCCCAGCCTGGCTTTTCCCTGGTCTAGTCCACATGCAGCGCATAGGTGATGCAGCCTTGCTTAGTCTGGTCTGTCTCTATCCCAGCCCACGCTCTCCAGTGGGAGTAGCTGTCCAGCGAGGGGACCAGCCCCTTAACCCCCCTGCTGGTTCTGCCCCTCCCTTCCTGGATCTCACGTGTGCTGGTTGGATGCTGCATTCATATCCAGTACAGGCAACCACGCCCTGGCATTCCATAATGTGTACTGGTTTTGTCGTGACCAAACCCGGCTCATCCCTCACTCTGTTCTGGTGATCGGATTTGCCAGTGGGTGACATGAACTGATTCAGCCTGGTCTGCTCCTGACCCATGCTGAATGTGTGCCAGTGGGAAACTTTCCATGGCCTATTCTGGGCTGTTTCCTATCATGCTTCTTGCGCTTACCTGCAGGGACTGTGTCCTGCCAGAGGAGTTGCCCAGGCTCCTCCATCAGAACCCCTCCCAATGCCAGATTTTGCACATGCCAGGGGTTCCTTGAGCCAACCCTACCCAGTTCACCTCCTGTCCTAGCAGGAATGGTGGCTTTTCCTGGCTGGCTTTCACCCCATTCTGGTTCTTATTGTTGGATGTTTCAGCCCTCCATGGCTCGTCCATACCTACATACAGCTCACGCATGGCTCAAGAGGGGATTGAGACCCAGCCTAATCAGTCCCACATCTACCCCCTGGTTCTCCATGACACCAGAAGGTGTTGGGATCTGAACTGTCCTGGTGCATCCAATCCCAGCCCACACTAGTGCCTCGGGTGACTACAACTGTTTCCTAGATAGAATGCAGCCCCCATTCCAGCACACGTGCCCCTTGGTGGGAACCTCAACCCAGTTAAGGTGTCCCCATGCCTCCCCAACTGGGCCTGTTCCTAGCCGTAGATCATGCGCCTGCCAGTGGTTGCTCTGACTCAGCTTATCTCAATCCCTCACTTGTTCTGGCCTCTGCCTTAGACAGTGTGACTTAGCGTCCTTGACTCAAGTAGCTACCTAAGCAGCGATTCAGACAACCAATACCCCAGAGCTTCCTGGCCCAGCGGCCAGCAGGCAGAGCCTGGCATCACATGGTGCACTGGCCGCCCTGGGGGAGGCCGAGGACTCGTTCACTGACAGTGAACGAGGCAGTGAACGAGGCAGTGTCTTTGGCGTGAGCCCCCAGCATTGGGTCCGACCCGGCAGGGGCACCCCCCACAGCTGCCACACTGTGAGGAGCAGCACTTGCCCCCGAATCCCAAGGCCCGAACCAAGGAAGGAACTTCTGACACATGGTGCAATGTGATGAATCTTGAAGAAACTGGCTAAATGAATGTCAGTCTCAAAAAGACAAATGTTATACTATTTAACTTATTTAAGATATCAAAAATAATGAAATTAATAGAGGCAGAAAGTAGAATGGTGATTACCTGGAGGTGGGGGAAAGGAGGACAGAAATTTGGTATTTTACTTGATAGGAGATTTTAGTTTTCAGAATGAAGTTTTGGAGATGTGCACTAATGGGAATGTACTTTGCTCTACTGAAATGTATGCTGATAAGGGTTAAGATGGTAAACAGAGCGCTTTGTGCATTTCCATGATTAAATAAAATAAGCATAATACTGTGGTTATTGAGAGAGAAAAGGGGATTTAAGCCTAGCAGAGTCTTAGATGATGTGAAAGAATGCTAATTGATATTTATGGCTGTGTCCTATGAAGCAGTCAGATAGTGGCAAGAAATTTGGAAGCACTCTCTCTAAACCTCATAGAGGTTGTGAGAGCCTTTGGGCACTATAAGACGAGGTGTTTCATAGCTCCATGTCATTTCTGTTAGGAGAGAAAGTGGGCTGAAGTCTGGGCTCACAGAGAGACACAAACAGGGGAAAGTACGGGGCCGCAGAAAGAAATCAGAGAAGAATCCTCAGAAGTGGAATTTGTTTCTGGGTAATAGAAAAGCACAGTGTGGTGGGAGTTGCAGAAAGAATTCCAGGAAGGCAATCAATGACCATAGAGGTATTTGCCTATTTCTGTGTAACTTCTTATCATACTAGCTTTGTTCATAATTACTCTGATTTTGCAGAGAAAAGAAAACTAGATGAGCTTCCTTTATTTGTTTCCATTATGTTTACTCTTCTGAAATCTCAATTTAAAAGGTCACTCTGTCCTGATTTTTGCCTGGGTTTTAGTCTGTTTGACACCACTGAAAATACTTATCATAGATGCCACTTAGAATGTGCTTTTGCTACATTATCTGATATATTACCCTAGAAAATAAAAATCTAGCCAGGTCAGATTCCCAGCCTCCCTGCTACTGTAGTTTGGATGTAGTATGAGTAGTCCCCCAGAGGTTCCTGTGTCAGGAGCTTGGTCCTAGCACGGCAATGTTGAGAGTTCATGGGACCTTCCAAAGATGAGAACTGTTGGGAGACAATTAGATAATGGAAAGTACTGTCTTCACAAGGGATCAGGGGACATTTTCCAGGATTCAGTAGTTTTCCATGAGAAGGTTGCTGTGACTGAGTGAACCCTACCCTTCTAGGTCTCTGGCTTCCTGTGTCACTATATGATTTATCTCATCCACACACTTCAACCATGATGTTATCCACCACAGGTGCCTTCGGAGAACTGAGCTGAAACCAGTGCCATGCCCTTGAACTTGCAGAACTGTGAGTTAAACATGCCTTTTTTTTCCTTTATGAAGTATTCTGCCTCAGGTGATCCATGATAGTAAGAGAAAATAATTAATGCAGAAAATTGGTACCAAAGAGTGCAGACCTTGCTATAACAATACCTAAAAGTGTGGAAGCAACTTTGGGATTGAGTAGCAAGTAGAATGGGTGCTTAAATCTATTTACTTGAAGTCAAATCCTGACTATTTACGAACTAAGCCCAGGGGAATAGCCTCATCACACTTGCCTTGATACTTAACTGTTACGATGTACATACTTCCTCTGTGAGACTGTGCTGGTGCAGAAAGGTCTGGGGCTTAAGCAGCAGCTTCACAGTCATCCTGGCTGACCACAGATGTGAAGAACCTGGGAGGACAACCTAGCTAGTAAGGTAGTTTACACTGACACCACCAGTAGGGACTTCTAGAGGATACCAAACCAGGGACAGGTGAGTGGAGCTAGTAAGAGACATGGGCATGCAGACTGGCAAGCTGATGAAGTACTACCTACCCCTGGGTGGTAACACCTGGCCTCTAGGCTGAGATTCAGAACAAGAATTTAGTTGAGGAATTGAATCTCTGTAGCTACAGTTCATGTGTATGCTTTGGCTCAAGAAATGTTTGCAAAGTAGAGAAGTTGCAGCTAAGGCTGGAGTCATGGTGTAGTGGGTAAAGCCACTGCCTGTGTACCTGCATCTCATATGGGTGCAGTTCAAGTCTTAGATGCTCCATTTCTGATTCAGCTCTCTGCTAATGTGTGTGGGAAAGCAATGGGAGATGGCCCAAGAAGACCCAAAAGAAGCTTCTAGTTTCTGGCTTTGGATTGGCTCGGCTATGGTCATTGAGGCCATTTGGGGTATGAACCAGCAATGGAAAATCTCTATTTCTAACTCTTTCCTTTCTCTATGAAGGCAACACAAGCAAAAACAATACAAAACCCCAAAAGCAAAACTGAAAAAAACAAGTGAGTCACCCACTCTTCACCCTGTACTGCTTTAAAGCTCCTCCCACCTCCTCTTAAAAAAAAAAAAAGTAAAAGCGGAAGTGCTTTCAGAATGCATCCAGGGACCCTAGGCCAGCAGGGGAGGGTAGCAGCAGCAGCTGTGGGCACTGAGTGAGCTGCAACAGGGGGTTTGGGGAGAGGGCAATCCTGTGCACTTCTTAGTCATGGATCTATCCCTGTAATTCTACTTTTCCAATAAATAAGCTTTGCAAGGACAAAGGAAAAAATGCAGCTGGGAACTTAGAAGCCCAGAGACCTTGAGGCCCAGGCCATCGGGCCTTGGAGATGTGCAGAGATTGTATCAGTTCTCCCTGTGTCAAAGCAGCATTTGCCTGGTGCATGGCAGGGCCGGCTGTTGGAAGGCTGGGGAAGCAGCTGCAGGGGAAATGAATCAAAGCCAGCACAGACAATGGTGGCAATCTACATTAACACTGGATAAGCCTGGAAAAAATTTGCAGAGCAACCACCACTATGGTTCAGCATAGTTGCTGCATCCAGATTATTCTGTAGTAAAGATAGTGCACCAAGACTGTCCAAGAAGGATTACACAAGGTGTTAAAATGCAGAACTGCAGTGGGCTTGTTTTCATCACCAACCTTTGGCTTGGACAGTTCTTGTAATGTCTGGATGAGGCAGGTTCACCATCTGTGAAGTTTATCTGCCCTTCTGTGCCCAGTCCCACACATTTATAATGGTTTCCTTGGGCCAATCACAAAGACACGCAGAGATGAGGAATGAGTGGTCCTTGCCTTGAGAAAGCCACAATCTATTAGGAAAAGGCAGAAAAAAAGGAAAATAATTGAGTTGTTTACTTTTTCAAGGAGGGAGCATACCAGGCTTGCTGCTACATGCATGTCTTATTATTTAAGTGTCTGAAGAAAGTGAATGGGTTAATGCCATTATCTCCTCTCTTAAAGACAGATAATAGTAGCTCAAAGAGGAATTCGAAAACCTAAGGTCACAGCTTTGGTAAATGGTGCAGCCTTGGTTTAAGCTGAGGTCTGTCTTCCTCCAAAGTTCATGATCTTCCTAACAGCCCACACTGCTCTGGGGAGAGAGCTAAGTAAACATCTCACCTTAAGTGTGTTTGAAGGCTATCATCAATGGGAGGCGAGGAAGGAAGTAGGAAGTGTTTCATCTGGTTTAAAAGGTGTTGACATTTGGAGTAAGATGGAAAAATGGAAA
This sequence comes from Ochotona princeps, assembly GCF_030435755.1. Taxonomy (NCBI): domain Eukaryota; kingdom Metazoa; phylum Chordata; class Mammalia; order Lagomorpha; family Ochotonidae; genus Ochotona; species Ochotona princeps. Next base: position 29,236,717 of record NC_080841.1, on the reverse strand, counting down.
ACCAGACAATCTGATTTGTGTGAAAGAGCATTTTTGGTTTTAGGCTGATGACAGACCTGAGGGTGTGAAGATCCAGGGGTAGTCTTGTCTTCCTAAGCATTTTCCACTGTGGAATCGGGAGATGTGAAGTATGAGCACAGGCAGTATCTATCCGTAGGAGCTGAAAGAATGCCTACAATAGGACAATATGAAAATTAATCATGTAATCACTTTTGAGGGAAGAGCTGGCTGTCAGCAGTCTGACAAAGCAAAGGCAAGCTTGGCCTGGAACAACTGATATTGATTATAATGATTCTAAAGCAGTTAGCTCATAGATCTGCCTTCCATCTATTTCACCTTCTTTCTAAATATGTTTTTCCAGGTGTTAGATGTATAATAGTTCCCTGGAGGGCTGACTTTGCTCTTTGGAAGGACATCAAGAGTTGTGCCACAGTGCCATAAGCTCTTTATCACATAGGCTCACAAAAAGCAGGAAGGGAGGTTAGACTATAACAGGGTTAAAACAAGTGAGAAATAATATCCTACTGGTACAGACTCTAATTCTAGGATCCTCGTGTTGGCCCTGGGGCCATAGTTAATTTGATGTGGGACTGCAACGAGAGTCGCTGAAGTTTCCTTGTCTTTGAAATGTAATGGTTAGGCTATGTCTTTTCTATGGTTTGTCTGGAATGTGCTTATGCTTTGTGTGTGTGTGTGTGGGGGGGTTGTCTGTGTGTATCCACTGAGGAATCTTAGTTAATGTTCAGGTTCATAGCTCTTCCTTATCTTTCACTCTGCTTCTTGTCCTGAGAACAAGGAGAGACCGGAGACCTGAAAACATGTTGTCATTAACATGTTACCAGCTGTCACGGAGTAAGAACATATTTGGCACAATTTATGTGCCTAGAAATGTATTTAGTGCCAAATATGTATTATAAATTTGGTGGTTAATGTTATATAGAGATGTATATGTGATCTAATAATTTTGGAAATCTAATAAATTTTGGAAAGTGGAAGACTTTATTCTGGTACAAATTTTTTGAAATACATTGAAAGCTTTTAATAAAATACGTTCCTCATGCACTTTTTGAAGACACACTGGTATGTGTTTGTGTGTTGGGGGGCGCACAGACTCTTTTATTTCACTTATGTATTGATTTATTTTCTGATGGCAATTGTCTGTAGAACAATGGTTTCCAAGATCAGTTGCACAGTAGAAATGTCTGGGGAATTTTGAAAATATTAATATCTGACATGCATTCTAGATGCATGCAATGAGATTATCTGGTGGGGCGCAGGCTCCAATATGAAGGCATCCTAGTGATTCCTTTGTGCAGCAACACTTGTGAAATTGGTGACTTGAAGTAAGATTTGGAGGTCTCAGGTGAGTTCTGATGGCCTTGGGTATGCAATTAAACTTTGGTTAAAATTCCCAGGAAAAGCTTGCTTCTCCGGTATGGTACTAAAACAGCTTTGGAGAGTGATAATTACCATGAAGTGAGCACCTGCCAAGTGCCCAATTTTAATGTTAGATTTTGAACACATTGAGTCTCTTAGTCTCATTTTATGGACGAATTAACTAGGAATCCTGTAAGTGAACAAGGAATCAAATGATTTCCTGAATCTATACACATGGTTAGGTGAAGACCCAGGAGGGGGGCCCAGGGCAAGCAAGAATAAAGGGGAATGCTTGTAAGCATCTGCTGTGGCAAAGTACACTGCACTGTGGAGCACTTTCCCCTTCAACTCTGGAGCCAAGTTCTGCTTCTTGGTTTCAGGTATAGTATCTAGGTGTTGAGGTTCTGCCATCTTGGAATATGCTGCTTGTTTTTCAGAACTTATGATCTGATTCACATGTCTTATGCTGTATTGACCGTTGTGTGATGCTGTCTTTTCTACAGTTTTAGATCTTATTTGAAAATAATGACTATATGATTTTTTCCTTGATATCCCTTCTTAATACCTGGTGTGCTAAAGGGTATAGATGTCCACTAAATATGTACAAATTAATTTATGTCTAGTTTTACAGTGTAAAGCATTCCTGAATGGGAAGAGGGAGCTTGTGGGTTGTAATAAAGGAATAGTAATACTCAGGGACATGCTGCGTCACTTTGCTGGGTTCCACTTTGTCAGTGACCCTCCCAGATGCCCTTGCTTGACCTTAATTCTAGCCCAGCGGGGTGTTCGTCCCCCTAGCACCTTGAAACTGAGGTTTTTAGATATCTGTGTTGCTGTTAAATATTAAGGATGAATGGCTTGGCACTGTAGGTGTTTTCATACTTGGATAATTGGTGAGAACTGGAAAGGAGTCCCTGGCATGATAACTATTCCACTGTCTTTTCTTCCAGAGGGACTTAACATCATGCAGTTATGGTAGGGACTCTTGTTTAAGACAGTTTTTCATTTTTTTTAAACTACCACTCATTCTTGCTATGGTGATCCTTGGTTACTAGAGCACCATTTGGCAGAAAGAACATTTCATATCTCCATTATCCACGTGGAATTGCTTTAGCATTCACTGTGTTAGCATACCTACCCACAAGTCAAATGGTAATACTGTATTGCCAGTGTGGAATCTTATTGGGTCTTACAATGACAGTTGATACTGAGATTAAAGATGACCTTTAAGCCAAGGCAGCATCTGCTAAAGCAAACAAGTGCATTCCTTTCTCTACTACCCCAGGTCAGCAAGTTGCCATGGGGATCTGGGCCATTTCTACTTCTGTGCCTCTCTAAGACAGATGTGGGGGTTAGCAGAAGAAAGGCAAGGGCTTGCAAAGTTGACAGTCCCACCATTTTACTTTTCCCTTGTCAGAGGGAAGGCTGTGAAGGTGTGTGGGGGGGGGAGGGTAGGGGACGGGGCAGTGGGAGAACAGTGCTGACACATGAGTTGATGTGTATATGAGCCTGTGATGTGGTTGTTTGTGTCACTGTGCACTTATATGTTCTGTATGTGTGTTTGTGCAGTTAATCAAAGATTCAGACTTGGTATCAAGGCATTAGCTACTTCTTTTACTTACTTGCTTAATGCCTGATGGATTATTTAATAATAAGATACTTTTAGTTCACATTTTATAACTGTATTGTGTTCGTTTACCCTCCAGGGGTCTGCCTCCTCTGTGTGTTCAGGTGATTAGTACTATTTCTAAATTTTTAACTCTGCTGGGATGAGCAGACACATAATTACAGCAGTCAAATTTAATAAAATATTTCTTACTTTATATCTGGAATGAAGAAAAAGAGACAAATCCTGGAGAGGCTGGCATTGGCTTTGTCATGGAGGACACCCATTCCAGCAGTCAGAATTCCCACTTCTAAAGGGGCTGGTCCCCTCGCTGGACAACCACTCCCACTGGAGAGTGTTGGCTGGGATAGAGACAGACACGACTAAGCAAGGCTACAATACCTGTGCGCTGCATGTGGACAAGATCAGGGCCACAGCATCAGCTGGCAGAAGCTGGCACTGGGGACTAATTCTGTCGAGTCAAATCACAGGACCACCTAAAGAGTGCATAAACCGGGACAGAGAGACCTGGGAGGGAAAAAGTGGGTTCCCCCTTCTTGGGTCACTATTCCCGTGGGAGGGCATGAAAACTAGGACGGGGGCTGGGATGGCTAGATAGAGAGGTACTCAACAATATCTGTGAGGGCTGGATGGTTGAGTTGGTTAGATAAAACCAAGCTTTAATACCCATTGACAAGTACCAGAGCCAAATGGGATGGGGGACAGATTGGTCTTCTGCTACACATACTGGCAAACCAGGGTAGGGGGCGGTCTGGTGGGGGTTATTGTGGGTCGCCCCAACTAGGCTGCAGCTCCCACTGGTTGATGTAAGGGCCGAACCAAACTGGACTGCAACACCCATTGGTTCCAGTGCAACTCGGGACTGAAAACAGAACCAACACAGCAATTGCAACCACCAGCTGATCAGGGTGATGGACTGTGCCGGGCCCTGTGCTTACTAGAACATACAAGAATCTGGTCTGGGAATACCTCAAAGTATCTTTGGAGATCTCCCCACTTGAACTGCTGGACTCAGAATTCTAACCAAGAAAAGACAGAAGACAGAATAGGACAATCATTCATCTCAGCTACATGTTGGCAGCGAAATATGGGACAAATGGAGACTTCATGATGGACCATATGAATCAGGGGACGACCTCATCGAGCGAAACTGGCAGTGACTCATAACTGGAGAACTATTAACTCCACTTGAGCACATATCTCAGAGCATGCCCCACATCCGGGACTTGGGGTGGGCGGGAAACCGGGTGGGGCTTCTCCCTCAATATCCCCTTTTACCTCAGATACATGATGGAAACAAAAAAAAAAAAAAAAAAAAAAAAAGAATTCCCATTTCTAGACTGATCCAAGGGATACAGGAACTCTGTGCCAGCAGCTGGGTTGAACTCGGGGTTACAGAGTGGACATTCAGTAAATGTTTGCTAAATGAATAAGGTGTAGCAGAAAACAGAGGGTTCCTTCGAAAAGAAGGAATAATAATATTATTAATAATACAAATAATATGGAAAATAGGCTGGCAGAACCATTATTACATTTAAAATGAATATATTAATATTGAAATATGTTTTTGTTCTTTTTTCTCAAATAACTTTCTTTTCTTATATAGATCAAGATGCATAGCAATGGAATAACTTTGTTGTGATACCATCATCTTATATAAATAAAAACATGATTGGTGAAATGGGACATTTTCTTTTTATGCTTGAAGCAAAGCAAATGTGTGGAAGAAGGGAGGCGGCCTTGCCTGAGATCCTTGAGCTGTTGACAATGCTGCTTTTGTGGCTTCTGGAAACAGCAGAGCTGTACTTCATGTGCCTTTGGTTTCAGGAGCTGGGTCTTAGCTGACCTGACTTGTCAACTCTCAATGGTAGAGAGGGGGCTCAGGAAAGATTTGAATTCACAGCAAGTACATTGGAGTGGAGCAGAACTATGTGCTAAAAATCAGTTCCTGAGATGATGAATGCATTTGATCGCTTTTTGTTGAGTTACTGATTAGTTAATTGTTATTTCAAGCATGTACTCAGCATTCATAGGAATTATTTTGTCACCATACGCTATATTTCAGGGCTTTACGGTTTCTGTATTTATGCTTCCAGAGGGTGGTTTCGTGTACCTGTTGGATTTTGAATTGAGTTCTAACATCCTGTGATTAAGCATTTTGCAAATTATAGGATGGGTTTATTTCTTCTGTTGCACTCTCAACCTGCCTTTACTGCCTTTTTAATTTGTCTTAATTTATAGAACTGATTCCTTGAATGGGAAATAAAAGCATTTTAAAGAGAGTTTACAGGAAATGGTGTTTGGTTTAGGCCACAGGTGGATAGATGTCTATCACAGACATGGGTGCTGTGGTCCCCTGCACACAGCAACCATCCCTTGAGTACACATGAAAACACATACTCACGTTCAGTTCTCTCTCATTCCCTTTGCTTTGCTCATATAGGTTATTTCTAAGAGGCACATGATTTTGTTTCTGAATCCAAGAAATAAAAAGGCCATCTTTTGGTTAATTTTCATATATCCATGACAACTTAAACTTCTAAAAGAAAGCTCACTTATCTCCTTATAAAACATTGAGTTTCCAAAATGAGCTCAGATTCTGAAACAGAAAGCATGAATAAAATTAGTCTTCAACTGGGCTGGGATGTGAAGTGCACACATTAAAAAAAGAAGAAAAAGAAAGAAATAGTGATAGCAGCTAACTAGGTGAGAATACTCTTTGTCCATGAGACTTGTCCCATTCGTCAGCCTTGAGATTATTTGAGATTCCCTTTCTTACATCTGCATTCTGTTGTTTAGAGTGGATTGTTTTACCCTGTGACTTGATTGGAGAGGAACATACTTAGAGCTTCCCTTGGAGCAAATGGTCAAGTGAGCTCTGTTGAAAACTTCCAAGTAAGAAGAGGAGGCTATTCTTTCCCTCAGGTAGTCACAAGCCAGTCATTTGCTTAAAAGATTCAATGCTACTCTCAAAATCAAAAAAGAGAAAAGTAAGCCTGGCTTGTAAAGGTGTGCATGATTTGTAGCTTCCACCCACTCCTCAACCTCTTCTTGAACTGCACTGTCCTCTCTCCTGCATGCTGTGGTCACTTGGCTTCCTGTCGTTTTCCAACTGACCTGATGCTTCCTGCATGATGGCTTGGCATTGGCTGCTCTCTCTCTGAGTGTACTTGCTCTGAGCTCTGCTGGATGATTCTTTCTCATCCTTCTAAGCTTAGCTTAACCTTGACCTTCTGTCAAAGACCTTCCTGACAAGAGGAAGACCTCTCTGAAAGACGCCAGCTTCTCACTAGTCCCCATCACCCACTCAGGCAGCATGTGACCTCATTTTCATCCTCGGACTCTTCTCCATGTGATATTATTTTCTTTCACTCCCATTCACCCACTGAGGATCCCTGGCTTTGGGAGAAAAGGGAGCTGGTCTCCTTGCTTAGATGTATCCTTGATGCTTGCAAATGCTGATGAAAGTTGGCTTAATGTGTATTTAGTTCACGTATTATTGAGAACAGACTTTGTTCTGTGGAAACATGGACATTCCTTCTCTTAACATGCTGTCAAAGAGTCCACGTCCTATGTATTATAATCGTTTCCCTCTTTTAAGATTGGTTAGAGTGGGTTTTGTCTCAAAGCTGCTTGAATTATTAGGTGTTTGAGTTTATACTTTATGGTTTCTGGATTTAATGCCACGATTGGAAAATTGCTCCACATCCTTGAAGTATGAGCTACATTTTCCTGTACTGTTCAGATGCATTTGATTTGCATTTAGACATTTACTCCACTTTTAATTTATGTGGGAATATGACACATGGTAAGGATCCAAATAAGTTTTATTCAAATGGTGAATCACTTGTTCCAACACATTTTAATGGAAAACTTAAGATTTCCCTCCTGATTGGAGATAACAACTTAATCATATACCAAGTTCATCTCTATGCATGTGGTTCTCTCAGCATGGTTTTCAGTCTATTTAGTTCTCAAACCTCAAGATTTCAATTCTTTTAGCTTCATTATAGCACAGGCTCTTATCTGATAGGGTGAATGTCTCATCTTCCAATCCGCAGGACTATTCTTGCTTCATACACTTTTTCTCCCTTAAGAATAACAATAGAATTTTTCAATTAGAAAGATATTTATGGGAATTTGTTGGAGTGATCTTAATTGAATATATTATTATTTCTAGATGTTGCTTATCTAGAAATTGGTATTTTTTGATTTATTCAAATATTTGGTACTTCCAGGACTTTGTAATTTTCTTCTGATACTTGGTAATCTCTGGAGAGTAGAATACTCTCAAAATCCCTCTTTTCACTACTGTGTATTTTCTGTGGTTCATTACAAAGCAAATTTTGGTATGCCACCCACTTTCTTTTGGAGTGAACCAAGTAGAATAAAAGTTGCAGAAAATTTTCTGAAGGTGTTAAGAGACTTTTGAGCTGAAACATTTACCAGGACCTCCCGTGATGACCAAGGCTCTGGAAAGCTGAAAGGAGCTTGCCAGACCTCAGCTCACAAACCACACAATAATCCATGGAAGATCATGTGTCTATCCACTTGGAGCAGGTGATTTGCCCCTGTGAGTTTGCCCACATAGCATAAGCTATCATTATTTTAGTTTTTTGTTTTTTAAAAAAGATTTATTTGCTTTTCTTGAAAGTCAGAGTTATAGAGGCGACAGGGTGATACATAGATCCTCCATCCACCAGTTCACTTCTCAAATAGCCACAGTGACCAGAGCTGGGCTGGTCTAAAGCCAGATGCCACAAGCTTCTTCTGGATCTTTCAGATGGGTGCAGGTACCCAATGCCTTGGGCCATTTTCTGTTGCTTTTCCAGGCCATTAGCAGGGAACTGGGTTGAAAGCGTAGTAGCAGGGACACCAATCAGCATCTATATAGTATACCAGCGTCACAGGCAGAGGATTAGTGTGCAGTAACACTATGCCAGCCCCAAGCAATTAATTTTTAATTCATCTTTCAGATACACCAAAAGCTGACCCAATGGCAAAAGGAGAAGTTGACATCTCATCTGAGGAGAGACATGAGCTCAGAGTAAATACAGCATGGGAATAACTACTGTCGTAGGAGTTCAGTCTCTAGACATGATTTGATTCCTGTCCTCATCATGTACTCGTTTCTCTCTTGGACAGATACTTTACTTTTCTTCCTTTGGTGGCCTCATCTGCCAAGGCAGACATTAATCATCCTTCTTGCATGGATTTCTGGGAAGATTAAATATGACATTTTCTGTGTGTGCATAGAACAATATCTCAACATGTGATAATCATCATTTCAATTTTTTTAATAGTTCTTGTTGATTTGCAGTACTAGCCTAGAAGATTCTCAAGTTCTTAAAGTCAGAGGGTTTCTGTACTTTGCGGAGCTCCTGAGATGTGATAAGTCACCCAGGGACTGTTTGTCAGATTGAATTCCCTTATCATCATCTAATAGTAGAATTTATAGAACTGGCTATGTGTACCCAGGCATTGTTATAAGTTTTTTTTTTCTGCAAGATTTCATTCTCTTTATTTGGTATTGGGTTTCTCTGTCTGTTGCTCTTTCTAATCCACATATACACCAGCATCAACAAGCATTCTTCATTCATTAGTCCACTATGGACTACTTTATTGGCCAGCATTCATCCTATCTCTTTATTGTCCATTTCCCATGGCCTTCTAAGTTTGTTACGTCTGCTTCCATTCCTTTGTGCCGTTGAATTTGCTTTTGCTGACCTTCCTAATGGTCAATATAATGGATCACCTTTAGTTCTTCCTTATTCTTCTGGTTATGTATCAATTCATAACAGGTCACAAACTTCACAAGAGGAAGCATTTTGTCCCTTTTATTCATTGCTGAATCTCCACTACTTAGAATAGTCTTTATATGTAGTAGACACTCAATAAATATTTGTTGAAAGAATAAATTTGTAAATACCAGTTATACTGGTCACTCACTTCTTAAAACAGTGTATTTACAGTAACATCTCATTCCTGAGTTCTTTTAAAAATCCCTTGCTTTCGTGGCCAACACTAGGCTTGTTGGATTAATCTTTCACCTGCAGGTACCAGCATCCAATATGAGTGCCACTTTATGCTCTAACTGCTCCACTTCCCATCCAACTCCCTACATATGGCCTGGGAAAACAACAGAGAATGGCCTGATTCCTTGGGACCCTGCACCTATGTTGGAGACTCCTGGCTCTTGGCTTTGGATCAGCTCTGCTCTGACCATTGCAGTCATTTGGAGAGTGAACCAGTGAATGGAAGATTTTTTTCTGTCTGGTCTTTCCTTCTTTAGATCTGCCATTCCAATAAAGATAAATAAATATTTTTAAAAACCCCTTTGCTTCCTTTCATTATAAATTTCTCAAGTGTTGACATCATTTAAAATTCAATTATTGGCCCTCTTTCTTCTCTTAAAAGCTTCTTATCAGCTGTTTTGTATATGTATAGCTACAAACACCATCTATACAGATACTGAATACTTCCACACTTTTATCTCTGCTCAAATTAGTTTAAATAATGCGACAACCCAGCCAATTGTCTATAGAATTGTTTTGACATCTTTCCTAGAACTTAAAACTATATCCAAGTTCCTGCGCCATGGCCTAGCACACTAGCCTTTCCCTACATTGCCCACATTCCTCATGAGCACCTGTTCAGTTCCTGGCTGCTCTACTTCTTATCTAGCTCCCTGCTGATTTACCTAAGAAAGAAGCAAATGATGGGCCAAGACCATGGTCCCCGGGGACTTGTATAAGACCTAGAGAAAGTGCTCAATTCCCAGCTTCAAGCCAGCCTAGTTCTGGTTGTTGCAGCCATTTGGGGAGTGAACGAGTGGGTGGAAGATGTCTTGCTCTGTCTCTCCTTTCTGTAACTCTCAATTTCAAATGAAAAAAAAATTCTTTTCTTTTTAGCATCTTGTGATATATTCAGTATAAATTACTTTAAATACATAATGATTTTTTTTCTGTGATAGATATGTCCTCAGCAAATCTATGAAACAACAAACAACTTTCCCTGTGGAATCTCATGTTTCTTATATTTTGACACTATCAATTTACTTTAACCTTCTTTCTATTCTTTCATCACCCCTTCTTTTTATTTACTACCTTTCCATCATATCTGTACATTATAAATGAGAAATTGAGGTCAATACTTCAATAAAAATAGCTTGCTGAAAAACTTCTCAAACCCTTATGCTGGGTATTCACTTTTGCCAACAAATGGTTCCAGTGTGGCCCTGGACCATGGAGCACACTGGGAAGCATAGCTTAACTTCCATAGTTCTATGAGAACCACCAGAAGTCACATCCTGTTAGTTCTTCTTGTAGATCCTACTTTTGCCCCTTCTCTCAGGCTCCAATACTTTTTCCTTAGAGTAATCTTTCATTTTCTGCAACTACACAATGGTCTCTCTAATGGTTCTCACTCTTAAAACCCTTACAACATCCACACTTGGAATAATAGAATTGTTCACTTGGTAGAGGAGGGTGGGAGGGCGCAACTCAATCCCTGCTCTCTCCTTAAAACTCTGCACCTCCTCCTCTTGCCTCCTGGTTAAAACACAAAATCGTTTTGTAAATATGCATTTTATGTTTCTGAAAGGTAGAATTACAGAGATATAGAGGGAGGAAAGGAATCAGGGAAGCAGAGCAGGAAGAAGGGAAAGGAGAGAGATCTATCTCATGGTTAATTTTGTAAATGACTGCAATGGTTGGAGCTGGGCCAGTCTGAAGCCAGGAATGAAGAGGTTCTTCTGTGTCTTTCATGTGGGTGTAGGTGCCCAGGCTCTTGGGCCATCATCTACTGTCTTTCCTGAGCACAATAGCAGGGAGCTGGATTGGAAGTACAGAAGCAGGGACACAAACGAGCACTCCTATAAAATGCTGCCATTGCAGGAGATAACTTTATCAGCTATGCCACAGTGCTCCTCCACCAGCAACCTGTGAATTCTGCCTGCCAATTCTGGTCACTTTTTGCTTACCCTTACCTCGTAATAGCAGCCGTTGATTCCTGAGCTCACCATTGGACCAGAACCAAGCGCATTCATCTCATAGAATCCTTTCCAGAACCTGAGATGCAGGCAATAATAGTTCCCCTAAGTTACTGATTTTAAAATTAAAGATCAGATTATTTGCATAACTTATCCAAGAACTTAGGTAGTAAGAAACAGGGTTAGGATTTGAATCTGAGTCTGATTGAAAAGATCATGTTGCTTCCAAATGTTGTGATACCACATGAATTTGCTCATCCCTCTTGCTCATGGCTTTTGCATTTGCTGCTTTCTCAGTTTCCTCCTTCATTCCTGGCTCATTTAGACTTTTGTTACATTATAGCAAGTGAATCACCAACCACTACCTGATGTGTTTCTTGAGATCTCCTGAGCCCTGCTGTCCAGCTTCTGGTGGGAAACTTTCAGCTCTATTTGAACATGGAACACATCCTGAGGATTTGGGAGTGCTTACTGTGCCCTCTGGGTGCTGAGCTCTTCAAGTAGGAATCAGCATCTATGCTTAGCACTGTCTATTCTGTGAGCAAATCATTAATTCATCCATCTCTTTATGTAGTCAGCAGATAATCATTAATTAAACCAGAAAAAGGCCCCATTACCATTGTGCCTGTTTTCTGTTTTGGGAGGAAATTGAAAGAATTAAGTAAATATTAACAAATACATGTATATGTTCTGTTCTGGTTCCCCCTTGATGCGGCTCTTCCTGTTTACTTGTCGCAGTGATGTTCACCAGGTGTGCTCAATAGGGGCTGCTACAAGAAACTGCTTCATTCACTCTTCCCAGGTGTGCAGCCTGCCTGGGTATAGAGAGTCCTGTTTTCCTTTTCTGGTCAGTATTTCTGGGATCAGTGTGTTCTTTTGCATTGGTGGAATGTCCCAGCAGTCCAAGTGAAATTCACTCTTTGCTTCTCTCCAACACCCTGTTCTATGTGAGCTGTGTCAGCCAAATTGTCCAAGTTCACTGAGGATAGGTGGATCTGTGATCTCTGGACCCTCAATTTGATCCTCTGGATTGAGATTTGGTGTAGGTCATGACCCCTTTGAACCTCGTTTCTTTGTGAAATGAGAGGATTAGATCATTTAAAAGCAGATTTCTGGCATCCTTGCCTGTCTCCAAAAATGATGCAATAGATACCTTAGATTTACTCATCCATTCAGCAATTATTTAATGAGCATCTACTATTTCCCAGGCATTGTCTTAAGTGGTAAGGATCAAATCATGAACAAAGTAGTTCAAGTTGTTCATCTGAGGAAAGAGGAGCATTTATTTTCTAGTTGTAACAGTGGAGATGGGGCGGTGAGCTATAATTTAAATGATCTGAGTAAAGATGACTAAAAGCTTGGAGAACTAGGAATCAGTTACAGGAGGAAGCAGGTTAATATGTGGGTTAACATTTATTGGGTACATATGATTTATAAAACTTCTCTGAAGTAGGAACAATTACCGTCCCCAGTCTAAATGAGAAAATGGAGGCAGACAAAGATGAAAGAACTTGCTCAAAGTCATACTTAATAAGCAAGATTGCTGGAACAGAGGCAGGGTGGTTCTTTGGACTCTGAGTTTCCCTATATTCAGTGCCACCTGCCTGAATGGTGCCCTGGGTTCTTGGGCCATCTGCCATCCAAGAACAAGTCTTCATAGTGTTCATTGCAGTTCAGGAATCAGAAGGAAATATTGGCTCTGCGCATTCCACACACAAACTCTTGTGGAAATGGGGTAGCAAGAGGTCTGTCAGGTCCCCAGAATAGGTAACTCCATCTATCTGGAATTGTTGTCAATAACAGAATATTTAGTTGTGTATTTCAGTGGCTCCTACAATAGAATGGCCTTGTTTGTACTAGGTTAAGTTCCTGCAGTGCTGGTTTTAATGAATGATGTGATGATGATAGACATAGCAGATTTACTTGGGTCACTCCTGCAGAAAGTGGTTTAGAAGTGATTCAGAGACAACATAAATTTGGGAAGGATCTTGGAGTTGAGGAGTCTTGGTTTCATGTCTACAATGAGGCAATGAGTATATTTGTTTGGAGGGAAGGCTACAAAAAAAAATAACTTTTCCAGATTTATGGATCTAAGCTGTGAGTTTTGAACAATTTGCCATAAGCTCTGACGTGAAGTTGACAATTTATTATCCTGTATTGCCAGCTCCTTCTATTATAAAAATTCAGGGTTGAAAGAAGTATTACTATATATTGCAAAGAGATATTAAAGAAATATCTTTTATAAAGACATAATACCTTTGATAAAGAAGCTGATACACAGTTGATGCTTTTGGTAAGAACTGAATGGATAATCTAAAAAGTAGAGATTTTGCAAGAAAAGAGAGTAATAACTTACCATCATCATCACTTACTATGTGTGTAGGTAATGAATATGATGCTTAAAAATCAAACTCGAATATCTGAAACCTAGGTAGATATGAGCTATAAAACTGATTATTGAAACATACAACCTAGTTTATGTATAAAATGTATCCAATATACCTTTAAGGAAGGTTGTTCCTTTGTTCTAAAAAAAGAACCAAGTGGATCACACCATTTGATTACCAAGTGTTCAGCAAGTTTTGAGAAAAAATTCAGAATTGTGATTCATGTAAGAGGACCCTTTTTCAAATGTTTCATTCTTGGTAAAATGTTTTATTCTTGGTAAAAACCACTTTTGCCCAGAAATTCATGATTATGCTGTTCCTAGATTGTTACACATCTAATGGCTAAATAATGTGATTCACGTGAATATAAACATTTTAAAGTAAGAAAACAATTTCCTTCTGGATCATACAAGCAGTGTGGATTATGGAATATGCTTCAGTCAGGGCTATATTCATTCTTCCTTACATTCGTGATTTTTTTTTGGAGGACAGGAAATAGGGAGTATAAATATTTTGACTTTGTTATTTAAGCACCTGTGTTGAAAACTGGCATTTTATAGCAAAATCACGCTGGCGTGTGTTGACTCAGGCAGTTACTTACATGGGCTGAATGTTGACATGGAAGGTTACACAAGAATGCAGCAGTGTGTCCTGGAACGCTATGCACTAGTGCAGGAGACTGTACTGGGCTTTCCAGATCTGTACCTGGCCAGATCACTTTCATTCTAACTGTAGGGTTATTTGAAATAGAATGACTAAGCTTTTAGAAAGTGGGCTGATATTGTGATATCATACCCTGATAAGATTGCCCTTCTGGGGCCAAACAATGAAGTCATACTTCCTGGAGGATTCCAGGCAAGGGTGTGTGGAGGTGAAGGGTATGCCCAATTGCCACTCATTTTGGGTGGAGGCAAAAATTGAGGAAAACAGGGGTGATACAGATTTTATAGTGAAGTGGGCATTTTTCCTGTCTGATTTGGGGATCTCAGTAGCAGCTATAAAGTCTGAGACACAGGTAAATTTGGTGTCCTTGAATGGCGAGATAATCAGGTCTGGTCCTATCATTCATTCATTTCTTGTCTCTAAAAAAAGATTTAGAGATGGATTTCCAGATACCAGGGACAGCAATATGAAAGTGAAAATTCAGATGCTATCTAATTCCTGGAGAGCCAGACAATCTGGAGAAAAGATATGTGTTAAACAAATTGTTTTAAAATTAATTTTATTTGTTCATTAGTTGTGATTAATTATATATAACAGGATTTTTACCATTTTATCCATTATAACTGTACGGTTGCGTGGTCTTAGCAACATTCACACTGTTGTGCAACTATTATCACCACTCATCTACAGAACTCTTAGTCGTGAAGAAGTGAAACTCTACACCCAGTGAGCTATCATTTCTCTCAACTCCTCCTTTCCTCAACCCCTGGTAGGCTTTGCTCCATCTTCTGTCTCCACTAACTTGATTCCTTTAGATATATATATTGGAATCACAAAGAATCTGTCTTTTTGTGATTGGCTTACTTGGCTGAAGTAATGTCTCTGTTGTAATATCTTCCAGAAATGTCTTTCTTTTTGAAGCTAAATGATATCCATTGTATTAATATAGCCTATTCTGTGTGATCATTAATCTGTCCATAGACTCTTGAGTTGCTTCTACATCTTGGCTATTGGGAAGAATGCTGCTATGAACATGAATGTTCAAGTATCTGAGTCCCTGCTTTCAATTCTATGGTAACAAATACTTTTTTTATGTTGTTTGGAAAATAGGATATAGAATCACGAAGGCAATATGGAGCATTCTGATTGGGAAGTCAGAAGCAGTAAAAAGATACTTGAGGCAGGACAGAGATTGGCTTAGCATGAACAAGGGGCTGTGGGAAAAGGCAGAGGCTGTTAGAAATCTGCTGGAATAAGTTAGAAGCTTAAGACAGCACAGGGCTTAGAATTCTTGAAGAATTTCATGTGCAAAGAGGTAAGGAGGGAGGTTGGCAAGGAAGTTAAAACTCCCCAGGGCCAGGCCCTGTGGGGTTTATGGAAAGCAGGATGGGTGAATACTATCCCTCCATTGCCAGGCTATTTTCATTTCTTTACTCTTTACCTTCAAGGAAATTCTTTTTTTTTTTTTTGAAGAGTGGACTAGTCTGAGCTTTGTTGGAAAGCATATTCAGGGAAAACTTGTTCCCTGACTATACTGGAATCACAGGGAATAGACAGTCTGCAGGAACAGGGCTTGGGGTCAGATGAGAGGCATTGTGTAAGGGGACTGCAGTAGTGATGGGGCAACATGGGCACTTAACCTTAGCAATGAGGCTTGTATAGAAGAACGTGAGGATTCCTGGAGCTGCTTGGAATTGCCTGTGCAGCTCTGGAAATGTGCCCTTGTTTCATGTCATGGGATGATGAGATAGGCGGATTGGTACAACCTCATAGACGCAAGGCATCTGTTTGAGGTTTATTTATTCATTTTATGTTGAGTGATTAAAGGAACATGGACTTGTCTACACTCAAGTATTCATAGAACTTAATGTAAAATATGCAATATTTTGCTTGTGTTATTAAATTTCAGGACAGTTGGGGCCAAAGGAAAGGAAAATTAAAAGCAAATTTCAAGACAATTGCCACAGTCACCATAAAATCTTCTTAAATAGTGAGGATGTTCTTTTGGTCTTTGTTTCCGAACAATATATTTTAAATTACTGTGTTTTGAAAACCAATGACCTGTAATCTTGACATGTTTTTGCCTTGGTAACAATGGGCACATTGCCCTTTTTACCTTAGCCGCCAAACAACTCAAGAGTCACTTTCAGGAGCCAGTGGCCAACATCAGCTCCTCTTGGTAACAGCTGCTTTCTCTATTTCCTTTCAGTTTCAGGCCTGACTTATTACTAACTGCCCTGATTTACGTACATTGCAGACTTTCCAAGTGCTGTGGGAATGTGTCAGGCTCAAAAGCAAAAGAATTCTTATCATCTGGCTAGCAGAAATTCTCAGCTACTGACATTCTCTGGGCAGCATGAGCACTTGCACTGAATGTTCAATTTCTTCCCTTTGAATACAAACAGGAAATCTTAGCTGAGACTAGAATGTCTGCAAGGTGCAACTAGGGAAGGTGAGCAAAGCTGATATGTTAAAGAGTATAAATAAACAAATGAAGCATTTCTAAAGAACATGAAGAATCACCAAGGTCAAGCTGATAGCATAGTACAATATTGATGAACAAACATGACTCATCTCTAAGGTTTAGGATTGTCTAATGAGTCAATTTTAGTGGTGGATTTATGAATATAGCAGTTGGGCATTTGCATTCATGGGGATGATCAGCTTAAATGTCTGCCGTGGGTAGTGCACATGTATTTCCTTTGTAAGTGTGAAACATACACACCCACATGCTCAGTGTGTCTTAATCAATTAATTACTAGGGTAAACCATTCAGACTGAAAGGGCTGCAAGCTACAAGCAGCAGCAGCAGCAGCAGAGACAGCAAGTTAGATCTGTTTGACCTTGCCCATGGGGAGGAATTTCACAGTCAATATTAGTATGTTAAATTAACCAGGCACTCTGAATACGAGCCTTTGGGGTAGCTTTCCAAAGAAAAAGCCATCAGCACCACAAAGTTTTTAAAAATGTCTATCTGCATACATCTCTCTCCCTTCCTCTTTTTACTTGATAAAATCCTACCCCCAACATACACACCTTTTGTTTTTATTTTTCTGCTAACCCTGTTAAACAGACAATTATATCCTGTAAAAATCAAGCACTGCTCCTGCAAGTAGGAAAAAAGGCATATTCTGTTGGTGATCCTGCTAAGTTTACAAAAGTGAATGCATAAAATATGTACTAAGTGTTAAGAAAAATTTGCAGACAGGATGAGGCAAAGAAAACTTTGTTTTCCTAGTGAACGTACTCTTGGGTGTCCTGCAGTGGAGAGAAACAAAGCACATTATTGTACTTATGAATATTAGGTCATATAGGATTAAAACAATGCTGAGTTATAAAGCTATCTCTTTTTTGCAACTGTCCATGGAACTAAAGTTGGCCTCTGTGAATATTAAAAATTTCCTCTTTCTGGCGTAATTCTACTGCATACACTCTTATCTTAAACACTGGTGAACATTTGTGATATCTTAGGCACATAATTTTCATTAAAATCATTAGTATAAATGATCTAAATTATTCATTTGAGAGGCATAGAAATGCAAATAGATAGTTTACTACTGAATTTGCCATAGCTGGGTCCAAAGCCAAGTGCCAAGAACTCAATCCAGGTCTCCCATGTGGGTGGCAGGAACCCAATTATTTGAGCCATCATTGTGGTCTCCTGAGGTCTGTGTTAAGAGGAAGGAGTCAGGGGTGAGAGCCATGAATTAAACCCAGACATTCTGATGTGAGACATGAGAGTCAACTACTAGGCTAACCACCTGCTTCTAGAAATTTATGGTTCATGTTTGGGTAAATGCCTACTGGTAGAACTTTCTCTAGGAGTTACCCAGTTTAAACTGTTGGCAGGACTGCCATATTTGCCTGTGGGATTCCATCCTTTCCAGTCACAAATGATGGATCTGGAAATATGCACCTGACTCAGTCTAATCCAACAGATTTTTATTTTGGGGACTTAAATTTGAGACATAAAACACTGAAATGCAGCAGTGAGGAGAAATTGAATGGTGTATTAATTCTCTCAGGGCCAGATATGAGAGAACAGAAAGGATGGGCAAGCAGGTGAGCAGGTGAGTCTGTAGACAGGAGACTGTGTCTGGACTAAGAGACTACCTTCAGGAAGGATAATACAGTCATATGGTGCAAAATAGAACACCTGCCCAGAGAACTACCTATAGAATTTTATTCATCATTAAAGATGGAAATATTCAGGAGGTTGGCTCCTTGATAGCCACTGCCAGTTCACTGCGGGCGTCCTATCCTGTAGGGAGCGGGGTGCTAAAGCCGCTCCTGGGATTGGTAGGGGCCGTTGCAAGATGGCGGCTGGTCCAGGACCAGGAGGCGGAGTTGGTCTCACCAGCAGGTAAACAGGAAGTCACAGGGATAGGCTAATACCCTCACTGCGATTATGTCATTGCTCCTGGCCTATCACATAGCGCCAAGTGAACCCACGGGAGAAGTGATTGGTGGAGAACGATATAAAAGTAGCAGGTAAAAGCTAGGCAGGGACGAAAGACTGACGGACGGACAGACGACAGACGACGACAGATGGACTGGGACGAAGACGACAGAT
The DNA here is from genome assembly GCF_030435755.1 of Ochotona princeps. NCBI lineage: Eukaryota > Metazoa > Chordata > Mammalia > Lagomorpha > Ochotonidae > Ochotona > Ochotona princeps. Next base: position 29,218,100 of record NC_080841.1, on the reverse strand, counting down.
AGACGGACGGACAGAGAAAGATGGGACGAGGGAGAAGGAGGACGGGCGGGAGGAAGGGTGCCGGAGAGAAGAAGCGGGGAGGAAAGCTTAAACCAATGGGGACAGGAGCAGTGGAGAGAAGGTTTTAAACGCAGCCGCTTTTGGCAGTGAGGGGTCCAGTTGTGGTTCATGTTTTCCCAGACCCTCAAGAGTGTTCCTTGTCGTTTAAGTGTCACTGCTGGTCAGCGGCACTATCCTCTGAAATTGTACATGCCGTTTTCCTAGTGAAGACCACGTGCTCTCTAACTTGCTTGGCCTTGACATTTGCTAGCCCTTTGACCAAAAATACTTTTGTCTTCCTCTTAACATCATCCATGTGTGTTATTCCACTGATGCTTCAAGATCAAGACCAAATGACAATTTGTTCAAGAAAGGGCTTCCTTGGGTCTTTGAGTCATGGGTCTTTTCTTCCATTGTCTTTGAACTGTCATAGAACCTGTTTTCTACATGGTCCTAGACATAACCACACACATTCCTTTACTCTGTTCATTGTCTCCCACCATCTTAACTCTCTTAACAATGCCTGGCACAGAACATGATGCAAAGCAGCTGTTCATTAAGTATATGTAAATAACCAAAGGATGAAGGTTTAATCCGTGACAAGAATTCAGGATCAACATTTTCAGTGTATTCTAATTCTCTTCATACTTGCATAAAACCGTGTGCGCAGATGTGCCTCTTTTCTCTGCAGCAACATATCTTTGAAACAAACTATATGTGGGTGTCCAACATAAAGGATAACCAGCTTACTTCTAATCTTAATAATAAAAAAATGAGAAAAATCTTCACACCCTCTGATTTTTGAGATGATGTGATCTTGCTGTTTCCAGGGTAATCAAGTAGGTCCCAAAGGAGCTCTGAGGCTGGAGATTGGCCCGAGAGGAATAAGGTAATGATCAAAATCTATATTTCCCATTGATCATTTGGAGCTGTGCTGAAAGCAACCAAATACAGCACTTTTGAAGTAACAGCACTGCAGAAAAGAGGAGAGGACAGAAGAATTTTAAATTGTCCCTCCTCTGATTTAGAAAAGCAGAAAAGGAGAACGCAAGGGCAGAGGAGGGTTGGGAATCTTTCCTAGGCTCCTGAATCACTGATGCCCTTGCTCTCTTGGTTCACAGAGTGTCGCAAACTGCGTAGCAAATGTGTAAATAGCAATATTTAATATGCATGATATAAGTATGTGGCATCGGTTCATTGATTCCCTAGCATTTTCCCCACAGCTCTCTCAGAGGAGCTATCCCAGTGAAATGAGATTTTAATAAAAGGAATCTGTATGGGAAATCGTTGAACATTCAGGATACTTCTGCCTTCCCTGGTGATGCTGAGCTGAGAACACAATCCTTTTTGAAAATATGTTTAGATACAAATGTAATTTACCAGAGCAAAATAATTCCTGCCTGTGATCCACTGAAGACTTGCTTTTCTTATTATTACACAATGCTTTTGCAGGACTTTTTTTTTGGTAGGTGGATCCTGTTGCTATGTGTTCTTACCCCCAGTTGTTGCACAGGAACTTGGTATAATTGTTTTTATCTCCAAAAGTGAATTGCTCTTACAAATTTTGCATCAATAATTTAGGCTCAGGCCAGCTCAGTGAAGCCCGTTCCATCATTGGCTGTGAATCTCCATGAATACAGCAACTTTCAGACATTCAATACAAGACGCTATTGAAGGCCACCTTACTCATGCAGGAATGGTGTATGTCAGGGCAATTTTCGATTTCTAATCTGTTTCTTTGCTGACTGGAGGCCAAAACTAAGAATTCCTTGGCTGAAAATGTGTAAGCTATTGCTAGTCTCCTTGTTAAAGTCATGCACTGCAAGGTAATTTCGACCTTTAACAGTTCAACAGTCCTTGTTGGCATCATTTAAAGCAATGCTTACTCCCAGGTTTTGGAGAGGGGCAGAGAAAGTCAAATGCATCCCTGGATATCAAAAGTGTCTGTTCTTTCCTCCAGGAGCCTCAACAAGAGATGGAAGTACATGGTACACCATCTTTCATACAGCTCTGCTCACCCTGGCCCAAGTGAAGGGATACTATAAATGTTAGAACAGAGAAGGAGGAACATGGATCATAAAGATGAAAATACTGGTAATGGAAGGGACTTTGAAGAGACTTTGGTTTAAAAATTTTGAAAGAAAGAGACTAGATCACTGGTCAGTTCTTAGCAGTCATTGTCAATGGAGTCGACTAGAAGGTGCACAAAGCCTGAGAATCTGAATTTTCACCAACTCCAATCCTTTCTGTAATTTCCAGCATGTTCCTTCACTTCTTTGGCTCTCTCTTTTCTTGCCTGCACACATGGATAACTGGATGATATTCCTTTTTGCCATACTCATAGATGTTCTCTCTAGTGGTAGAGAAGAGACAGTGGGGTGGTGGGAGTGGGAAACAACTCCTAGACAGTGAGCTGAGCAGAGAAACTGGAGGCTTGGGGAGTCAGAGGAAGCACATTGATGGCTACACAGAGAAGAGATCGGCTTATGGCAGACTCTACCCTGAAAAGAAATCAAAGTTAAATGAGTGAAGTTTGTAAGAACACTATCAAAAGTGCACAGTTTCAAAATGGAATCATTTGTCCTATCATGCAGTTGTTAACTTTCTCCTTTGAGTGATGAAGTCCTGATAAATCTTGTATCAGACACTTCAGGCCTGCAAAGGTGTAGGACCAACCAAAGTGAATGGAGCAGGGAGCCCTTATTTGAGGACCCAATTTTTGGGTCCTACACATTATCCCCTTTTAAAAAATATTTATTTTGAAAGCTGAGTGAGAGAGATGCAGAGAAAGAGAGAGATCTTCCATTCCCTAAGTGGCCTCAATGGCCAGGTGGGCCTGTGTGAAACTAGGAGCCAGGAACTTCTTTAGGTCTCCCATATGGATGCATGTGTCCAAGGTCTCTGCTTTCTCAGGCCCTTGGCAGGGGGGATTGGTAGAAGATTAGCTGGGAATCCACCCAGCATACAAACAGAATGACATTCCAGTGCAACAGGCAATAGCTTTGCCTGCTACAACACTGCACAGCCCCCACGTCTATCTATCCCTTCGGCCATAGAGTTGACCTTTTTAAACTCCATGACTTGGTCAGTTGGAGACTTGCTACTAGTCATTGTCACATATTCAAGCATTTGAATCAGTTACTGTTATATATAATTATCCAAATTTCAGACTAGATTTTAGCGAAAGAGTAACAATGGGGAGCAGATTTTCATTTTTGTTTGCTGTCATTAAGTGACATGACACCTAACGGGCAGTGACCAGGAGAGAGAACAGAAATGTGCTGATTTTTCACACTGGGTAATTCTCTGACACTTAAATGTTCCAAGAGATGAAAGAATTGTACTCAGTCCTGCTGTGTGTGCCTGTGTGTCTCTCCTTGAAAGACCTTGAGCAGATAAAGGATGAGGGTTCTCAGGCTTAGGTTGTTAAACCTTGGAGACAGCTTGGGGCTTAATTTCATTAACTTTCTAGGTCCCAGAATCTTCAGATCCAAAGAGATTTTGGTGGACACCTGTGGCAGCAGAAGCCCTGGACTTTTCACCCTGTCCTGACTAATCCTCTTATTTGTTGTCTTCTCTGAGGAAGTTCAACTCACCAGCCCTGCATTTCCTTCTCTGTACAATGAGGGTGCGTAGTTTCTCCCTCAGTTGTGAAGTTAAGAGGGGAAGAATCTCATGTAAGTCTTACATGATTGTAAAGTACTGTCAATACTTACTCATCTCAAGTTCTATTCCAAGCAGCGAAGAAATGTCATCAATATTGTCTAGCTGTAGTGTGGGGACAGTGTAGGTTAGTGGAGTAGAATATGTTAACCCAAATACTTGCACCTCACATATTAGGGCAATTAGAATCAACTGCTTTATTAGCATTATTACTTTGTGGTGGAATGACTAAGGGAGATGGGGTTGGTAGGCGCAGCCTCCAGGTGACTATACTAAGAGAGGGACGTGGGTCCCTGAGGGAGGTTCGAGATCATTTCTGATGAACAGTTCTTATAGAAATAACAGCTGCTGCTCTCAGGGTGATCCTCTGTCTATCCCTCTCCAACTTGTCCCAGACTGACCTCATAGGCAGTAGGCCTATGCAGTAAAGGCACTGACTTTTTTCTGAAAGCAAAGTTTATGCCAGGCATAAACTGGGTGTGTCGCACAGATTTTGGGGGTGATTGTTGCTATTTTCCTAGGAAGTTATTTTTTTTCTTGCCAGTATATTAGGGGTCTTTAAAATTTTCAAGGAAAATGTGTATTATGATAACCTATGAGTAGGTTTCAAGACTTTATAGTTTAATTTTATTTTCCAAGGACTTTTTGTAGTACCCTCATGTATAATTCCTATCCTTAATATAAATGTTAGTTTGTTGCTATCAGGGTCTAATTTTGTCAGTGCAAAATCTTTCAAAAGTTACAAAGAAAATGAGTGAGAAGCCAAGATTTGCTTTCCTACTGTATCTATAATCCCATCTTGCTTCCTAATGAGGAATTCTGCCTCTTTTTCTCACCTATATCCTTTGGCAAACATTTAATTCTGCATCTGTCCAATTGACTTCCTTCATATACAGCCATGTGTGGTCTCATGGCAAGTTTTAGAGTCAAGATAGCATAATCATCACTTATCAGAAAATTTGTCTATAATTAATTAAATGACATTTTTCAAAGTTATGCAGCCAATAAGTGGAAGAATGGACTGTGTTGAGTTGATGGTGGTTGGTCCTGGTAGTGTGTGTGGTGGGGAGGGTACAGGTGGCTGGGTGTGTGTGCAGCTGCACCACAAGGTATTAGAAGGAAGCATAGATAGGAAGTTAAAACTAGAGCAGGTGTTTGGCAGAGCTTTCGTATGTTCACATCAGAGTGCCTGGTTTTGAGCCTCACCTCTGCTGCTTTGATTCTAGCTTCCTGATAATATGAATCCTAGGAGTCAGCAGGTGGTGGCTCAAGTAAGGGATCCCCATCCCCCAGTGAGGGAGAGCTGAAGGAAATTCTTGGGTTCTGCCTTTGTCCTGGCCTATCCCCAGTTGTTGTGGGTATATGGAAAATAAACAGCAGAGTGGAGCTTTCTGTTTTCCCTCCTTACTTACATACATAAATAAATAAGTAGGTAATGTTTTTCTGAAGATGTCAAATTTGGGGGATTTTAAGACTGCCTCTTTGGGCTTTGAGTATGTACTCATTCTGTCTCTGCCTCAGTTCCCTCAGACGTGAAGGAGGATAACAACAGAATTTATTTCACACATGTAAAATGCCTAAAACAGAATGTGGTACATATTAAAAGCTTCATATTTTTATGGCTTTAATATTTTCTTAACCATTTTCCTCATCTGAGCATCTTTAAGTTTTTATTTGATCTCTATCAAAATGCTGCTTTTGACATTTCAAGTTGTAATGGATTCAGGGGGATTGGAAATTCCAATGATCGGTACTGGCAGTTAGTGTTTGTGCAGTTAGGTGTGTTTTGTTGTTGTTTTTGTTTTGTTTTTTAGTATTTTTAGGACAGGTGTGTGTGTGTGTGTGTGTGTGTGTGTGTGTGTGTGTGTGTGCATGCAGTTAGTTGAGATTCCTGTATTCACTGCCAGAATACCTGGGTTCAAGTCCTGCTTCTGCTTCCAATTCTAACTTCGTGCTAACACACACTCTGCCAGGCAGCTGCTCAGGTGCGTGGATTCCTGCCACTCATTTGGGATACCCTAAGGGTGCTTCAGTGTCCAGGCTTGGGCCTGGCTAGCTTCAGCTGTTGTGAGTATTTGGGCAGTAAACCAGCTGATGAAAGTTACCTCTCTACCTTGTTGCCTTTCAAATAAAAATGAAAATAAATGAAAACGTAAAAAGAAATGTCTGGTCTGATCGTTTCTCCTTTCGCTCCTGTTTCTTCTCTCTTGATCTTTTAGCAGCAACAATGCAGTTTTTGTGGTTTATTTTCATATGTCTGCTCATTGATTTTCTTTGTGCAGAGAACCATTAATCATTTATGCCTCTGGCCTACAAGTGTTTACATAAACAGTAGTACATGCCGTACCTCACTTTGTCTTCCTTAATAATGATTTTTAAATTATTTCTTTATGTATGTAGCAATTACTTGTATCTTTCTTTTCTTTTTAAATTTCATTATACAACAGCACTGTGTTCCACTATACAGATGGAATGTAATTTAACCAGTGCCCTATCTGATGGGCAGTAGGCTACTTCCAATCTCTTGCTGTGACAAGCAATAACACAATGAATGACTTTGCACATAGGTCACATAAGTGGAGCTAGACAATGAATTGCCTATATATCATTATACAAAGATGTACTTATTTCTAATCATGATAGGTGCCATTAACCAGATTGCCTTTTGTAAGATTATAATAATTCACACTTTTATCAGCAAGAAACAGGACAGGAGTGGCCCTGCCATCGCCTGACTGATACAGGGACAATTATATTAAAAGAAGTTAAAAGAGAGACATTTTTAATAGTGAGTTTTCTTTAAAATATATTGAAATACTCACTTATTTGTTTTAGTCATTAATGTTTTAAAATTCTTTTATACACAGCTCTTACATGTTTCCTATAAAATTGTTTCAGTTTTTATTGCTGTGTATATGAGGTAGTGATTATTTTCTCTATGGAAGCCATTGATTTTGGCATATTATTGCCATCTGTACCCTCATTGCACTCATATGTAATGCTTCTTCAGCTGATTCTCTCGAGGTTTATATGTATAGTTGGCAAATAGCGAAAATTTCACTCTCATCTTCCAATTGTTTACTTACGCTTTTCTGTTAGCTAGGACTAACTAAAGTGTGGTGGTGAAATAGAATCCTTTCTATTCCAGTGTCAGAGGGAATATGTCTACATGTTTCATTAAGTCTAGTGTTTGCTATTGGGCTTAATACATGAGGGAATTTCAAAAAAGTTCACGGGAAAATGGAATTTAAAGTTAATGCACTTAAATTTTTATTAATATAAAGAGCATAGATGTCATGTATCCCAGAGTAAGCTCTAAGAAGATAACTATACCTCCCTCCCTTCATACCCTTCTTTTCTTCCTTTTTTAATTTTTGCAAAAAACACAATTTCAGTCTACTCCATAATCACAGGTTTAATGCATCATTAACCATAATATTCAGCAAATAAAAAAGATAAAGATGACAGTTTCACAGTATAAACAAGGGCTAAAATCAATAATTTAGATAATGTATTTTCTAAAGATTTGTTTATTTTTATTGGAGATTCATATTTAGAGAGTGAAGGCAAGACAGAGAGGAAGATTTTCCATCTACTAGTTCACTCCCCAAGTGGCCACAATAGCCAGGGCTGAGCTGATCCAAAACCAGGAGCCAGGAGTATCCTGGTCTCCTGCACAGGTGCAGGGTCCCAAGATTTTGGGCAACTGCTTTCCCAGGCCACAAGCAGGGAGCTGGAAAGGAAGTAGAGCAGCTGGGATATTAATCAGTAGCCATATGGAATCCTAGGCACGCAAGGCAAGGACTTTAGCCATTAGACTACTGTGCTGGGCCCAATAATGTACTTTTAACATGCCCTTTTACTTGCATACAGACAGACTTGCTCACATACATACACATGTGTATGCACAGTGATTATGTCGATTGGACTGAGTTGGGGGCTGCCTAGATGATTGGGAGGTATGGTTTCTGGGTGCACACACCTGAGAGGATGTTTGCAGAGAGGGTTGGGAAGATATGGTCGTGGAAGGTAGCATCACCTGATTGGCTGAAAAAGGTCAGAGGCATCCTGAGTTCTATGCTGCCTGGGGCAGTGTACCCATTTCCTCGTGCCATCTTTGGACTCAGGGCCTTTGTACTAACAGCCCCCCCTCAAACATGCTCTCAGATCTCTGGACTTGGATGAAGAAATATACTTTTCCCTGGTTCCAGGACTTTCCTGGTTCAAGGGCTTCTGAACTTGGACTACGTGACACTAGAGCGTGCTCTGGTTCTCAAGCTTCTGCCTCAGTAAGGGTGTGAGACATTCCCACAGTGCCCTCTCCGATCATGCTGGTTTGTCTCTTTGGTGAGCCAAGACTGACATACATACGCAAGCACACATGGGGACACGAATTTTCAGACATACATGTGTTTATATGTAGTATATGTCTCTTCTATCCCTAATAGAACATTTATTTATTCAATAATTCCATTGATAGTAAATAGATTCTATGTGTGATCATTTTATTTTTCTTGAAGTTTATGATTAGGATATATTTTATTGGTATTTTCAATGTACTATGCTGTCCTAGAATGGTTTACCTTCCTGTAATACATCCCACTTGGTCATGAAATATGACACACTAATTTAACATGCCATCAATTTTTGTTATCAATTTTTGAGGGATTTTGCATCTAAATTAATGGCTAGCTACCCTTTTGTGCATTTTTTTATTCTTGCTATCGATGTTGTATTCAATTCTTACAATGAATTTGGAGTGTTTCAAATGTGTTTACATGGAATTGAGCAGAAAATCTTTTATGATTCTGTTTTCTTCAGTTCTTCTAGTTATTTCCCTCATATGAATTTTGTATTTATGAACCTCCACTTGTTTTTTTTTTTATTTTCTTGATTAAGCAATCTACCAACATCTAATTTTTGTCTTTACTTTTTGATCTAGCATTAGAGCTTATTTATTGATCTGCTCTTTTTGGGCTTTCTTACAAATGCACTAATTTCTACTTTTGCTTTTACTGTATTTTTCTCTTATTTCTCTCTTCAGGATATTTTGTTTGTTCTTTTTCTCGAGATCTACCCTCTACCTCTCCTCTCCCCTCCTCTCCCCTCCTCTCCCCTCCTCTCCCCTCCTCTCCCCTCCTCTCCTCTCCTCTCCCCTCCTCTCCTCTCCTCTCCCCTTCTCTCCCCTCCCCTCTCCCCTCCTCTCCTCCCCTCCCCTCCCCTCCTCTCCTCTCCTCTCCTCTCCCCTTCCCCTCCCCTCCCCTCCCCTCCTCTCCCCTCCTCTCCTCTCCTCTCCTCTCTCCTCCTCTCCCCTCCTCTCCTCTCCCCTCCTCTCCTCTCCCCTCCCCTCCTCTCCCCTCCTCTCCTCTCCTCTCTTCTCTCCCCTCCTCTCCCCTCCTCTCCCCTCCTCTCTCCTCTCCCCTTCCCCTCCCCTCCCCTCCCCTCCTCTCCCCTCCTCTCCTCTCCTCTCCTCTCTCCTCCTCTCCCCTCCTCTCCTCTCCCCTCCTCTCCTCTCCCCTCCTCTCCTCTCCCCTCCCCTCCTCTCGCCTCCTCTCCTCCCCTCCCCTCCCCTCCCCTCCTCTCCTCTCCTCTCCCCTCCCCTCCCCTCCCCTCCCCTCCTCTCCCCTCCCCTCCTCTCCCCTCCCCTCCTCTCCCCTCCCCTCCTCTCCCCTCCTCTCCTCTCCTCTCTTCTCTCCCCTCCTCTCCCCTCCCCTCCTCTCCCCTCCCCTCCTCTCCCCTCCCCTCCCCTCCTCTCCTCTCTCCTCCTCTCCTCTCCTCTCCCCTCCTCTCCTCTCCTCTCCTCTCTCCTCTCCCCTCCTCTCCCCTCTCCTCTCCTCTCCCCTCCCCTCCTCTCCCCTCTCCTCTCCTCTCCCCTCCCCTCCTCTCCCCTCCCCTCCCCTCCTCTCCTCTCCCCTCCCCTCCCCTCCTCTCCTCTCCCCTCCCCTCCTCTCTCCTCCTCTCCCCTCCTCTCCCCTCCTCTCCCCTCCTCTCCTCTCCCCTCCTCTCCCCTCCTCTCCTCTCCTCTCCTCTCCTCTCCTCTCCTTTCCCCTCCTCTCCTCTCCCCTCCCCACGTTTCCCCTCCCTCCCCTCCCCTCCTCTCCTCTCCTCTTCTCTCCTCTCCCCTCCCCACCTTTCCCCTCCCTCCCCTCCCCTCCTCTCCTCTCCTCTCCTCTTCTCTCCTTTCCTCTCCCCTCCCCTCCTCTCCTCTCCCCCCCACCTTTCCCCTCCCCTCCCCTCCTCTCCTCTCCTCTTCTCTCCTCTCCTGTCTCTTCTCTCCTTTCCCTTCTCTCCTTTCCTCCCCTCCCTTCTCTCCCCTCCTTTCCTTCTCCTACCTCCCTCTCCCTCCCACCATCTCCCTCCTTCTTCCCCTTCTTTCTCTCTCCCCCATCTCTCTCTCTCTTTCCCTTCTCTCTCCCTCCCTCCTTCTCTCTCTTTCATATGTACTTAATTATACTTTGTGAGGACTCTAAGTATAAACACACTAAATCAACAGGCATAGCATGTTACACACATCCAGTGTCTATTTTCTGTTTTTATTCTCCTTACCATCTTCCCCCAGTACCTTTCATGGTTGTAGGCACATAGTGTATTCCTGAGAATCATGTAGATCAGTGGATTCAGAATTCACAGACCAATGACAGAAGAAAGTGCCCCTTCTGCCTGCCGTTCTCCCTTGTAGTACAAATGGTATTAGTAGGCCCATGGGCGTTTGCAATTGTGTAGTCAGAATGATTCCCTCCCCAGCCAGGAGTCCTGAAGAATGACTGACTGATTTCTCAACAGAAAAATATTTTGATAAACTGTTTCAGTTGGCACCGTGCTTGTAAAGTCCTTGCCCAAGGGCATGGGTTTAGGTCCATTCGCAGCTTTGTACAAGCATAACAGTGTGTTTGGAAGAGTCTGGTGCTCATTAGACAGTTTGTGTTTTTCATTCTCTGACTGCCCCTGAAAGGCAACAGTTAGAAAGACCCCAGGGACCAAGGAGAAATTGGAATCCTGATTCTCTTATCAAGGAATTTTAGCTCCTGTCAGTGAAGGAGAGGACCAAATTGTGTGTGGCCTATAATCGTTGCTATTCTGAATATTTTAAGTTCACGTAATATATGTGTGTATGGAAAGTAGAATTAAAATATAAGTTAATTTGGATGCCAAAATTTTTGAAATCCATGCATAGGTTTTTTTTTTCATAGTGCACCATTTTTGTGAAATTTTGGAAGACCTGCACTCCCCAAAAACCCATGGATTTCAAATATTTTTGTGCCAAAATAATTATTTTTAAAATTCCATTTTACACAAAGTTTGTGAGAAGGAATCATGTATGTATATATGACTACCTCAATGAAGAAATTGCACTAATTTTTAGTATGTAATCCAGTGAGGTTTTGACCATTGTATTCAGTTATACTAGCATTGTGAGAATCTCAGAATGAAACATTTCTATTATCTCAAATAAATCTCTTTCACACTTAATAATCATTATAATTCCTCATAGCTCAGAAAACCATTGAGATTACTCCTGTCTAACATTTGGCTTTGTTCCAGTCTTCTTACACTTAATATGATGATTTCAAGATTTATCCATGTTGTACCCCTTAGTATTTCCATCCTCTTTCTATTGACAAGCAGCAGAACATATATGCTATACCAATGGACACATATTTGAAATCTTCACATTTCTTTTAGATATTATAAATAAAGCTGCTATATGCACACAAGAATCTTTTGGTGTAAACACTTAAGATCTACTTTCTCAGTAAATTTCAAGAAGACCATACATTATTCTGTTATGGTCACTCTGTCTTTTTTTAAAGATTTATTTATTTTTATTGGAAAGTCAGATATACATAGAGAAGGAGAGACAGAAAAGAAGATCTGTTCACTGATTCACTCCCCAAGTGGCAACAATGGTTGGAACTGAGCCGAAAACAGGAGCCTGGAGCTCCTTCCGGGTCTCCCATGTAGGTGCATGGTCGCAAGGCCTTGGACCATCATCGACTATTTCCCCAGGCCACAAACAGGGAGCTGGATGGGAAGCAGGACCACCAGGACATGAACCGGATCCTAGCGCTTGCAAAGTAAGGACTTCAGTCACTAGGCTACCATGCCAGGCTCACATTGTGACATTTTAATACATGTATACAATGTGTACTGATCAAAGAATAACCAATGTTTTTCTTCTTTGGTGTTATTTCATGATTAGAGGCTTAATCTTTATTTAGTTCATATAATAAAAGCTATGTTATATATTATAATCACATTTCTGAGGTTTAACATTTTTATGGCTTCCACATAGGAAGCAAAGTATGTGGTATTTGTCTTCCTGTGCCTATCCTATTTCATTTGGCATGATGTCCTCCAAATGCAACCACTTTGTTGAAAATGAATTATTTTAATTCTTTTTAATGATTGAATAATATTCCACTGTGTGTAGGTGAAGCACAGTTTTTTGTTTCCCGTTCATCTAATGATGAATACTTTGTTTGATATCCATCGTGAGAAATGCTGAAACAAATGTTGTGGTGCAGGGTTTATTTGTTTGCTTGCTTGCTTGTTTTGACAACAAAAATGATTTCGTGTCTCTTAGATATATCCCTAGTAGAAGGATTGCTGAATCACATGTCACTCTTTTTTTCTAGTTTTTAAAGTAACCTTTTCTACAGGTCTACACATCCCATCACAAGTAATTTACTCTCCTAACCTAAACACCTCCCAAAGGCTCCACCTCCTTAAGCCATCACACATTGGGATTTTAAGAAATGTATTTTGGCACATACATTCTATCCATAGCTCTTTCTGTGAAGGAGCTGAGAAGTAGCTTCCAGCATAGAATAGCTAGTTCCAATCATGTCTCTACCTTGGATTTCCTTTTACAAAACTCAGAAACATCCTCTAAGACTGTCAACTTTGTCTCAGATTTATCTTGTTGTCTGCTGTCTTGTCAGTCAATACTTCCTCACAACTGAAACCAATGCTGCGCCAAGTGCCTGACTTCTGAAGCAATTTGGATAAGAGTAACAATAATGATAGTAGCAATTCCAAAGAGGTCACTAATATGGAGATCTTCACACTCAAGCACAGTTATCTCGCTCAGTTTAAACAGAGAGAGCCAATTCCCAGAGCCCTTTATACTGTTTGCGATGGTCTCTTGGGTTAAATATGCTGTTGGGATGACCAGGAGAAAATAATTCCTAGTTCAATGAAATATAGACAATCTTGTTAGATTTTTGAAGTATTTAGTTCTTCAACACTGGGGATTTTCTCAATAAAGGAAAGGGCTGGATAAGAAGGATATATAGATCCAGAGTTGATTTTTAGTGGCTGAATGACAGAGTGCTTCTTCATGAGGCATCCTGAAGTTGATGTCTTGGTGTTTAGTCTGGATACACTAAAACTGAGACTTTAGGCATGTCCAGATCCATTCCCCAGATTTTACGCCACCCTTTTAGGGATTTTGCTCAACTTGCGACCTTTTGTGGCCTAAGACAGGGATAGGTCTGACTGTAAACCGGGTTCGTGTGCCTAAAGCCCCACAATCATCAAAGTCTGCTAGCAAGGCAGACAGGCGCAAGAGAGAGCTGATGAAAATATCACAGTACAGTTTCAATTAGCCAGGCAGCCTGGTCAACAAGAAAGATGCCTACAGATTTTAATTGGCCCCAGGGGAGAACAGAATGTTCTAAGATGTCCTTGTTCACCCTGATATTGCATTATCTGGGCCACAGGGCAGCTGCAATCTTTTCCCCAGGGCTTAGGATGTCTGCCTAGAAATAAACCTCAAATTCAGCATTAACCTTTTTACCACCATGTTCCTTCAAAACAGATATTCTTTAGTGGCCTTAGTGCTAGAGATACAAAATCTGTCCCATTTCTAATTAGGTCAATCTTATTCCTAGAGTACTAATCCCAGAGGGCAGTAGCACTCCAGGAGGAGCAATTCCATCCATGTAGAGTGAAATTTGGGTCTGTGTTCTCATGTGAGTGCCACCCATATACCCAGAACTATGGACCTTTGCATCTCTGTGCGTTGGAGTATCCATCACTGAAATGGGAACATCTATGCCTTCTCATGAAGTAATTTCCTTTGCAGTCAAAACAAGCAAACAAAAAAAAAATCCATGGCATCAATCCTGACTGTTCAAGGAGCTGCAAGGTTTTACATTCAAGTCACCAAATCTGATTCTAAGAGATCCCCTCTGCATACCTTTAAAATGTATGAAATTCACAGGTTAGGTGAGGAAGGTCTTTCAAAAGAAAATGCATCTTAAGATCACATGGGTTTTAAACTTGGACAACAAAATATACTTACATTTTAGTTTCATTAGTTTGAGTTGCTGTCCTATTAATTAAGATGCTGGTGGTTTTGTTTTGACAAATCCCTAAGACCCAAAGGTCTATTTCTCACTTTCAAAACATTCTGATACAGGTCAGTCTGTTTTGCTGGATGGCTACATTTCAGCAGTATGGAGAATTTGGACTGCTTCTGTCTTGCAACTTTGCTCTCTTGGGATTCTTTGCTTGTAGCCTGAGAAGCTGGGGAGAGCATGCATTGACCTCACCCTTTCTTCACTGTGTAGGACAGGAAATGTCACACATTACTTCATTCAGACTCAAGCCCCTGACCCAGAGTTTGTCACATGATCCCATTGTAAATTTAAGAGACACTTGTGGAATATCTAGGAGATGCTTGTGTTTATGGAACATACTCAGATTCCATGAATATTAGTATTTGTCTTTGTTATGTCCAACCAGGAAGTGATTTAGAATGAAGAAATATTCACTCTGTTAAGTAGATTTAAAAAGAAATAAGATGCAGATCTAGACCAAGAAATTCAATGAGGATGAATAAATTTGCAAGAAAGTGAATTTCTATGAAATTGTTTAGAAGTCCAAAGAAGTGAATGGGAAGAGAGAGACCAGAACTAACCGGTTCTGTGAGAATGTGGCAGGGTTCCACACTGGAACTGACCTGTGAACCCTTAGGTTCTTGAAGGTCAGGTAAGAGCTTACCAGTCTGTGTTGGGGTAGATGGTCTCCACAGGAAAGGAACAGGAGCATAGGGTCAGACTCCCTTTGTTTTCAGGCTGCAGTCAACAGGAGACTATTAGACCTCGCATCTGGCCTCTGCTTCATAAACAAAAAGGAAGTTGGTGCTGAGGCCTCCATTTCACAGCATGCTGAATGAATGAAAAACTTAAAAAGATTCAAAAGAGAAAGTAGATGCGATAAAGACTTCAGAAGCTGAGTAAAAGAAAGAGCCTCACAAATTACTCCTGCCAGGGCGGCTTTGATAAAATTTGGGTGGCATCCATAGGCCCCATCTGCTGTCATATTCAGTTATTTTCACACAAATACTCTGATGGTAATGATAGCTATTGCTACAGTGGGTCCCTCAAACTCATTCTTTATTCCCCCCAGCATCTCAGAGAGCCGAAATTTTTGTTAAAAAATGTTGGGATCTAAGCTCAAAAGCATTACTTCCAGCAAATGACATTACACACAATTTACTGTTGTGGATGAAATAGCTCTTCAGGGATTGAAATGTCTACTTTTCGATGTGCAGCCTTTAGGGGAGGTCCTTGGACAGCATTTGTTGCATTGGCATAAGATTTAAAAGATTGCAGATCAGTCCTCCTAATTGATGAAATGAATTGATTAAAAAATAAAGACCAGTAAGGAGGAGAGTGTGGGGGAAATGGACAATTGTTTACATTCTTAGGAGAAGACACAAAAATTGTGGCAGTCTTCACTGCTGACAGATTTGTAATGCCTACTTTGTAACCTAGCAATCCCACTTTCGGGAGTCTTTCAACTGTGCACAAAAGCCAAAGATACACTCAGTGTATTCATTGCCAAATTGTAGGAAATGGTGGGGAAGTGAAATATGCAAATAATTGATGACAAGCTAAAATTATGCAATCATGTGTGCCTATTATCAATGAGATAAATATGATGTATTAAATGGAGGGATGTCCATGATACAGTGCTTGGCGAAAATTCCAAGTGTGTGTATGTGTGTGTGTATGTATAACTTATATATGAATGTGTGTGTCTGCAGTATCAGGGATCATTTCTTGGGAAAGGGCTTGGGGTTGAAAGACACTTTAAATTTTTGCTTTACATATGTCTTTATCCAAAGCAAAATTGATATCTTGCTCTGCTCTGTATATCTAGCAATCATCACCTACAATCAGAGCAAAGCAAGCCTCTACCATTATCAAGTCCTCCATTCACACCCAGCCCCTCAAATAAAAGAGATCTGATGTCAGTTCCTGTAAGTTTCTGATTCCTTGCAAATCAGCTTGGTTTTGACCTTTGTCTTGACTGATAGCAGCATATACCTTTATATATGTGCTACTCATTTGTGAAAACTACTTTTATTCCAAAATGAATAGAACCTGTATAACTGTGTCTTTTCTTTATCTTTAAGATTTATTAATTTTTGTTTTAAAGGCAGATTTTACAAAGAGAGAAGGAATGTGAGAGGGTTCTTCCATTCACAGGGTCACTCCCCAAGTAGCCACAGAAGCCAGAACTGAACTGATCTGAATCCAAGAGCCAGTAGTTTCCTTGGGTTCTTTCCTGCTAGTACTGGGGTGTATTGCTAACACGGGGAAAGATAAAAACTTCAACATTTCAAAACTCAATGTTCAGTTTCTATTGAATGAATATCACTTTTAACCATGGTAAAATAAAATTAAGTTAAACCATCATGAGTCAGGAATCAATTGCATAGAAAAGAGATCAAGAAAAAAAATATATGGCCAGAAGAGAGTATTAACTTGATTTTTAAAAGTTCAGAATGTGTTTTGAACTCTTAAATGTGCTGATGGAAACGATCGCAGCTTTTCCATTTTGTAAGTGAGGAAATGAAGGCACTAGGGGGATGCTTGGAACACCCCAAGCTCAGCAGCTTCACCCCAGTAGCACGGCCTTCCATTTTTGTGGAGATAATAGTGAATTATCTCTGCAGAGGTCCTAAACTCTGCATTTCAAATCACTGTCAGCACTGCTGGGCCAAGATCTAACCATTAAAGAAACTTCCTACCAACCCAATTTGGGGAGTTGGGGGAAGACGGAAAATTTCATGGAAATAATTCCTGGTCAAGCACAATAAGATGACAGGATTCAACCTTTTTAGGTCATACTGCAATCACTTTCTAACTTTGCCCACCTCTTCCCTTCCCTTCTTCATGTGGGTTCCCTATTGGGCAGCACTGATCACATACTGCAGGCGCCCTTAAAATATGTCTGTGTGACTTGTGGTGTGGTTAACACTAACTTGCACATGTATGGCCACACAGCATTATTGGAACTGTACCTGCCTGTGCAAGTCAGAGCACAGCCCACCCTCCCTGACAATCATTTTGTAACAGTGGCCATTTATTTGCTCATAATTTGTAAAGATAGATTTTTTAAAAAATTGGTTCAGAACTACTATGTACAGTGTGAAATCAGAATATTCCGCAAGGCATTGTCAGTTGAGCTGCTTTCCATTGTTGTGCTTTTATTGCCACCCTAACAACATGTTTAGCCCACAGCAAAAGGCCATCATTTCCTCTCATGCTGTTCCTTCTGTATCATGTGCTGGTTACCAACCCCTTGACCCAGATTCTGCCCATCTTTCAGGACCCAATGAATGCTTGTTGTCTCTGAAATCTTTGACTATTCTACCACTCAAGCCTGAACTCCCTCACGAAATGAATCACTCTCTCCCATTTTGGGATTTTGTCTCAGTGCATCACCATTGCCAATTCAGGATTAATAAGAGACAGTATGACATGGATGCTGAGTTCCAGGGGACCCAGGGTGGTTGAGAAGCCCAGAGAAGGGGCCACTGTAGCAAGACTGGACATAGGGGGTCTTTTGAGAAGTATGTCTAAAGACAGAATAGCATATGCAAGATCATTTTTTAGATGAACCTCTGTGAGAGAAATTAGCCTGGGGGCTGTGGAGAGGCGAGAAGGACTCCCACACCATAGGACAAGCATGCGATGGATGTCAGAGCAGCAAATGCACCCTGAGTCTATAATGTTCCTTGCAGTCAAAGATCTGAGAGGTGCATTTCCAGCTGGCACAGAAGGTGATGCATTAAGCAGGATACCAGTGAAGTCACTCTGTAAGTAATTAAGCATTCTATGGGCAGCCAGTGTTTTTATTGTAAACCTCTAGGAACAGTGATACAGGGGAAGTCAGGAGAATATCTCTGAGTTAAGAAGGCCTTCAGATGGGAAGCAATCAGTTTAACTGCAGATGAAATCGAGTAAGAGATGCTTAGCAAAATAAGTGCTTTAATTTTTGTATTCTAAAGCACTTTTAAAAATGGTGAGGGTACAGTGGTTAGCATGCTGCTTACAACTCCTGCATCCCGTGTCCCAGTGCCTAGGTTCAAATCCTGGTTGGACTTCTGCTTCCAATGTCTTGCTACTACACACACTTTGAAGGCAGAAAATTCAGGTGTAGAGGTCATACCACCTGTTTGGGAGACCCCTGCTTGAGTTCCCAGCTCCTAGCTTCAGCCTGGTTCAGCTCCTGGACTTTGGGGCCACTTGGGGTGTAATCCAGTGGATGGGAGCTTTCTCATCATCTCTTTCAAAATCAAAACAAAACTTTCAATAATGGATTGAGGTCTTGGATTTGGTGACTGGTAAAGCTGGCCATACTCCTTTTCCTTGCAGTGTTTGAGAACAACCAAGCAGGCCTTGTTGAGTAGGGACTGAGTGCTTATTTGGACTGAGTAGGATGCCATGAGAAGTCAGAAAGGTGGGTGCTTATGAGGAGTAGCTATCTCTGTTAGACCATGAGAAGGCACATACAATTGACAGAAATATTGATGAGCAGAAATACTTAGGTATAGCTGTAAAATTTGGAGAGTACTTGTCCAGATACAGGGAAGAGAATCTTACATTTGTCTAGGAAAGCAGTCTGAACCCACCATTCTATGACCATAAAATGGCAGAAATAATATAAGGGTGACATCAATGAAGCAGGAGGATTGGATACCTAAAATGAAAGATGTTTTCATCAGGTAGCTGAGTAGAGTGTTCTTGGGGTTTGGGAAAGCTGCATCTGTTTCTCACTCAAGCTTCTAGGATAAGCTCATACTTCTCTTTGAGTTTCTGAGCTGCTAACCTGAGCTTTACTCACCCCTTCCTTCATGCTTCCCAGGTAAGGGATAGTTTCAGTGTTCTGCCACCCCCAGATGAGTCTAATTGACACCTCTGACCCCCCCAACTCCAGACTCGGATTTCCTTTCCAGGCAGAGGAAAGCTTGGGATGAGTCATCCAGTGATAAATGCTGTAGTCACTCTTGGGAGCTGTCCTCAGCTGCCCCAGCTGGAGGGAAACCAAGTGAGTAACCCTACCAGTATCACGTGCTGTTGGAATGCTCTTGACTTGCATCTGAGCCAATTCCACGGCCATGAACAAGGTTGCTCATGACATACACTCTGACTCTTCCTGGAGTGGGTCTGAAGGACTGTCTAGAGGTCTCACAGATTTAACAACTGAACGTGGAGAAGGAAAACTTGTAACCCAGTGGATGGACAACTGATGCAAACATGATGATAGAATCCCTAGAGAAGAAAGTTGTAGGAGAATCTGTCTGTGCCTGCCCCGACCCATTCACAACAACTCCCATTTATATCTTTCCACAGATTTCCTTTCCTTCCTTAGCAGAGTTTCTCTGACCAATTTGGTGATGCCTGGAGCTTGCTCACCCAGCGCAGAGAGAAAAGAGAGAGCAGATGATTATCTGCGCTATCTAGGATGGTACCAAGGCTAAATGCTGCTGTCGGAGTCTGAGATTGGGACTTGGGACTCTACCACCCAAACCCTTGGAGATGGTCACAGAGCTATGGTGTGGAGGAGCTGCACAACTGACATAACACCATGCCATGGATATCCTCACCCTAAGGGGAGTTTAGTTCAGAGTGCTTGTATTTCTAATACTAAGGTTTGGGTATCTGTTCTGGACTTCAGAACATGCCTTCACCTTGAGCTTTTTTTTTTTAAATTTGAATCTTAGCTGTGTTCTTGACTCTTCTGATTTCTCATATTTTCTTCTTCTCTCCCGCCACTTCCTCTTGTTTCTCTTCAACCTCCTGACCTTCCTTGTCTCTCTCCTCCTCCTGTCTTGTTCTCCTTCATTTTTGCCCTACCCTCTTCCTAGGTATCTGTCTCCTTCCCTCAACCAGTCCTTGTAAAAATAGAACTATTTATTTTTATTGGAAAAGCAGATGCAAGAAGAAGAGACAGAGGGCAAGAGAAATCTTCCATTCACTGGTTCACTCCCCAAATGTCCACCATGGCCAAAGCTGAGCTGCTTCAAAGCTAGGGGCTGGGAATTCTCTCTGGATCTGTTGTATGGGTACAGAGGCCCAAGACCTTGAGCCATCCTCAGTTGTTTTCCCAGGCTTCAAGCAAGGAGCCGTATGGAACAGCTAGTTCATGAACCAGCACCCATATGGGATGGCTGCTCTGATAGGTGAAAGATTAGCCTATGTAGTCTCCATGCTAGTCCCAATGTCCTATCATCAGGATCATTAACAGAGTGCTGGGTGGTCTGCTTGCTCTCCCCTGTGTCTGCTCCCTTCTAGTGCACTGCTCCATTCTTGGTCTGTTCATGAGGTAGGCAAATACTAGCAAGCAGTAGAAAGTGCTGGGGTTTACAGCCTTAGTGACTTTGGTTGTAGCAATATGCAAATAATTGGTTCCAAGTGTAAGACATTATAATGTCAGTCATAAAGGCCAATTCTATTCCAGTCTTAGAGATAGGTACGCTACTAACAATCAGTAGCTTCTGAGTCTAAAAATGATGAAAAGTTAGGATCACTTGTAGGTATGTAAACTTTTACTTCTCTTTTTTTAAACTGCATTTCATTTTATGACATTGTTTCATAGGCTCTGAGGTTCCCCCAACCCCTCCCCGTACCTCCTTCTGTGGATTACTCCACCTTTTGTTTATTTCTCAAAAAATATTTATCATTGAAAATGCAAAGTTAGAAAGAGAATTCTGCATGTTTTGGCTCACTTTTCAATTTATACCAGGGTTGGGCCAAGCTGAAGCCAGGAACTTTATTCATAACTCCAACATGAATAGAAAAGGTGCAAGTACTTCAGTCATTGTCTACTGCTTTTGTAGATACATACTAGGGAACCAGATTGAAAGTTGAGTAGCTTAAACACAGATTAGTGCCCATATGGGCTACCAGCTTTGCAGGCAGTGATTTAATGTGCCATGCCACAACACTGGCTCACTTTCTTTCTTGAGTTAATGTTTTATTCATAATTTTTATGGGTAAGACCCCTTTGTTATCCTGAACAGCAGTCCTGTGATGGGTTTGGGGGTATTCTGTTTATTTTATAGATGGACAAATAGTGTATTAGGGAGTTCATTGAAGGTTATGCAGATTCTTGTAGGCAGAATATGACTTACAGCCAAATACTTCTAATCCTTTGTCACCTAGAGCCTCTTTTATAAATAATGTTAGCTGCATGAAAGTTTATAGACCTCATACAAGGATACCTTAAAAAGTTTATGGAAAAGAGAATTAAAACAGTTTATTTTGGCAAAAAAATCGTTATACAAATTTTTCATGATGTATACTTTCCATTTGAAAGTGTGATTTTGAGGGAGAATCAAGGTGGTGGAATAAGGTAAGGACATGATTAAGCATTAGCCAGTGTGAAGCAGAGAGGGCACATTCCAGGAAATAGGAGAAGACAGAATGACAGTAAAGGGACACCTGAAGACTGACAGACATGGGAAAACAGCGAAAAAAACAGTGTGGTGTTGTAGTGACTGATACGACAGCGGCATTCAGCGAACAGCGATTTGAACTGCACTGGCAACCAGAACTTCACCAGCAACAAGGTGGGAAGGGGTGTTCACTGGGAGATCAGGAGGTGAACCCAAAAAACTTCCCATCCTGCTGGTCTGTCTGATTTGACCAGGAGCAGAGACAGAGCATCAGGTTCCAGATGGGCAGTGTGGGAACAGGGTAGATTTCACAGCCCAGTGTGCCCCCTAGAGCTGAATCAGACGCCATTTTGCTGGATAGACAAAAGCTATGGGACAGGACTGCACATACACAGAGCTGAGAGTGAACTCATTTCTGGCTCAGTGAACTGCAACAATGTGGCCTCCTACAGGTTCCACCCAAGATAGGTCTGAGTGGCCCTGCAACCTGACGGCCAGCAGATCAAGAACTCTAGTAGTGGCACATCAGGTGCAATTTTGTACAGTGAGGCAAAGGTTTTAAGACTGCAGGGACAACAGTGAATTGTGCATATGCTGAGCCGGGGGCAAACCCACTGAGCTGAGTATATTGCACTGGTCCCACAGGGAAAATAATACCAACTTTGGCATGGCACAGGTCAAAATGGATCCAGGTGGGTCTCAAACTTAATGTCCAACAGATTCTGGCAAGATCAGCACCACCAACAACCTTGCTATATAGGACACCTGGTGTCTCCCTAATCCTGAGAGCAGCTTGAACAAGAAGTGGGAGAAAGGTTATAAAGACAGTGGTGCATCCTCAGCACAGGATCATAGGAGCTGGGGCTATGAAGACCAAGGTGAAAGTCTAACATAAGAACCCAAACCTGGAACTCGTTGGAGGGAGTGGCACAAGTGACTGTAAACAAAGAGCTGGGTACCAATCAAAATAAGTACAATCAAATTGTAGACCAGTGGGTGACACTGCTTAGAAACCTACCCAAGGAGAAGAATCTGCTAACCAGAAGTACAATGACCAAGAGCAAAAGAAGAGACAAAGGCACAATAAATATTACTGAAGACTCTCCTGCAAAGGGGCAAAAGCCTTTGCCACCCTCAGAGTTAGCTGAGGAAGACATTGAGAAAATGGGGGATACATAATTCAAAACATTTTTATAAAGCTTCTTATCAACAATGAAAAGCACGTAATACAAGAGTTCAAGGAATTTAAAGAATCTGTCACAGGAAATGAATCAAATGAAAGCTGACATATCATAAATTAAGAATACAGAAATTAAGAATACAGAATTGAGAATACAGTGGAGAAAATTAAAAACACAGTGAAGAGTCTCCAAAACAGAATGAAGGAAGCAGAAGAAGAATCTCAGAACTGGAAGATATTTCCTGTCATCAGGGAGAAACAAACAAACAAAAAGCTGGAAGCAGAGAGAGACCGAGTAAAAAAAAGTAAGCAAGAACTGAAAGACACTAATAAAAGGCTAAATATAAGAGTTATAGGAGTCTCAGAAGGTGCAGAAAAAAACTGGGTTTAAAAATGTATTTAATAAGATAATAAGGCAAAATTTCCCTAATCTAGAGAAAGAATTGGGAATCAACATCCAGGAGGGGCATAGAACTAATAACAGGATTGGCGAAAAGTGATTTTCACCACAACACATGATAATCAAGCTCTCTTCAATCAAACATAAGGAAAAGATGCTTAAATGTGCACATGGAAAAAAAATCAATTGACATAAAGGAATGCCAGTTACATTCATGCTATACCTCTCGCAGGAAATTCTACAGGCCAGAAGAGAATGGAGTGGCATATTCCAGATTCTAACAGCAAAAAAATTGCTGGCCCAGGAGAACATACCCAGCAAAGCTTTTCTTAGTCTTTGAAAATGAAATAATATTCTTCCACAGTAAAGAAAAGTTAAAAGAATATGCCTCTTCCAAACCTGCCCTACAAATGATAAAGATGTTCTCTTGACAGAGAAGAGGAATAACACCCACTAAAACTAAAGGCAAATGCAAAGAACATCCCAGTAAAATAACAACAGAAGACTAAATCAATGAACAACCCATTGCTAAAATAATAGAATCAAATTACCACCCATTCATATTAACCCTGAATATAACTGGATTAAACTCATCAATCATATGTCATAGATTAGTAGCCTGGATTAAAAAAGCAAAGCCCATCTATTTGTTGCCTACAGGAGACATATCTCACCAACAAAGATCAGCAGAAACTTTATCTCATGGATCTTGATTTTTTGTTAATTTCATCTCTTCAATACTCTTTCTCATTAAATTCTTACTGACTTACAGTAGCAGCATTTTCTTCAAGAAGATTCTTGATTTTCTTTTACATTTCTTTAGCAACACATTAGTCATTCAATGGCATGTTATTTAACTTCATGGCATTGTAAATACTTTTTTCTCCTCCTGTTGTTGATTTTGTATTGTGGCTTTTCATATAAGGGGCTGCATAATAACTGTGTAATGGAGACTATCATATCCAGATGGGAGGATACAATGCAGTATGCATCTCTACTTCCAGATCAAAAATGGATTCCCAGTGAAACTGTTAACTATATCTTGACAATAGGATGCTGGGCTCTGCCATTGTTCATGCCTGCAATGATGGACATATGGCTGTTTGTGAAGAACTATACTATAGTAATAATAAGGGAACTCAGTGGGGTGGGGAGGGGGTTTGGGGAGGTGGTAAGGGAAATCCCAGGGCCTATGGAACTATGATAACAATAATTAAAAAAAAGAAATTTAAAAAAAGATAGGGTAGAACATTAGAATAAAGAATTGTGAATTTGGGAAAAGAAAGTATGTTTTGAAAGTCATATTGTGTGTCTGTGTTTTCAGTAGCTCAACCCTCCCTAGCTCTAGGATGTGGCAGTTCGTTTCACTTTAAATCTCAACTTCAGGAAATAAAAGGATGAGCCTAAATTATTTTCTTTAAAAAAAAAAAGATTGATTTATTTTTATTGCAAAGTCAGCTATATAGAGAGGAGAGACAGAGAGGAAGATCTTCCGTCCGATGATTCACACCCCAAGTGACCGCAATAGCTGGTGCTGTGCTGATCCTAAGCCAGGAGCCAGGAACTTCCTCCACATCTCCCACACGGGTGCAGGAACACAAGGCTTTGGGCAGTCCTCCACTGCTTTCCCAGGCCACAAAGAGCTGGATGGGAAGTGGAGCTGTCGGGATTAGAACCGGTGCCCATATGGGATTCCAGCGCGTTCAAGGTGAGGACTTTAGCCACTAGGCCACCAAGTCGGGCCCACTTATTTTCAAATTGACTCTCAACTACATAATTCCAAAATTTTATATCCCTAGAACCAAGGAAATGGTCCCAAAGGAAGGATTTTGCTTTCCCAGCTGGTATAGCTGTCTTGTGGCTCACAGCATCATTTCTACAGCCTATGGTGGGTTAGTTGTTTCTGACAATCCAATAGATTTTCTGGATAACAACAGAAAACATCTAAAGTGTCCTACCTGTTTGTGACCATGGATCCCTGAATGTGCTATTTTCTCTCTTCAGAGTCCAATCCAGGGAAGTCTCCCATGGTGATGACTCTTTTATCAGTGAGTTTAATGTTTTAGTAGCAGTTACTTTGGTTCTACTATATGAAGTTCACCTACCTTGGCAGGTCACCAATTAGCACTTGTTAGATCATTAATACAGATGAATTTATCAAATTGGCCCTGTGCCTCCTACTTAAGTGAGTAATTGCTCAGACGGAATAGGATTCAAACTGAAGGGTAGAAAGGAAAAGGCTAGAGGGTTGTATTATCAACATTTATCAAGTGCTCACTATGTGTCATATGAGATTTCTGAATCTTACAGGTGAAAATCAGGAATATTGTCCTCTGGTTTATGACAGGTCCCAAATTTCAGAGGGGCTCAGAGCCATCTAGCAGAAAAGCAATCTTTTTTCCCTACAGTTTATGTCTTTCCCTTACACCACACACTCTGTACATACCAGCTTGTCAGAGCTCCTGGAACAATACTCCGTCCCATTCCCACTGGGACTAGTATGATACAGTGGATTAAGTTTCCAAGTGTGATGCCAGCATTCCCTATTTGAGGATCTCTTTGAGCACTAGCTGTTCTGCCTCTGATCCAGTTTTTTGATAATGATGCTGGGAAGATAGTGGGTGATGCCTTGATAGTAGGGCCCCTGTCACCCGTGTGAGAAACTCGGATGTGGCTTCTGGTCTGGCTTGGCCCCAACTGTTGGCTAGTTGAGGAGTGAACTAGAAGATGAAAGTCTGATCTCTTTCTCTCCACCGAATCTGTCTTTCCTTCTCTCTGACAGTCTGCCTTTTAATAATTAATATTTAAAAACCATATCCACTGCCTTTTCGAATAGCCCCAAGTATAAACAGAAATCCATGCAGTGGATAGAAAACTCTTCCATACACCATCCACATATTTTTATGGTGTCCTCAGTGCAGGTAAAGCCCAGCGGATTAGCATTTTTTCAATGCTTCCCCATCATAAAGATATTCTACTGGGTTTTCAGTTTAAGGAAATACAATGCTAGCTTTCATTGATAGTAATGACATCTCTGGTGCTGTGAATTGACCTGAGTTTGTGCAATGTATGTGAATGGCCCACTTGATAAATGTCCAGCCTATTCATCTAGGCCAGGATTTGTAGCTTCTTCCTGGTGTACCCCGCTCTGTTGTGTTTCCCACACTATTCTCTGTATGTAACTTTATGATGACACCTCTCTAATATTACTTCGTTCTACACTAGGGGTCGTTTTATGGACTAAGTTGGAAGTGGGCCACGGGTGCCCAAATGGAGCCTTGGTTCTTGGTGTGTATGTGAGGATATTTCTAGCTGATATTAGCACTGAAACGGGAAGACTTTGCTTTCTCATAGACAAATATTGCTGTCCTCCACTGTGGTTAGGCATTATGCAATCAGCTGAAGGTGTGAAAAGAGCAAAAGACAGAGGAAGGGAGAATTAGCTGCCTTCCCCCGCCCCACCGACACATTGCCTAGGCTGGAACATTTCATCTCATGTTCTCCTGCCCTGGTTCTGATATTGACATCACTGGCTCCATGGGTTTTCAGGTCTTACCCTCAGCTTTACTGGCTCTCTGGCTCACAAACACCAGCCTCCTTTATTGTCTGAGCCAATTCCATTAGTGTGTGTGTGTGTGTGTGTATGTGTGTGTGTGTTTGGCTCTCCATGTCTGTAGGCTCTGGATCTGTAGATTCAACTAACAGGATTAAAAGAAAAAGAAAACTATTTGTACCTTCAACACATACAGATTTTTTTTCTTGTTATTCCCTAAGTAGTACAGTATACCAGTTATTTACATAGTCTTTACATTATTTTTAAGTATTTAAGTAATATAGAGATGATTTAAAGTATAGGAAAAGATTTGGGCTTGTTACACACAAAAAATACTGAGTCATTTTTTTATGAGGGGCTTGGTTATCTGTAGGATTTGGTTACGAAACAAAAGAGTGTGTGTGTGTTTGTGTGTGTGTGTGTGTGTGTGTGTGTGTGTATGGACATGCACACATGACTGTAATATCTCTTGCTTCTGTTTCTCTGGGGAGCACTGATACATGCAGCCATTTATCTACTAGACTAATTGCCACTATTAGGACCAGAATGAGTCTTCCTAATGAGGCAGTATAATTTACAGCAAGATTAATTTCTTTGTTGTTCTTGCTGATGTAACTCGCTTTCCCCGCCCCACCATTATGTCCTAAGAAAATGTCCAATCCTTTGTATTCTCTTGACTAAAGCAGGTATAAGTGCTTTTTATGGTACAGGCTTGAAGTAGTTGTTACAAGACTCCCAGAAAACTACTTCTGAGGAGATTCCTGACAGAAAGTCTCATATATTCAAATAAGTAAGGTTTCCAGAGCACAAGAGATTCAAGAATTAGAATGAGTAGAGTTTTCTTCACTGCAAGGTCAACAATTTTCTTTTTTTCTTTTTCTTTTTTTTAAAGATTTTATTATTATTGGAATTATTATATTATTATATTATTATATCATTATTATTATATTATTATATTATTATACAGAGAGGAGGAGAGACAGAGAGGAAGATCTTCCTTCCGATGTTTCACTCCCCAAGTGAGCCGCAACGGGCCGGTACGCGCCAATCCGATGCCGGGAACCAGGAACCTCTTTCCGGGTCTCCCACACGGGTGCAGGGTCCCAATGCACTGGGCCGTCCTCGACTGCTTTCCCAGGCCACAAGCAGGGAGCTGGATGGGAAGTGGCGCTGCCGGGATTAGAACCGGCGCCTATATGGGATCCCGGGGCTTTCAAGGTGAGGACTTTAGCCGCTAGACCACGCCGCTGGGCCCAAGGTCAACAATTTTCTTGAATGGGTGCAGGGTCTAGAAATTGCTATAAATGGTGAGAATTATCCCTATCTTACAAGTGAGATCTTGAGGAGAGGGCAGGCTCTTGAATGGGAATGCTGTTGGGGGTTCTTAGGGG
Source organism: Ochotona princeps (assembly GCF_030435755.1). Lineage (NCBI taxonomy): Eukaryota > Metazoa > Chordata > Mammalia > Lagomorpha > Ochotonidae > Ochotona > Ochotona princeps. The sequence continues at coordinate 29,190,176 of NC_080841.1, read as the reverse complement.
TTGGTCACAAAACTGGACTGACATTTTTGTGCCATAGTTTGTTTCGCAGAGAAAGCAGAGACATCACATTTCGAGAGCAACCATTAGGTCATATGTGATAGGATTGTTGGTACTTGGTGACTTAAGTGGACCTGGGAGCTGTGGGAGAGAAAGCAAAGCTCGCTCCCAGGTTTACCAGAAACACAAGGAAGCTTTGGGGGTTCACCAATGGTCTGTGACGGTTGAAAGAATAGGTTTGGGGGATGAGAAGTTACCTTTTTTTTATTTATAGTTTCTGTGGGATAGACAGGGGGACACGGAAACTGCTGTAATTGCACCGTTGAATTTCCTTTTTGTTGTTGTTTTTGTTATTTTGGGGTTTTATTTTAAGGCTGCTTACTTTATTGAGCTAAAGATGTTTTTAAGGAAAATGACTTCTATTGTGTGAATTTGTAGAGTCCATATGGACTGAAGGTGAAGAGTGATATCAGAAACCTGGCTTGGTAAGACTTCCAGTCTAGGAGGAAAATCAGCTTCCCCATAATATGATAGAGATTAGATTTACTCCAACCAGTGAGGATTTAGAGTAGACCAATTGTGATGTAAGGAAGAGTTTTCCATTTATACCAAGTGAGAGTAAAATGATAAAATGCCACACTTAGTGCCCTCATCTTTCTTCATTCTACTTTGCTGTCACACTGACTCTCTGCTGCATATGTCATTTGGGTTACTGTGTAAGGTACCACATCAAGCTCAGATTCTAAGATTAGCTGGAAGACTCTGTATTCACAGAAAGGATTTGTTACACCAAAGATGAATGGCAAAAGCAGCAGCAGAAGGGTATTCATATTCACTAGGTTGGCTCCAGAGAGGTCTAGGACTACAGAGCATAGATTTTTTTTTCTGTAGCATCAAACTACTGAGACTTAGGCAATATATATTTTCTTATTAATTTCATTGCATTATGTAACACATTTTTTTATGCACTGGGATTCCCCCCGTCCCCCTCCCCCACGGTGGATTGCTCCACCTTGTTGCATTTCTATAGTTCAAATTCAGTTGAGATTCTTTCATTGGAGGTTTTGACCAATCATAAAGTCCAGCATCTTATTGTCCTGCTAAGTTCAATGGCTTCTTGGTGAGACCATTTCTGGTCTGAAGGTAGAGCTGGCAGAGTATCATCCCAATCAATTAAAAGTCCCAACATAATATTTACAACCATTTACAACATTATGGCATTAATTGACATGGTATTGATTAACCAATATGTTACTAGGGAAATGCAGGTTCTCAACCACAACCTGTGACTTCCTCAGAGACATTTCAATTTTGGTTTATATTCAACCATGTTCTATATGCCTTAAAATGGCCATAGATTGCTATTCAGCTGTCTCTTGTCTATTTTAATGTTAGTATTTAGCATTTTATAGCATTGAAGCATGATTTTGCTGAACCTGGTTGTTTTTTGGGTAGTCTAACTCTATAACTTCAACAGGACATATGTCAACAGTTTAGGTGAAAGGGCCCAGCGGCAGCGTGGCCTAGCAGCTAAAGTCCTCGCCTTGAGAGCCCCGGGATCCCATATGGGCGCCGGTTCTAATCCCGGCAGCTCCACTTCCCATCCAGCTCCCTGCTTGTGGCCTGGGAAAGCAGTTGAGGACGGCCCAATGCATTGGGACACTGCACCCGCGTGGGAGACCTGGAAAGAGGTTCCTGGTTCCCAGCATCGGATTGGCGCGTACCGGCCCGTTGCGGCTCACTTGGGGAGTGAAACATCGGACGGAAGATCTTCCTCTCTGTCTCTCCTCCTCTGTGTATATCTGGCTGTAATAAAATGAATAAATCTTTAAAAAAAAAAACAGTTTAGGTGAACGTTTTTGGGAGGGGTGTGCAGAGAAATCTTTATCACCCCAGAAAGGAGTAACTGATCTTTGTGGTCACCCAGTCAGTTATAAGTGCATCCCGGCTGACCGCTTCCTGTCTGTTTCTAAGCTTTCCTAGTTGTTCTCTGTCTATCTATTCTAGTTGCGCGCGGTCCGCAGAAACAGAAGAACAGTAAACTTCCTTCAGAACTAGGGAGAGGAGCTTTCTCTGGCCCTTGCCTGCTTCCAACTTTGGGTCCCCACCCTCTTTCGTAAGGACCATCAGGATCGCTCCAGAAACCCCTCATAACAAACAAATGAACAAACTAGGCAATATATCTTGTTCAGGAAAGCCTATTCTAGTCTTGGAATATGAGACTTCTATGGAGAGCTAGTTGCATAGGTATGTACTTCTTCTGTGTTACTAGCCCTGGTGACCAAACTCAGCAGTCCAACATTGCAACCAGGTAAAAAATGAATCCTGGTAAACAATCCTGTAAAGCTTTATCATGTAGGGCCCGGTACTGTGGCCTAGCGTCTAAAAGTCATCACCTTGAACGCACCGGGATCCCATATGGGCGCCGGTTCTAATCCCGGCAGCGCCACTTCCCAGCCAGCTCCCTGCTTGTGGCCTGGGAAAGCAGTCGAGGATGGCCCAAAGCTTTGGGACACTGCACCCTCGTGGGAGACCCGAAAAGAGGTTCCTGGTCCTGGCATCGGATCAGCTTTGAATCAGCACAGCACCGGCTGTTGTGGCTCACTTGGGGAGTGAAACATCAGACGGAAGATCTTCCTCTCTGTCTCTCCTCCTCTCTGTATATCTGACTTTATAATAAAATAAATAAATCTTTGAAAAAAAAAGCTTTATCATGTATAGCATTTCGCTCTTCTTTAGGCATACCCAACACCATTAATTAGTGGCCTAAAATATTCCAGAGTTGTGGTATAGCTTGCTTCATTTCCTGGATGTCCTACTTCTGATGCAGCAACTTGGTAATGTGCCTGGGGAACCAGTGGAAGATCTTTGGGTCCCAGAACTCACACTGAGGACATGGATGGACTTTCAGGCTCCTGGAACTAACCTGGCCCAAACCAGTCATTGTAGACATTTGGGAAGTAAATTAGTTGAAACTTGCTTTCACTCTCTCTAGCTCTTCTTTCTCTCACTTTCTTTGTAACTTCTGCCTTTCATATATATATATATATATATATATATATATGTGTGTGTGTATATATATATATATATATATATAAAATCTTTATAATCTTTAAAAAACTACGAGGAACTGAACAATGTCAACCATAGTTCCAAGATTCCATAGGGACGTGCAAAGACTGAGCACACAGATCTGTCTTACAGATTGTTTTTTCAGTTGCTAATTAGAGCAAGCACAAGATATCTGTAAAGATACTAAAATAGAATCTCCAAATATTTAAATACCACAATAATGCTAGTTGTCTTATATTCAGGATAGTTTTTCTTTGTGTGTATAAATATACACATACACACAGTACTTACAAGTACTTTATTTCATATGTCTTCCCCATAGAGAACAGTGAAGCTTCATAGAAGTGTATTGTTGCTGATATTAAATAGATCACGCCACTCAGGGAGGGCCCTCGGGCCTTCCTGGCTGGGTTTGTATCCCTTCCAAAGGTGTTCTCAGAATTTTATACTTCTCTTATTGCACATTTTATCATTTTGCATGATCAATGATCATTTTATAGATGGCTCTCCACTTAGAAGGGACCTTCTTGAATACCTAGATTGCGCCTTATTCATATGTATAATTTTAGTGTCTGGCATATAATCTGGGACTTAGTAGTGAGTCAATTAGCATTTTTCAAATGTTTGGATGCATGAGTAAAATGTTGTTGTATAGTCACTGCATATGTTTAATCTAGATTTTTTCCTAAGCCAAATTTCCTCCATAGATTATTGATCTTAGTTTTTCAATGGTCAAAACTGAATGTTACATATCAGACTTTCATACACGACTATGTTGAAACCTTTTTTATCCACATGTTTTGAAATTGATATAGAAATTCTAGAGCTTCCCATAGTCCTGATATTGGAAAGTTTTTGTTCCAATCACCTTTTTCACATGCTTAGAACATGGGAAATCCAGATGAGACCTCAGAAGTTCCAAAATGCAAGCTCAGTTCTCCAGACTGTTACCCTTTGCACACACATACACACACACACACACACACTTCTCCCTGGCTCATTTCACATTTCTCGTGACTTTTAATTGTCTTAGAAAATTCGTTTTTCTCTTCCCCCATAGAACTATCTTTAAATGTGCATCCCATAGATTTTGTTACCCAAGAGATTTCCAGTGTTGTCCTAGATGAGGCTGCCATCCTCTAAGGCTGTAATTTAGAAGGTCCCCATCATGCTTCAAAGTGGGACAGACGTCAGTTCCAAAAACTCTGAAACCGAGAAGTCAAGAACAATGCTTTATAGTTTTGCTGTTTTTTTTTTTTTTTTTAGTTTTGTGCTTAAGTGATGAGGTCTATTTAAAAGTGGTTGCAAGAATAATTTAAAATGGTTATCTGGAAGATTTGGAAACTAGTCAACTCAAAAATCCAAAATAAAAGCTAAAAACATGACTAAATTACTTTCCTGTTTACTTAGCATGAAGGAATGAGATAAGACATTATGCTTACAGTCTCAGCGTATCATGAACTTGGCCGTACTTCACTGACCCTGACTAAAACATACTAAAAATGTACTTATAACTTGCCCCTAAAATTCAGTACATAGTGGAATAGACTGTCTCATTTCAGTTTTTTTCTGAAAAAATAAGAAAAGAGAAGCAAGAAAATATCTATTAATTTCAGCAGGATATTCTGTGCAAACATCTTTCTCACACCACCATTTCACCCTATCCTGATCCCAAATATATTCCAGTCAACTGAATTTGAACTCAAACATTTCTATGCCAAAAATTCACAAAACATTTTTTATTTTATGTTACTTATAACTTTTCTTAAATAGTCATTTTATGTAATGACCTCAACTTCTATTTTTTTTGATTAAAATCTTAGCTAAGAAGTGGAATCTCAAAGGCTTCTTGCCCACTGTAACCTACTCAGTAAATAAGTATCTCATGTGGAGCATTGAGACTCACTTGCAATGACACCACCTGGTTGATCATTGTTTATGTTTATAGAAAACTTATTTTGTGTGCAGCATGGATTGGAGACCAAAGAACAGATGGCCTTTTGGATTTGGGTCCTACCCTTGCAATTTAACAATTTTGTGTTGGCCAAGATACCTTCTTATGTTTCTGTCTTTTTTATTGTAAAGTGAATATAAAGGCTATTTCACTGCACAAAAGGAAAACAGGCAATTCATTCTTTCTTGTATAATGGTGAGTGACATGGTACTTATATGCTGAGCACACTTTCAGGCTAGAAAATGAAAAGGCAGCTTCTTTGCACAGTTTTTTTTGTGGTCCCACATTTGATGTTTTACTGTTAGTGACAGGTCCCAAGGATGGGTCATAGACAAGGGGCAAAATTGCAAGCCCAGTAGCAACCTATAATCAAGCTATTCCTAAATTCAAACTCTCTTTTCAAACTGAGCTTTTGTTGAGTGAAGGCTCATGGAATACATTTCAATGTTATTCCAAGCACAATGTCACTCCCCTTATAATTTAGAGTAAACAAAACTTTGATGAGTGACAGGTATGAACTACTGGGAACAAGGTTCAAGACCATTTACAGGCTTTTCCAGACCCTCATAGACTCTTCAGAATAAGAGTCGTGGTTGGCCCCATTTGACAGTGAGGTCACTGTCTTGAGAAGTGGGACCACAGAACAGGACAAGAATCAGTGACTCCCACATGTCAGGCATACAAGCCCTGTTCCACTGTCAGGCTTTGACTTTGGACTTGCCTCAAGGGCTGCAGCTGCCCTCCATTCCCCCTGCCCTATTATCTGACTATGGATCAAGACGTGGGTATCCAACATTGTCTCCAGGAAGACATTTAATATCAGGACTTCTGGTCCAGTCCAAAGCTGCTGACAAATGAGCTACTTCCGTCCATTGCAGTGGATCGGTCTTTGTGGGAGGGCAGCCACTGGTGGGGAACTGAACCATCTCCAGATGCACACTGTCTTTCTCAGGGTTTTATTGTGAATATTCACTCACTTCTAGAACAACAAGTCTTTCAGGAGGCACTGTAACCTACACCTTTGTAACCCTGGCACCTACTACAGAACTAATACATGAGTTGTGCTTGTTATATAACAACAGCAATAACATCTATAGATATTATATGCTTATGGCAAAGACTGCATTAGCAACTTTCCCTGAATTGATTTATTTCTCAACTGATTATGTTTTTGCTAAGTATTGTGTTTATATATTTTTACAGATATAAAATATGTGCTTTTTTATACACACAAATAATTTACATATGTAAATATTTGATTCAGAGAGGTTAAACACACTGTTTAAGGTCATATAGCTGGTAAATGACACTCGTGTGTATGTGTGTGTGTGTGTATGTCTATTCCAAGAGAATTATTGATAAGTAAGGGTACATTTATCTTGGTTAAAAAAAATGAAATCCATGCTCATCCATCCATGGGAAATGTGTATTATGATAAGACTGCATATGGATGTTAATGTTTTTGGAACCAGTATATCTTATTAATTCTAATCTTTCATAACTTTTCGAAGCACCATTATATATCCTAAGGTAGGTTTTGTGAAAACAGCCTAACATGACTTACAAAGGAGATATAACAAATCAGTGAAAGGCCAAGAAACAGAGCAAGGACTTCAAATTTCTGCTAGTCTTCCCCTTCCATTGCACCAAGCAGCTTTGCAACGAGAAGTCTAGGAAGCTGCTTCCTACTCTGAGCCCTGTAGGATCTCCATTTATTGACTGAACTTAAAGAGGCTCAGAGAACTAAGGCATGGATAACACTCATGTTGGCCCTTGGCAGGAGGGTGATGTGGTCTGCCAAACTGTCACTCTTTCTGAGGTTGCAGCTAGTTTACCACTGTGTAGGTGCTCCTAGTCTCCCAGGGTGGAACTCATTTACTTATGCTTTTTCTTCTGAACTAGTGCTGGAGAAGAGATGATCAGGATAATTGTCACACGTGTACTATCATGTCATCTTCCTATCCTACTGCCTCCTAAGTTTCTAACGAAGCCGTAAGGAAAATGATTTCCATTTAGAGAAAATATGTTCTGTATATCCACAACACAAAGAATTAAGTGAAGGGGTGCGCATTTCATATAGAAGTTAAGACACCGTTTTAAATGTTCCTGTCCCATATCAGATTGCCTGAATTTATGTCCTATCTCCACCTCCAATCCCAGCTTCCTACTGATCCATGGCCTGGGAGATAGTTCAAATGATTTGATCCCTGCCATTCATGTGGGAGATGGAGGTTTTTTTTTTTTTTAATCTTACTTAGTTTATTAGGGTACAAAGGGTCAAGGGCTACAGGGGAGATGGAGCTTTTAGATTTGGCTTCAGCCCAACCCAGTTTGGGTTGTTGTTTGTGTTTGAGAAGTAGACTACTAGATGGTAATTCTGCCTTTCTTCAAATAAATAAAATAAATAAAAATATGTGATTAAAAATCCAGTGAAAATAGCCAGTAATGGAAATACCAATTTTATTTTTTTAAAAAGAGAGATTTATTTTTTTATTTTTAAAGGCAGATCTTTACAGAGAAAAGAGAGAGTTCCTTCATCCACTGACTTACTCTTCAGATAGCCATAGCAGCCAGAGTTGAGCTGATCTGAAACCAGGAGCCAAGAGCTTCTTCTGAGTTTCCCATATGGTCCAGGGGTTCAAGGATGTGAACCATCCTTTGCTGATTTCCCAGGCCACAGTCAGAGAACTGGATCAAAGTGCAGCAACTGGAATAGGAACCAGTGCCTACATGGGCTGCAGGTGTCACAGGTGAAGCATTAGCTCACTATACCACTTCTACTCAGCCACTATACTCTTTGGATACACTAATGATCCATTATAAAGATCTCATCCACATAGCAGATATTCCAGCCTCTTCTGCTGGCAGAGATTGGGCAGAAGTGTTAATAAATGAAGCAAGTGAGGGGTAAGCTGTGAATGGAGGAAGGTGCACAATGTCACATTGAAAGACTCATGTCTCATTACAGAAATACTAAACATTGATGCCAAGCCTCTCACTAAACATCCCATTTATCAATAGAAGCTAGAAATTCAAATTTTACTGAAAACGTCCCTTTTGTTAAATGTCTAACAAATTCAATTAAAACAATAAATACACAATGTGAGTGAGACTTGTGTGTTCTCCTGGTTCTTATTCTGTACCCTCTGCAATGCAAAGAGAATATTGACACTTAGATATGAGGCATAAGCTGATAATGCATTCCACTATATTGGGAAAGAGCTGAAGTCCATGGCATAGCTGACATGCAGTGGAGTTGAGTTTTGTTCGAGTTCTTTCCACTAGGTCACAACTCCCCTACGTCAAGAAGGACGTTGAAATAAGGCACTCAACTAATCAGTGAGATCTTGACATTTGAATCCAGAAGAATAGCAGCATTTACGCAAGTGAACATCTTAAAATGACTTGGTTTATCTGGGCCATCAAGTCCTTGTTTGCTAAGCAAGTCTCCTGCACTAGGTGATAGCTCAGACTCCCTACAACTGGACTACCAAGTCTTGGAGAAGAAGTCTTATTTCCTTTGTCAGGTGCAATATCCTTGAAACCCATTACAGTGCCTGGTGTAGAGAAGACCTTGTGAATAGTTTTAGTCTGAAAATTTTAAAAAATACTTTGTAAAGTATTCCCAAGGTTGAAAAATTTACTCCCATTCACTCATTCAATCCATGTAGTCTTACTGGGCACCCATTGTGGATATAGTAATGTTCTGTTGGCTCATGTAACTCCTTGTATGAATCAAACCTACATAGAGAGAACAATGACAATGCTAAAAACTGAGCTTCATAGTATATGTTATTATATAAAACCAAGCATTTGGTATACATTAACTTAATCCTTATGACACTGAATAGGAATAGATTTGATTTATATTTGCATTCTATGGACAAGAACACTGAGGTGAATAAATATGCATAAGGTCACAGCTAGTTTTGCAGAGCCATTATTTGACCTAGGCTGGCTCTAGGGTCCACACTTCTAACCTGAATGTTACACACCAGTCAGGAAAGGCACACCAGTCAGGAAAGTGGTATTTACTAGAAACTACCATGTCCATGTATATTTAGCTAGACACACCTGCAACGCATTAACTATTCCTTACAATGCTCCAGTGGACTGATATTTTATCCTTATCTCCCTATTGAAGAATATAAACAACTTACTCAGAGTCACACCTCTAGCCAGCTGTAACAGGAGCTGGAGGTGACAGGAGCACTGCAGAGTAGCAGTGGGAGTGGTCAGTGAGCTCACAGCAGGGGATGCCTTGGTGAGGCAAGGGAATAAAAGCCATTTTCTGTTCTCATTATCATCACTTTCAGCTTCCTGTAACCATGGCCCGTGGGTGATGGGAGTGGTATTGGTGAGGGCTTGACCCTCTATCTGGGCCACTGCTGCTTTGTAAGGTACAAGATTCCTGAAGTACATCACAATGAATGGACCCTTCTGTGCCCTGTGCCCATAGCCCCCATTTCTTGTTTACATTTCCGATAGATTGTCTGTATCAGATTCAAGGTTTCTCATCAAAGGTTCATTTCAGAATTACCTGGCATTTCAGTTCCAACAACAAATTTCTACTGTAAGGGCAGGTGTTCTCTGCTTCTCCCATGGCAGGAGGGAACACTAAGGGCAGGTGGTCAGGGATGGGGATGCTACAGGAGTTCAGGCATTGCAGACCCGTTAATTCTTAATTTCAGGCAGAGAGGCAATCAAGTTCACCATCCTTTGAGGTCACAGCCCAGGAGCCTGACCAGGGCTTCTGTAGATTTTATGGCATACAATAAGCTTCAGTGGCAAGGGTGTCTCTCCACATTAAGCTGTATGGAAAAACCTCAAGGCTATGGACTGGGATAAGGATAGCCTCATTGCAGCATTGCTTTCTATATTTCTCTAGCAATGTTACTTGGGCAATTTTCCAGCAACAAATAGCTCCAAACCACCACAGAAGTCTTTATGAAAACTAGTAACCTTACAGAAAGCTAAATGTAGGAGTCATTGTGTCTAACTATTGGCCAGATAATGTGACAAACTTATTTTAATAAAGGGCTTTGTGATTTACTAAGCAATAATTCTTGAGTCTTGCTGTTTTTATTTTCCTTCCTTTTTCTTTTTTTCCCACTTATTTTATTTTTACTTTTATGGTATAATTCCATAGGCTCTGGAATTTCCCCTTGGCATCCCCATGTTCTCTCTCCCACCAACTTATTTCCCCCATATTATTACAATAGTATAGTACTTCATAGGCAGTCATAAATCCATCATTCTGTTATTTGTGTCCTTACATTGCTGGTATGGATAATGGCAGACAGTCAAGCATCCCATTTTCAAGTTATATCCAACAGTTTCATTGAGAGCCCATCTCTGATTTTGAAGTAGAGATGCCTACTGCATTGTATCTTTATAATTGGATATGATAGTAACTGTGTAATAGCTGTTTTACTATTTTAAATTACCTTTTTATATCTAAAAAAAAAAAAAAAAACCCAGGTGTTGTTACAACAGAATGACCAAAGTGACACATTGGAATTTAAGCTCATGGCACAACATTCACAGACATTTCCTGTACTGAAAGACTACTACTTGGGGCCAGTGTGATGGCTCAGTTGGCTAATCCTCTACCTACAGTTGATAGCATCCCTTATGGGCACCAGTTCATGTTCAGCCTGCTCTGCTTTTCATTTAGCTCCCTGTTTATGGCCTGGAAAATCAGGGGGAGAAAGATTTAAAGCCATAAGTGCCTGCACCTCTGTGGGAGGCCTGGAATAAGATCCTGGCTCTTGGCTTCGGATCAGCTCAGCTCTGGCCATTGTGGTCATTTGGGGGAGTGAACCAGCAGATGTTAGATCTTTCTGTCTTTCCTGTCTCTGTCAATCTTTTTCAATAAAAATAAAAATGAAAAAAACACTCAGGGCCCTAGTAAAGCTTGCCTCTTTGCCTCAATTCCTGGCCTTTTATATACTTATTTTCTCCCTCATGTCCTGTGCTTTCAGTTCACTCCCACTATCACGAAAATGGTCCAGGCCTCATCCCCATATACCTTCATGCTCAGCTTAACCTCTTAACAAGACTGCTGTTTATTTTGCATTCACTTCAAAAACTGCTGCCATACACATCTTCCTTTCCTGTCTCCCTACTTCACAGCTGTTATATATAAATTCTACTACTGAAATGTGTACAATATCCAGTTGGAAAATTCCAAAATAGTGGTCAATTATATTTAGGAAGATTTAGGGTGGAGGTAGTATTTGAGTTGAGTTTTATAAGGATATGTCAGTGTTCTCAAGAGAAAGGAGGCAGGAGAGGATAGTTCATGCAGAGGCAGTCCAACGTTTAACATAACCTGCCACCTGATAGAACCTAAATATAAGCTATTGAAAGATAATCATAAGAAATGGGCTTTAGAGGGCCTTATATGCAATATTACAACTTAAGCATCAGAGACCAGGAGAGAATTTTAAGAATGGAGATGTATATGCAGATTTACAATTTGAAAATTCACTGCAGTGGCAGAGAAGGTAACTGAAAGGTATGAGATGGACAGTAGGTTTTAGATGATTCATTATAGAACTCAGTGGTGCAAGTGTTAAGTGATCCAGTCTTGAATCAAGAGCGCAACAGATGATTTGGAAATACAGGGCTACATAAGAGAAGTGAAAAAAAAAAAAAAAACCAATGTAAGTGGGGTGATTGACATTGCTAGATAGGACAGAGAGGAACTGAGGCCAGCTTTATGATTTCTGGTTTCATAGGTGACACCTACTCATCTCTAAGAGAAACTTATCCATAAAAGTGGAGGATGGGTGGAGTACGAGGGCCTCATGTGACAGAGGCAAGCATGTCCAGCAGGCAACTGGCAATACAAAATAACAGTGTTACAGTAAACTGTCTGCTAGCCATAGAGTAAGAGTCATAATCAGAAAGGTGTGTCTAAACCATGAGAATAGTTGAGATCCCCAGGGAGAGAATAAAAAAGTGAAAAGGACCCAAAGCAGTTGTGTCTAAACCATGAGAATTTTCTGATTGAGATCCCTTGTAGAGCGAATAAAGTGAAAAGGACCTAAGGCAAATTCAAGATCATGAAAGTTGAGGAATCGCATGAAATGAGGGCAGATTTCTACATCCTGTGCTTTCTTTTTTAAAAACAATTTTTAAAAAGTTATTTATTCATATTTGAAAGAGTTACAATAGAGAGATAAGAGATAAGGAGCGACAGTTGACTATCATCCTCTGGTTCACTCTCTAAATGGCTGTAATAGCCAGAGTTGGGTCTGTCCAAACACAGGATCCCAGAGCTGCTTCTGGGTCGCCCATGTGGGTGGCAAGAGCCCAAACAGTTGGATCATCTTCTGCTGCTTTTCTCAAGCCATTAGCAGGGAACTGGATGGTAAGTGGGGCAATCAGAGCTTGAATCTATGCTCAAAGGGGATGCTGGTGCAAAGGACCAAGGCTTAACTGGATGCATTGTGGCTTCCGCCCCTCATTATCACTTTCAAAATTCTTAAAACATTATTAAGTTATGGGCCCGGCGCAGTGGCCTAGCAGCTAAAGTCCTCACCTTGAACGCACCGGGATCCCACATGGGCGCCGGTTCTAATCCCGGCAGCTCCACTTCCCATCCAGCTCCCTGCTTGTGGCCTGGGAAAGCAGTTGAGGATGGGCCAAAGCTTTGGGACACTGCACCCGTGTGGGAGACCCGGAAAGAGGTTCCTGGTTCCCAGCTTTGGATCGGCACAGCACCAGCCATTGAGGCTCACTTGGGGAGTGAAACATCGGACGGAAGATCTTCCTCTCTGTCTCTCCTCCTCTCTGTATATCTGACTTTGTAATAAAAATAAATAAATCTAAAAAAAATTATTAAGTTCAACTGTGAAAGAACTTATTTATATTACCCTGAAGTATTCTCTATATCTTTCTTATAGTGTTTTCTTAAATGATAACCTCTTCTGATCAAGTTGCAAATTAACCCAAAGCCCACTCGAACATTATCATTTCCTTGAAGTCAGACATGTCTGTGACTTTGCCCTCTGGGAACTTCAGTGGTTCCTTTTAGAAATGTTGTAGTACTTGTCTCTATTCCTGAATAAAAGTAGAACTCTTGTGAAAATATCTTTGTAGTATGCTATGAGACTCTCTACCTTTGCCTACACCTAGCATATCATGATGAATTTGAATAGCGCAGAATTAGTCATGTAATTGTTACTAAGGGACTACTGTGATCATTCAGAGGAAAAAGGGTGGTGGGCAGGGAGGAAAGGGAGGGAGAAAAGAGATGAAGAGGGAAGAACTCCTATGCCTACAAAACTGCATTATGATAAATAATAAAGATACTTGAAGAATAATAATGAGAAGACGCATGGCCATTCAGTGAGATCCCCTAGGGCCTTTGCTGTCAAGGGAAAAATAGCATGACTGATTTTGGAGAGAAAGGAGCTTAGCTTTACACCCTCAGTGACCAGGACAAGGAAACCTCGCTGATAACACTTGATGTCATATGGCTTCCCGTTTAATTCTTACAATGTATACATGAGGACAGATGACATAATCTCATTTTTCATGTGAAGAAACCAAGTTCAAATATGATACACATCTCTCAATTGTAATGGTTTATAAATATTGATGAAGCTAAAGAAAAATTATTTTCCCTTAGCCAGCAAGAGCTGAAATTTTTCCGATTGGAAACATATATTCCTTTTCTCTTGCTGCTATAGCAAATTAGTGCAAAATTGGTGACTTAAAAGAACAAATTTGTCATCTTACAGATCTTAGGTTCCAAGCTGAACACACGTCTCTGTGGATAAGGGCAGGTTGTCGGGGAGGTCTGCGCAGCTGAGAGCCTTTCTGGAGCAGAACATGCTTGCTCACCATTTCCCGCCTCCAGATACCTCACATTCCTTGGTTCGTGGCTCCCTTGCTCTCCCTCAAAGCCAACAGCGCTGTGTCTCTGACAATGCTCCCGTAGGCACATCTCCCTGTATCTTCTCTTAAAGACTGAGCTCACTCCAGTAATTCTAAGTAACCTGCCCACCTCCAGCCCCTTAATTTAATCAGAGCTGCCACGTCCCTTTTTCCATTTCGGAAAACTTCAGCGTGAGTTCCAGAGATGAGGATATAGACATTTTGGAAAGCGATTATTTTCATACTGCGAAATACTTGTGTTTTGTTCAAAGTTTGAAAAGCGAAGGAGACAAAGGACAAAATTTGTTACTTGTTCCAGAATCTTAGAAGCTTTATATTAAGAAGTCTGGAAACTTTTCATGAGAGCTGGGAACCATTGAGGCTGTTGCAACACTATGCTTAGATGACTCTCCAGGCTACTCCCAGCTGTGACGTCTGACTTCAGTGCCAGGCCCATATTTCCAAACGTCTTCACCTGACAATTAGCCTGCTGAACTCAACTGTATGTTAAAGAGTCGCATAAAAACTTCAAAAGCAGGTGGTCTGAAGCAATGCATCATTCCCCAAGCCTAATCTTTTTTCTCTTCCCCAATTCCAGTTCATTGTGTCATTATACACCCTGTCCTTTAATCATGATAGTTAAACTTACTTAGTTCCTCCTTTCTCTTCATCTCCTACAAGCAATGGATCCAATGATAAAACTGTTTTTTCTATCACATGTCTATAAGTGAATTGGGTGTCTTCCTCATTGCCAGTTATTTTTTATGGAAACTTTTGCATTTTATACCTGAATTATTTCAGTAAGACTCTAACTTTTGAAGGAGACTTTGAAAGGTTTGTGGAAAATATGTATTATGGAAAAACTATGTATGGTTCTGGACCAAAAGTGAATTTATTCTTTAGTTTCATTTTTCATGATTGTTTTAAGGAGCTTCATATTTCAATTCACTAATTTCTTCTTCTTCCCAGTCACCCTTCACTGTGCTGCCAGAATTAGCCTTACAGAAAAACAAATCTGACTATACTTTTCCTTTTCCTCAGAACCATGCCAAAGTCTTCTTTACCTATACAAAAATGACTTAGGAAAACATTAGTTAAAAAATGGGGGGCATGTTCCAAAGCAAATGGTGGGAGTTGAGGGAGTAACTCTGCTGTCCTTTTTTAACCCATGCATTTATTGGAAGTGCTCTACAAGCATTTACCCTACAGATTGGTCATGTCCTTTCCTGGGTTAAGGCAAACTGTCTTATAATAGTATAGCAGATGCTTGAATAAACGTATCATTTTCCCTTAGCTCCTCTTCTGGCCCCAGAGCCCTGTGGAGTTTCAGACCATATTGTAAATACCTCAGATTTGGGAATTAAGAAACTAGCAGATACATGTGAATGAGCAGTACTAAATGTCTGGAGAGGGACTAATTCTCCCTTGGTCTTTATGAATGAGAAGAAGCATCTGCAAGCGAAAGGAGGGCATCCCAGGGCTTGTTTATCCTGGCCCCCAGATTGACTGCTTAGGAAGTACGCACAGCCAATAATGACTAATATTCTCAAATATTACTTATTACTCACATAGTTTGATCACAATAAATACTCAGAGGCCCACACACTATTTGTTTGCTTTGCTATTTGAGCCACAATTTAATGTCTACTCAGTATGGCATCTTCATAAAAGAACTATTAACTTGCTGAGCTAAACTATATTTAAAGAGCAGACAATTCTATGGATGTTTTGCTCTTAATTTGCAGCTAAGTTCCAATTAAACCTGCAATGTATTTAATCCAGTTAAATTGCGGAGGCCATTGAATTTGAAACAAGTTTGAATTGACTGTCTGGAAACCAGACTGTGCCTTGTTTTCTTGCTTTGAGAAGGATGTGGGAATATTTGGACTTGTTAATCATAAATGAATCCTCTTTCTATGAGAAGGTGCCATTATAGATGTCTAGACACATTTGTTGAGTGTAGGTTGACTATTTGCTTGGAAATTCTGGAAACACCCAGAAATATGCACAATATAGTTTATGTGAATAAGAATTAAAATGGTCTTTACTGAGAAATACATGGATTGAATGCCAAAATGACAGTTCAGGTAACTATTTGTCATACTGATCATAATACCCAGGAGTAGGCTAGGTTACATGGTCACTGATCTGGTTTTCTTATCCATGATGTGAGGAATGGTAACACCTGCCTATTTGACCTAGTAATAGGACAGTTGTACAGTACTTACTGAATGCCAACTATGTTCCTGTGAAGCTTGGAAAGCTGTTGACATCTTAATTCACTCATTCTTTGCAGCTTTCACAAAAATTAATAGTTTTAATCTTATTTTGCGGATGTGGAGACTAAGGCACAGAGTTCTACTGCATGTTCAGGGCTCACCTAGTACTTCTACCAGTGGGTACTGTTTTATGCAATGCCCTTTTCTTGTTAAACAATATTATTGAATAAAAAGTTCTTTCGGGCCTGGCGCTGTGGCCTAGCGGCTAAAGTCCTCACCTTGAACACGTCGGGATCCCATATATGCGCCAGTTCTAAGCCTGGCAGCCTGCTTCCCATCCAGCTCCCTGCTTGTGGCCTGGGAAAGCAGTCGAGGATGGCCCAAAGCCTTGGGACCCTGCACCCATGTTGGAGGCCCAGAAGAGCTCCTGGCTCCTGGCTTTGGATCGGCGCAGTACTGGCCCATTGCAGCCACTTGGGGAGTGAATCATCAGATGGAAGATCTTCCTGTCTGTTTCTCCTCCTCTCTGTATATCTGACTGTGCAATAAAAGTAAGTAAATCTTTCAAAAAAAAAGTTCTTTCTGTATTGAAATCAAATCAACTTGTAAATTCTAATTCAATGGCCATAGCTTAGTCCTTTCAATCAATGCAAAATGAATGATAGTTTTTCCCATGTCTTTCACTATTTGGAGACACTGGCCACATGTTCCCTGTGAGTCTTCCTTACTCTAGCCTAAGGAACTTACAATCCTGAAACTTTTTCAAATCTGGGCAGTTTGCAAAGGCTCTTGCTGTGAGTGGCAAAAACCCTTCCTTGGGGTGCAAAGTCAGGAATTAGCATTATGTAGATGTCTCCCCAGCCACAAAATAGAGGCAGAAAACTCTCATTTGAGAAATGATGTTTCTTTGATTCTTCTAACCCCATCATTATAATTGCAAGACCTACAAATACATTGTACCTTTTCAATAATAATCACTATTCTATGACTTATGTTCAGTTTATCCAAGGATCACATCAAACCTGTGGATCAGATACTATTTTTATTCTTGTTCAAATGGAGAAGACAAGGTACAAATAAGTCAGGGCTTTGTGCTGTAGTCCACTCCGTTTGATTATGGTAAGTAACTGTTCACAAGAAATGATAGCACAGAAGTGCCACACAGCTTTGCTTAAGTTATGTATTTAGGGAACTCACAGAGTAGTGTTGTAACAGGTACTTTTTGTACATATTATACTATTTTTAAAAATGTAAACAATAGCTTGTCTTGTGGATATCACACAATTCTTTATAACAAAAATCAAGAACTTTCTTGGAGTTAGATGACACCAAAAATGTATAATCTAAGTCATTTTCACCTGATATTCCATCAGCCTGGCAGATCAGAATCAACCACAGTGAGGAGAGGCTGGGATCAGTGGTTGACAGAATGTGTGGCCAGGTTTGATGTGAGTGAATATTTACTGATATCAAAGGTGGTACTTTTTGACTAAAAGATAATTTTACTGCCTAGATGTATATGCATAAGTGTACACATATATGTGTATACCTTGTACATGTGTATATGCTTAAATGCACCTGTGTGTGTAATCTTAAGGTTTCAATGTTTATTTCACCTATGATGAAGGGATTTTAAAGACAAAATCATTCTTGTAGGTACACACAGAACTGTGATTCAGAGTGAAAGAAGAGCGGTAACAAAAGAGACAGTCTTTGGAATAAAATATGAGCAGAGGGAATCACAAAGGAAGTGAGGGGTGGGATGAGGGTGGAGAGGGAAAAGAAAACATACTTGAAAAATCCTAGACTGAATAGTAGAATTCAGCCCAGGCCTAAGGAATACACACAGAGAAAATGTCCATTTCCTGAAGCGTTATAGGATGAGCTAGACAGAAACACATCCAATTTCACATGCAAAGTCTTGAAGAGAATATGGAAAAAATTCACCCTTCTAACAAAATGTCAGCCCAGGACTCTAGATGGTCATTTTGGGTGAAAGCCTGCTATTTAAACCAGAGAAGAAAGGATTTTCCACAGGGTATCGAGTAATTGTTCAATAGGTACCACGATGCTTTTGTGGGGGCAGGATAAGACAGTGGTGACCATGCGTTCCATGAATCCTTTCCCAACATGGCCAAACCCATCCTTTGGTTCTCCTGTTTCTCTGGGTCTCGTGCTTCTTTCCCTGTCACCAAAACAGAGACGTTCTTTTTGGAGACATGAAGTCAAACACATTTTCTTGATCTGCCTCAAAACGGAAAATCAATCTAAGCAATTAAGGTCCTCAGCACTACCCTCATTGCTCGCACTAGAAGGATGTCATTGTTGCTGGAGGATTTCAAGTGCCATGCAAAAATTTCCAGGTGAGATAAGCATTTACCACTTTACCTGGAAATATATTGGCTTTCACTACTTTGGGTGTTCAGCAGAGCATCACCATGCAAGAAAGAATTGCATCTGTTTGCCTTCATGGCCACAGCAAGCAAGAGGGAGAATTCATCTCAGTACCCAAGCTAGTTGGTTGGTAAAGGAATTGAGAATGAGTTGGAGTGTAGTCTGGCTTCCTCCACCAGCTGTTTGTACAACCTCAGGGGCAGATAGGCCTGACCTGTTTTCATGATGATCTGTGCTGTTAGAAGAAGATAAAGTCAACTGGGAGAAGCAGACCCAGGTGGGCCTTTCAGGCAGCAGCATCTGGAAGCTCCCTTCTCTGGGCTCCACGTGGCACAAAGTTGACCTGGAAGTCATTAGAACATAAGCCCAGAGAGCCCTGATAGCATCTTTAGAAGGTGACCTGATCCCAAAGTGTAAAACTGACCCCCACCTGACTCTCTCATGCTACATGTTTCTGGCTGACCCAGATTTTTAGGAAGAGACACTGATTTTCTCATCATGTCAATGCTTAGAATGGTCGAGGTGGTGCCAAAACAAACTAATGAGATGCTATTCAGCTTAACTCCAACTATTTCTTGCAGTTTTGCTAGCTCCCTTCCATGGATACCAGGTTGGAAGGATTATCTGTTTCTCCACATCTTTCACACAAAATGTATGCTTACCTTGGGCATTCAGAGAGGTCTCTGGAATGTGGTGAGCAGGCCCTGTGTAGGGGGTCAGAAGCTATCACACTTTTGCTTCCCACACCTGAGCTCAGAGGACTAGCTCTTTTTTATCTTTCTTCCTTCTGTATTCCACACAGGAGACCCACCAGCCCATTTGCTCTTGGGATGTTAGTATTGCTGCATTGACAACTCCAAGGCCATGGTACAAACAGAACTTAGGAATCCTTTGTTGTTATTTTTAAGACTTATTGATTTATGTGAAAAGCAGAATTATGAGTGAGAGAAGAAACAAACCTTCCATTTGGTGGTTCAATGCTCAAATGATCATGATAGCCAGCATTGGGAACCAGACTAACACCAGGAACCATGAACTTCCAGGTATCTCATATGGGTGCAGGAGCCCAAGTACTTGGGCATATGCTTTCCCAGGTGTATCATCAGGGAGCTGGATCAAAAGTGGACCACCCAGGACTTGAGCTGGTATTCATATGGAATGATAACATCATAGGTGGTGGCTTAGCCTGTGACACCACAACTCTGGCCATGATCATATCTTGTTCAAAATTGGTAACAATTGTGGTGATATTGCCAAAGAATCTCAGAGCAGTGCTAGCAAGTTTACTTCCAAGATGGAGGGCAATCTGTTCTGTTTTCTTTCCTTTGCCTCGTTAAAAAAAAAATGCAGAGCCTAGGCCTATTGATTTAATTTTAGAAACTGTTGAAGTACTTCCATTGCACTATGGAAGTTTGTAGCCAAATGTTGAAAATGCTTCTGTTAGTTTGAATCTGCAAGCATGTGAATGTGATTCTAAGTACACCCTTGGCTTCACCCTAATCTGGTGGCTTCACAGAGTTGATGGTTGTTTTTCTCTTTGTTTCCTTGTAGTGATTCAGACACAAGAACACTAACTGGTGTTCCACTTTCACAAGCTGAGCATGTGTGGAGCAGGGAACCAGATGTCTGTGCTCTGACTTCCCAGTTGTTAATGCAGACTCTTAGTACTCACCTCAGACCATGATTTATTTCCATAAATGTTCACTGAGGCAGTGTAACAAAAAATATTGAAATTCAGTAAATCCTCCAAATTGAGAATTTATAAGCATATATGGCACATTCCTCAATGCAATATTTTGCAGCTTTAAAATTATATTGGCAAAGAATTTTGCACAGATAAGCTCTTCACCTAGTAAATGCTTGTGCTATAATATTAACTGAAAAAATACAGTGCAACATTTTATATAAATCTATCTCAAATATGCAGGGACATATGATGGAACTAGATTCATTAAAATATTAACAGTGGTTTCCTCTCACTGAAAGATTTTTAAAAACATTTCAATGCAATTCTTCTAGATTAAAATATTTCTATAATGACTATATTAATAACCTTTATATTAACGTGTCAAATGCTATCCAACACACTTTCTCAGGATATTATGGTACTGAAATGACACCATAAATGTAAAGCAGCTCAAAATATGTAGGTGAGCATTATTTTTGTGGTTATTATTTAATTTTAGGGAAGGCAATGTGGTGATAGAATTTTAAAATATTATCCAAACTGGTGGAAATTTTGTAGACAGATTAAGACACTTGGAATTCACATGTTCCTTACCAGAGTACCTGAGTTTGAGTTCTGCCAGGGCTCCCAATTCCAACTTCCAGCTACCATTCACCATGGGAAGCAGTAATAATGTGCCATGTATTTGGGATCTTGCCACCCTTTTGGGAGACCTGGATTAAGTTCCTGGCTCTTAGCGTTAACATGACCCACTGCCATTTATCGCATACATTTGGGGGGAGTGAACATGGCTTGGGAGATCTCTGTCAGAATCTCTGCCTTTCAGATAAATAAATAAATAAATAAGTAAATGAAATATAATATTGTTCTGGAACAAATTATACCATATCTGTAAAAACAGATGATAATTACATGTCAAACAAATATATCACCATTCCTGCTCTTCTTTAAACAGCGATGCCAGTCCTTAGAGAGCCTTGGTAGAGAGAGACTATCACTCTATATTTCAGAGATTAAGTGTACTACATCTGAAACCGCTGATTGACTATGGCTTATTTTGCATTGTGCAGAATTCTTGTTGGTGAACATGGAGGCATTCTGCCCAGTGGATGGGTACCACCACCTGGCTCACCTTTCTCACTGGTGCAGCCCTGCCTGTCATGACCAGCACTTTGTAACCTTGAGCAGGGTGTGGGAGAGATCTAGGATTAGGTGACTTCTGGGGGCCCTTGCCCTCCTCTGAGCCTTCCTCTGCCCCAGTGTGGACCTGTGACGAGCATGACCACTTTGGGAGATGACATTTTCCCTGGCCAGATGCTCAGCTCTAACCTTGCTTCCTCTTCTTTCATGTCTCCCAAGGGGCATAATCCCAGTCACTAAATATAAACTGTGTCTCCTAAAATACATAGCCTCTTCAGCCTGTTTTTATTTTTCTCTCAGATAACATTACTAAAGTTTCTATTAATAAAGATAAGGCCAAGTGGCCAAAGACAGCTCCCTGCTTCTCTACCAGGGTACACAAGGACTGAAGGTGTGTAGGTGTGAGCTGCCCTTTTCCTTTCTCTAGGAATAGCACTCGAGATGCTACCAGGTAGTTTATCCATCTGGGACTTTATTGCAGAACTTGTATTTTCTCATTGGCACATTCATTTAGCTTGGACCACCAACTCAGGAAGAATCCATGAGAGCTGGGCTGAATAAAGTGGAGTGAGCAGTATTTCCATAGTCCTGGTTAGGCTCCCAACTGTCCAATGCGACTGTTACCTACAACTTCTAGTTCTAGCATCAAATTCGGTACTAAATCCTCTTAGTGTGAGAAAGATGCCAAACCTGGAGCAACAAAATGGCTCATACAGCCCTTTCTCCTGTCCTTGTTTTGGCCATTCCCCAAGGGACACACAGGGAAGAACTTGATACTCATCTTCACTAATCTCCACCCCCATCACCCAATAACTTCTAAATAAACCCTGCTTACTCCAGTCCTAATAATAATCCTAGCCTATTGAGAGCTCACTATGAGTCAAGCACGTCAAACACATAAGAACAGTCTTCACAGTGACCCATTGTTGTAGCTATTATTCTGGTTCATAGATACGGAGATCAAGACTCAGAAAATGAAAAAAAAAATCTCAAATCTTCTATCTCGACATGGTACAGTCTTAATTAAGCACAGATCCACCCAGCTTCTAATTCTCCTAAATTATTTCACTTTCTTTAGATTCAAGGCTGGTCTTCTTGGCAAGTGTTTTCAAAACAAATTGATAACTTTGCATTCTCCAAGGGCAGAGGAGCAGGGCTAAGAATATGCTCTACTTACTTACACTAAGTTTATTCTACATGGCTTTAGTGACAAGGGTGTGATTTATAGTCACTGTGTCTGAAATTGAGAAAGAGCACAATGAAACCTGAGCCATTCTGGTGGGGGCTATTCTTTTGGGGACTTGGGATATCAATCAGTTTTCCTAAAAAGGGAATCAAAGTGGCATATTATAATTCTATATCAAAGTTTATCAAATTTGAAGAAACTGGTTTTAATATTAGAAGTTTAAAGTTTCTCTGACCAGAAAAGGTGACTAGTGTCCCTCCTTCGATAACACGTGGGCAAGGTAGATATGGAAGAAAAATCTTCTACCAAAAACCCAACAGGCAACATGGGCAGCAGCTTTTCACTGCAGCTCTATTGGCCCCAGATGAAGCTGGATACTTTGGAAATTATCTCTTGGTTTAGTTACAATAGAACATAGAGAAAAGACATTTGCAGTGGTTTGAGAGCATTGGTGTTATGTTGATCTCCCTCATGGCCTCCTGTGTGGTGTTGTGGCTAGGAGTGACTAAACAGGGCCAAAACAGAAAGCTGTTGAGGCAGGGGGAGGATCAATTCAAGTATGTTAGATAGAGAGTGCTGGGAAGGACATATGTAGGGGCATAGGTGTCCATGGTCCCCATTCAGGAAAAGCTAGCAAGAGCATCTCTCTTCAGATGCCAGGACTTGTAGGCAACTCAGGAAAGTGGTGATTGGTTTTTCATGAGATCAATCTGGCTGCATCTGCTTGTCGTTTCCTTTCCTCTTTGTGTGTGTCTTGGCCTCCAAACATTGTTAGAATCTACTCAAACAACTAACAATCATTTCTGGGTATCCATGGTAGATTGGTTTCAAGAGCTCTACTCATGACTGTGTGGCTACTAAAATCTGAAGATGCTCAAATTCCTTACATAAAATGACATAGTATTTGCATATAACCTACATATATCCTCCTGTATACATCAAAACATTCTAGTTTGCTTATGTTACATGCTATATGAATACTATGTAAACATATATAAAATGCTATATAGCAAAATAAATACTATATAGTGTAGAAGTATTATATATAGAATATAAATCATATAGAAATTATATATATCAACAATATAAATACTATATAAACAGCTGCTAGAGTATATTATTTAGGAAATAATGACAAAAATTTGTGCATGTTCAATACACACAAAATATTATAAAACATTTTGATTCACAGTTGTTTCAGTCTGAGGGTGTAAACTCATGCATACATAGGGTCTACTGTATTTTGAGTTAGTGTTTAACTGTCAGAGGAATAGTAAACAGATTGAAAAGGATGGACTCCCACAACTCTAATAGGGATGTGCAACAAGTGTTCAGAGAGATGAAAAAGGTAAAATGTATTATGCTGAAAGATTTCAAAAGAGGAAAATAGTGCAGATTTACCCCTCACTCACTGCAGTTTTGGAGACCCCTTGAGGGTGTGAGAGTTTATGTCCCCAGGATGAGGGAACTTCTGTGTCTTTATTCGGGTACATAATGCACAGTAACTGCAAAAATCTCTTGAGGACAGGTAGAATCACTCCATTGTGCAAAGAAGAACTGACACAGATGAGCAAGGAAATGTACTTAAGAGACAAAAGGTACTTGTTTGTTTGTTTGTTTGTTTTAAGCGTAAAAGTCAGACTCAGGAGACTTTGTGCCCAAGGAGTAGATTTTTCAACATTGCTGCCTTGAATGAACTATTAGTAGCTCCACATGAGTTTCGTTCAGCTGGGACCAAGGGCCTGTTCACCTTCTCAACGGCAAAGGGGATGCATGATCCCAGCTGAAATTAGGTCTGATGTAAAATGAATATACTTTTAGAGAAGATAGGCATTTTAGAGAGGTGGCTGTTTATGCCAAGAAAGTCAACATCATTCAATATCATTTTTCAAAGAGAACTAAAAAAAAAGAAAAAGAAAAAGCCCCCCCACCAAAGTCCATAATGCTGTAATTGCTTTGTAGGTAGTCATTCTGGAATGTAATACTGAAAAATCACAATAGATAGCTGATTAAAATTATAGTTCTAATAAAGCAAAAGCTTTTATTAGTTCCTCAGAATGTGTTAAAATTTAGGTTTTGATATAAAGCAAATAGTTTTAGAAAACATTTGGATTATTTGAAGAAATATGTAATATATTCAGAATACTATTGTTTTATATTTATGAGGGTTCTTCAAACTGTGTATTGTGAAGAAGCTATGCATAGTTTTTGAACATTTTGTACCCAAAACATTTTTTTAATATTTTCCAGAAAAATTTTTTTTTGAGAGGAAGAGGAAGAGAAAATGCTTGCATCTGTTAGTTTATTCCTCAGGCACCTCTAAGGATTGGAGTTGGTTAGGGCTGAATCCAGAAGCCGAGAAAACAATCCTGGTCTCCCTCATGGAACCCAGTTAGCTGAGTCATCACCAGTTGCCTCTCAGGATCTATGGGAGCAAGAAGCTGGAGTTGGGAGTGAGAACCAGCAACCGAGTCCTGGTACTCCAGTGTGGCATAAAGAGTTTAATGGCTGGTACTAAAAGCCTGCCTTCCTCACAAGCTTTCACCAAGTATCTGTGTGGGGGGTGGGGGAGAGGTTGTGTGTGTGTGCATGGGCCCATACACATACAACTTTAGTGCCCACATTCATTGTTTCTACCCCTTAGTTTCTGGGTCTTAAACACTGGACTAAGGTTATTTTGTTTTTTATTTCCAGGGTCATAATAATCTGTGATGTGTTCATTGTGCTGGGGTCAGGAAAATGGACAAGGTTTATAATATGAGCTTTTTGATTTCAAGTAAGGTGAAGAGTGACTATCAGAAAAAATATTGATAGAAAAAATGGTCTAATCTCCAGATACAGTATTCAAAAGTCATAGTTTAATTATGTCATTTCATAGATTTAAAGAGCAGTCATCTCTTATAGGAAAATATATATACATTTTTTCCCAACCAGGAAAGAGCAAAACATGACACCTGTGGGAAATGATTTCTTCACAATGGAACTATTTAAATGGTCTTGTTCAGAACTCTTAGCTCATGCTGTTGTGTCCTAAAAGGAAGGCGTTTTTAAGCAGAACAAAACTGGATCAGTTGGTTAAATGCAGTAGAGCTGGCCTGCCAAACTTGGAAGGGAAGTGTGCATTGGCAGTCCTGCCTTTACAAGCCCTACTGAGATTTTCTCATCATTTCAATTTGGATGAAGCAGAACAGTGAACTTAGAGCTTTGAAAATGACACAGCCCTTGGCAACCCACCAGAAATGTCTGCCACATCTTTATGTACAGCCTCCTCACTCACTCTCTTTCCATCCCAACAGGATCCTACAGAATGGGAAATAGAGCACTCTGCTCACAGGTCGCCCCAAAAGGGAGTGGCCTCTTATAAGCTCAGCTTCCATTTCAAAACATGCCTTTTGGAAAGATGTACTGAATAAACTCTGACTTAGGAAACTAACTCCACTAGTTGACAGTATGCAATTACAATTTCATCTTGTTGAACCATGAAGATGGACCTTTATTATTTTATTCCTCTTTTCCTTATCTCCTGTTTTTCTTTTTCCCTTTCCCTTTCACTTCCTCTCTTTCTCTCCCTCTCTCTCTCCTTACCTCTTCTTATTCCCCTGCATCCTACCTCCCTCTCTCTCTGTCTCTCTTCTTCTCTCCATTCCTTCCCTATTTTGGGTCTTTTTTTTTTTTTCCAGAAAGTAGCATTATGCTTAGTGAACCAAACCATATCCAAAAAGACACATGTCATGTGCTTTCACAACTTTCAAACCACAGTAGATGAATTTAATTCCAGCTTATCTAAGCACATTGGGGTTTTAATGCATTAAAATTAAGAGGCTTGAGTTTTATATGTAGTATTGCTACCATTCCATTTTGTGCCAAAGTGAGTCACTTGATGCCCCTGACCCTTAATGTTCTCATCTGGGTAGGTAAGGAAAGTGTGAATCACCACGGGAGCTATTTGATTCTGTATGATCAGTATACCTTCCTCCTCTAAAATTTTCATCTGAAAATTTCAGAAGTAATATAAGTAGTATAGTTAGTCATTTCTACCTTATTCTAAATCAAGCCTTTTCCCTCAAGACTACTTTTCCTCTCATTCTGATTTTAAAATTCTCACTTGAATATTTTAACCAGGAAAAGGAAAAGGCAATGCTTTGCTGCTTCCACGTCTCCAAACACCAGAGTATGTGTGCTGATGGCATGTGTTTTAGAGTAACTACTGGTTGAGGAGGGCAGGGAAGTGGTGAGATAGGAGCTAACCAGCCTAGCAAAGATTGAGAATTAACTTGCTGTGTCTTCCAGTCACACCTGTCTATACCTTTTCCTGTGGCTTGACTTAGTCATGGCTGTGCTGTCTAAAGTGGGTGATCACTATGCCAAAGAAATCATCATAGCATCATTGTCTCAAAAGGAGGAAATAGTATCAAGATTGTAATTATGTGGGGCATGTATACATGAATGCATACACTAGGATGGAAATCACTTCTAGAGAGTATCCAATGCTGTAGAAGAAATGAGAATTCTGTCAATCCATCAAATGACATAGTTGGACACGTATGTATTAGATTTCTGTGTTTTTTTCAACATTTTGTACAGATGTTTGTGATTTTTACGTTTAATTTGATTTTTATTGCATGTCTTTTTATGAAAAGCTCCTTTTTTGATCCACCCATGAAGTCTACTAATAAATCCTTTGTGGACTGCGGGAATTGGACAAAAAAACAAAACATCAGATTCAGTGAGTCTCAACTTCATACCTACTGCAATCTTCATCAAAACCTTGTGATTCCTTTTCATTCTCATGTATTTTCAGAATGTTTTCCTATATGGGACTGACTTGAGCATTTGGCAAATTGATAACTTCTCCATTCTTCTCTGTCATTTATTCTTGAGCTTTTGGCTTTCTCATTTAACAGTTGTAACAGTGTTTTGCACTTAAAAATCCTCATGAAGGTTCTAATCTCAGGACCATCCAAGCTGAGAATCAGTTCCTAACATTATCTTTTGAGCAACTGAGTGCTGTATTTTATATCCCTTTGCTAATTAATGCTTTACCTAAGTTAATGATCAAGTGCCATGCTACTTTATTCACTTGCAAAACACCCAACCTGGGGAATAGTTGGAATAAGAAGGTACTCCTAACAGTATGTCTTGCCTGGAAGCCCAATTTCATTGGCTTGAATACAGGATCAATAGCTACCTGTGGCTCTGATGTGGCCCTCTCACCATCCTGTGGCTGCAATTTGGAAAGAACCCTCCTTTCTGCCGTTTCCCCAGTTCAGGTGGAAGTTCGTTTCCCTGGCCATTTCATTCCTTCTGTGACTCCTTCTCTGCCCACCAAGATGCTCACTTACGTCCAGCACTGATGATTTGTACCCAAGTTTAAATCACACTGTGCTTTGTACCTGTCTCATGGAGTGGGACCTGTTTTTTTTTAATTATTTAATTATTATTATTATTATTATTATTATTATATTTTATGATACAGTTTCATAAGCCCTGGGATTTCCCTTGCCCCCTCCTCAAACTCCACCCTGCTTCACTGAGTTCCCCTACATTATTACTATAGTATAGTTCTTCATAAACAGCCATGGTCCATCGTTGGGGTATGGACAATGGCAGAGTCCAGCTTCCTATTGTCAAGGTATAGTTAACAGTTTCTTTGGGAGTAGTGATGCATACTGCATTGTATTCTCACATCTGGAAATGATAGTCTCCATTACACAGTTACTATACATCCCCTTAAGTGAAAAGGCACAATACAAAATCAACAACAGGAAGAAAAATAGAAATTTGCAATGCCATAATATTAAATAACATGCTACTAGATATGATAGTCTCCATTGCACAGTTATTGTACATCCCCTTAAATGAAAAGCCACAAAATAAAATCAACAACAGGAAGAAAAAAAGAAATTAAAAAACACCATGAAGTTAAGTAACATGCTACTGAATGTGCCGCTGAAGAAATGAAAAAGAAAATCAAGAACCTTCTTGAAGAAAATGATGCTACTGTATGATCTATGAATCAGTGAAGAATTTAATGAGAAAGAAAGTGTTTTGAACAGATGAAACTAAAAAAATTAAAAATCCATGAGATATAGTTTCTGCTGATTTTTGTTGGTGAGATATGTCTATGCCTCTTCCAAACCTGCCCTACAAAGGATACTTAAAGGTGTTCTCTTAGCAGAGAAAAGAAATAGCATCTACCAAAACCAAAGGCAAATGTGAAGAACATTCCAATAAAATAACAACAGAAGACTAAATCAATGAACAACCCATTGCTAAAATGACAGGACCAAATTACCACCAATTCATATTAATGCTGAGTGTAAATGGCTTAAACTCATCAACCAAATGTCATATTTTAGTAGACTGGATTAAAAAATTAAAATCCATCTAGTTGTTGCTTGTTGGCATGGTTTCTAAAACACAAAACATTCAAAAATAGGGAGTACATCTATATTGCATTAGAAATAATCTGTTATATTTCTAATTTTTTTACAGTAGTAGGTACTCTTAACTATAGGGTATATATCTTAATATAGAATAATTGAACAGCTAAAATAACAGAATGAACTTCTTTAATTCCATATGTATTTTCCTGTATCTCATTGCTGGGACATTGCTAAAATTTCTGAATGGAAGGGTGTGAAGCTGTATCCAGGTTCTTCAGGGAGTGTTTGGGATTGTTTCATGTATGTCTGTATAAATCACATGCTGGAAGATGGCTGTTAAGTGGTTATGTGGCCAATTATTTTTATATTTAGGGAATATGAATCTTTCTGGATCTTCTCTTACAGCACCTCCTAAAGCATGAAATTCACTTAGTTTGCTGTCAACTACTATGTAACCATGGGCATATTACTGTCCTTTTATAGGCCTCTATGCTCTCATCAGAAAAGTGAAAATAAAAATGGATTCAATGACACCAAGTTCCCTTTTTTAAAAATCTATTTATGTCATTATACAGTTGCATAACTTCTGGGATTTCCCCCCTCCCCAAGGCCCATCTACCCACTGATTTCTCCTATGTTATTACAGTAGTATAATCCTTCATAAACAGTCATAATTCCATCATTCTGCTAATTAAGTGTACCAATTTTCATTTCAAATGCAGACCATACACGCCAGGTTAGTGATACCATTGTTTCCATAATGCCAAAGGAAGGAGAACAGAATAAATTGGACAACTACCACAGCCAGATGATGATAGCAAAAATCTGGGCAAATGGAGACTCTAAGATTGACTATGTCAGCCAGTGGACATTGGAATGTTTTCCTCATCCTTGGATTGATGAGACTGACAGCATTTCAGAACTATTGAAAGCACTTGGGCAGAACCCTTGGAGCCTGGGTGCCACATCGGGACTCTGGGTTGCTATCAGGTGGCCATTTCCCATCTCCAGGTACTGGGGCACTTGGGAAGCTGGGTAAGACATAGCTTCCCCCAGAGAAAGGAAGAAGACATAGAAAATTTGAAAACAATCACATCCACTTTTCCCTAACCCTTGATCCTTTCCACCTTGATCAACTATGTAAACATCATCAAAAATAAAAATTAAAAATTAAAATGGAAGTATAGCCAGGACTTGAAATCAGACACTCTGAGATGGCGTTGCAGACACCATCCCATGCAGCGTCTAACTGCTGTGCCAAACACCAACCCCTGTCAAACACTGTGCTTGGTTAAGTATAGAGATGTACAAGAAGCCTACCTACCATCTAGAAACCTACAACAGTGTTGGAGAATAATGTAAGGCACTGTGGAATGGGATACATGGAGGTCTAAACAGGATGCTCACCTCTGTAAAATTGGTATCGTATTTGGTGGGGTTCAGAGATAAACACAAAAGTAGACTTTGAGTCCATGAAGCATTTTGTGAAAATGAGATTCAGATCCTGAAGGTTATAAACTATGTTCACTTACCTGAGAGAATCTTTAGGGAACTCTCAAACTCATATTGATGCCATGTCTGTGTCGGACTATTGGGAGTTTTCTGGAGAGACGTATGATTCTATTTGGGACCCTGATTGATGCTGTGCAGCACTGATCTGGTCTACGAATGGACATTTGTCCTGAAATCCTGGATACAGGTTTCTAAGAAGACTGATACTGTGGGTACATTTTAGGGAGCTGCATGGCTGAATTATAATAGGGAAGTAGCCCTATCCTACATCACCATCAATTACAGGAAGGGCATTGAAGCAGAAGTCATTGATGTTGTTGCTTGTTACCAAGACAGCAGGCAGTGGAGCAGAAAGTAATCTGGGTAGTGTCAGTGAGGAACTTTCCCTGTTGTGATGAGAATGTCGCTCCTTAAACCACATTCTGTACCTTTCCCGGTAAAATAAGCATTTCAGAACTATTGAAACCACTGTCAACCCTAGCTTTGCTTAAGAGTTTTATCCAGCAGGCCAGAAATTTTAGAGAATTAATGCCCCTTTATGATTCACATTGATGGGGATAGAATATCAGTATTCAATTTCTCTTATCCTTCTAATGATTTCTTTGGACACATGTTTCTTCTGAGTTCTCCAGCAGGATTAAACTTCATTTGCCCAAGGTTCCAGCTTGTTTGTTTCTTGGCTTCCTTCTCTTTTCTACTTAAAAAAGGATTTATTTATTTTTATTGGAAAGGCAGATATACAGAGAGAAGGAGCTTCCATCTGCTTGTTCACTGCTCAAGTAGCCACAACGGCCAGAGCTGAGCCAATCCAAATCCAGGAACCAGGAGCTTCTTCTGGGTCTCTTACATAGGTGCAAGGTCCCAAGGCTTTGGGCATCTTTTCTATTTTCCCCAGCCACAAGCAGAGAACTGGACGGGAAATGGAGAAGCTGGGACATGAAGCAGTGCCCATAAGGGATCCTGGTGCTTACAAGGCAAGAATTTAACCACTGAGCCATTGTGTCAGGCCCTCTCTTTTCTACCTTGCTCTCCTCCCCATCCCTCTATCAGGGTTTCTGTGATCATCTCTCAAATCAAATACTTTTACGCTTTATCTCAGCATTTCCTTCTGAAGGGCATGGAGGAGGAACTCAATATACCTATTCAGCAAGTCATTGGTGAATACATGGAATCAGACAGGCACAGAGAAGACAATTTAAAACCATCACATGGCAAGTGTGTGTGGGCTGGAGTCTCAGTGCCAGAGATAACTTTTGCAATTTTCACCTTCCTCAGTACTTCCACAAGAAGGTTTGATATAGGGCAGCTGGGTTTCAGGAAGTGGAGATACAATATTACAAAAATAGCAGAAGAATGAGATAGGAAAGGAAGCTGCTATTCCAATTTCATGCCTGCTGCATTCTTGACTAGGAGGAGTTGGGAAGGGAAAGTCAGGTGGATTTTTAGTAGATTAGTGTTTCTCTAATAGTGTGTCCCCATCCCAACTGTGACATTTTTTTTTTTTTGCCTGTAATCCAAATATGTCCGCAAGAAAAGATGGGCAAATCTTTGCACCTTAAACTTCTGCAGCTGCCTCAGGCTTAGACGTCCTTGGTTAGCATGGGCATCCCCAGAGCCATGAGTCCCTCAGATGGAAGTTTATAGGCACTTGGCTTTCCCACCATTTCCCACTGGGATATTTAGTTCTGTCCATAATTTATATGAGTTATGCTAAGAAAAATAAACTGGTGATAACAACAATAAGAACTATAAAATTTTAAAAATATCAGCAGCAATAAAAGGCCTGATTTTTCTGCTTAATATATACCCAAATATAATTGAAATATAATGATCAGTATCCTTCTGTTCAATAGCTTCCACTAGGCTCCATTCTCAGTTCTCATCACTGTGAGCGACCTTTCCTCAAAATGCTTATTGTTTGATTACTTTTACTTTTCTTCCGAAGGAAGAAAAGCCTAATAACTGAGTTTAGGAGCCTTCCAAGTTGCTGGATTTCATGTTTCACATAGCCTCCTTCCTGTTCCTCAGCCTGGTTTGTTGTCAGGAAGAAATCTTTGATCTAATTTCAAAGGCCAGATTTTCTGTTGGAGGCCAGTTCACTGTCCTCACTGGCTGCTAGAGATGCAGTTTCCGTGTCTAGATGAAATGTTGGATGTGGTTGATAGAGCACAGGTATGTAGGCTGGAGTCAGGAAGAGAGAAGAATGTCAGTCAATTGATACAGTCACACTACTGTTTCAAAATACAGCCTCTTGCAAACTTCATGAACAACATAAAATGGAAGGGTGAGTTGGCATTACACAAGCTTCTTTACTGATTTAAAATTAAATATAACTCTATTAGAAGAACATAAAAAGGAAAATATTTTTGAACATGAGTATTACTCTTAAAGATATCAGAACTATGGGCTTGCGAATTTAGAACTCCATCCCAAGTTTTCCATGAGTGTAGGGGCCCGAAGGCTTGAACCATTCTCTGCTGCTTTCGCAGGCCATTAGCAGGGAACTGTGTTGGCAGTGGAGAAAAAGGGACATGAATCAGCAACCATATGGGATGTTGGAACATGAAGGTGAAAGATTTGCCTGTTGAACCATAGTGCTGGGCCCACATTTCTGTTTTATAAGCCATGCACTTAATGGTATTTTCAGCCTACATACTCTAAGACATAATTCTAAATAAATGAGAACACATTTGAATTCACATAAGAATAAGTGAATTTCACTGATTTAGAATGGTAGATTGTGGACCTCAAGTATTAATACTACATAAGCTTGTAGTAGTTTTTCAATTTTATATGCATTTCATGTATAAATATATTGTATTATTTAATTATATAAACCAGCATAATAAGTACGGAATGATAATCTACTGGTAACATATAAAATCAGGTCTCAGCTTAGCTCTTTTTTTTTTCTTTATCTAATCAGTTATCCCTGACATTGATAAGAAATTTCTCAAGCAACATTTGAGAATTCTTCACATAGTTCAAAATGGATTCTTCAGAGCAACTGTTCCTTTCTAGAGGCAGAAAGGAATTCATGTTTCTGTGGTTGGAGCCATTATAAATAATTTCAGATTAGCAAGACTGTTTACTAAGTTGGATAACTGTTAATAACACTGTCTCCCAGTTATCCATTATTCTCTAGCGTAATAAGGAAAAGAAAATGTGTATGGGTGGTAGTTATCAAACACCTGAAATTGGCCCTCGAACAACAATTTTTCTTGCATGGTCACACCTGCCAGTAATTTCCAACACATCTTTTTATCATGAGTAAGACAAACACAGTTTTCAACTCTCAGTCCAATGGTCACAGAGGTAGGAGGACAGAGCTTTAACCAACAATTAGACATTTGTGGTACATGAGGTTAAAAACAGTTATTTTTTAGATCCTGACTCCAAAAAAATCACTCCCATTTTGGACATCTTCCTAGATGTGTTCAGAGGGTTTACCTTTAACTGTCCATTATTGGCACATTGCATTTAATCCACATTGTATCCCCTTGCTCTGGCTTATTGGCTACATTTTTAAAGAGCCACTTCATTCTTGGCAATCTCCAGGGAGGCTAGAACTACAACTTCAAATCACCTTTCCCTTCCCCTCATCCTATGAAAAAGAAATATTAAAAAAGAAACGAAGAACCTGCAATTAGAAGATATAGGTGAAAGTCAAAACTCGACCATTCAGAGGGAATCTGGGCTCATTATTTATCTTTTCTGAGACTTGGGAGTTTTGCTTTGAGCATAAAGATGTAATATCTTCCACACAGATTAGTTGGGAAGATTACATGAGACAGTATTGGTACAGCACTCAGCCAAAGGGCCTGCTTTTTCTCATGAGACTTAGTGTGTGCTGTGTACTTGGCATATGCTTATGTTCACCCTTATTTGTACGCTGGACTGAGACATACAGAGCTTGGGTTTCTTGATCACTTACAGCTTTCCTCTTAGCATGGGAAGAATTGCTCTGAACTGTCAGGATTAGCGTCATCCTAGCTTTGAACTTCAGTTATTTTATGAAAGATTGAGCTATCTGGTGGCTCCTAAAGGCATTTGGGTTTTTCAAGAGTATGTGATAATGTTGATACAAGGAAAAAGCAGCAGCCTATTCAAGACTCCGTCTTTCAGTTACTAGGTATTTATAGGCATAATTGTCCAGTAATTGCCTGAACACAGTTATTGACCATGCAATTAATGTCCCACTAAGTTACTTTCTTTACAGGTGGTATAAGCTAGGATTTTGAAGATGCAAATGGCAACTCCCTTGATACAACCTAGAATTTCCATTGCATTCATCTTCAGTATCTTCTTGAAATCTATTTCTTTGTGTATTTTTCTAATTTCTATCTACTGAAGGCTGCATCCAGGTCTGTCACATTAGTAGCAGGTACCCAATTACTTGAGCCATCAGTACTGCTTCCCAGGATACATATTAGCAAGAAGCTGGAGTCAGGAGCCAGAGGTGTATAGAACCTAGATATTGTGATGTGATATGAGGACATGTTAACCGTGAGGCCTAATTGCTGACCAGCGATCTTTTCTGATGGGCATTCCAATCATCATCTTGAAGCATTTATTTGATTCTTTGTACTAGAACCCTTAAGATTTGCTTCAGCAAATATGTAACATAGGCCAGTAACACACTGAGGTTCACAAACTCTTTTCTCAATATTGTATTAATCACAACAGATTCAAGCTAAACAGAACAAAGAGGAGAGAGCACTGAGTCCATGACTTTAGCATGACTATATGTTTGCTGGAAACTCTTAGGATGAATCATCGGGGCCAGACATAGGGAAGTCATTAAGTAAGAGCAAATTAGAACTTTTTACTTTTTCGACTATAGTGTAGCTGTGAGAATGATTCCTTTTGATATCAAAGGTTTTTGTTGTTGATTTTTAGTGGAAGCCACTCACTTCAAGGCAACAGAATGTGGGTTTGCCATTGAGTATCAGTAATGTTTGGTCCTTGTAAGCAAGTCCAGTTTGGGGGAAACTAAATGTTTAACATAGTGGGAAGTTTTCAGAAACATTTTAAATCCAAGTTTTGCTAATTGCAACTTGTATGACAATTTACCTCAGCTAATCGCCCCTAACTTCTCTGTGTGGGAGATGGCAAATTTGGAAAAGATTGCATATTTCTGTAGAAAAATATCCATGAAAATCCTCTTGGGCAGATTCTGGCCTGACTTCCTCTGTGTCTCCACAGGCTAGTTCTATTTCCGTCTGTCCAGCATTCTGACCTTGCAGAGTCAATGATTGAAAATAAAGTGTCTGCTGAATTGTGTTAGAGTATCACTACACTAGATGACCACACCCATTCTCAGAGCTTTTCTCTATCTTTGAAGCTTTAACTGCATTACAGAATGTTCAAGTTTGTGAAGTTCTTGGTCTCCTATATGCATTCTGAGAGAAGAAAGAGTCTTCCTTTCTGGGTACAGTGCCATTAAGGACATCTGGGACACGGTGGGACTGCATGGTCCCATCACAGAGAGCGTTGTAGCTTCGCTTTCTGGTGCCGGCCTTTGTTTCTTTGTGTCATGATTGGGACTTGAAAATAAACCACAGGGAGGCAATTGAGCAATGTAGACTGAGGCTTGCACACAAATGGCAGCAGGATGAGTAGCCACCAACTTTGCTAGGAATCAAGAAAACTGAAAAAAATCTCCCTTACCCTGGATTGTCCCTCTCTGCCATAGGTATCAGCAGGTGCCCCTTCTAATATTACCATCTCTCATGATGAGAAGAAAAGGCAGGGACATCTGAGAACCTTGGTTGAAAGTATCAAGAGTTCAAGTGATCAGACTCAACTGAGTTTGAAATCAACAGGGTTCAAAGTTATACCTGATTCCCAATCCCAACCAGTCAGGAAGCTTTTAAGCAAAAAACCATAATAGGTATAAAAAGGTGCAATAGCTGCACCTTGTGAATATGCACGCCAGAGTTCTGGTGTGAGTTACTGTGCGATGTCACTGGGCCTGAGAGAAGACCATTGTGTGGAGCTTTCAGGACCCTTCTGCTATGCATGCCTACCCTCCCACATGCCTTCTCTTCCACAGGAGGGATAGCTTTTACTTTTCTAATTCTAAGATTGGGAGGGATTTTTACGCGTTTGATCTGGGCCCCTGCAATGCATCCTTTGCCTGACTGTCAGTATGTGTGTGACAGGCAATGGGTTAGGCACAGAAAAGATTTGCTCATCTTGACCTGTGAACAAGACAGCACCTTTTTTTACCCCCCTCAAAGCAATAATATGGACTAGACTGAACATGACAGGTCAATCTTGTTTCAGAACAGGGTGTCCTGCCAAGATCAGAAGAAAGCTCCCCAAACACAGATATCCCTGCCATCCTGCTGCTGGCTCCCTGTTCCTTGCCCTCTCCTCTCCCCAAGAACATGTCCACACTTACCTTGGTGCCAGCAAGGGCTTCATTCTTCGACACAGCAGTCCTCACTGCTTAATGTGATTCTAAGTGTTGGGCCGCTGCCAGAGAGTTTCAGTGCTGAAGGAAGCAGCGAATGGCTCAAGGGATGACCTCACAGGTTGCGGCTGCCAAGAGGAGAAAGAAGACATCACTGCTGGCAATCAAGGTGCTGGAAAGACATGGGGCAAGGGGAGTTTCTGCCTGTTTTGTCTCTTTGAAAAATAACTTTAATTTTTTAAACACCTAACAAGATTTTTATCCATTTCTGTGTAGTACTTCATACTTGTATGTATTTCTGGGATACACATGATATTTCAAGACATTGACACAGTGTGTACTTGTCAAATAACAGTAATTGGTATTTCCATATCCTTAGTATTTCTTTCTCTTTGGGACTTTGGAGTTGGCTTCTCTCTTCCATTTCTTCATAAAATATGGATAGGGTAGATTATTGTGAATTATAGTTGCCCTGCTGTGCTGTGTGATAGTAGAACATACTCTTTCTATATAACTATTTTGGTACCAAGCAGGGG
Source organism: Ochotona princeps (assembly GCF_030435755.1). Taxonomy (NCBI): domain Eukaryota; kingdom Metazoa; phylum Chordata; class Mammalia; order Lagomorpha; family Ochotonidae; genus Ochotona; species Ochotona princeps. The sequence goes on along the minus strand of NC_080841.1, from coordinate 29,152,786 downwards.
AATTTGAAACAATTGGGACAAAAAGGGGAAACTTTTATTCATTTTTAATTTTTCATGATTTTTTTTTTAATTTTGTCCATGGGATGGTAGGGAAGCAAGCCCGTGGGCCATAATCTGCTACTTCTGACAATGCACATTATAGGGATTTAGATCAGAAACAAAGCAGGAACTCAAACTGAGTGACTTGGATATAGCATAAAGGTCTTCCCTGTAATGTAATTAATAATAATAATAATGATAATAATAATAATAAAGGTCTTCCCAGTGACATCCTAACTGTCACATCAAATGCCTACCCGAAAGATAGAATTTGAAGAATGGCTTCACAATGAATGATGTGCCCACTTTGTGTGTCCACAGAAAAGTCAGGCTGAGAATAGAAGCTTTGAAGAAAGTCACAGGAGCCAGATCTGCAACCCAGGCAGGATGCATGCAGTGGAGAACCACTCCAGAACCAATTACAAATCCCAAGTTTTATTTACCAGTGTTTGCTAGCAGGTGAGGGTGAGCCGGGAGTAAACTACTGTAACACATATTCAGGTTTGTTTGGTTATCTAAGGTGTCTTATAGAACTGCCTTGGAAAAGAATGAAAAGGAAAAGGGGAGATACAGCTGAGTGGTGTTGTCTACATTGCAGGCAATATAATCTCAAAGCAATTAAATGATGTACTAGGTACTCAACCTGGCTTGTGCTGGATACATGGCAGTAGACAGGAAGGGGAGACAGAGTACAAAGGGATTTTTTTTTTTTTTAGCATTTCAGGTGTTCAGACTCTACCTCTAGAGAACTGACTAATTAACCACCAAGAAAGTAACATGGACTATTTCTCAATATCACATGTGTTAAAGCATTCAGGAAATCTTCAAGGTATCAGAGCTAGATCTTGAAGATTGGCTACGTACATGTATATATTTATATCTGGTGTTTGTGTATGTAAAACTTCTACCATGAACAGAATTAGCCAGTAAGAATTACCGGAAGCTAGGGTTACTATCACTGGACCCTGAACCAGGCAGAATCAATATAATAAGCCAAACATCTTAAAAAATGTGTGATTAAAAACTAACTTTCAAGTAAACGAAGCTATGTTTCTCAAAGTTATTTTTTAAAGCAAAAATATCTTTTCCCCATAACTTTGTTTGTTGTTTGGTTGTTATTACATTTACCTATTTGTGATGATGGGAAGATTTCCACATTTCCATCATATCTTACACATTAATAACTGTGTTTTGGATTCTGTTCTGCAGCCATAACCAGAAAGACTCTGAGAGAGGGAAAAGCATAACCACATGCGGTTGCAGCATTCTCTCTCTTCCTTCTTTCCGAGTCTCATCACCTCCTTCTCTGTCTCTTCCCCTAGAGGAGTTAACATTACTTTAGGAATCATCTGAATGACATCTGTCTTCTCACCAGCTGCTTTGTCTTTCTGTGTGTGATTTCGGTGCTTCTTAAGTTCTAGCCCTTCCTAATTTTGTGGCTGGGGATTTCTGGGATGTTCAAAGCCCTGGTATCCTAAGCAGACTCTTGGTACCCCTTATGACGGGAAGAGACCATTGCCTTGTGAGGAAGGTGTGTGTGTATGTGTGTGTATGTGCTTACATAAGGACAGACTTATCTGGCAGATCAGTTTGGGCCCAAGAGAAGAAACAGAGTACAAGTTCAGAGTTTCATTCCATATTTTAAAAGCCGTGTTCATTGCAATATGTAGCCATACTGGGCTATCAGAGGACAGCTGGATGCCTCTTCTCTTTTTGTGAACACCAAGTGTTCAAGCTTCAGGAGCTGATCTCTTGGAGACACAATAGGTCTTTTCATCCATCCTTGGGGATAGATGCTGGGGAGTCTTCCTGGGGCATTTTGTCATGGGCTCCCAGTAGGACCAACCAGAACCTTCCTCATGCTGTGGAAGCACTCTATTGGGCAGTCACTGATTAGTGGAGAACTGAGATAGCAATGCTTGCAATGATTAGTTGAGAGTTGTCTATATGCCAGGCACTGTATTAATGCTTTACTCATGATGGAGCCAAAAAGAGCTAAGCAATTCTATTTAGTAAATGGTAAAACTGAAATCTAAATAAGTTAGGTAACCTGCTCAATATGGTAGAGACCAACGAATATAAAGGAAACACATAAACAATTTTTGTTTAAAACATCACAGTAAACCTAGAAAACACTAGGGACTTAATGACAAAACTCAGACAATAAAGAATTCAGCAACACCACAGGACATAATGTTTAACAGAAAAAGATGAATAACATTCAAATACACAAATACCCACTAGAATATATAATAAGGATACCCCATTTACAGTGAAGAAATTCATAGCAGCATACTCAATAATAAAAAATACCTCATAAAAATAAATGGCCACATACATTTTTACATATTTATAGCATCTTTTTTCCATAAAAGCCAGAAAATGGAAATAAATGACTATCAACTCGTTTTATGGGTAAACAAATTGTGGTATATATATTCAATGGAATAGTAGTCAGAATGAGAACTAATTCATTATTGCTGTGGGCAAAAGCAGAGATGAAATTCAAAAACGTTTTGCTAAGCAAAAGAACCCAGACTCTGTGTCTTCTTCATAATTGGTTGTATTACATAAAATATACAAAGGCAGAAAGAGACCAGAGAAAGATTAACTGTAAATGGACATGAAGACAATTTGGGAGATTAATGAGCTGGTTTTTAAAGATGTGTTTATGTATTTATTTATGTATTTATTTATTTGAAAGACACACACTGACTGAATTTTATATACTGGCTTTATCCCCAAATGGCAACAGAGCTGGGGTTGGTCCAGGCTGAAACCAGGAGCCAGTAACTCCCTCTGTGTCTCTCACATGGGTGACAGGAACTCAAATACTAGAGCCTTCATCTGCTGTTCCCCAGGTGTATTGGAAGCAGAGCAACTGAAATGGAATGCAGGCATTAAAGCTGTGTCTTAACCAGCTACATGGCAATGTCTGCCCCAGCAACTATTTTATAAGCTGACTGTAGTAGTGGCTATACTACTATACACATCTGCCAGCACTCATCATGTGGCTCACCCCAAATGACTGATTTTGATGTGCTTAAATTATACCTCAAGAAAACCGACATTCAACTATATGTCTTGATTAGAATGGCTTGTGTTCTGGAAGTTCCCAGGCAACCAGGAAGCAGCATCTGCAGAGAAGTGGAGACAGAAATGAAGAAACAAATAAACTGGATGGTTTTAGGAGAAAACTCGGTGTCTCCAGTTCATTTTTCCTGAACATACAGCTTTTATATAATTATATATGTATGTATGTGTCTATATATACACATTTTTTTCATGATATGGTTCCATAGACACAGGGATGTCCCCTTCCACTCCCCTCTTACAACCAACACTCTTTCCCCATATTATTGCAATAATATAATCAAACAACAGTAACAAGTGTTTCATTCTGCTATTTAAGTGTATCATGACATTGTAGGTATAGACAACAGTAGAAAGTCCAGCGTCCTATTATCAAGATACATTTAAGTTTCATTGGAAACCCATCTTTTATCTAGGAGTAAAGATGCATAATGCAATATATCCCTACTCCCCATTATGCTAGTCTCCATTATACAGCTCATCTATGAGAATATATGTATATAAATGTTTGCCTGTATATGTATATATTTATTGATCTTGTATTTTTCATGACGGTTGCCTTAGAACATATAACATTTGTCCTTTGGGGGTTGGCTTATTTTACTGAGCATAATGGTTCTAAATGTACAAGCATTTATGAAAAGTTCAGAGTAAAGTCATAGGACCCTGGAATATACCACCCAACCACTCGCCTCACAACACCAGTCCCTCCTGTCAAACTCATCCTTTTTCTCTTACACTCTTCTTGTCACAGATATTTGCCTCACAAATAGGTAAAGATGATGAAGTATGGAAAGAATTACCTGGAGTATATAACTCTGTTTCCTTTTCTTCCTCTTCTCAAGGCCAGGATTTCTAATCTTTACAGAATCATGTTTCTAGTTTTGAACTTAAATTTGATGCCTTTAAATACTTGTTTTCTGTAGAGAAGAACCTTTTTGCATGATACAGGACCATGCACTTGCACACACATGCTCTCTCAGGTGTTTGAATAGATTAACTTCTGCTGCTTACTGAGATTCAGTGAATTTTTTATTAACAGTATCAGTCTGAAGGTATTTTCTTGGGTAATGCACTAAATTCTTAGGACCAGCTTCTTTTATTTTCACTGATTTTTATTGTTAACTCTTTCATTCCCACTTGCCCAGACCACTGGTGCTATAAGGATTGGTACGTGAAACCCTAAGTGAGCATTGCAGCATGGCTAAAAATTACTTGCAGTTGATCTATAATGGAATCTAAAAGAATCTAATGTGAGGCAAGAAACCAAAGCTTGAAAGTAAAGTATATTCAAAGAATCAAGGTTAATTTACTTAATGAATTACTTTGTCTTTGTTCTCAATCTTTCCTTTGTTATAGTTGGTATTTGTATGCATGTTTATATGACTAATGCTATAATTTTAATCATTCTTTATAGCCTTAGCAATTGTTGATTTTTATCTTCCTTGTGTTTTTTAATTGGTCTTATCCATTTAAAGATAATAGGAGGCAGCAGGCACTTGTCTACCAGTTAAGATGCTGAGTAAAGATGCTTACAAGAGCATACTAGAGTACCAGGATTGGGGCCCTGGATCAAGCTCCTGATTCTAGCGTTTTTTAAAGATTTATTTTATCTTTTTTCCTTATCACATATTTATTTATTTATTCTTGATGATGTTTACATAGTTGATTATGGTGGGAAGGGCCAAGGTTAGGGAAAAATGGGTGAGACCATTGTTTTCCAAATTTTCTTTCTTTCTTTTTTTTTTTTTTAAAGATTTATTTATTTTATTGCAAAGTCAGATATACAGAGAGGAGAGACAGAGGAAGATCTTCCATCCTCCCCAAGTGAGCCGCAACGGCCGGTGCTGTGCCGATCCGAAGCCGGGAACCAGGAACCTCTTCCGGGTCTCCCACGTGGGTGCAGTGTCCCAATGCATTGGGCCGTCCTCAACTGCTTTCCCAGGCCACAAGCAGGGAGCTGGATGGGAAGTGGAGCTGCCGGGATTAGAACCGGCGCCCATATGGGATCCCGGGGCGTTCAAGGTGAGGACTTTAGCCGCTAGGCCACGCTGCCGGGCCCTTCTTTTTATTTTTATTTTTTTCCTTCCTGTATCTGGGGGTAGGGGAGAGATGTAGGCAGGAGTTGCCTCCAGCCTCCCAAGTGCTTCAGTGCCTGGGGATGGGAAAGATTTATTTTAGTTTCTTCTAATTAAAAGATAGTGTTTCAGAGAGAAAAAGAGGGGAGAAAGAGAAAGAGAATCTTCCATTTGCTGATTCATACTCCAAGTGGTCACAATGGCCAGAGCTGAGCCAATCTGAAGCTAAGAACTAAGAGCTTCTTGCAGGTCTCCCACATGGGTGCAGGGTCCTGTTCTTCATGCTATAGCAGAGAGCTGGATCAAAAGTGAATACCTGGGTACAAAGCAGCACCCATATGAGATGTTGACACAGCAAGTGGAGGCTTAACCCACTACATCAGGATTAGCTTTTTGCCATTGCACATCCTTAGAGCAACAGGTGATGGCTCAAGTAGGTGGATCCTTGTTGTGGACATGAAAGACCTAGAATGAGTGCTTGCCTTCTAGCCCTGGCATTGCTGTTGATGGGTATTTGTGGAATGAAACATGAGATCAGAGCTCGCTCACTCTCTCTGTCTCTCTCTTTCTCTCTCTTTTTGCCTCTTTAAAAGTAGTGTATGGGGCATTGCATGGTGGCCTTGTGGTTAAAGTTCTCACCTTGTTCATGCCAGGATCCCATATGGGCACTGGTTCATGTCCTGGCTGCTCCACTTCTCATTCAGCTCCCTGCTTGTGGCCCAGGAAAGCAGTAGGACACATCTCAAAGCCTTGGGTCCTGAATGAGAAACATGGAAGAAGCTCCTGGCTCCTGGCTTCAGACTGACTTAGCTCTGACCATTGCGGCCACTTGGGAAATGAACCAGCAGATGGGCAATCTTTCTCTCTGTCTCTCTTTCTCTCTATATATTTGCTTTTCTAATAAAAATAAACAAATTTTTTTAAAGTAATGTAGTAGTAACCAAAGACTCCAGTTTTATCTCATTACAATTTTTCACCCTAAATAATGTTAAAAAACAAAATCACCAAATAAGAAGGGGGAAAGCCGGAGATAAATCTAAAACCATGGCAGGGAAACTACACTGAAACAAACTCAAAAGCGAGGACACCTGCTGCTGTGGCTTTGCAGTTCGCAAAGTTGATTGTAGCCTTGGATCTTTTTTCCTAGTGATCACTTTGTAATGGCTTGTTATGAAATCGCTTAGAATTTCATCAGTTGCTAATCTTGGTCTGCTTTAACCTACATAAAAACGTTGTATTTCCCATGAAAATTGCTTTGCAATATTAACTGTATACTTTCAAAGTTTATCTTATGCGGACACATCGGCAACCAATATCCGCAATCAATGCTGTCTTCAGAAACTCATTTATTGGTAATCTTGTGAGTCAGCACATTGGATTGACTGCAGACATGAAGAGAGCCTTCTATCTGTGATCCCATGCTGTAAGAGAAACCAGATGCAAGACTTGTAAAAAGCAAGTCATTTTCCACTTCTAAACCTATTTTAATATCCTAGTTTAGTTACCAAAAATCAGTGAAAATGCTATTTTTGTCTCCAGGGGATTCGAATCATGATGATCTCCAGTTACATCCATTTTGTTGCAAAAGAAGAGGCTAATTTAAAAAGAAAATTTTTGTTTGTTTTTTTTATGGTGTAGTAGTAACCTATTATGTATATATACCACGATTTCTTTATACAGGCATCAGTTGATGCACATTTGGGCTGATTCCATAGCTTAGCCATTGTGAGTTGAGCTGCTCTAAACATGGAGGGTACAGTAAACACACAAATAAATACACAAACACCTATGTGACTAAAATTGACCTTTTGAGGTTTTGATTATTATTTACAACCACTGTGTAAACTTTTTAAAAATTTTTAATTAATTTATTTTTTAAAATGATCTTACTTAGTTGATTAGAGTACAAAGGGTCAAGGGATCCAGGAAAGTGGGTAATACCATCGTTTCCACACGAATATAATATTTTTCCATGTATCTGGGAGAAACAAAGGGAAGATTCCCATCCAGCTTCCCACACAACCCAGGTCCCCAATGTGAGGCACGCTCCAAGGGTCCTGCTCAAGCAGTTTTGATAGTTCAACAGTTCTGAATTGCTGCCAATCTCGCCGTTCCAGTCACGATGAAACCTATTCAGAATACACTGGCTGACATAGTCTCTTCATGGTTGGGGTTCTGAGATCAGCAGTTCAGTTGGAGGGATCTGCAAAGAAACTTCATCGGAGATGATCCCAAACCTGGTTCTTGTGTGTGCTTGCCAGTACAGGATCTGGTACCGTCCGTCACCCCAATCAGCTTATGCACATGCTGGTCGTTGCAATTGCTGGGTCAGTTCTGTCTCTAGCCCTGTCTTCCACTTGAACAATGGGTGTTGTAGTCCAACTCAATCCTACCCACTTCATGCTTGGTCCTTATGCACAACAGTGGGAGCTGCAGCCTAGTTGGGGTGACACCCCACAACCCCCACCAAGCCTGCTCCCTACCCTGGTTCCATGCATGTCAGTATATACCGCAGGCTTGTTCAGTCTATTCCACATCCCATTTAGCTCTGGTACTTGTCAATGGGCATTGAAGCCTAGTTCAACCCAACCAGCCTACTATCCAGCCCACACACACACTGGCAGGTGCTCTTCTGTCTAGCCACCCCGCCCCTGTCCTGGTTTTCATGCTGTCCAGTGGGAGTGGTTACCCATGAGGGAAGTGCCCACTATCTCCCTACTAGGCCACTCCAACTTCTGGATTATGCACTTTCCAGGTGGTTCTCGCATTTGACTTAACAGAATTGCCCCCAGTGCCAGCCTGTGCCATCTGATGCTGCGGCAAAGCCCAACCAACCCTCACCCACTCTACTTTTTGCTTGCACCAGTTGGAACAGTCAGCCCAATCTTGTCCTTTCCCAGTCTAGCTCACATGAGGCCCACACGTATTGTAGCCCTGCCTGGTCTGGTCTGCCCCTATCCCAACTCATTCTCTCCAGTGGGAGTGTTTGTCCAGCAGGGGAGTGTTTGTGTAAATTCTTAAGGAACAATTTCTTTCACTTCTAACATTGTGTCCCTCCCCAACACAAAGGACAACTTGTGCGGATGGGAAGTGGAGGTGGTAGATGAGCAGGGCCCAACACAGCACACCTGTAAGGAGTGCACTGTCATCCTTGCCTCTGCTATTACCACTGTACACATGCTCCTTTACAGGAATGGCAGCACTTGCTCGGCAAGGCCTAGATAGGGGATACCCTTTCCTTTTCTTCTTCCCTTTTATGTTTCAATGATCAGAGCATGCTGAGTCTTCTCAGGCTGACATTGGTGACAAAAAAAAAAAAAAAAGAAATGACAGGGAAAGAAGTAGCAAACACAAAGGAAGTCATGATATCTGCATGCACGAGTTTTTTTTTTTTACATTGCTTTAAAGCTCTTTCCAATAATTTAAAAATCAAATGTAGATTCAGATTTTAAAATATAATTAATAATTAAACCATGTATGCAGATGAAATATTTTTTAATTGGATGCTGGGAGGGTTTTGAGAGCACAGAGCTACAATCTGACATCTAGTGCGAGAATGTTAAAAGGCAGCAGGAGGGTGAAGAGTGCAGAGATCAGAGGCGCCAGATGAGATGAGAATGTCAGTGTCTAGATAAAGAGAGCAGGCATATGGCTGCCTTTAGATACCTGGGCAGGGAACAGAGCAACTAGACTGGGGGCCACTCTACATTATCCACTCACCCCTTGCAAGGTTCAACAGCGTTAGAACCCATAGAGAAAACAATTCATTTTAAGCATGACAGCACAACTCACTTTTAAAGGATTCTATTGGCTAAAAAAGTTTTCACTAAAACTGGAATAAGATAGTCTCACCCAATTTGCTATTCAACAGACTCAGATTCATTGAGTCCTGTACCATCATTGTGTCCTGGGTGTTGCTGGCTCCTCAAACACATCAAGTATCCATGTGCTTTCAGGCTTTGTCTCTCACCTTCACTATGAGTGGAACTTGTTGCCTTCTGGCATCAACTTGCTCACTTCCTCCTCTTGTTCAAACCTTACAGCCAATGAGGTATGCCTGAAATAATTTATTTCAAATAACCACACCATGGTCTGAAATCCATACCCTTCTGCTCTGATTCACTCTGTGTTGTTCCCAAAACACTTCACACTAACGTGTCAGATACTTCACTTATTTCTTGCACTTACTTTTACCTTGTATGTTCTGGGGGCAAGGATGTTTGGTATGTCCACTGATGTATCATCAGCATCTCCATCCTTGTTCAGCACACTATAGCTGCACAGTGTTTCACGACTTGAAGGAATCAAGGATGATTTACAGAGTTACAGAATTTCATGCAAAATCTTTAAAGCATTGCATTGCATAGCTTATACTTCCAGGAACACACAGAAAGTACTGCATGATTGGCAATTTCATCAGTTGCAGCTATTCCCCTCATAGTATAGTGTTAAGGACACACCAGACTTGGAGTCCAGCCTCAGCCCTGCCAACTGTATGACTTTGAGCCTCAGGTCCCTCATCACTACTATAACTACTTGGGAAGGAGAATGAGGAGGCATCAGTGAGTGCATTTGTGCACCATCACATGGGAGATAGCTATATTTTCCTCTTTAGAAACAGGTGGGATTTTGAGTTGCCTGGTCAACTCAACTGTTTGTAAGGTTTTGTGAAATGGTCCCTTATTCACTAGGGAATAGTTGGGCTAGTTCTTACTTGGAGCCATAGTTTCCCTTCACTGATGGACCACCATTATGATAATGACTGCCAGGCAGTTGTATAGGTTATCTCCACCCTCAGCAAGTTCAACATCCAAAATCCACATTCTAAGTGGATAACTCCAAGTTTTCCGAACCACCTGGACCATGAAGGCGGAGCAGAGCCTCAAATTCTTAACTATCTGTTGTGACATCCACTTAGTTATTTCGCCTGTTTCACTACCTGGTGCTAGATTCTCTGTCCCTAGTATGTACTCCGCTCTTCTCCCTCCCCACTGTCCTTCCACAGACTCACATTAGCATGCACATACACAGATGTTCCAGCTCTTCCCCACTCTAAGGTCCATGACCAGAGTAGCACAGGATGTGCTGTGTCATCAACTCTCAGTACTTAATGTCACTACCCAGCACTAGTATCTTAGCTCACCTTGGTTCTCCTCTGCTTCACTCCTCCCAAAACACCAGTATAAGGTCACATAAATTTTGATTTATGCTTCATCACATTTTATGGGTGTAAAAGTTGCATCATAATGATATTTTGGGAAATTGCAGGGACCTCTTAACTGTCCCATGTGGATGATAACGTCATGCGAACTGCAAGCTGTTGGCCTTGACCAGAAATTTTTAAAAATTAGGGTGATTTCCCCAGAGAGTGATCTTAAGCTGATGAGGCAATTAGGAGGCCCCGGTGGGGGAGCTGAGCCAGGTGGATCCCTGCAGGTTCCATGTTGATAGTCAGGGTTGGCCTGGGTCTCTGCCAGCAAGTACTTGTGATACACAGTGAGCTCACTGTCTGTTTCCCTGAATAGGAAAAATCGTCTGTCTCATTCCCATGTTATTCCTTCTCTTTCTTTCCTCAGGCTCTGGGAAGAGTCAAACTGATAGAAGATACTGGGGAAGGGATGAGGACTGTGCCTTGACAAAACTTTGAGTCCCTGATGAATGACAACTGTTTACTATGCTCTAGTGTTCATAACCATAGGTTCCTCCTGGGGTGGGGGAAGCTGTGGGTTAAGCCTCCACCAGTCCTTAAGTCTGAGATCTTCCATAAGCAAAAGTCTTATTCCCAAAACTAGGAGACTGAGGAACCTAGGGAGAAATAAACGAGATGTGAGTGGATTGTGCCACTGTCCCATTGTCAAGCCTGTGAGTCATCCCCTGATGCCCTGGGCACCAGGGGCTAACAGCATTACCCATCGTGGCTATTACCAGGCACGTGGTATACCCAGCCTCACTGCTATCCTCTAATATGGGTGACTCATTAGGAACACAGACAAGAAAGACCCAAGAGCTCAGCTGGTTTAGCCCCAGGCCTGCAACTTCGCACAGCTGAGTCTGGATGCTGGTAGTGACTCATAGCTATTCTCATGCAGTTGCTGAGTACAAGGCTTGATGGCCCCTAGAGACACGTGTCATCCTTCATGCCACCAATGATGGGTAGAATCCCCACTAGAATCCACGGTGGTCCCCAGTGAAAACAAAATGAGAAGGGATCATGCTTGATGTGACGGGGCAGTATGAGATGCCACTTCTGAACTCTGAATGGATTAATTTTCTCAGACAGTACTTTAGTCTCTTGAGAGTGACATGGTGCCAATTCAGCTGTCCTTATAGATCAGCACATGCATGGAAAATTCCAGTTTCATCTCACCTGTGACCTGTATAGTCCTCTTGTGCCTCATCCCATTCATGTATGGAGTCAAGGGGGTTTCCAGCGAATGTGACCTCATCTCAGCTCCGTCAGGAGCTTCACAGCAAATATCTCCTGTTCACTCACCCTTTGCCCTGCCTGTCAGCTGAGTACTCAGCCTCACCCACTCTTGCTGCTAAACCAGACCTTCAGTCACAGCCAGGTCCTGATTGAAGCCTGCGAGAACTTAGGGAACTTCATGAGTTAAATCTCAGGAGCTTCCTTTCTGTTATATACCCAGTAGTCACATTTATTGAATCCCCAGGTAGGAACCACAGTCTGCCCCTGTTCTTGTGTTCCTGGTGCACATCTATGGAAATTCATCCATTCATTCATTCACTCATTCAAGTAAGGGCCTGCTATTCACTTGCTCTGAAGTTTTCTGTGAACTTCCTGAAGAGTCACTACCTCCCCTGTCTTTCCAGGACACTTTGTGTATACCTCCTGTTACGCCTGTTAGGCATGTTGCAATGGCTTCTTTCTCTCCTGTTTCACTCTTTAGATGCCTGATATTCCTTCGGGAAGAGAGAACTAGTCCTAGTAGACATTTTGTAATCAGTGCCTGACATTTCGTGAATGTATTTTGTTAAACAGTTTAATGGATGAAAACAGAAGGACACTCTTCAGGAAAGGTGCTGTCAATGCCCAGGGAGGCAGTGTGGTTTTGTGGTTAAGACCACAGGCTGGGAGGTCAGACTGTCATGGCATTAATGCTGGCTCTGAAATTTCCCAGATGTCTGATCCTAGACAAATTACTAAATGGCTTAGTGTCATACAATCAACACTTAAAAATGATAATGGTGACAATAAGAGTCTCATGTCATAGTGTCCCCATAAGGATTAAATAAAACAGTCTGTAGTGAATGCTTAGGACAATGCCAGCCATATAACAAGTGTCCAGTCATTGTAAGCTACTTCTGCTTGATCTTCTTAATCTGTTGAGCTGATAGTTTTTGATAAAATGGTCATGCCTTTGGATGGATAATTGAATGGATTTAGTGTTGGAAAAGACAGATAAATTTAGAACCCTTTACAGTAAAAAGAAGGGAAAACTTAATGACATTTATGCTTTGTCCTCACTTGTGCCCCGATTTTTACTCCATTTTATATAGAATTCAATGCATCTTGGAAGATGTTGAAATATTAACTAATTGTAGCTACTTGTAACCATGAAAATATGGTTGGAAGTCAAAATGTGCCACAAAACCAGAAAAAAAAACAGCTGTGCTTTTCTTACTTATTAATTTTATTTTTTTCAAGATTTATTTTTATTGGAAAATCAGATTTACATAGAGCAGGATAGACAGAAAGAAAGCTCTTCCATTCCCAAGCAGCTTCCATGGCCAGAGATGAGCTGATCAGAAGCCAGGAATCAGGAGCTTCCTCTGGGTCTCCCATGCGGGTGCAAGGCCCAAGGATTTGGGGCTGTGCTCTACTGCTTTCCCAGCTCACAAGCAGGGAACTGGATGGGAAGTGGAGCACCCAGGATCCAAACCAGCACCCATATGGGATTCCGGCACATTCAAGGCAAGGACTTTAGTCACTGGGCCCACTTTTCTTATTTAAAAAAAAAAAAAAAAAAAGAGCAGTATAAATTTCAGGTAGGTTTTCCTACATTAGATTATATGACATCTGTAAGATAAAGGGTAACTTCTAGAAACTCAGCAACAATTCCTACTCAGGAGACATAATTCTGAGAACTTAAGCAATCTTAAGTTTGACCAAACTCCTCAGTTAAAGTGGTTAAAAATGTCAAAATTGCTTTCCCTAAGGATCCCTGGGAAACCCCTCCAACCCAATGTTGCATCTTCCCCTGTTGCAGTGTTACTCTCTTGAAAGTAGTTGATAGTAGTCATGGGTGGGCTCCTTTGGGAACAAGTGAAACATTGGAAAAGTGCCCACAACATAGAAAACAGAATGGGCACTAGGATAACAGTTAAGAAGGTTCTTGGAATGTCTGCCTCCAATATTAAAGTGCCTGGTTTAAGATCTGTTCCGGCTTACTGCTAATGCGCACTCTGGGAGGCAGTATTTGGATTGCTACCACATGCATGGAAGAGCCAAATTGACTCCTGGGTTCCTGACTTTGCCTTGGCTCATTCCTGGCTGTTGTTGGCATTTGGAAAGCCAACTAGTGGATGAAAGTTTGCTCTTTCTGCTTCTCAAATAAATTAAATTTTTAAAAATTAGAAAGCCACATGAAACTACTTAGAGCAGATTCTGGAGATGAGAGAATGAGTCAGATACACACAAAAAGCTGTCCCCAGCTGCCAGGATATGAAGGAAAGAAACTTCATCACTGTGGTGATTTGAAGGAAAAGTGCTTGTTGTAAACAGGTGGGTGGAGAGAGTACTAGAGGAAGCGATGATGCCAGAGCACTGGGAAAGGAATTTGGAGTGCTTTGGGGAAGTGAAGTCTAGACTTGCTCATAACCCTCCACTCATAAGCCTCCATCCCCAAGTATATGGCTAACTCATGATTAGATTTTCAGTTCCCACCTCTTCTGCACCCTTTCTCTTTCTCTCACTTCCTTATAACTTGAGACTGTCCCTGCTTTGCTGTTGCCAAGTTCAAGTTTCCATGCAGGGTCCTTGAGATTTGCTGCACTTGTTTTACCCCCCAGATCCTCTCACTGTCTTTTCCCATTTTGCCGCTGACTCTCAGGGATCTCATTTGTGTGTGTGTTGAAATATGAAGATCCTTTCCTCCAAATTTCTTCTAGATTCAAGTGGTGTGGTGGCCTGCTGGGAGATCCACTATATGGAGCAAAGTGAGGTTAGATTGTCTACTCTCCTTGGGGGCATTGAGTGTTGGCTGAGTCCCTCCTCTTGCAGAGTCCAAAACATGTTCTCTCTGTTTGCCCTCTCCTCTAAAGACCCTCTGATCTAAGTTCCTGTAATCATGCATCTTGGTTCCACTTCATATCTGAGCCTAGAATCCCATTAGCTGGAGCACCTATGGCTTCCCTTTTCCTACCCCTGGCCACTTCGAAAATGAAGCCTTTATTCAGCTCTCCATTCAGTATCCTAATTTGAGTGTCAGCAGTTTCCAATAGGGGCCATGATTACTCTAAACAGGAGGGAGTTTGTTGAAAATGTAGAGACATGGATATCTACTGAAGAAATCCCGAATGAGGAATAGATCTAACAGAGCATCTACATTTTTAACAAGCACAGCAAAAACTTGCTTCTGATGCTGGTGGTCCAGTTGGCTGAGAGACTTGACTACATTCTGTCACACTGGACATGGTCCAAATATAGTCAAATAGTGAGAATGATGCAGCCCCCATAGTTCCCATTGTTCAGTTGTCTCTGCTGAGAAGTCTAAATGTTTGGATGAGGTCATTATGAGCTAAGTTAGGGAAGGCAGGGAAATTTCTAAACCAAGTCCTGGAGTCTGTGGGAGGTTCTGGTAATCAGAAAAATAGAAGTACTGACTACCAGAACATGTGACATATAGCCTTTCAACACCCCATTGATTTATGCTGGCACCATTTACCTATAGCCAAGGGCTCTTGAAGCTTGTTTGTATTGATTGCAACATCATGGGCAAGATAGGGAGAGGTAATAGATGGCAAATGACCAAACCTTAAATTAAAGAATGAGATCCATGGAAGACAGCTGTGTGCTTGCTCCTAGCCTTCCCAAGAAGTTCAGTGGGAAACTCAGCCTAGGAGAAAATTGGAAAATGAATGAAGTGGCATTAGAGACACAATGAGAAGGATCGGCCAGGCAAGCAGAAATAATCCCAAATCTTTTTGAAACATGAGGTCCTGTAGACTTCAAATTTCCTGTTTTTGAATGGTTCAACTGCAATCTCAGAAAGCAACTATTTCTGATATTTAGGATAACACGCGTTTAGGCAACAGAGCAAAAAACAAGGAGTGGTTGGAGAAAAACAATGCCGCTTATGGGGGCCATGACCCCCAGTTGTTTATCCAGTACTTTCCTTAGGAAGGTAACTCAGGTGTGTGCGGGGGACCCACACACATTCTCCTCCACTGGAACACGCTGTGGAATTCAAGCCCTGTCACTCATGCCTGCCTTACATGTCTTCAAAACAAGAGCCTGGCCATGGACATCCCTTTAAAGTCATCAAATTAAATCCTCTGTTCTTGCCAAATAATGTGCAGAAAAAGTTCACCTGAATAATGTAATTCTCACAGTGACATGAACGAAATGCATCTTTTCCTGGCAGTGTTTTTCCCACCAAAATGTTTCTAGGTGTGCTGTGGCACTGAGCCTGTGGTCATGCTGGAAAAACAGAATACAGTGAAGGATGAGTCACATGGGAATTCTGTTCTCAAATCCTGCCTCTGTCACTGACTTTAAGCAAGTTAATGATTCTAACCTTTGTTTATTCACTAACAAAAGAAAAAAGATGAAGACCAGAAGAAATCTTAGCATGTTAATATATCTAAAGTGAGCCATGAAGCATTGTAAAGTGGAATGTTCTGGAAAAGTAAGAGTATTCACTCTTGCTACTCTCTTAGAAGTGCTAGTGAAGCCCTCTCTTTGTTTCTTTTCTTCTTGTTGACCAGAATACCAGGTCAGAGACACAGTGAAAGTGACAATCTTGCTTCTGGGAAAACACATGTAATGCTCACCCACCTGACTGGAGGTTTGGAGACCTTAACAACCCACTCAAATACATCCAAGATTAGAATAGCTTCATGCCTGCACAGAAAACAATCCCAGCAATAACTATTGCACCCCCTCCAGTCACCCAAGTTGGTTCAAATTTCCAGGATACCAAAGGCATCTGCTTTCCCTACAGAGAAACAGGTTAATTGCTATAAACTCAATCAACTAAGGTGCATTATTCCTAATAGCATTGCTTTCGGCAGGTGAAACCAGGAAACCCATGAAAATAAGGAACACATTTGCATGAGATACGTGTTTGTGTGTGATTGAGTAGGGGAGAAGGGAAATGGAGTTAAAATTACAAATTCTGGTGCTAACATTTAATCTAGCCATTTAGGTAATGGTTGAGATACCTGCCATCCACTATAGACTTTCTTGTGATCAATGCTTAGCTCTCATTTATGGCCATTTAATCTTGCTAAAGTAGAATATAAGAGGCAGCCAGGATAGCTCAATTATTTGGGTCCTGTCTCTCATTCAGGTGACCTAGACTAAGTTCTGAGCTCTTGGCTTTGGCTATGGCTAAGCCCCAACCATTGTGGGCATCTGAAATGAATCAGCAAATGAGTTTTCAGTCACTCAGTTTCTCTCCCCCCTCCCTTCCTCCCTCCCTCTCCCCCCTCCCACCCTCCCTCTCCCCCTCCCTCCCTCCCTCTCCCCCTCCCTCCCTCCCTCTCCCCCTCCCTCCCTCCCTCTCCCCCTCCCTCCCTCACCCCCCCTCTTTCTCCCTCTCCCTCTTTCTCCCTCTCCCTCTTTCTCCTTTCCTCTTTTCCTCCCTCTGTCCCTTCCTTTATCCCCACCTCCCTTCTTCTCCCTCCTTTCACCTTGTCAAATAATTACAGATTTAAAAGATAAAATTATTAATTCTGTATGTAGGTGCTGGTGCTGTGTATAACTCTTAGAATCATCATCACTGGTGCCCTGTCTCTACATATTTTCTGAGTATATATTAAAATACTCTAAACAGACAATATCCAATTCCCAAGATCTGACATTTCATAGCGAATCTATCCTAAACCACTCTCTGGCCTAGTACATACTCATAATATTTCTTTTTAAAGGATTTATTTAGAGTTTGGCACAGTGACTCAATGGCTAAATCCTTGTCTTACAGGCACTGAGATCCCACATAGGTGGCATTTCATGTCCCGGTTACTCCACTTCCCTTTCAGTTCCCTGCTTGTGGCCTGGGAACAGACTAGATGATGGCCCAAAGCCTTGGGAACTAAAACCGCCATGGGAGACCCAGAAGAAGCTCCTGGCTTGGTTCATCTCCAGCTGTTATGGCTATCTGGAGAGTGAACCCAGTGGATGAAGATCTTTCTCTCTGTCTATCCTTCTCTCTGTAAATCTAATTTGCCTTTTCAATAAAAAAAGAATATGTTTGAAAGAGCTTCAGAAAGAGGGAGAGACAGAGAGAAAACTCTTCTATCTGCTAGTTCATCCCTCCATTGACTTCAAAAGCCATGGCTGGACTAGGTTGAAGCCAGAAGTGAAGAGCTTCTTCCAGGTCTCACACACTAGTAGCAGGGGCCCATGTACTCGGGCCATCCTCCTCTTTCCCAAGGCCATTTGCCTGGGGATGGGTAAGTGAAACATCCCTGATATGAAATGACACTCATGTTGAATGCTAACATTATAGGTAGCAACTTTACTAGGTATATGACAATATTAGCGTTAATACTTAAAATCTTAAATTATCCCCATACCTAGCTTAACAAAATTTCTGTGTCATACTATTGACACTAATATTTAACTACCTTCCCATCTCTAATCTACACATACATATGCACATTAGGAGCATGCCCTCCGAGAGATGAAGATATTTGTATAATGAGGAAGAAACCTGGTCTACTGAATGAAGCATGAAAGCATAAGCTTGGAGATGAAGCACATGATCTTGGTGGCCTATCTGTCCCCAAATAGCCAGTGTTCCTATAGCACATAAATTAGTCTAACCCCAAACCCACCATTGGAAATCCACCTCTTGTTCTTGTTGGTACCAAGCATATCCGTGAGTCTTTCCCTAGTCTGGAATTACCTCTACATGGTCCTTGTTTTCCTGTCATAGGTGTGCTAACAGCCTGGTTAGGGGTCCCACTGAATAGGATCACACAGCCTAATTTTAAGATGAAAGTTGCTTCCTTCCCACTAGGTGGAAAAGCTACTTGCCAAAGATCCTTTGAAAATCAAGTAAAGCCCCAATATACGTATTTACACATTCATAGTTTTTGTTGTTAAAATGAAGTTGCACAAGGGCTTTTAGACACTGACTGTGCCCAATAGCTCCAGTGCCTACATTATACAGACAGAAACTGGCATCAGACCTTGCCATATTGTCTCTGAAGGAAGACGAGATAAAATCTCAACAAATGACAAGTATGGGAAATGGGAAAGGCAGCCAGGTCTAGAAACATTCCCAGTGGCCTCCCTTATCTTTCTGAGGTGGTGTTTGGTTTGGGGCACAAATAGCTCATCACATGGTAAAAGCTGTATCTGGAGGTTTAAGTATCTGAGACATTGTCGGCTTTTCCTGCAATTATGTGCTTTAAATTCACTCCATGGTCCTCCCTTAACCTCATAATTTTATCCTGAATGTCTTTTCTACTCTTTCTGAAGATTTATGTCACCATGGTTTTGTGTTATAAAGTCAATTTCTCCTTATTTTTCTTCATGTTGTGATAAATTGCACACATTTAGGACCTCAGAGACAATCACTATGGTTCCCTCAATAGGGCATCCTAAATAGCTGCTTTGAACATCAAAACCTAAATTTTGCCTGCTTTCTTCCTGACACCACAACAGGGTTGAGCATTTAACAAATCAGTGGTCCTTGCCTCAGGGATATGTTTGGATTTCTAATGACAAGATTCAAACAGAGCAGATCTAACAGGAAGCCACAATGCACAGTGGCGGCCTGCCGAGTCAGGAGTGCCAGAAGGTTCCAACAGGGCAGTTCCTGAACTGCCTTGCCTGCAGAGTTCCTCCATGGTTATTAATGTTGAGGAAAGAGAAGCTGATGATTTCTATGGAAGAAGTTTGAAATCACATCCTATTAATGCTTAAATCCTGTTTCTTCTCTTACTTTGGCCATTAGTGGAAAGTCTGTGGAAGGAGGAAGCAGGAATGGCTTGGATTAGGAGGGACACAGGAGAGTGGGGAAAGATCTAAAAGAAGGAGGTGCCAGGAGCCTGCGGAAAGGTACCGACTTGACCTTGTGCACATACTCTGACCATGGGCACCTGGGTATGCACCTGTATATGCTGTAGCAACCACATGTGCTCTTAATCATCTGAGTATATGTCATGAAGTCCAGCAGGACAGCTAAATGTGATTCTTCTGATAAGTGGCCATTTGTGAGTAGATGTAGGTGCTTTTTTTAAAAAAAAGGATTTGTTTTATTTTTACTGGAAAGGCAGATATATAGAGAGGAAAGACAGGAAGATCTTCCATCCAATGATTCACTCCCCAAGCAACCACAATGGCTGGAACTGCGCCAATCCAAAGCCAGGAGCCAGGAGCTCTTCCTGGTCTCCCACACGGGTGCAGGGTCCCAAAGCTTTGGGCTGTCCTCAACTGCATTCCCAGGCCACAGGCAGGGAGCTGGATGGGAAGTGGGCCACCGGGATTAGAACCAGCGTACACATGGGATCCTGGCGCATTCAAGGTGAGGGCTTTAACTGCTATGCTATCACACCGGGCCCGATGTAGGTGCTTTTGATTTCCAACTTCTCTCTGCTTAGCACAGGAAGGTGTGGAATGTCTGAAGGCATATGTATTTGAACCTCAGTGTCCCCAGGAACATTTAATCTGTACCAAAATTAGAGGCCTCTTCATCTTGCACCATTCTCTTTCAGCAGTCATAATCTTAACCAAACCTTTAAGTCCCAAGTATATCTCAACATCCACAGAGCAGGTTCAGTGACCTTAGTCTGCTAGGAAATGGCTCTAGTCTAAAAGGGCTAATTCCATTTTCATTTTTCTGGTTTCAGTGCCTGGTGCAATGAAAGTTCTTAAAAAAAGTTTACTAAAATATTAGATAATTTTCTTAATTTCAGATATATTCATGCAGACAGCGCTGAATCTAACATTGGGCCAAGAACAGCATGAAAGTGAAAGGTAGAAATAAAAAGTCAGATATGTTTCCTGTCCTCTGGGAGTTTACAGAATAAATCCACTGGAAAAATTACTAGCAATAGGCATGTGGTGGTTAAATACCAAGATTCATCATCTGTACAGTATCTTTGTTTCTCATCCCTAGGTGGGCATTGAGATCACAGGAGACGCTTTAGTGAAATACACATGCCTGTAGCTCACGCACAGACCCACTGAGCTGGTCCATTGCACTCGGTCTCATTAGGGTCTGCATTTTTAAAATAACCCAAATGATCCACATGAGCATTCAGCATATGAATCACTGAAATAAGTGCCAGACAAAATAATTTTCAAAGATACCCTTGAGAACCAGAATTGGGGGTGAAGGGGCAGAGAGAAATATTATGACTTTGGACTCTGAATCACAGAGAGGGTTTGGATGGGTGAGCAATGATGGATAAAGGAGAGCCTTTTGGCTGCTAAGGAAGTGCGGGTCCACTGTGAACATAGAGGAGAGCGTCCCAGCTGAAAAGGGGAGAGTGAAGATTGTGAAAAAAAAAAACAATTTGAAATTGGGGGGAGAGAAGTAGATTTGTTAATCAGAAGATACAAAATTTCCATCAGGAGAAACAAATATGGGAGATCTGTTGCACTCCATGATGATTATGGTTGATGACAATTATCATGTGTTTGAAAATTACTGAGAGTAAATGAAAAATATGCAAAATGATGTATGTGTTAATTAATTTTATTTAATCATTCCATGATGTACATATATATTAAGTATCATTTTGTAAACCAAAATGGATGGGAAGTGGAGTAGCCAGGATATGAACTGGCGCCTATTATGGGATCCTGGTACATGCAAGGTGAGAAGTTAGCCACCAATCAGGTTGTCGTTCCAGGCCCAGGCCTCCAATAATTAGAACTTTTTCTCTTGAAGGTGTCACCTGTATTTAATTTCCCTGGTTCCCTTAATTCCAAGATGGTTAGGTTTCTTTTCTTCAATGGTAAAGTCTGTTGCCCATCTGCTTCTTTCTAGTGGGTAATAAGGAAGACGGGTAGAGTCAGGGGTCACTAGAGGTTGATGGGAGTTTCAAAAAGGTAACTGAAATGACCTGAAATAAAAAGTGCTCCCAGCAGAAGGTTGGGGAGTGGTTGCCCGATCCCTACTTTTAAAGTACGAAACAAAAAAGAGGCAATAATTGATGCCAGCCCAAGTGGTCAGGTGAGAGACTGTGGATGGCTCACATGAAATTTAGTTCACTCCTGATACATGTGAAGTCATCATTGCATGAAGTACTTTTGGCAGTAGGTATGAAGACAGGCCAGAAGGTTATGGAAGAAGCAACTCAGTAGAGTAAATCCAAGTGCGCTGATAATTTCTCATTCCTTGTCTAATAGCCTACCTACTTCTGTATTCTGCAGAAAGCAGATAGAAAATAAATGAAAACAAACAACAACAAAAACAAATGAACTTGAGTCGGAAGTTGACTCCCAATCCCACGATTGTGATAGACATATTTGTGTCCTGTTTGCTTCATAATGAGCTATTATTAGCATGGTTGAAAATAGCAGCAGGGGAGGGCTACAGATTTTGCCCAGAGGCAGAGCATATGAATGCAGCTCCAGTTTCTCAGGAAGCAAGATGATTCCAGCTTAACTCATCCAACAAAACTTTTCTAAGCATGAGACCAAAAGCAAGAACTGAATCTTGGAGGAAGCTTAAGGCTATCCTAACACAGGGATGCCAATTGCTGCTGAGGGTGCCATGCTAGAGGCCTGTACAGGCCATGGTGAGGCACAGTCAACATTTCTGTCTTGGGCCTTGTGATGGTTCACATTAGGATTTTGGTCTAGGACCCCAGGTCAGATTCAGTACTCACCAAGCTGTCCTGGTGAGGCCATATCACGGAGGTTTCAGCCTGGCTGATGCTCTTTCTCTGTAGACCTGAGATGTCTGTAGCCATATTCTCTGATGATACATTGAGGCCTTAGTCCCCAGGAAATCCTGAAATAAGTTCCTAGCTTCCCTACTCCCATCTCAGCCAGCAGTGGCATCTCAGAATTGAATCATCCTTTGGATTAGGTTGAACCCACTGACCGATGATTCCCTGGTGCCTGAGTCACTCACCTTTTATTAGCTTTGTGGACCCTATTGGGTCTCTTCCCTGGAACACAGCTATCTGAGCTAATAGAAGCTACAGGGTCATTACAAAATTCCCTTAGCCAGACTTCCCTGGTGAGGCAATTTCATCTTGCAGTTTCTGATCTTGATTCTTACTCTACTTCCTCTTGTCCTGTTTTTCATGTTTTACTTTCCTTATTGGAAATAGCATTGAGAGATTCTAGCTTTGAACTTCAGCCTAGTAACAGAACCTGAGATACTGCAGACAAAACTGCCAGAGACTGTCAGAGAGTATCCTGCCTTCCAAGAACTGCATGCCCCCAGTTCCCAATGGACTCTGCTTACTTTTTGGCATGGTTTGTCATTACCCTTGGAGTACCTGGTGCCAACTACTTGGCTGACCAAGAGTGTACAATGGGAGTAACTTATACCTGTGCTGGCTCCAAAGTCTCCTGTTAACTGGACTTGCCCCACCCTGGCAAGCATATCTAGTGCCAAGTCTTGGATCTGTTCTTGTTTGCACTGTCCTGGTGCCAACAAAACTTCCTCCATCCCTCCTAGTAAGTGCAAGCAAAAGAAATGATCATTTTATTTTAATTCCATTATGGGAGACATGTTAATGAGGATTAAGATCTCATCAACATAACCAAATGCATAAGACATTACTCCTCTTATGAGATAGGAAAGAAATGGAAATGAAGAGAGAACCTGAAATCCCCACTCCAGGCCTGCCTAGGAATGACAGAGGGTGGACAGAAGTTCTTTCTGTCTGTGGACTATGCCGGAGATAACTGATATTGGCCAAATGATGCATCAACAACAGGAACAGTGAATGGTGGACTCTGGTCCTCTGTCTTCCCCACAATTCACTTTCCTCAGTGTGGCCAGGCAGACCCACCTGTGGAAGGCTGGTGTGGACAGGTCACCCCTGCTGGCCGCATTCTTCTATCCTCCACCCTTCATGAGTCAGAGTTAACCACCTGGACCACCGGATGCTGAGCAGTCAAGGCACTCTTCATGGCATCGACCCAGAGCTAAATGATGTGGTGACAGGCCGACACAGAACATTTGAGCAAATCTGATAAGATAGTCATTTCTCTCTTCATGAGTCCTTTTCCTGTAGGAAAATCTTCTTCAGCATTCAGGCAACACCCAAGACTCCACCAGCAAACAGAGAGATCTGAGATGTGTCAAAATTTTAAGAAAACAGTGATGGTGATATTCTGGAGTAAAGAAAGTGACAGTATAGATAATCAGTAGTATTTATAGGTGACTGAGGCAGAACCTGGGGCAAGAAACAGGTCTCAGTCACCCTTTCCTTGAACCCAAATACCAGAGATTGTGCAAAGGGTCAGCTCCAGCAAAGGGTACTTTGCTGTGTGCCTGTGTTGTTTCTGGCTAAGCTTCTGGAAATAAGCCTCTGGCTGGGCCAAGTTCATAGGGCAGGAGCATCATGCAACCCCAAAGGTTACTACTTTTAGAGCTATTGTTTTGGTTCTTAGTGAAATGGGAATGCATTAAAAATGATGTGGAACTGTGTAAGTGTGACTTTGTTGCTGCCCTTCCAGAAGGGAGACACTATACGCATCTAAAATCTGCCCCAAATCTCTGAATCCTAGATGTCAGAACCTAACCACAGAGGGCTACTTTTGGCTTCACACAGTCGACTGCTTGCATTTGCTTCCTCCTGCTTTCCCTCACATGATTCCATTCAGAAATGTATCCCTAACTCTTCAGTGTCTTTCTCCTCCTGTGGTTTTGAAAATGTACTCCTTGGGCTATCACCTGGAGCTTACTGGAAATGAGAATTCTTAGGTCTATCCAAGATCTACCGAGTCAGAACCATTGAACATAGAATTCAGTAATCTGTGTTATTAAGCCCCTCTCCAGGGATATTCTGATGGATGACCAATTTGAAAGCCACTGTTCTAAGTCAATCAATTCTTTTCATCAGCTTCTACCACTGATAAGCTGGGCCAGAGGCCAAAGCATGATCTAATTCTTTTAGATATTTAATTAACACATAATACTCAAGTCACTTTTGGAGGTCACTGTAATCATTAGAACCCATGGCTAAAACAGTTCTCTGGAAACTTATCACAGCTCTCAACATTGCCTTTTATTATCTTCATAGACTCTGGGGTCAATAAAGTGATTTGGTATCATTTTCTTTGTCAAAGAGCTCTGTACTGTTATTTCTATAATTACAGCTGTTAAGAGAAGCATCAAATGCTTTGTTAAGTTTTATTCTATTCACAAAAAATGAAACTCACCTTGTCTCCCCAAAATGGTATGATGTCAAAGAAGAGTCATCAAGTTTTTCTGAAAGGTTTCTTTGTTTCATTTATGTGATACCCAAAACTCACCTGTTTGTACTGTGTGACTTGTATGCTATTAGCTTTAGGTGCATTGTCTTGCAAGCAGAGTTGACTGAATGTAAAGTTTGTTTCCTTTAGGTTCTGTCTTCAATGAGTTCCTTCCAATGTAAGAGAACTCCAATAACTTTAATATGTCTTCAAGCAAAAGATATAAGGAAAACCGAGGCCAAGAGTTGAGAAACTGCCTGGTCTCATTGTGTTTGTCTATCATCCTGTTTTTCTCCCATGGTTCCTGGCTTGGCTTCAGATCCCACTCCCCGGAATCACCAAATAGACATCAAAGCTCTTTTACATGAACTTTCTGTTAGCAGCCACTTTCCATTGTTATCCATTCCAATTCCACACTTCAGGCAAATACTGACACAATTAAGGATGCCACTATAACCACACTCACCTTCTAATTGTATGTCAGCAAAAACTCCTTACTCCAGCATGTCTTATGCTACAGTATATATATCTTAGTCACCAAAAGGACTAGATGCTGTGTAGTTTGCTAGACTCTAACCTTAAGTTACTAATTCAATAAATTTGGGGATGGGAATCCAAGAATTTTAATTTCTAAGAAGCTCAGAGTGCAGTGATTTTATTGGCCAAGGGATCATATTATTGTGTCCTGGCTAGAGTCAGTCTTTGGATTGTTTCTGAGTGTTGCAGGCCTAATCTACTACCAGATAGTGTTTAATTTTATTCCCTTATTTCATTAATTTCCATCCTAACATCATATTTCTTGCAAGTTACCAGGTAACTATGATTTACTTCTTGGTCAGGCAAAAGTGGTACAAAAGTCACAATCTTCACCTGACTTTTATTTGGTATAGTGCCTATCCTCGCTCCAGGAAAATAAATTGCTTCTTGCTAAAATTAATTTTAATTTTAATTTCTTGGAGGGAATTAAAAGCATATAGTATACCATAGAAACATATTGTGTCATATAGTATTTACAGGTAGATACCAGACACATGTAATGGGATTATAGATCAGCTTCATTTAAGATAAAGTTTGTAGGGGAGATGAAAATTGCTCCCTGTGGGACCTATATTAGGTATAAAGCAATTAACTTTAAGCAACCAAAAAGTTGACTGTAGAAAAATTCCATTTCCAATCAGCTTTTAACTACTAGCTCATTACCAGGTAACTTCATTGTGTAAGAGACTAACAAGTCTCTGCAGATAAAAATGGCAAATTAAATTTTGAGAACTTCCCCAAATATGGAAATTAATAAAATCTTAAATCTGACCCATCCCTGAGATCAGCTGATTCTAACCCCTTTCTGGATTTTCATTTTCTGTATCCAGAACAGCAAATGTTTTCATTCCTGGAAACAAATGCATTTGAACTTCAGCTATGCTGATGGCCTAGATATGCACTATTAAATATACTTGATTTTATCCTATCTTTCTGAGTGAGAATGATAAACTACTTTCATTGAGAGACAATGTATTAGCTCAATAAACCGTGCTTCTTTTTCTGCACATGTAAAGAATTTGATAAATGTTTATCAATCAGAACATTAACAGATTATTGGTTAATCACTGAATTAATGAACTAATGAAAGCTATTTCTTTTAATATATGGTCATAAAATCAATGTGCTTGCCTTAAAATCTTGAAAATAGGAAAAATATAATGAAATAAATATAATAATCTGTAACTTCATAACCTGAAACTAATTACTGTTTTGAAATAGTCCTTCCGTCACATGAGCATGCATGTATATATGTATATATGTAATTATAACCGCATCTTATATAAAATGTCACATTGTGGAATTATTTTAGCAAGACAGCTGAAAAGAATCGCCCATTGTTCATCTTCCCCACAAAAAGGGACCTTAACAAAGAATTTGAAAATTGTAATTTATTAGAGGGACTGAAAAAGTACATTGGAGTATAGCAGGGAAGGTGTGGCATATAGAGCATAGGACCACATCATACAGCAGAGCGAGTTATATTGCCTCTCTCACTCCGTCTCCCTGCCTGCATTGGCCCCAAGCCAAGATGGGCTTCTCTTTACTAGAAAAAAGGTAGATGGAGCCTTGGAAAGCTCCAACATCTCAGAAGAAAGCCTGGGAGATTCCTGCTATGATTATAGGTCCTGAACGCAGTTTAGAGAATTCCCAGGGTTTATGTGGCTGTATTGTCACATAGCAGGAGCCCACATTAAAACATTTCCATGCCCATAACCTAAGCTGCTGCAGCTCAGTGCCATCTTGAAGCTAGAAGGCAGTTCAACTCAAGGAACTAGGCTAGTTAGAACAAACCAAATGCAAATTAGCTGAAGGAAAGAAATGATAAGAAATCAGAGCAGAAATAGACAAAATATTAGACCAAACAAATAATAATACAAAAGATGAAAATAAGGAAGTTGTTTCTATTTTTTAAAAAACAATACAATTTTCGTATCTTTAGCTAGATTTACAAAAATAGAAAGACAGTCCCAACACATGACGGGGAAGGGGTGCAGCAAGATGTAATAGCCACTTTCTGACATGTTCTTGGCTGTGCCCATCTGTTTGTGCTTTCATTCAGACATCATATTGGTTGGGGGTTCATGCCCCCTCAACCATTTCAGTAGGATTGTTCAGATTTCCTTTAGAGTATGTAGTTTTTCTCTAAATGTGTTTAGGCACTCATATATGTCCAGTAAAGGTTTGTAACTTTCTAATGTATGTATCTTATCTACTTCAATGTGTATGTATTTCTTGTAGCTTTATACTTTTACTCTTGTTAAGAATGACACATTTTCTCCAAGTTAAACATTCAATTGATTTTTTTCAATGACAAACCTAAAGACTATTGATTTTGTTACATTAGGTTTATATTCAGTGGCTTCATTGAATTTTCTTTCTAATTACAATTCTGCCTGCTCCCTGTCGTGAGTCTCTTTCTCTCTCCTTTTCTGTTCCTTTTTTATTATAAAGGCTTGCAAGCATACAAAAAGCAATGATAAGACAAATGTTAATGTGCTCACCAACAAAATTTAACAAATTAAAAAATTTCTTCATTCTTTTATTCTTTTTATTTAAAAAAGGGGGGGGAGCTGGGGACATGTGACACGGTTCTCAAATTGCAGTTTGGGACACCACCGTCTTATATCAGAGTCCTTGGGTTAGAATAACTGCTCACAGGCCCAGCACAGTAGCCTAGTGGCTAAACTCCTCGCCTTGCATCAACCCAGGATCCCATATGGATGCCCATTTGTATCCCAGCTGCTCCACTTTCCTTCCAACTCCCTGCTTGTGGCCTAGGAAAGTAGTATAGGCTGGGCCAAAGCCTTGGGAGTCTGCACCGGGTGGGAGACCTGAAAGAAGTACCTGCCTACTGGCTTTGGATTGGCTCAGCTCCAGCCTTTGTGGCCACTTGGGGAATAAATCAGTAAATGAAAGATTTTTCTGTCTCCCCATCTCTCTATGAATCTACTTTTCCAATAAAAAATGAATGAATCTTTTTTAAAAAGGAGAAAAAAAAAAGAAAACAATAACACTCACAGCCCAGCGCTATGACTCAATACCTAAATATTCACCTTGGGAGTACCAGGATCCCATATGGGTACTGGTTCATGTCCTGGTTGCTCTACTTCTGATCCACCTCCCTGCTTGCAGCCTGGGAAAGCAGAGGAGGATGGCCCAAGTCCTTGGGACCCTGCACTCACATGGGAGACATGTGTCTTCTAGCTTCAGATTGTCTAAGCTCCAGCCATGGTAGACATTTGGGGAGTGAATCGTGGATGTAAGACCATTGTCTCTGTCTCCTTCTCTCCATAAATCTGATGATCTGCCTTTCCAACAAATCATAAATGGTGGCTGAACCCACCCTGCCACATGCTGGATCCAAGATGTGGTGATCAATCATTTTAAGCCATGAACTTTCTCTTGCAAATCAAAGACACTTTCACATTTCCTACCATGCCATGGGCATTTCCCTATATGTTAATAAAATTTCTGAGTTTTATCCTGCCTGGCATACTCATTTTTGTGCTCATTAGTGCGGATCCATTGGTAGAAAATGCACTTCTCAAAAGCATTTTCTTGTGGGTCATGCGTGAATGGATGTAAGTATGCATGAAGATGTGAAATGAGTGACAAGATGGACTTAATAAATAGGACAGAGTGTTATGCTTCTAAGGAGGAGTACAGGGCAGAAGTACCTAGTGCAGTTGGAAGAATGGTAAAAATAAAAGGTGCTGCACGTGGTGAATGGTTATTTGAGTTATTACCAACCACAATCGCAATAGCAGCACTATCTCTGTGGGAAATGGCTAGCTACAAGATAACTTAAAAATCCTCTCTAACGGGCCTGGCACAATAGCATAGTGGTTAAAGTCCTCACCTTGAACCCGCCGGGATCCCATATGGGCGCCAGTTCTAATCCCAGCAGCTCCACTTCCCATCCAGCTCCCTGCTTGTGGCCTGGGAAAGCAGTCAAGGATGGCCCAAAGCTTTGGGACCCTGCACCCACATGGGAGACCTGGAGGAAGTTCCTGGCTCCTGACTTCAGACTGGCGCAGCATTGTCCATTGTGATCACTTGGGAAGTGAACCATCGGACGGAAGATTTTTCTCTCTGTCTCTCCTCCTCTCTGTATATCCGCCTCCAATAAAAATAAATAAATCTTCAAAAAACATCCTCTCTAACCTCTTCCTGAGATGTTTATAACCATGAGAAATATTGGAATGGCATTATTTAGGGGGAGTTTTGACTTTGCAAATTTTCCAAAGATCCTTGAGTCTAAGAGTGAGAGTTTTGTGTTTTTCACAGTAGTAGACATGGAGGGACCTACAGTGGAAGCTTGATGAATGCTTGGAAGTTGAAGTAATTGGTGTTGAAGCAGTTCTGATGAAGGCTAGGCTCAAAACTTCTTACTCAGGAGAGTGGAGACAAAGATCGCCCTGTTATCTCACTCAGGGAAGAGCACTCCACCGACAGGTGCAACACCGTGCAGGAGTATGAAGAAGGGATATTAGAATGCAAGTTGTCATCCCCAAACATACTTTAGCACAAACTGGTAAAAAATAGACACCACAGCTTTTTTTGCAGAGGCACTTGGCAAAGGGTTTTCTAGCTTCATTACAGCCAGTTAATGCCTGTAACTCTACTGTCAGGTAGGAAGTGATGTCAATCGTGAGTCCTAGTAGTGCTGCAAGGAGGACAGCACCAACCTAGAAATGTCAGTGCCCTCTTGTGTCTTTACACTTTAGCCACAGGGGATCATTTCGGAAAGATAGGGCACGCATCCTGTTCCCCTGCCTCCACCTCCACTATCTCAGAGGCGCCTTTTCTAGCATTTACACTGGGACCTCCTTAGCATTTGCTCACCTCATAGGCCTTTTCCTCTGCATTAGTTTAACTTGAAAATGACTGAAGATGTAATGTGCTGCCTATCTGGTGATGGTGTGGCCCCATCAGAGTAATAGCAGGTATGCTACAAATAAAGGAAACTAATGGCACAGAATCTGTCCAGCCAGGAAATGAGACAAGTAAGGATGCACACGGAACAGTGCATTCAGTCGTTGTTCTCCACAGGAGGTGACCCTGTGAAGTGCAATAGGAGTGGAGAAGATCGTAAGAGTATGGTAACCAAAGGATCTGAGTACTTTCCCAAGTGCTTGCTTTGGCAGCACCTACACTGAACCCTTCCCTAAATGTTGAACAAGTGATATCAAGAACAGAGTCATTCTTTTTTCTTTTATTTTTAATGTAATGACTTGTGTGAAATGAAGTTACAGAGATAGAAGGAGTGACAGAGAGAGAGAGATCTTCATTTTTCTGGTTTATTCCCCAAATGGTCATAATGGGCAAGACTAGGCCAAGTAAAAATCAGAGCTGGAACTCCATCTGGGTCCCCCACACAGGTGGCAGTTGCCCACACACTCAGGCCATTTTTCACTGTCTTCTCAAGCACACTAACAAGGAACTGAAGCAGAAGTGGAGCATCTGGAACCTGAGCTAGTAATCACATTGGATACTGGCATCGTACATGGGAATGCAACCAACTGTGCCACAACGTTGGCCTTAGAGTCATTATTTTCCAACCCTGGGCCATAAAACCCATCATTTTGAAACTGTGTCTGCCTTGAGAAATACTAAGTGACGAGGCAATCAGTTATCCTGTGACAGTGCCCAGAGCCAAGAATTCAAAACCAAATTCCCACTTTTTTTTTTAAGAACAGATTTGGTCAGGGTATCTGTACCAAAGCAAAAAGAAGTCACCAAATCCCAGATATTTGGAATTGCAACAAGAGACTATGGAGGAGCTAAGGCCTGGGGGACAAGGAAGAACAGAGACAGCATGAAGACATGAGGATGTGTAATGAGTCAAATTTTATATTATAAAGCTTTTCTATTTCATTCAAAGGCTTTTACCTATTTTGTAGGAATGGAAAAACCACAGAATATCTTAATAGGTGGCATTTATATGAATCACATTTCTGTTATATAAAGATAACTGATGGCAGAGTAAATGGGCTGGAAAAAGAGAGAATGCCTTGGCTGGGAACGAACTAAAAGCATGACATAAAAACATCACCACGTATACGTTCTGTAGTGTAAGATTTTTTTTTAACAGTGAGAAAAAAAAAAGAAAGTGAAGGGCAGAAATGACCAGAGATGGCGAATGAAATAATCACAGACAGTGATGAAGTTTGAATCCGGGGGAACTGTCATTGCAGACAATGAGGCACAGCCAGGAATATCCCAAATATTAGAATAATGCCATTATGATTCTCTTACTTTATGACAGCTGATGGGCCAGCCTGATCTATGATCTTTCTGGATCCTTTATTAAGTTTTCATCACTGTGCTGCCTGTACAAGCCACTGCCTCAGGGAACATTTGAGATTTGAATTTGAAAATGAGGTTCAAAGAATTAGATATTCTTCATATATTTTTTTCCCTTTCCCTAGCTCCAAGCTGACTTCAAGCAAAGGCTTATGAAGGATGAGGTGTTTGAGTCCTTTAACCTTTAGCTATGAGATAGCTAGTTCTTGGTCACCAAATAGACATTTCAGAAATGACTTCCTGTTCCTTTATTATCCACGGATAGGCTGCATTCCTTCATTACTTGCCCTCTCCTCCCATGCCTACCGTGGTGAAGGAAGAGCCTGCTTGGGTGGGCCTTAGGCCTAGGCTCTCAGAAAGTTAAGGGACAAGCAAGAAAAGCTTTGGAGGAGTCTCTAAGTGCAAAGAACTCAACAGGAAACTGTGTTAGAAGAAATTTAGTTAGGCAGGGAGCAAAAGGATGTCAGACCCTGGAGGAAACACAGCCAGAGATTTGCAAGGTGCACCAGGAAGTGACCTAGAGTTAATTACATACTGAAGAGGAATAAACAGAGATGAGACTCGGAAAAATAATAAATGACAATGATTACCTCAGGAGGGAAATTCTATTCCCTTGTTCTCTTTTATCATCTTGCCTCTCAGGTCAAGGAAGGATACTTCTCAGAAGTTTTTGTAACTTACAGAGAGAACATTAGGTAACATTAGGTTAGATCAGTGAATTTTCTCTTTTTAAAATTTTCAAAATTTATTCATTTATGTATTTATTGAGAGGAAGACTGATAAAAGCAAGAAGATGGAGAAAAAGATTTTTTTAAGACTTTTTTTTTTTATTGCAAAGTCAGATATATAGAGAGGAGGAGAGACAGAGAGGAAGATCTTCCATCTGATGCTTCAGTCCCCAGGCAGCTGCAACGGCCAATGCTGTGCCGATCCAAATCCAAAGCCAGGAACTTCCTCCAGGTCTCCCACATGGGCGCAGGGTCCCAAAGCATTGGGCCATCCTCAACTGCTTTCCCAGGCCACAAGCAGGGATGGGAAGTGGAGCTGCCGGGATTAGAACCGGTGCCCATATGGGATCCCGGCGGGTTCAAGGCAAGGACTTTAGCCTCTAGATCACCCGCTGGGCCCAAAAAAGAGATTTCTCATCTGCTGGTTCACTCCCTCAGATAACAGCAATAACTGAGGCCAGAGCAAGGAGCTAAAAACGCAATCCTGATTTCTTATATAAGTGGTAAGAACTCACTTATATGACAGAGAGAGACACAGAGACAGAGACAGAGAATGTGCCAGCCTGGAGCCAGAAAATAAATATGAGTTTCTCACGTGGATGACAGGGACCCCTGTAATGTAGCCCTCATCTGTTGCTTTCCAGAGTATGTGTTAGCAAAAGTTGGATTGGAACAAAGCCAGAATCTGTTGACTTATTCATGTCACATAGATCCACATGAACTCATGGTGTTATTGAAGGTTCAACAACCCCCCTTCAACAGCACAGGCCATCAGTAAATCAGTAAGTATTCATTGAGTCCCTACCATACATTTAGCAGAGGGTTGAGTGCCATGAAAAAATAAGAATCTTGAAAACGGTATCTCTTCCTTTAAAAACTTTCAAATTTATAGATCTAGAAACTTAATGAACACTTGTAAAATGGTAGTAAGCAGTATATACACACATATTTGCAG
This sequence comes from Ochotona princeps, assembly GCF_030435755.1. Lineage (NCBI taxonomy): Eukaryota > Metazoa > Chordata > Mammalia > Lagomorpha > Ochotonidae > Ochotona > Ochotona princeps. The sequence continues at coordinate 29,119,468 of NC_080841.1, read as the reverse complement.
GTAAATATACTCCTACTCATAGGTAGGACTCTGACCTTGATACAACTAGGTACTAATGAAGGCTTTGGAATAAATGATACAAAGATAATACCTGTGCGTTTTGTGGCATGATGGTTATCACTCTGTCAGGAAATTCTTGACTCAGTGATGGGTGAAATTTTTGTTTTTAAAAAAAAATCTCGAATGTTAACTATCCATAGATTTCTCTTGTTATGATTGGAAGAACTTAGCTCATGCATCTTTCTCTCAGTGTGACTATTCACTTTTGATATTTCATTTAATCCTACCAAGAAACAGTCAGCTATTTGCCATCTGTACTGAACAGCTGCAATTTCCTTCCCATCCAAGCACAACATTTTATTATAGGAAAATTGGCATATTGTGATTGCCATTTGTTTTTTGCATGTCTCTGTTTATGGCTAGATTAATCAGAGAAGAAGTATCTTTAAGTCCTGGCTCTTGGGTAGGCCAGGTGAATACAAGTGACATCATGTGCCTCCTCTTCACTAAATTAGCACTAACTTGCCTTGCCAAACCCTTAAAGCTTTTGATGTGAAACATCTGTGCCCGATGTTATTTATGAATGTAGCGGAATGTGTAAACATCTAGTGGGCTTCCTGTTAAATATATTGAGTTGAATGTTAATATTTAACATCTACCCCTTCTGCAATTGAATTAAAATAAGAGTATGGAGAAAAGAGGTGTAAGTCAATGAGGGAGAAGAGAATAAAGAAGATCATCTCATCAGATAAGAAATGTCCACAAAATTTTGGAATCTTGGAACAGGTGAATGAGACATAGCTGATTTATCAGAGTCCAGACAGAATATTGGAGGGGAAGACCTAAAAAATAAAATCCATTTCTCTCTCAGAATCCTGAAATGGTTTAGAAATTAGAAGCAGTACGTACTCTGAGTTGAAGAGGGCAGAGATTAAAACAGAAGAAAGAGCTACAAATCTGAATAAGAAATAGACTTTCCGTCCTGTTCCTATATCCTTCACCACCAGTAACCCAACCCTAGTCAGGCTCCTGGGGGCTTTTCTCTGGGAAAATCATCTGCACGACTCTGCCTGAGCACCCACGTCTGGCAGAGGTGGGCAGAAAATCCCAAGCTGGTATCAGGGCCTGGTAAGTGAAAGGTTCGTCACGGTGGGCAACCTGGCGCCCAGTGTACTGGATGCCAATCTTTTATTTCCCCAGTAAGAGATTTAAAGATTGAAAGATTGCTCTTGCAGAAAGAAACACATATGGCCAAAGACATAGTCTCTTGTTTTTCTGAAAAAATGTGTTTTTGAGTGTGTGTGCATGGTGTTTTGTTTTTATAGATAATCAGAAATTAAAAAGAATTAAAATAAATTATATTTTCATCTTCTAATAGCAATCATGGTTTACATGAACCATGTAGGCTTAATCTATTTTCACATATATCTCAAATTTTTAATATCAATTTATCTCTATTTTTGTCTACTTCTTTCATTGCACTATTTTGATTTAACAGTACATCTGTGACATTGTACCTTGCTATCACATGAATTCCAATAAACTGTTCCTTATAACTGAGTAGCACTCCCAAAATGGGTACAATAATAATTTATCCTGTTAATCCCTTATATTTGGCATGCATATTATATGAGTATATCCAATGTTAAGTAAAAAGTAGAAAATTTAACAGGGGTTTCAGAAAAAGATCAGAGAAGAAAGATATAAATTGTCAAAGAAAGCAGCAACAACAAAATAATAATAAAAAGCATCTTAGACGACATGAAATAAAAAAGGCCCTGCAAGGAGCACTCTCTCAGAGGCACATATGACTTTGGATGAACTTTATATTATCATCGTTAAGAATCCAGTCAGTACATGAGTTGTTAATTGCAAGTGGGAAAACAACCACTGGATCTTTTTCTTACTAGAATATGAAACTCTACCTCTGGAAACTGAGACGTGGGAGTCAGGCGAGAAGACATTGCTCTTCATTGATTCAACTCTTCTACAACAAGCCTTCTCCATTTTTCCTCGTATTTTGAGAACCATCATCACTCTAACTACTCAGTTGTTTCTGAAAGATTTTTCTGTTTTCCAGTTATGACAGAAAACAACAACAACAAAACCCAACAGAAAACCTACAACCCTACACAGGGTACAAGCAAACATAGATACGTGATTTGAAAAAAAAATGTACCTTCCTTTATTTTTTTGACCTCTGTTAAGGTAGAAAGTGACTGTTATTGTACTGTTGCCAGAAAATCAGGATTTTCTTTTTCTGGCCTGGGTAGTACAGGAAAGTGTAAAATTAGAAAGGAAGTGAGTGAACAACTTAGGGAAGCAGGTTTGTGTACATTTTTCAAGATAAATGGAAGGCTAGTACACTAAAAGGTATTGTAAGATGAATTTTGACATTATAATTTGTAAGAATAAGCTAGTGTTAGCTGCATGCAAAAGTAACAACCAGCAATTAAAACTGCTTTGGGCACTACTTTGTAGTGTCTGATAAAAAAGCTTTTCAAAAAAATCTGTAGATGGGCTAATTGATAATAGGTTTATTTAATAAGATACTCTCAACCATGCTTTTCTTTTATTAAAAAAATCCAAATCTACAACCAGTGAAGATTATTAACTCATTTAATCATTATGTATCTCTTACCAATAGACAATCTTTGATTTGAATGAAACAATTCAATTATGTAATTTTTCTGAGGCAGATAGTAGAAAATTGATCAGTTAGTTACATCTTACATATCTGATAATAACCTAGATAACATTCAAGAGGATTCTTTGAACCTACAATACTAAATGAAGTCCTCATTGTGTCTTTTGAGTATATCCATAGGTCATTTAAGAAATTGCTAGTGTAGGGCCTGGCGCAATAGTGTAGCGGTTAGAGTCCTCTCCTTGAACACCCTGGGATCCCATATGGGCACTGGTTCTAATCCCAGTGGCCTACTTCCCATCCATCTCCCTGCTTGTGGTCTGGGAATGCAGTCGAGGACAGCCCAAAGCTTTGGGACCCTGCACCCATGTGGGAGACCTGGAGGAAGTTCTTGGCTCCTGGCTTTGGACTGACTCAGTTCCAGCCATTGCGGCCACTTGGGGAGTGAAGCATCAGATGGAAGATCTTCCTCTCTCTGTCTTCTCCTCTCTGTATATCTGCCTTTCCAATAAAAAAAGAAAGAAATTGCTAGTGTAGGTACTTGGCCTTTATTAATGAAGACAAACCAATACAGCCAGAAGGTGGCTTTTCAGTGGTTAGGAAGGAGGGGAACCTTTTCAGCCAGATCATAACTGAACTTGTCATCTGATTCTAGATGGAAAATACCAAACATCAACATTCTCACATTATGTAAAAGAATACCTTAGGCCCATGAAGGATTCCCAAGACCACCAGATCCTGCCAATCCTCATTCTGTTTATTATGTATTTGAGAGCAGGTTATCCCAGAGAAGTTACCTCTACTCTTCTAGAGCTATTTCCCCCAGTGGAGCCAGGTCAGAATACTTTAAAGGAACAACATAGTGAACAGAAAGTGTTAGTAGAAAGGGAGTTAGGGGTGTGAGAAAAACATCCAAGAAGCTTGTTATCCAAGTGAGTCATCTCTCTTGAATCCGTTCTCCCTCCTGGGAAGAAGCTCTGTGAGGACCTGGGCCAGACCCCAAAGGCAACTTGCAGCCAGGCAGCTACTGTATGACGCAATGCCAGAACCTGTGTCTCCCAGACCCCTAATTACAGGTACCTGTGGTTGAATCCCGAAAGTACCATTCTGGGAGTTCTGATGAATCTGTGTTCACTATGTGCTGAGTCAGTTCTGATAGCAGGCAGCGTTAATGCTGGAACAAGTAGAGTCAGAATTGAACTGGACCCTGCTTGCTTGTCCCTAGGCCAATACTCATTCTGACCTAACCCTCCTGGATGCTGTTATCTGGCACCACCCCCTATGTTTTCTGCTGAATGAGATAGGTCTTTACACATTGTTAGCAAACAAACAAACAAGCAAAACAACTAGGAAAAAAGTGGATAGTCTTCAGATATTTGAATTGAGTGGGAAGAAAAAGAGCTCTAAGTTTTTACAGGCTTAAAATAGTTGAACTATGTACAAGATGTTTTAGTTTATAAAATATTTAATCAAAACCATGCATCTACATGACATGAATGCTGAGGAATCCAAGATGAAGGCGGGCTTCGTGGTAACCCAAACTCATAGAGCTAAGCAATGAGCAGGGAGGAATTTGTGAATCTGGATCTGCCTGATTGGGAAGTTAGCCCACACAATGCCAAAAGATGAGTGCTTACACACAGGGGGCTGACTGGAGCCACGCGGGTAAATGCTATGGTTGTTGCTCTACCTCATTCACAGCAGATGAGCTCATTCATTTGAAAGGCAGTGTCATCATCAAGTATTATACAAATGCTGTTATTGTTATCATGGTTATATTGATTGCCTCTTTGCTGGGGGTAGGACGACACACATCATGCAATGAGCACATATTTGGAATCACCCATCCTCAGGGGAGCCATGAGGCAGTTTCTCAGCAGAGCACAGGGCCATCCCAGTGCCCATTCGTGAAGAGAACAGTGAGCTTCATGTAAGCCACAGCACTGGTCTGTCTGCTGTCTTTCTCAGCCTCCATTTGTCCTTGTCTCTCTTATTCAGCTGTGGAAGGGCTGATGAATTTGATTTGACTTATAGGTCAGAGTAACAAGTCTCTTTTCAAATATTTATTTTCATCTTTATGCAAAACCAAGAGAGCCAGTGCTTTCATCTGCAAAGACACCCTCTGCCCCCTGCAGAGGAACACAAAAGCCAGGGTTCCCATGTGACATTAGATGAGGGCCAGGGTCTCATATACTTGAACCGATTTCCTCAACGTTCTAAAATGCATTACCATGAAGCAGGATTGGAAGCGGAGGAGTCAGAAGTTGTGCTGTCTCCCTTAAATGGGATTCACATATCCTAAGGGATAGCTTAACCCAGCTTTAGGGCTGTGTGTCTTTTGATTGTTATAATTTAATAATTTGTGGCCTGGCACAGCAGCCTAGTGGCTAAACTCCTCACCTTGAATGCACCAAGACTCCATATGGGCACCAGTTCTAATCCCAGCGGCCCTGCTTCCTATCCAGCTCCCTGCTTGTGGCCTGGGAAGGCAGTTGAAGACAGCCAAAAGCCTTGGGACCCTGCCCCCACGTGGAAAACATGGAAGAGGCTCCAGGCTGCTGGCTTCAGATCAGCACAGCTCTGGCATTGCAGCCTCTTGGGGAGTGAATCAACGGATCGAAGATCTTCATCTCTTTGTCTCCTCCTCTCTGCATATCTGCCTTTCCAATAAAAAAGTTTAAAAAATATGTTTTTTTAAAACATTCAAAACTTTAAGATGTAGTCAGCTATTTATTTTTAAATGTATTTTCATTGGAAAGGCAGATTTACAGAGAGTAGAGACAGACAGAAAGATCTTCCATCTGCTGGTTCACTCCCCAAGTGGCCACAACAGCCAGAGTTAAGCTGATCTGAACACAAGAGCCAGGAGCTGGATGGCTCGTGAAGCAGCCAGGGCATGAACCAACACCCATATGGGATGCCTGCACTTGGGGGTGGAGGATTAGCCAGTTGATCCAATGCACTAGACTTCCGCTCTTAAATATCAGCAAGAAAAACAGGAACATCTTCACAGATGTGTAACTGAATTAATCAGTATGATGCTGTATGCCATGAAATATAAAAGAGCTATGGAAGGGCCCGGCGCTGTGGCGTAGTGGCTAAAATCCTTGCCTTGAACATGCCAGGATCCCATATGGGCACTGGTTCTAATCCCGGCAGCTCCACTTCCCATCAGCTTCCCTGCTTGTGGCCTGGGAAAGCAGATGAGGACAGCCCAAAGCCTTGGGACCCTGCACCCGCGTGGGAGACCTGGAGGAAGTTCCTGGCTCCTAGCTTTGATCGGCGCAGCTCCAGCCATTACGGTCACTTGGGGTGTGAATCATTGTTCCTCTCTGTCTCTCCTCCTCTCTCTATATATATCTGATTTTGCAATAAAAATAAATAAATCTTTAAAAAATATAGTTATGGAAAATTATCCAAGATTCACTGATTAGTTTTTAAAAGTCAACTGCAAGCTTATAGGTTTAGAGAGATTCCATTAATATATTTTGCAATCATATACCTATATACATTGTTTTTAAATGGTGGCTGAAAATATATACAGCACCCTTCTACTTCTGGCTGCTCCAAAGAGAGCTAGGAGCAGGAGCTGGATGCAACTAGCAGGAAACTGGGTTAGAAGCAGAGTAGCAGGGACTCAAAATAGGCATAGCAGACTAATGCCTCGCCTGCAGCATTGGCTTCCCCTATGGGCACCAGTTTATGTTCTGGCTGCTCCACTTCTGATCCAGATTCCTGCTTACAGGCTGGGAAAGCAGCAGAAGATGATCCATGTCCTTGGGCCTATACAACTCAACGTAGGGGGCTGGGAGGAAGCTCCTGGCTCCCAGCTTCAGATCAACTCAGCTTTGAATGTTGTAGCCATTTGGGAAATAAATAAGCAGATTATGGAAGACCTCTCTGTTTGTCCTTCTCACTCTGTAAAATCTGCCTTACAGGTAAAATAAGTACATTTTTCTAAAAGTAAAAAATGAAAATAAAAATATAGGCACTCTAATATGAGATATAGATGTCCCAAGCAGTGATCTAATATCTTATACCATTCCCACAGTTGGATTTTTAAATGTCACAATGTCAGCTAAATGTGGGACAGGCACAGACAATCTGGCATGGCCAGAGTACAAGATCTTTGTGTAAGAGTGTGGAAAGTGGTTGGAAAGGGGGACAGTGGGCAGACTGCTAAATGCCAGGAGTGCCAACAATAGGAAAAGGTGCTGTTTTCTGTGAGTGAATGGAGAGGTTATGTCATGGAAGTTTTTTCTTATGACAACCGATCTACCCTTAGTAGGCAATTGGGGTTGGAAAGGGAAGCTCCAGGAGTGGCGGAAAGTATTTGGAAGAGTGTGGTAATAGTCACAGATTGAGGTCAAGGAAGCTGAACTGCAGCTCTAGCAGGAGAATGGAAATGGATCATTTCAAACATCATTGAGAATGAAACAACAAAACTTGCTAACTGATTCATTCCATAGAGTGTGCTTGCATCACCCATGCAATAGCACCCATTAATTTCTTCAGCCAACCCCCCCTACTAGCCCAGCCTGTTATTACTGATGGGGGTTCAAGTCGAGTCATCCCCTTCTCTCTCCGGCAATATAATTATATGCCATGAAAACTTGATGGAACATGGTTAGCCCACAGCATATGAGTTATTCTGCCACTAGCTTGACTTCAGACTTCTCTGAATTTGGTTGTGATCATTTGGAACTCCTCAAAAGGAACCATGTGAAACACCCTGAGCCCTGGCGTTGTTTCATTGAGACAGGAGCCTGGAATTTAACATTTACTGTTCTTGAAAGAGGTTAGAATTGATGGGGTTTCTGCACTTGTGGGTGTGTGTGTTCCCTAATGAGACAGGGAGGCCCATGCTTCAGCCTCGAGCTTTCAGATGCGATTCCACAGCCATCTGCACTAGAAAGAAGCCTCTTTCCCCTGCCTCTAGCTCTCTAAGACACAATGTTCTTTGTAGTTGAATTCTGGAAGAGGGCATAGAAAATGGAACAACAAGAGAAATAAACAAGTAAAGAAAAGGAAAAAATAGAAGCTAATGGGGCCCAGAAGGAGGAGCAGAAAAACAGAGAGGCAGTGGGAGAGAAAAGGAGGAGAGAGTAGAGGCAGGCTGGAGAAAGCTTGATCTGGGTGGTGGGACTGAACCATTTTAAGGACGAGAGAAATTGCCCAGAAAATACCAAAGATCTTATCAATGATATGTGGTTGTACCCTGTTGCGTCTGATTAGTTAATCTCATCTCTGCTTTTATCTGTATTTCTTCACCCTGGCTACTCTGTTCCCTTCTAGTTCTCCTTATACTCCTCTTTACATTTTCTGCTCTTCCCCTTACTTGTGACTCAGTTCTGTGAATTCTGGGATTTTATTCCTTGTTACATGTCTTCAGGTTTGGCTAAGCAAGTAGTGCTCATCACTGAGGTAACAAATATGTCCCCAAAGACCTACCCATCTTCTTCTCCCTTGTCCCTCCTGTCCTCTACTCCCTCTGTTGGCTTTCCCCAAAGGCTGGCTCTGCTGTGTGCATTTTCCCTGAGCCCTGTGCTTAGACGTAACCCTTCCATCAGCAGGTCTGCCTTGTCGTTACTGAGTATACACAGGTGCATGGTCTTTACCACTCTCTCTGGAATCCCTGGGCCAGGCTTCTGCTTGATATATTCTAGTATAGCCTCCCTGCCATTTCTGGACTTTTTCTGATACACTTCCTAGTTTTCACAACATTTCAGGGAAAAGATAAAAACTGCAATTTTTCTGCCATCTTCTTAGGCCAGGTCATTGGCTAGAAGTTACAGGCTTCAGTTGGTGACACCTGGGCTGATGAACGGCAGGTTTTCAAGTGATGAGTGCCCATGTTCATTGCTAAGTCTGCGTCCTGTTTAAAGAGGACTCCTAGCAGGGAAAGTTAGTGGGAGTGGCTGATATGGATGGTAATCTCATGGGGAGAAAGTGCTTTACTAACACAGGCACATATGAACACCCACACTTCTCTATTGGATCCATCATGTGTCAAGTAAATAGCTAGAGTGTCTACTCTTACCAAAATATATGCCAGACATGTTGAATCTAAAAATTAATTGACATAGAGCCCTCCCCTTAGAAAATACCTAGGCTTTGTGGTATAGCCGGAACAAAGAACAGCCAAAATGCAGTGGAGATGTAGGTGACAATTGATGAAGGCTGATGAAGTGCCTGGAACTTCAAGGAAGAGTAGCTCTTCACTCGCATGAAGGAAACAGCACAGAACATGCAGGGTAGAGATCCTGGGCTACTTATGAATGAGGCTGAATTCACCGTGATTGTAGTCCAGGAGTATGTGTACATGTGATGGGAAAGTGATAGGCGAGTGGTAAGGTAGGTCGTTCTGAAAGGTCTTGCATGCGGAATGTGTTTGGGATTTGTGCTAGAGACAATAGGAATCACTGAAGAATGAAGAAATATTACAGGGCACTGTAAGGAAATCTCAAGTCAGCCATTCTTAACCCACTCAGTGAAGATAAAAAGAGCAGGGATTGGCACACATTTTGTGCAAAGAGCCAGCTAGTAAGCATTCTAGGCTTTTTTCAGGCCACTTGGTCTCTGTCGTTATTCATCCTTGCCATTACAGCGTGATAGCCAGAGACAATAGTAAACAAATGAGCAAAGTTGTGTTCCAGTAAAATTCTGTTCACAAAATAGGTTGTAGTCTGGATTGAGCCCACAGGCCACAGTGTGTTGGCTCCTGATTTAGAGGAATGTTTTGGAATAGAAGGTTAAAGACTGATGAGTACCTCCCCATGTGTGTGAAAGCTACAGTATGGTGCTTGGAACCCTCCACAACCAGGATGACAGTTAGTGCTGTTTTCTCATTTGTCACCCTTTTTGACTAGGCCAAAGGAACACATCTAACCATGCTATGCTCACTGTTCTGTGACTGTGATTATGAAAAGAACAGACCAAGAATAAATCTAGGAAAACACTGAACCTATGAACTGAAATGAGGCCAGCAATATGGTATGCCCAGAGAACAGACAACTCAATGGAGAACTCTGGGTGAAGGGGAATGGGCATTTGCGGCAGAGATTAAGATGCTGTTTGGGGGGCCCGGCGGCGTGGTCTAGCGGCTAAAGTCCTCGCCTTGAAAGCCCCGGGATCCCATATGGGCGCCGGTTCTAATCCCGGCAGCTCCACTTCCCATCCAGCTCCCTGCTTGTGGCCTGGGAAAGCAGTTGAGGACAGCCCAATGCTTTGGGACCCTGCACCCGCGTGGGAGACCCGGAAGAGGTTCCAGGTTCCTGGCATCGGATCGGCGTGCACCGGCCCGTTGCGGCTCACTTGGGGAGTGAATCATCGGACGGAAGATCTTCCTCTCTGTCTCTCCTCCTCTGTGTATATCTGGCTGTAATAAAATGAATAAATCTTTTAAAAAAAAAAAAGAAAAGAAAAAAAAGAAAAAAGATGCTGTTTGGGAAGCGTACGTCTCATGTTAGAGTATCAAGTCCTTGCTTAGCTTCTGCTTCTCCTTCCTGCTCATGAGCACCTTGAGAAGTGGCAGGTGATGACTCTCGTGACTGTGTTGATGCCCATGTGGTAGACCAAGATTCAGTTCCAGTTTCCAAATTCAGTGTGGCTTGGTAGTACGGACAAGTGGATAAGACATCTGTCTGCCTTTCCAATAAATAAAAATAAAAAATAAAACTATGGGTTTACAAAAGAGAATTAATTCGTGCCCAATAGTTGGGGTTCTTGAGAGCAGCTGGAATAAAATATCCACTGAATGGCGGTTTGGGAAAACATTCAGTGCACCTGCTGAATTCTCACACTTGCAGAAGGCACATGGAACAAGGTAATGTCTTTTGTGTGTCTTAGAACCAGTCACAGCTTTCCCCTGTGGCAGCAATTTCACCTCATCAGACCATGCCTTTGCCAATCCCAAGCAAGATAACTCCAGTACTCCCAGCATTCTCAGGGTCTACCGAGGGAGGCCAGATCCACAGGTGTAGACAGTTGAGGCCTGTGGTTGTCCAGTTTATATCCTCCAGAGGTTGGAACCTCAGAGGCATTTGTACATAGTAGAAGTTCCTAAGTCAGAAAGGCCCTGAACTGGATCCAATGTCAAGTTAAGGGAATTGCTTAGCCTCTGTGATCTTTGGAAATTTCACTTGTAAGCTGAAAAATTTTAAAGTATGTTCCTTTTGTATTGTAATGAGGAGCTACTCAATGACCTTTTAACAAAGAATCAAGTATATACTTAACACTTAATAAGTATGAGTAATTAGCACTTTTTAAATTTATGCCTACTTTAATATATCCTTGGTCCATATAGGTAGATTGAGATATTACTTTTCTCGGATACCATTAATGGCTTCAGGCAGATATTGATTAATTCATTCATAGGACTGTATCAGTTTCCATATTAGCAAATCAATGAACTGTGCCAGCCTTGGGGCCAGGTACTTTATGTATCTTTCCTCATTCTCATTTAACACTCAGCAAAATCCTGAGAAATATGCTTCTTCCCTTCATCTCTACTTAAAGAAAACTGAGGATGACATAGGTTAGGGACCTTGCCTGCCAAGACACTTTTGAGGGCCATTCTGGGACCAAACCAAGGTTAATACAGTATAAAGTTTCTATTTTTGCCCCCTGCCAGGTCATGCACCTTTAATTATTTATGTGTATGACTTAACACTACAACTTCCCATTGCAATTAAGCCACTTCTCATATATTGAAAATTCCGGGCCCGGCGGCGTGGCCTAGCAGTTAAAGTCCTCACCGTGAACACGCTGGGATCCCGTATGGGCGCCAGTTCTAATCCCGGCAGCTCCACTACCCATCCATCTCCCTGCTTGTGGCCTGGGGAAGCAGTTGAGGATGACCCAAAGCCTTGGAACCCTGCACCTGTGTGGGAGACCCAGAAGAGGCTCCTGGCTCCTGACTTCAGATCGGCATAGCACCAGCCATTACGGTCACTTGGGGAGTGAATCATCGGACGGAAGCTCTTTCTCTCTGTCTCTCCTCCTCTCTGTATATCTGACTTTCCAATAAAAATCAAATAAATCTTGTGTCTGCCTTTTGGGGTGAACCCCCCTAAAAAAGAAAATTTCTAGCAAGTCAGTGACTTTGTAAACATACGTGTGCTTCATAATATCCAATTCAATACACTGTATGTGGCATAAATTCGTCTAGTTTTGAATAAATGTATCTGCATCCCATCCATCCCTTTTTTACTCTTCTTGCTTGCACATATTATCTCTTCCCAGCTGTGGGATTCATAAATGACTGAAAGTATGGTGAGACATGGCAGTTCTAGCCTTAGAGCATCCATACAGATGGGGTGGAGGGGGATCTGGATGGGAGAACCACAAGACTGTAATCTAGGTTTAAATCTCTGCCTTCCTTAATCTTTGGAGCAATGTCTAAGGACCAGCAGGACTTGTACCATATTCCTCTGCTTACTGGGAGAAAGGCTTTCAGAACTTGCCAGACTTTCTAGCTGGACAGAACAGCATCCACCAGCATGTATGTAGGCTGGATAGTGGACCCGGTTAGGTTGAAATAGGCCTCTGTGCCCATTGACATGTATGAGAGCTAAATGGGATGTGGAACAGACTGGACAAGTCTGTGATACATACAGGCAAGCATGGGAACCAGGGTCGGGGGCAGGCCTGGTGGGGGTTATTGTGGGTCGCTCCAACTAGTCTGCAGCTCCCACTGGTTTATGTGCGGGTTGAGTGTATGCTGGCTAGAATCAGCCTGGCCTGCAACACCTATTGGTTCGTGTGGTAGACAGGGCTGGAAACAGAACTGACCCAGCAATTACAACCACCAGCTTGCTGGGGGCAACAGACTGTGCTGTGCCCTATACTGGCAAGTACACACAAAAATCTGGTGTGAGATCACCTCAGACAAAATTTCTTTGGGGATCTCTCCAATTGAACTGCCGGACTCAGCATCCCAACCATGAAGAGAAATACAGGTTCCATGGTCTGCCATGGAGTGCAAGTGTCAAAGCTGAGCCTCCTCAGAGGCTCAGACAGAGCAGTGGACAGCATACCCAGGTGCACATGGAGGATATGGCAGTCCATAGGAACCTACAGAGGACACCTGATACCACAACAGAGGACAGAGGACAGAGGACAGAACAAATCAATCAACTTGGCAGTGAAAATCTGGGCAAACGGAGACTCTAAGGTGGACTATGTCAACCAGTGGATTCTGCAGAGATTTCATCGTGCTTGGAATGGCAAGATTGGCAGCAATTCATAACTGTTGAATTATCAAAACCGCTTGAGCGGGATGCTTGGAGCATGCCCCACTCTGGGGACCTGGGATGGGTGGGAGGATGCGTGGAGCTTCTCCCTTTATCTCTCCCTTTATCCCAGATACAGAAAAAAAAAAGCAATAATGCAGAAATAATAGTTTTACCCACTTTCCTGTAGCCCTTGACCCTTTGTGCCCTAATCAACTATGTAAAGATTGTCAAAAATAAAGAAAAAAAATTTAAGTAGTCACTAATAGGAAAAAAAAAAAAAAAGAACTTGCCAGACTTTGCTTTGCTGTCATTCGTTAGGATGATATTAAGTGGGTGAAAGGCTATCGCTGAAGAAAAACAAAACAAGGGTTATGACAATGAGTGAGTCTCCAGTTTCATGAGACTATGTGGGTGTCTTGATTAGGTCAGGAAAAAAAATTCAGATGATTTTGACCTTTTTCTATGCTTATCCAGACCTCTGAAGTTTTGGATCTTCTTTCATTACAACTTACCATGAAAACACATGTATTTGTATTATATGTACGGCTGTACGTAGAAGACATTCTAACACAAAAGTAAATTTGAATTCAATAGTTGGAACATTCCTACTCTTCATCAAATCTTCAGTAGGTATCTTTGCTTGTTCAATGAGGAAATTAATTGTTTAACAAGGAAATCATATGTATATTCAGCCATCCTACTCCTCTCCCTGCCCTTCTTCTGCCCTTTGGGTTAAGCCAACATTCAAATGACTGGCTGGAGTTCAAAGGTCCAGAATTGAATGAATCCCCAGGGATTCTCCTTGAAGTGACTAGAACATGAATCCGGGAGATTGATAAGACTCCCACCATTTGGGACTAGGCACCATTTTCCTCACAACCCTGTTCTCCACCAATCTGCTGTAACTTTGTAACCTGTTCCCATCAATCTGTTGTAACCTCATGGCACTGTACCTAATGACCCTATCCACCAATTCCTCACAGTCCCTCTTCCTAGACCTTGCCCACTGCTACACCTACCAAGCCTGTGTGCTGCCTCTCTCTCTCTCTCTCTTTCTCTTTCTGTTGCTGTGTCTGCTGTTTCAGGTTTGTGGCCACAGATTGAGAAGAGCTAATACCAAAAAGATCTAATGCCAAAAAGACCTAACAACTGTATCTGGGATTATGATGCCAGCTCCTTCACTGCAAAATAGAGGTCTAGTGTATATTCGGAAACCTGCAAGATAATACTTTTTTTTTTTTTAAGATTTTATTGTTATTGGAAAGCCGGATATACAGAGAGGAGGAGAGACAGAGAGGAAGATCTTCCATCCGATGTTTCACTCCCCAAGTGAGCCGCAACGGGCCGGTACGCTCTGATCCGATGCCATGCCGGACCAGGAACCTCTTCTGGGTCTCCCACGCGGGTGCAGGGTCCTAAAACTTTGGGCCGTCCTCGACTGCTTTCCCAGGCCACAAGCAGGGAGCTGGATGGGAAGTGGAGCTGCCAGGATTAGAACCGGCGCCCATATGGGATCATGGTGCATGCAAGGTGAGGACTTTAGCCACTAGGCTACTGCACCAGATCCAGAAGAATAGGTTGTAACATCAACCCTTCCTTCATCCCTTTCATTAATCAGGTGATGTATCAACCAATAAGAAAATGTAAATGTCCCATCATGCATTCTGAAATCAAGAATAGGCATGTTCATTTATGTTGTCAGATGTATGATATGAAACAAAAACATCTACATCAAAAATCAAAAAAGAGGTTATGAAGAGATACTATGAAAATTATTTTATTTGTGAAACTTTTTTGAATATTTATTTATTTTTATTGAAAAGTCAGATATCCAAAGAGGAGAAGAGATAGAGAGGAAGATCTTCTGTCTGCTGGTTCACTTCCCAAGTGGTCACAACACGCAGAGCTGAGCTGATCCAAAGTCAGGAGCCAGGAAATTCTGGGTCTCCACAGGAACTTCTGGATGCTGGGTCCCAAGGCTTTGGGCCATCCTTGATTGCTTTCCCAGACCAGAGGAAGGGAGCTTAATGGAAAGTGGGGCCACTGGAATACAAACAAGTTCCCATATGGGATTCTGGTGTGTACAAAGCAAGGACTTTTGCCATTAGGCTACTTCACTGGGCCCCCGTCTGTGGAACTTTGAGGCAGGTGCCCAAGAGTCATTTGAGGCATTTAGTAAAGATTTAAGAATGCAATTAATTCGTTGTATCTGCAGCTTCTTTACCCATTAATTCAAGCAAAAACTGTTTGAAAATACTAGGAAAAAATTGCATCGGTACTGAACGTTTCAAACTTTTTTCACTACAATCATTCTCTAAACAATGTAGTATAGTAACCTTATACATCATTCACTTGGTATTAAAGTATAATAAGTAGTTTAAAGATCATTTACAGACTATAGAGGGATGACATGGCACAGTGGGTTAAGTCAAGTCACTGTGTATGTAGGTTTGAGTCCCAGCTTTTTCACTTCCAATGCAGCTCTCTGCTACTGAACTTGGGAACACAGTGGAAGATGACAAAAAGTACTTGGGCCTCTGCCACCCATGTGGGAAAACTAGATGAAGTTTTGGGTTCCTGCGTTTTGGCCTGGCCCAATACTAGCTGTTGTTGCTATTTGGGGAGTAAACCAGGTGGTGGGAGAGCTCTCTCTCTCTTGCTCTCTCAAACTCTGCCTTTCAAATAAATAAATATATCCTTAAAAAGAATATAGGAGGATATGTGCGCAGGTTACATGCAGAAGTGCACCATTATATATAAGGGATTTGAGCATCAGTGGATTTTACTATCTCTGGGGGACTATGAAAACCATCTCCCATGAATAGAAATGATGGCTTTACATTAAGTAATAGCCATTCAATTTGTCTTGCCAAGTCAGGAGGAAGTATTTTATGACCACAAATCAGTCTTTGCTCTCTGGGACTCTATCTGCTCACAACTGTCATATGTTTTCTTCCTGTAACTTTCAATTAATATATGAAATGCAAAGATATACATATGTATTTGCATTTAAATTGTTTTCCCTTTTGATTCTAGCTAACACCTGGGGTTTTATTAGTGAACTCATTAGGAGCAGCTACCTTGGTGGAAGTGAGGTTGGAATGAGTTGCCAGTCACTGTACATACACTCCAAGCTGGGCCCAACTGGAGCTTGGATACTAGGATGGGCTGGAACTCTTCCCAGCAGCTTTTGTTCAGGCAAGCCAACCTCTCAGGCAATGCTTCTGTGCATGACCACAAAGGCAATTCCAAAGCTGAATGAAAATACCCGAAAAAAGAAGAGCATTCTGAATACTCAATTCACTGGATTGTAAAAGCTTCCTTGTAAATGAGAGCTTGGCTTCCACTTTTTAAGGGAGGACAATTTAATCAAAACAGCCCCTACTCACTTCTGCTTAATGATTCAGCTTGCAGGATGTCAGTAATAAAACACGAATGGATTTTTCAGTATGGTTGAGGCCTGGCAGAGCCTACCAATGAATTGATCTGGGTGATCCATGCATATGCATCTTTGTGCCTATGCAACCACCACTACCTTCCAGAGGACTTCAGAATTTGTTAGGGCCTTTTGGCTCCAATCCAGTTATGGTATTCTACATAGTAGAGAATGTTGCTGTAACCCTAAACTTTCTTGGTAACCACCACTACCCCCTCACATAGGTAAGGGAGTCTCTACTCAGCTTGGTCACCCACCATCCAAGGAATAACTAGTCCAGTGTTGCCATAGCTGCTCTGCACAGCCCTACCTTCCTAGGTTTTTCTATGGGACCTGGTTGGTATGAGATTCAGCTCATTCTGAATATTCAAGGTTGAATAAAACCAATCCCCCTCAGATTCCTCTATTTGACTCTCTTTTCCTCACATCTAGGTGACTAATTTCTCAAAATTAAATTCTCTGTAGTTCACATATGTAGAATAGGTTCTGTTTTCCCAGCTGGAACTTGGCTTCCCCAGGAAGCCTGGAAATCTATCCGCTTAGATGCAGTCCCTGCTCTGCAGAGTGTACCTTTCCCACTTTGTGAATGGCTTTTTGCAGGGTACGCGTGTGAAACCTGAGCGGCTCAAATCTAGTCCAAGAACTCCATGGCCAACTACGCCGTTCAGAATTTAGAGAGGTCTGGCATCTTGACTCCAAGATTCATCCCAGATGAGGTCATTCATTCACTCAGCATAGTTTAGAGAATACTTCTATCTGCAGAAGACATTTTTAAGGACCCATTTGGAGAGAAGCAGGGCATGGGCTATGAAAAGCATGGAGACCACATTTGAGTCTGACATCAATTTTCACAGCCCAGCTCTGAGGAGAGATGTGAAGTCTGCAGAAACTGGAGTGGGACGATCCCAGGCAAGAGCTCTGTCCTTGCCAGGGCTCCCAGTTAGTTCACTACAAGCAATTTGCCCTGGTTGGGGCCCAGTAGAATGTGCCAAAAGGCAGCCTTCCTGTGGTTAGGGAACCAAATAACATTCTAGTCTATTCCACTTTCTTATCAAAAGAGATAAGTCACTCTGAGGTCAATCGAGGGACCTCCTCAGACCTCAGACTAAAATGGGAGTCAACTGTGGTGCAGAGCCAAGTAGTTTTAGAAAGCCCTGCTTCTTTTTCTTTTTAAGATTTATATTTTTTTTTATTGGAAAGGAGAGAGGAGGAGAGACAGAGAGCAAGGAGAGACAGAGAGGAGGAGAGACAGAGAGCAAGATCTTCCATCTGATGGTTCACTCCCCAAATGGCTGCAACAGCCGAGCTGAGCCAATCCGAAGCCAGGAGCCAGGCGCTTCTTCTGGTTCTCCCACGCAGGTACAGGGTCCCAAAGCTTTGGGCCGTCCTTAACTGCTCTCCCAGGCCCCAAGCACGGAGCTGGATGGAAAGCGGGGCTGCTGGGACTAGAACTGGGGCTTATATGGGATCCTGGTGCATTCAAGGTGAGGACTTTAACCACCATGCTATTGCACCAGGCCCATCCCTGTTTCTGAACATGAAGTAGACAGAGAAAAAATACACCTCAGAGAAGTAGAATCCTCTTGTTTTTAGAAATGGTTGTTCCTGTTTCCTAAGCTCCCTTAAAGAAGCCAGAACTCTGCCTGAAGCTTCAGAACTCATGCTCTTTTTGTATTCCTATAAGACAGGTTTCCATTAACCTCAACTTACAGATGAGGAGTTTAAGCCTGGGGATATTTCTGCAAGTTAACCAATAACATGCAGTTCCTAAGGAGCAGGCTTGGGAACTACACCTGAAATCCCTGTTTCCCAAGCTTGGGATCCTAACCAGGCTAAGTTTTCGTAAATCTTACACCTGATATTAGCCAAAAGGCCAAGAATCAATAATTTTATTATATCTTGAATGTTAATGTTAGCATCCTCGGCTTCTGAATCATTTACCCACAGTGTCGCTGGAACCTAGGCTAGTTCATGTTTATGGTAATGGAACCAAAAAGAACAAGAAAGGGGAAGCTTAGTCCTGGAAAAGACAAAACAAGCAGCGAGCTGCAGAACAAGCCTGTGGGATCCTCAGGTGCTCTGGAACCACTCACCTCTGTGCCCTTTCCTGTTCACTCCATGCTTGAGGAGATGGGAGTGGATGTCTCTAATGAGCCTGAGCTACTGGGACTCCAATGTTGTGATGGGAGCATGAGCACTCAGAGGCAGCCCAGCCAAGGGAGTAGAGCCTGGCTACTTAAACTCCTGGAGTTTAAGCCTCAGGGTCGACTGTTCCGACTGGTGCAAGCAAAAACTAGAGTGGGTGAGGGTTGGTTGGGCTAGCTGCAGTACTAGCTGGCAGAGGCTGGCACTGGGAGCTAATTCTGTCAAGTCAAATGCCAGAACTACCTGGAAAGTGCATAATCTGGGAGTAAGTGTGGCCTAGAAGGGAAATAGTGGGCACCTCCCTCGGGGCTACCACTCTCATTGGACAGCACGAACACCAGGACAGGGTGGCTATACAGAAGGGCACCTGCCAGTATGTGTGTGGGCTGGATAGTAGGTTGGTTGGGTTGAGCTGGGCTTCAATGCCCACTGACATGTGCGAGAGCTAAACGGGATGTGGGACAGACTTGACAAGCCTGCGGTGCATACTGGCAAGCATGGAACCAGGGTAGGGGGCAGAACTGGTAGGGGTTATGGGGAGTCGCCCCAACTAGGCTGCAGCTCCAACCGGTTTGCATGAGGACCGAGTATGAAGCGGGCGGGATCGAACTGGACTACAACACCCATTGGTTCACGAGGAAGACAGGGCTGGAAACAGAACAGACCCAGCAATCCCAACGACCAGCATGTGCATAAGCTGATTGGTGTGACGGACAGTGTTGGACCCTGTACTAGCAAACTCGCGCAAGAATCAGGCCTGGGATCATCTCAGACGAAGTTTCTTTGGAGATCCCTCCAACTGAACTGCTGATCTTAGAACCCCAACCATGAAGAGACTGTGTCAGCCAGTAGATTCTGAATAGGGTTCATTGCGATTGGAACTGAGAGATTAGCAGCAATCCAGAACTGATGAACTATCAAGGCTGTATGAGCAGGACCCTCAGAGCGCGCCTCCCATTGGGGATCTGGGATGGGTGGGAAGTTGGGTGGGGCTTTTCCCTTTGTTTTTTTCCCTGACCTCGGATACAGGGAAAAATGATATTGATGTGGAAACAATGGTGTTACCCACTTTCGCCCTGTAGCCCTTGACCCTTTGTTCCCTAATCAACTAAATAAGTTTATTAAAAAATAATTTTAAAAAAAGCCTCAGTGTCCTTGTCTGTATATGAAGTATCCATATTTTTTTCATTTGAGACTTGTGTTTGAATTGAGATCAGATTTCTAAAACACATAGATCTATACCAGTAAGAAATAGTTGCTTAGTTGCTTTTCATGTCATTTTATCACACAATCATGTGACTAGAAAGTTCAGATGCTCTTTATTGTGATAAGAAGTGAATTTTTCAAAATCACACCCATGAAATCAACAATGGCTAGTGCAGTCCACTATATTTGACCCAGGCAATGTACCAGACTACAAAGGCTGGACCCCCTCCCCTAGAGCAGGTTCTTCAAAGCTCTCTTCTCACAGAGTGGAAGCACCATAGTAGTTCTCGTTGCACTCAAGGAAGCTTCCAACTTTGAGCTCCAAAATGCTGATCATCTATTCTTGAGTCTTCCTGGATATACTTGACATCTCAAGGTGTTTTTTTTTTTACCCAAACCATGGACAAGAGAAGAAAACTGGTTCTGGAGAAGAGGCTGGTAGGAGGGATGAACAGGCAGGTGGGCACTCAGAGTACTCACTATTTTTCCAAATGCCCCCCTCACCCCAGGGAACGTCCTTGCCCATCCACCCCCACTCCATGTATATACACTGGGGCTTGCTCACATCCACTGCCAACTTTCTTCTTCTTTCTTCCTGTATTTGACCTGCATCCTTTCTGCAGTGCCATCTTGTCCAGATCTTTTGCAGCTTCAGCTGATCCCTTGCCTAGCTGTGCTTAACTACAGATTAGAGTCACTCAAGACAGCATTTTGGCTGGGGTTAGGAAGAAGGAGCCCAAACTACAGAATGCTTCCATAGAAAATCCCCTTTCCTGTATTGATGGGGCTTTGGAGTTTTCCTTGCAGCTTGACTATTTGAAATGTGTCTGTGAGGACACCAGTGCAGGAATGGACACTGTTCTTCAGAAGCCCTTTCACAAGACTGCTGGGGCGACAATCTCTCCTGTTGATTTCTTCCCGCCTGGCAGCTGATGTCATGGTAGCTATGCTGTTGGGTTAACTTTACCCCAGTTTTCTCTTCCTGCCTGGGGAGCTCCAGCCCACATCAGGTGATGATCCTCTGTGACTGAGCAACTGCAACGGGTAGGGCAGTCTGAGCCGGGCAGCAGCCAGATGACATCATGCAGTTTTACTTCACTGTTTCCCCAAACTGAACTGGGTCAAGAGTATTAAGGCAAAAAGGTCACATGTGGCTCAATACCAGGCCATGGGTCTGGAAGCAAAAAGGATACCCATGGGCAATAGGGAGACCAAAAAGTAGACCAGTGCACATAGGAGCTGGGCACACACATAAACCAAGTCCAGTGGGACCCCACAAGAAACAATTTCCTCTCCGTAAAACAGACACAGGCCTTTTTGGAAAGAATGTTTATTTTTTTATTTAGAAAATGTATTTGCAAGGAATCTAATATTTACTACAATGAGATCTAAACATCTGCTTTCATCCCAACAATGTCATCCATATGAATATTCTTAGTCCCAGATTGGATTCAGCAGTGGAAAGCCTGCCTAGTTACAGCTTTATTACAGAGCTAATACAAAAGAAGGCAGCTGGTAAAATGCTCCTTGGTATGCCTGCATCTCATGTTGGAGTCCCTGGGTTTGAGTCTTGGCTCTGCTTTTAATCTAGCTTCCTACTGATGAAAACACTGAGAGATTAGAGGTGATTGGTCAAATACTTCGGTGCTTCCACCCACATGGGAGATCTGGCTGGAGTTCCTGACTGCTGTTTTTTTTTAAAGATTTGTAGATTTTTATTACAAAATCAGATGTACAGAGAAGAGGAAGATCTTCCGTCTGATGATTCACTCCCCAAGTGGCTGCAATGGCCGGTGCTGCATCGATCCTAAGCCAGGAGCCAGGAAGCTTCTTTCTAGATCTCCCACGCAGGTGCAGGGTCCCAAGGCTTTGGGCCATCCTTGACTGCTTTCCCAGACCACAAGCAGGGAGCTGGATAGGAAGTGGAGCTGTCAGAATTAGAACCGGTGTCCATATGGCATCCCGGCGCATTCAAGGCAAGGACCTTAACCATTACGCTATCACGCCGGGTCCCTGACTGCTGGTTTTAGGACCTGACCCAGCTGTGACTATTTAGGACATTTGAAGAGTGAACCAGCAGACAGAACATGTCTCTCTACCTATCAATTTATCTCTGTGTCTGTGTCTCTCTGCTGTGTGTGTGTGTGTGTGTGTGTGTGTGTGTGTAATGCAAAAGGCTGGCGTTTTGTACAGCAAGAGAAGTTGATAAGGAAGGGTTAGTATTAGCTAGTGACTGACCTATTCATCACCAGTATATTCCTGGGCTGTGGGTGGAGGTGATACAGGGATGCTAGGGAAACTGGTAGTTTGGCTACCTATTACTGTGTAACAACCAGGCCTGTAACTTAGTAAGCTAGGACAAAACAATTATTCCTTAATGCCTTCTGTGAATCTAGACCTACACAGTAGCTTAACTTGTAATTCTGGCTGGAGCCTTTCATGAGGTTGTTGGGTAGACCATGGTGATAAAAAGAACTGATAAATCCCTGAAATCTACCTTATAGGAGGCCTTGCCCCAAGTTTCCATGTACCAGCTCCAGTGCTTCTCCCTGTGGCCTCTCCTGAAGCTGCTTGAGAAGTCTCATGGAAAACTAGCAGGCTTTTTCCCCAGTGGTTGAGTCAAGAGTGCAAGGTGGAAGCTTTAATGCCTTTCAGGATGGCCACTCCGAAGTTGCACACTGTCACATCAACTGCACTGCATTGTAGTCACATAGGTCACCCCAGGATCAATGTGGAGGCAGCATGTTCAACTGTGTTTGACGCTATGAAATAAGGATGATAGAGAACCATCTTAAAAGTTGGCTGTCCCTGGGGAATGGTGGAATGGGGGGATGATGGGAAGATGCTCTTTAGAACTCCTAGGTAACTGTATCTGAATAGTGGCATGAAAAAGTTAAAAATTGCCAGACAGATACCAGAATAGGAAATGGGGCAGAACACGAGCCCGGAATAAGCTTACTCACACTGGATCATGAATCCATACACAAGATGCTCATCTCCACAGGGCAGCCTGCAAGGTAGGTAATATGGTATGAGTCCGGAAGCAAAGCATTGTCTAGAACCCTGTAGGTTAATTCTAGGGGAATTGGTGAGCCAGGAGTAGCCAATGGCTTATCTCTGGGCTTGGTTTTTCTAGGAAGGCTTAATAGGGCCCACTGGTACAAACTGCTACTTAACAGGTACAATCTTGGGCCCACTGAGCAGAGCTAAGTGTTCTTTTGAAGCTTGTGATTGGTTTTGGAAGTAGAGTGGCCATTTATGGTGCTAAAACAGAAGTTGGAGATGTAGAGGCTTTCATCACAGCTGTTCTATAGCTACGGTTTCCTCTGCCTGAAGTGCTAAGATGGCATGGGCTTCCTGGGACTTATTTGGTTGTTGGCTATGTAAACAGACTCTTTGCCCTATAGAAAACATTGAACATATACAAGCAAGCTGGTAACAGTTGGCCTAAGGTACTTCTTTACTCACTTCTACCCATCAACACAGGAATATATTCTCAAAAATTTCTCTCTTAAATTCCTACCCAAATCTCAACCTTCTGAAGTCCTTTTAAGAGCATTATCTCATTAGAGCTTCCTACCATAATCAGAGGCTGGAGAGCAGTTGATTGAGTTAACATCACTGGGCACTTGAGAACACTAAGGCAGCAAGAGGCAAGAATATCTACCAAAAACCACATGGCTGAGCCCAGAACTCTTACCATGTTTCACACACTGCTTGACTTTAAGATCATGAAAACTGTCCCACTGAAGTGCTGAGTGCCACATTCTCCTGGGCAAATCCAAGATTCTAACTTTCACAGGACCACCATAAGGCCTTTGAGCCCTAAACTCACACATTTTCATGATTATTTTTTAGAAAAATGTGTGCCTTACCATCCTGTAGACATCCTCAGCACACAGCATTCACACAGGCTGACATTGTTCTGGGCACTTAGACCGTGGCATCTTTGGGGTGGGCTCTAGAATGCATCACTCCTTGCTCAAGAGTCATTTTCTTATCAGTGGCACGTGTCTTTCCCTGCAGCCCCCAATACAGGTTAATAAGTGGATTTGATCCTAGCAGTCTTATTTGCCAGAGTCCAGTGAGGTTTAAGTTACTGAGCAAGTCAGGTGATGACTTCAGTTAGACCCTTGGTTATAATTCAATACACACAGATTAGGAGGAGAGGGAGCTCTTTGGGGAACCCTTTGGGATATAGGTTTGGGAATGAAGAGAAAAGGCTAGCACTGTCAACTGGGACTGGCTGCACTACAACGCAGTGAAAGCTGAAGGGAGAGAACTCCAAGAGGTCTTCTATCTGTTTAAGTATAGAGAACTTAGTGACTTCCTCCTAGCTCAGTTGCATGAGAAAAACCACCTCCCTTATGGGAGATTAGAAAGCCTATAACATACAGACATGAAAGCAGATGCTCCTCTTTGAGCTCTTCCCCGAATGGACTCTCCTGTCATTCTGTCTAAGAGGAAGATACATCTCTGGAGAAGAAGTTGTTTGCCCAGGATCCCATAACTCTCTGCTCCTGAAACTTTGGCTTGAGTTCCCGGCTTGATATACTCTACTGTGCTAACACCCTTCCTCCTCACTGTGGTATCACCTTGGGAAGGAAGTCTGAGGTCTTCAAAAGGAACATTGCCCTTTTGTATGAATTCAATGATTGAAAGTTCTGGAAGGAAAATGTTTTCTAGTCAGGTTATTCCATGGCAAAAGATAGGTGGGTTCCTTGGTACTGTGTGGTACTGACCGTACAGCTCAAAAAAGACCATGTTTGTTTAAGACACTGGTCCCTCAGGGAGATCTTTATTTCTTAGAGTGGCGTGAGACTTGGTCTTTGTGGTATGGAAGAAATTTTGAAGTATTTATGAAAATGTTTGTATGCCTGGTTTCAGCCTGATTTGGTGGTTTGCTTATATAACCTCTTTGCCTCCTTGTGATGGCCCAAAGGGCCTGAACTCAGAATTTTATGGCCCTCCTGCTGTGTTGAACATGTTTTACCTGAGTGTATCTATTTCACTCATCCAGATGGTGCCCTTGCCACACACATATCCTGTGTGGGCAAAGAGCCATATTAACCCATAAAACCCTACCATTTTACTTTAGTCTAAGCGGCTAGTGCAGGAAGCAAGTAAATCCCCTCCTCCCACACACCCAACTTTCTCTCCTCAAAGTTAGAGTTTTTGATTTTGCGGCCACTAGACCCGCTCTCTTCTGCTCTGGAAACCAAATTGGGTACTGGGGGAAATCCACAGGCCTTGAATTTAGCTCAAAACAACCCTGAACTACATATGGGCTCCATCACCTCCTTAAAGTGAAAGAAGCTATGAATTCTCCTTTTATGTCTTCTCTGTCTTTTCTCTGTTCATTCTCCGTTGCTTTGTCCTTTTTCAAAGAATTGTAGTCTCCCTTTCTGCTAGCTTATTCCAAGGTTGTGTTCTTGACATCCAAAAAGAAAGCCAAAGGGACTAGATTGGTTTCCCCTGAAAGAGTAGTCAGGTTTCAAGTTCTTTTCTCATCTGCTCACCCACTCCCCAACTCTGCCCCAATACCGCTAGTCTCTACAAGCCTGTGGCTCACTGCAAAGGACATTGTAAATGTTGAAAAATAATGAATGGTAAGATTAACGAGATAGCTCTTTCATTCTACTTTTTCCCTAAACTGTTCTGTGCAAGATTGCTCTTTGCTCCCGTAGAAATTGTCTTGATTGAACACAAACAACTTCAAAGAGTTCCATGGAACTCATCTCTCTGTTTAACCAGGATCTTTGTAGGCACTGTAGGAGTCCCTAGGTAGAATTCTGCACCCCAGGCTCTGGGCGAAAATGTGATTAATTCAATAGCCATTGGCAGTTTTATGGGTTTCTAAGACAGTAACACAATATGAATTCATCCTATTGAGACTTTGTGTACCATTTTAAAAAATGATTTTATGCTTATAGCCTCATTTGACATCAAAAGAAAAAAAAAGCCTATGAGGTTGATATGGCAAGTATTTGTGTGTTTTCTAAGATGTAAGAGGATTTATTAGTAGCATGGGGGTGGAAAAGGCAGACGAGTGCTGGTTATTTCCACAGTAGGCTGGCCTTCCCCTGAAGAGTCTTACCTATCTTCCTTTCTCTTGCTATAAGCCATAGATGGTCACCTTTTTAAAGGTTAAAATCAGCTCTAATGAAAATATATGTCTATCCAAAGACAGGACATAAATCATCATTACATCTATATTGACGATGGCTGAAAACCAGGAATTATTCAAATATCCACCAAGAGATGGGTGACTCATCAAAATACGGTGTATCCATATTATGAAATATTTTTAGGCCATCACAATAAATGAAGAACTGATACTATAGCCTGGGAAACTCTAAAAATTTTAGCAAGTAAAAGAAGCCAGTCACAAAAGACCACACAGTGTCTCAAATAGGCATACCTGTAGAGATAGCAAGCAGATTCATGGCTACCCAGGGCAGAAAACTGGGATGAGGGATTGGAAACTCATGGAGTGGCTACTTATTTTTCTTTAGGGATGATGACAATGTTTCAAAATCGATTGTGGTGATGGTTAGACAATACTGAATATAAAAAAATTTACTAAAGAGTATACTTGGAAGGGATTAATCACACGACATATAACTTTTATATGAACCAAATTGTTACTGAGCAGAAGAATGCCTCTGGACTGTGGCTGATTTAAATCTCCTCTGGCCTGGCTTCCCCCAAGAATCTGATACCAGATATTCTGACTTGCTGCTAAGGAGAGAAGTTTGTACAATTATGCCAGCTCAAAACTTGGACACAAACTCAAGTGCCTCCATATTGTCAAATACAAACTAGAAACTAAACACAGATGTTAATGTGCATTCAGTTACCTGAGTATTTTGTGAACTGCAGATTATGATTCCCTGGGTTTAGGAGACAATGTGAAATTCCCAGATGTTGTTAATATTGCTGCTGGCCATACTTCAGGAAGCCAGTGAGACCACATAATAAGGTACTGAAATGCTTGCTTGTCAGATGTTAGCCTTACTACAGTCTTTGACTTCTCAGGGATAGCTTTATTATTCAATCAAGTATCAGGATTTGTAAAAATTAAGTGTCATTTTGCCATTTCCAAGTTACTAGTTGTTACAAATGGAAGATTATTAACAATTGCTACCATCCAACTTGCTGAAACCCTTTGAGGCACAGTAATCTTTGTGGAAAGCACCTGACAACTTGTTCAAATATTTTTTCTTTGAACTAGCTAAATTGGGCATTTGTTTTAGTATTGTAGGGAAAACCCACAGTTGTGATATGTCTGAGCTGCTTTAATCACAACTATATATTTTTAAAGCATAAGATAAATTTCTGTTTTCAAGAACATCAAATGTCTTACCATTTTAAGGAATAGAGAAGAGGTCCAGAAGATGCCTGAAGCAGATAAAAATCCAGAAGATTGTGAACTTGTCACCAGGTTGTGAAGGAGTTGTGTATACAAGTCATTTCTTTTAAAAAA
This sequence comes from Ochotona princeps, assembly GCF_030435755.1. Lineage (NCBI taxonomy): Eukaryota > Metazoa > Chordata > Mammalia > Lagomorpha > Ochotonidae > Ochotona > Ochotona princeps. Next base: position 29,092,313 of record NC_080841.1, on the reverse strand, counting down.
ATTATTTGAGGGACTAACATGATGGCTCAATCACTAAATCTTCACCTTGCAAGCATTGAGATCCCATACGGGTGCCAGTTCATGTTCCAGCTGCTCCACTTTCCATCCAGCTCCCTGCTTGTGATCTGGGAAGGCAGTGGAAAATGGCCCATAACCTTATGACTCTGCACCTATAGAGGAGACTTGGAAGAAGCTCCTGGTTCCTGGCTTAAATTGGCTCAGCTCTGGCCGTTGCAGCCACTTGGGAGGGAGTGTGTGGCAGGTAAACCAGTGAACTGAAAATCTTTCTCTCTCTCCTTCTTTCTGTAAATCTGCTTTTCCAATAAAATAAATAAATCTTTCATTTTACTTTTTTGATTTTTTAAAGATTTATTTATTTTTAGTGCAAAGTCAGATATACAGAGAGAAGGAGAGACAGAGAGGAAGATCTTCCGTCCGATGATTCACTCCCCAAGTGACCACAATGACTGGTACTGCCAATCTGAAGCCAGGAACCAGGAACTACCTCCAGGTCTCCCACCAGTGCAGGATCCCAAGGCTTTGGACTGTCCTCGACTGCTTTCCCAGGTCACAAGCAGGGAGCTGGATGGGAAGTGGAGCTGCTGGGATTAGAACTGGCGCACATGTGGGATTCCAGCCTATGCAAGGTGAGGACTTTAACCACTAAGCCATCACACTGGGACCAAATAAATAAATAAATCTTTAAAAAATATTTATTTGAAAGGCAGTTTTGTATATTTACCTCCAATTCTCTCTCTCTCTCTCTCTCACACACACACACACACTCACACACATACACACACACACACACACACACACACACAATGTATAGGGGGAGAGAGACACACAGAGAGAGAGAGAGAAGGTGTGTATTCTACACCAATACCTACAACACCAGGGGATGGATGAGATCAAGACCAGAAGCCTGGAGCTTCTGTGCATGTCTCTCATGTGAATGGTAACAATCCAAGGTACTTGAGCCAGCATCTGATACCTGTCAGGATGTATAGCAGGAAGCTGGATTGGAAACAAAGAATCTGATACTTGAACCCAGGGACTTACATACATGTCATGGGCATCCCAAGCTGTACCAAATGCCTTCCCCAGCCAATTCATTTTTATTTTGTAAGCATGAAAAACATGTCTAAAATGTACAATACACTGTGTCTATAACTCAGGAAAAGATCTATAAAGATATGTAAGACACCAGCTGTGCCTTTGCTTTAATCAAGAAAAGAGTTTTCCAAAAATTAAAGAGAGCTGCACTGCAGGCAGAGTGTGAATTTTTCTTCTGCTGTGTTGCTATGATTGGTTGATATTTTGTCTTCTCTACTGATTTTTGCTCATGATACTGAAAAGCTCAAGCATCTGGGATACACTCCCTAAAATGTATAGAACATCTGTTTACACAGGACTTGATGAAGGAAGACAGGGAAATAACAGACACAATTTTAAGTTCACACAGCAGTTTCTGAAAGCGCACTTTATAGTAGTTGGGCTAGTATCTTCCACCTTGAATCTCAGAAGAATCCTAAATGTGGCACGAAAGTTAGGGTTCAAATTCTCATTCTGGATAGGTTGCAATTTATGAGAGTTATGCTTTGTAATCTGGCTGGTCTTTCTTTATCTGTAGTATGAAGATGATTAACTCAGTCTCTTCAATAGGATAAAGAGAATAAGCTAAATTACAGAGAAGAGCTTTGTGGCTTGTCAACACTCTGCAGTGTAAGAGTTGATGGCAGTTTTCTCAACCCATCAACCCACATGCTTCTGTTCTCACTATAGGTCTATCATCTGCCATTTAGCCCTCGCCTCAGTACAATCTCACAGCCCTATTTGATAAGCCAAGTGAATATGGGGTCTTCTTAAAGACAATGCATTGTAATCATGCTCAAAAGAAAGTTTAGGTTCAAGTTCTCCATGAAGTCTCTGGGACTCAATGTGTTTAGCTCTGAAATAAGTTTAATAAGTACATTTTAAAGTGCCTTCTTTGTTATAGAGGTTCTCACCCAATAACAACCATTGTAGATATTTGGGGCACCATATTTGTCTTCCATAGGCAAGAACAGCCTACATTCCAGTCCAGTATTTTCTTTCCTGGGTCTTTGACTCTAAACCTGTATTTGTCAGTATTTGATAAAAGAAAAAAAAGTAGAAGTCCTATGTTAACTGTACTTAATTAGTTCCCATCCCCTTTGCCTCATTGCCACTGATGATGGGAGTTGAGACCTGCTGTGTGGCCCCATGCCCTGCCTAAGAGGAGCAGGCACCTCTTACCAGCCTCAGCTTTGGTGCTTTCCAAACTAATCAACTTTGGATTTCTTGATTCCTGTTATCCTTGTTTCTTGACTGGAAAAATGCAATCTCTAAATATGATTGATAAATAATAGCTGAGACAGCAGAACTTTTGCTGATAAAAGCTAGTGAACATTCCTATCAGCACTGCTGTTGAGTGTTTTTTTTTAACTCAGCTGTGACTGTGTCAAGGTCCTTTTTTGAAAATAAGCCTATGACCACCCCTGTCGGGGCCCTTTGTTTGTTTGTTCGTGTTATGAGAATGTTCTTTGTTTAGTGGAAGGAGCTCACATTGAAAATAAAAGGCTGAGGTATGAGGAGACCTAGGCTATGGATTTACTGCCTTACTAACTATTGTGTAATCTTAATCAAGCCACTTCCCTATTCAAGGTCTCCAAGTTTTTTGCTGGTCATCCTGAAATGACAATATCTAGTACAACTGGTAAAAAATTGGTTGATGTGATGATAAAATAATGGTCCTCAAAACCCTTTGAAGATGTGAATATTTCATATCATGGTATGATTACTATTATTATTTACATGATCAACTTCTTGCTACTACCCTCTCCCATCTAGAGAGTGAAATATCTTGGTCAGCAATTCTAATATAGATTTTTCTATCTTTTTTTAATTTTAAGTTTATTGAAAAGACGAGGAGATTACAAGTACACTTGGGGCATGTTTGGGAGTGCAGAGGGTGAGGAGTGGAAGAATGAGAGAGGGAAAAAATATTTCTGCCTTCGATTCGGTGTTTATGGGAGGGGAGATTACCCGTCCACATTGCCAGTCTTCATACGATCTTGGGAGGTCAAGTAGTTTCAGGAACTATGCTGGAGTTAGCATGAACCAAACCCAGAATGCCAGGCAGCTTTTGGTTGCTTTACTCCCAGCAATGCAACACTTGGTTAGGTCCAAGATAACCTAGGCAGTTGTTTAAAAGTGGGAAATGTTTTTAAAATAGATTGTAACTGTGCTTTATCTTGCCTCTAGCCTGTGTTTCTTTACATGAAAAAGAGAAGAGCATACTAGATGAGATAATTAATTCTGAACTGAAATGATTTAAATCTTATCTTAATTAGAACATCTACCCTCATTTATAATGAAGCAGCTATTACTGGATTAGCCTTTCTACCATAGGTAAATGTGACTTTACAGCAGATGTGAGCCATTAAACAACAAATAACACCTGGTCATGATCTCTGGAAGGAGGGAGACTCATGAAATGAAGTATGTCCCCCAGCTCTCTTCTTGAGGAGAATTTCTCCACAACAGCATAGAGAGCAGATCACATGACTGCTCTTAGCTAAGGAGTAGTATGTGGAGCTGGCTCTGCTTCTTACTCCAGCTTCCTAATAAGGCGCATTATGAGAGGCAATGATGATGGCTCCCATGGGAGATCCAGCTCTCTGCTTTAACCTAGCACAATTCCTGCTGTGTGGGCATATGGGGAATGAACCAGTGTGTAAAAGTGTTCTTTTATGCATTCTCTCTGTTCCTTACATTTTTTTTTCACAAAAACTAAACATGTAAAGCCCTTTTTCCAAGAAAAAAAAAAAAAAGAAAAAAACAGGAATGTGTGATCTGTGGTCAGGCAAACACCAGTAAGATCTAACTGCATGGTCACCCAGATGTTAGATTTGGCAGACTTTAAAGCATTTACCTAAACATATCCAAGAATTAAAGGAAAGTATGATCTTAACAAATATATTTAAACATTAGTAATTAACAAAAAGTTTTAACAAGGGGGGCTATCTAAAAAAAACTCAAAATGACATTTTAGAAAAAAAAGATATTTAATATAAAAAAATTTACTAGGACATCTTGTCAGGAAGCTTGAGGTAGGACAATAAAATGACAATGAATGTGAAGGAATATAGGTCTGAGTTATCCAACCAATAGAAAAAAGTGAGAGGTAAAGATAAAAGATAGACAGAACCTCAGGAACATGTCGGACAATATTAAATTGTGTAACAAGTAGGTAACTGGAGTTGTGAAAGGAGAAAAGAAGAATAGGATGGAGAAGGATATATGCTAAGAAACAGTTACTGAACTGACTCCCTGTATTTATAGGAAAACGTTAGTTAAAAATCTATGAATCTTAAAAACATTAGTAACAAAAGGAGATATTGTGGAATATTTAAAAGGCAAAATCACCGAGAAGATGTAAAAATCTAAATGTGAAGATAATTAATAATAGAGTTTAAAGATATATGAAGCGGAGTTCGTCCTTGGGGGCTCAGGTGACAGCAGCCCACCACAGCGGTGGAGGCCTGCTTGCGGAGCGTATCCGTGCCAGGTCAGACCCAATGCCTGGGACTCGACCCATGGACACTGTTGAGACATGGTGACTGAGTCCTGGCTGTTGGGAGGCCAGAGAGACAGATTTCTCCCCCCATGATGAGTATGCCATGAGGGAATCCTGGCACAGGATTAGGCCTCTGGCCCCACCCTGCAGCCACCACCTTGTGGCAGCAGGAAACGAGGGGGTGAGAGTTCCACTGGCGGCTTGGGTGACAGCAACCCTCCGCAGTGGTGGCGACCCACTTTAGGAGAGTACCTGAGCCTGGTCGGACCCAATACCCAGGACTCAGCCCATGGGCACTGTCACCACGTGGTGAAAGAGTCCTAGGCTTTGGGTGGCCAGTGCACCTATTTGGCACCAACCTCTGCCTGCTCTAGGGTTTTTAGGGTATGTAATTGCTGCCTAGGGACATCCACGGTTAAGTCCAATGTGAATGTAGATGAGGGATGAACCCTATGTGACTTCCAGCGACAGAGTCACAGAACTTGCTGGCAAGTGTGGGAGCTGAGACGTGGAGTCTTTTAGGGGACAGTCCATAAGATCTATTTGGGCCAGACTGATTTACCAGCCCACATGAGAGTCCTAAGATGGGCTATTAGCATAGAGCATCACTGACTGCCACACACCAGTCCACACCAAAGCCATGGATGGGGGCCTGTCCGGCAGGGCTAGGTACCATTACTTGACTGGGTGGTGGAATAGTGGGCTGGTCACATTTGGCAGGTCAAGACACTAACCAGCAAGCGAGAGAACTTGGTCCAGAGGCAAACCCTATGGGGGAAGTGTGGGCCCAACCCTGTGAAAATACAAGTCCCGCAAGTTAGCTCGCGAGCTGGTGTTGCGATGGGCTATGCTAGGAGTGACCATGGGGAACTGGCCATCACTCACGGGTAAAGGAACCGACAACAGTCTGGGCAGGTCAAAGCAGCAGCACCCGAATGTGCATCCTAAAACAGGGTGTGATGTGGCCGGGCTGCAACTGGAAGGGGGTAGACCAGGCAGGGCTGAGCAAACCTTACCTCACAAGGAAGAATATTAATCAGGATGGAACATAGGTCACGCCGAGTTAGGCTTACACTGACTGGTCTGCATGAGCCAGGGATAGTAGGCCACAGCACTGAAGGCCAAGGTCAAATCAGGTGAGGGGCTATGCCAACTGGGTCAGAGCAACCACTGGCACACATGTAATCTATGGCTGGGAACAGGCCCGGTTAGGGAGCTGTGAGAGTACACCCTTGCTGGGTTGGGGTTCCCACTGGTGAGTGTGGGGGCCGGAGTGGGGGCTGCATTCTGGTCTGGGTATGACTGCAGTATCCCTTGGCACAAATGTGAACTGGGGCTGGGCACACTGAGTTGGGGTAGACTCCAGCACCAACTGGTGGTCATGAGAACAAGGATAGATGTACGACAAACTAGGCTATGTCTCTGCCCCTACCGAGCCATGTGTGAGCTGTGTCTGGGTAAGGATAAGCCTTGGCTAGGCTAAAATATCCAACAGTAAGAACAAGAATGGGTTGAAGGTGAGTCAAGAAAAACCACTGTTACTGCCAGGACAGGACATGGACTAAGTAGGGCTGGCCCATGGACCCACCGGTATGCGCAAGATCTGGCATTGGGAGAGGTTCTGACAGAGGAGCTCGGGAAACTCCTCTGTCAGGAGATAGTCCCTGCAGGTGAGCGCAAGAACCACAATAGGGAGCAGACCAGACCAGGCCAGGGCATTCCCACTGGCATACATTTGGGATAGGTTGGGGGCAGACCAGGCTGAATCAGTTCATATCACCCTCTGGCCAAATCTGAGCACCAGAACAGAGTGTGGACCGGGCCAAGTTCAGTTGCAATATATGCCAGTACACATTACCGCTGGGATTGGGTGACTGATGGGCTGTGCTAAGCTCTAACCCCCACCAGTGTCAGCTGGAATTGGGAGTGGGCTGGGCCAGGCCAGGCTACAGCACCCACTGGCAAAAGTTGAGGCGAGGCAGGCCATGCCAAACTGGGCCTCAGCACCCAACCAGCACACGTGAGAAGTGGGGGAGGAGGCGAAGCCAGTAGGGGGAATGCGGGCCCCCTTGCTGAAACACCACTCCCACAGGAAAGTGTGAGTTGGGATGGGGGCAGACCAGACCAGGAAGGGCTACAACACCTGAGGGCCTCATGTGAGCTAGATCAGGGAAAAGCCAGGCTGGGTTGATTGTTCCTACTGATGCAAGCATGAGTCAGAGAGGGCGGGGGTTGGTTGGGCTTTGCCACAGCATCAGTTGGCAGATACTGGCACTGGGGCTAATTCTGTCAGGTTAAACTGCAGAACGACCTGGAGAGTGCATGATCTGGGAGTGGGAGTGGCCCAGTAGGGAAATAGAGGGCACCTCCTTCTTGGGTTATCATTACCACTGGAGAGCATGAAAACCAGAATGGGGCAGGGGTGGCTAGCATGTATGTAGGCTGGATAGTAGGGCTGGTTAGGTTGAACTAGGCTTCAGTGCCCAGTGACATCTATAAGAGCTAAATGGGATGTGGGACAGACTGAACAAGTCTGCAGTACATACTAGCAAGCATGGGAACCAGGGCATGGGGACAGGCCTGGTGGGGTGAGTCATCAGGTGTGTGAGTCACCCCAACTAGGCTGCAGCTCCCACTGGTTTGCATGAAGGCCCAGTGTGAAGTGAACAGAACCAGGCTTGACTGCAACACCCATTGGTTCATGTGGAAGACAGAGTTAGAAACAGAACTGACTCAGCAATTGCAACCACCTGCATATGCATAAGTTGATTGGGGTGACGGACTGTGCCAGACCCTGTACTGGCAAACACACACAAGAATCAGGTCTGGGGATCACCCCAGACAAAGTTTCTTTGGGGATCCCTCCAAGTGAACTGATTTCAGAACCCCAACCATGAAGAGACTATGTCAGCCAGTGGATTCTGAGGAGAGTTCATCATGCGTAGAATGGTGGGATTGGCAGCAATTCAAAGCTGTTGAACTATCAAAACTGTTAGAGTAGGACCCTCGGAGCATGCCTCACATTGATGACCTGGGATGGGTGGGAGGCTAGATGGGGCCTCTTCCTTTATCTCTCTCCTTACCCTGGATACAGAAAAAAAAAAATTGAGAGAAAAACATTTTGCAAAAATTAAAAATATATATATTTCTGGATTTTAACCTTTTAAAGAATATGGGATTTGCATACATTTATCCCCTTGATTGTCTTTTAACTCTTGATATTCTCTTTGATGAATTTTGATGAAATCCAACTTACTTATTTTGGGAGAGTATAGCCAAGACATCATTACAAAATATAATGTCCTATTCCCTAAGAAAATATTTCCTTCTAAGAGTACTGTACTTTTGGCTTGGATGTACTTTGTATATTGAGTTATCTTTTGTATGTGGAAAAAATAAATTTATGAAGCAAAACACTAACAGAACTAAAGAAAGAGGGTCCAGCGTAATGGCCTAGCAATTAAAGTCCTTGCCTTGGATGCGCCAGGATCCCATATGGGCGCCGGTTCTAATCCCGGCAGCTCTGCTTCCCATCCAGCTCCCTGCTTGTGGCCTGGGAAAGCAGTCGAGGACAGTCCAAAGCCTTGGGACCCTGCACTCACATGGGAGACCTGGAGGAAATTCCTGGCTCCTGGCTTCAGATCGGCGCAGCACTGGCTGTTGCGACCACTTGGGGAGTGAATCATCAGACGGAAGATCTTCCTCTCTGTCTCTTCTCCTCTCTGTACATCTGCCTTTCCAATAAAATAAATAAATATTAGAAAAAAAAGAATCTTCAGAGTGCAAATGCAGGCATTTAGGGGCAGTGGAGTAAGCCACTCACTGTCTGTGATGCTGGCATCCCATATGAGTGCTAGATGAGCTCTTGTATACTCTGTTTCTGGTCCAGCTCCTGTTCCTGCACTTGAGAAACAATAGAAGATGGCCTAAGTGCATGGGCCTCTGCCAACCATGTAGGAGACCTGAATAGAGCTCCTGGGTCTTGAATTTGGTTTACTTTCACAACTTTACTGTTGTGGTCATTTGGGAAATGAACCAGCAGATTAAAGGCCTGTTTCTCCCTTTCTCTTTGTTGTCTTTCACATAAATAAATCAATGTTTAAAAAAGCATCTAGAGGGCCAAATGTGCTCTCAGGATAGAGCACAATAGTTAACTGTCAGGGTACAGTAGCAAGTGGGAGGGATTAAAATGGGTCTGGATGGAGGTGGCAACTGGAAACCACCCAGACTGGAGGAAATGACATTGCTACAAATTTTTAAGAATACTACTGTGGCATCAATAAAGAGTGTCCAGAGAGTGTAAGAGCTACTGTTATTGGAGTAAATGCTGCTTAAAAGATATAGATGTCTATAGGCAGAGAGAGGGAGATTCCAGAAGATACGAAGGTGGTTAGTAAGTAGTTTTCTAGAAGTTTCCAACCCCCTGAGCTGGAGCTAAGGCAGGGCTACTGACATGCCATAATATTCAAGAGAATTAATTCTGGTGTGTCAGATAGGTACATCTTCAGGTTTTGTAAGGTTGAATTTTGTAGATTCTGAGTAAGGGATTAATTTAAATAATATTGAACAAATTATAGATACTATTGGATCTTCAAAAATGTGTATTATACAAAACTGCATGGATTTCTCTATTTCTTTCTCTATTTCTTTCTTTCTTTCTTTCTTTCTTTCTTTCTTTCTTTCTTTCTTCCTTCCTTCCTTCCTTCCTTCCTTCCTTCCTTCCTTCCTTTCTTTCTTTCTTTTCTTTTCTTTCTTTCTTTCCACTAAAACAACGTAATTACTTGGGGCCAGTATTGTGGCAGCATTGGTTAGGCTAATATTTACAAAGCTGGCTTCCCATATTGGAGTGCTGGTTCAAGTCCTGGCTGCTCCAAGTCTAACTCAGCTTCCTATAGAGGTGTCTGGAAAGGCAGCAGAAAATGGCTCAAGTGTTTGTGTTCCAAGTGGCAGCTGATAGAATTTCTAACTCCTGGCTTCAATCAGGTCGAGACCTAGATGTGGATATTTGGGGAGTGGATTTCTCTCTCTCTCTCTCTCTCATTCTTTCAAATCTTTTTTTTTTTTTTAAGAAACTGCCTTTTAATTTTATTTTCTATGAACTTTTTGGAGTATCCTTCCTTATACGAACAGATTCAAAAGTGAACATTCATTTAGAATGAAAAAGAACACATCACACATTTGGCAAAGCTGACCGTTTGCAATTTTTTTTCCCCAAAATACAGAAAAGTAATGTGAAAGCACAACTGAACTCCTTGACTTAACACCATGGCATCCATAACACAACTGCCTAACACCCCTATAGAATTCTTTCTTTTTAAGTGTTTGCACAACATATTGATTGACCTCCTGTTCACACACCAATGATTTTTGTCACGTCATTTTCTTCACCGACAGTACAAAGATATCCCAAGTCTGTTCTGTAACCTGATGGAAACATTTTTTTCTTAATTTCTTATTTTTTTTACAAGAAATGTTTAGATTTTTAAAAATATCATGAAGGCATTGTGTATGTTCCACCGCTTATACCCCTCCTACCAGCATTTTAAATTAATACACTAAATGTATTACAATTAGTGAAGCAATGATGGCTTATGAATATTGACTAAAATCTATAATTTGTTCAAATTTTAATCAAATTTCTTTTTCCTACTGGCGAGCCCCGCCAACACATCACATTACACCCAGTTGTTAGGTTTCCCAAAGCTCCTCTTCGCAGCTACAGTTTTTAAAGTTTTCTTTTTCTCTGAAGCCCTGCTTTGAGGAGTACTGGGCAGGTGCTGAGGAGAAGGTTCTTCAATCAGGGTTTGATGTTTTCCCAATGATTAGACTCCAGTTAGGGGTTTTGGAGAGGAAAGTCCCGGCAGTCAAGTATCATTTTCATTTCATTTTATCAGTGCTACATGTTATTAGCCTGATTGAATCCTGTGGTGGCTGACCCTCCTCTGTGTTTTGTTTTGTTTTGTTTTTTGTTATAGAGCTATTGTCCTACCTACCACCTCATCGTGCAGTCATAAGTTCCACGCTATGCTTTTTCAGAGAAAATCTCTTTGTGTAGCCTGTGTTTAAAGAGTAGGGAGTTACACTCCACTTCTTTGGAAGAAGAATAACTACCACAAATTTTTCATCATGCAAGATTTGTCTCTTCTTCGCTACTATTGATTTGTTACATTATTAATTTACTCTCACTAGAAATTCATGGACAGTTATTGTATACTTTGAGTTACAATCTAATACTACTTGCTCAATATTTATTGCTCAAATTGTTCCCACATTATCCATTGGGAACTATTTCAATTGGCTGTTGTGCTTTTTTGAACCATAGCAATACTTTCAAAAATACTTCCCAATTTCCTGATGGTACAGGTTACTCCAGAGTCATCTTGTACGTTTTCTGTCCCAGCCACAGAAGCAGTCATTTCTCCAAGGATCTCTGGCACCCTTTATTAGATAATGATATTAATTTCAAGACTTAGTACTGGATGTGTTCATTGTTGCTGGTGTGTTGTTTTTTCTAGACCCAGTCAGGTAACAAACCAAAGAAATGTGAGTATATAATGCTACAACATATGTAACTAGTGATGTATGTCACCATCTGTATCTATATTAAGTCAGTTCACACCAATGTTTCCAATTCCAATCCTTTACCTTGTGGATTATCCTAACCACACACCCCGCCCCCCCCGGCTTATCTGTAACCTTCAGCTCCAACTGTGAGAAACCTGGTTCCTAGCATTCACCATCTGTTTACCTAATTATTCACTGCCAGTATATATGGATGGTGGTTTCAGAATTGCTAAGTCTTACTCCCGTGTGTCACAACTACATTAACGGACGCAATACTTATGTGGTCTGTTTCACCTTAATTCTAAAGACTTGCTCATTCCAAAGATACTTTTAGACCAGTTCTGGTTGCTACTTCAGATTCTTCAGTGAGGTTGTTTCAGAAATGTTTAATACAGTTAGCTTGTTATGTTTGTATTCTGCATGCTTTCCCAAGTTGTCCTGATACAGATTATCAACAAAAGGATAAATAGGAAATGGCAAAATGTTATTTGCTGTGAAGAAAACTAGCAGAGTACTATGTTACAGAATAAGATGAGAACCCAGTTTAGAAAAATTCTAGGGATGGGGCCTTGAAGTTCAGATCTAATGGAAGAAAAGGAGTCACACACAAATGTGCTGAGACTGGGAAGAGGCCCACTCCAGGAACGGATGCGGCTGGAATGTGATGAAGGCAGGAGAGAGGGAAATGAGAAAAGATTTGGACGACACCTTCTAGTAAAGACTGAGCTTTATTCAGAAGGCAGAGAGATAGTAGTGACTTCTTTTAAGTAAGGAAGTGTAATTCAGGTTTTCCCCTTTTGCAGAAGAAGTCTGTGAGAAGATTAGGTTGAAGAGATGTAGGCAGACCAATAATATTGTGTCACGGATGAACTTTGCCATTTCCAGGTTATGTATCCTTGGATAAGTTACTTAACCTCTTAGATTCAGTGTCTGAATGTATATTGTAAGAGCTAGCAATTTTGACACTTTATAGGATTACATGAAGATTGAATGAGGCCATGCAAATAAAGTGTTTTACAACATACCTGGCATACCATAAATGCTCAAATTTGTTAGCTATTATTAGTACTGTGATTGTCAAAGCAGCACTAGTCCTAGAAGAGAACTGAAAGTTACCAGAACAAGGGCTCAAAGATAGGTGGCTAACGCTAAAACTCGGACATAAGGACACAACTTTGATGGGGAACAGGCTGGAGGATAAAAGACTCAGACACACACAGTGAGAGCACAGAAGTCTTCAGGCAGGTGTGCCAGGGTGAAGTTACTCCTACCCAGAATTAGCTGTGCTGGAAACTGAACACAAAGTGGCTAAAGTAGCCCAGCCAATGGCCCAGGGCCTGAGTTTACTTGTGCAATTAGGGAGTCCCCAGATGATACCCATCCTGCCTATGGTACAAGAGATTGGCTGAGACTGGACAAGCAGGCCTCTCTCTCTCTTTTTCTCTGTCCTTAATTTTCTCTGCTGAGACAGGCATACTATTTAGGAGGAATAAATGAACTGATGGTTAAACCTCAAAATGAACTGAAGAAGAACAAATATTTAAACTTTTACTTAATTTTGGAATCATTGCTGTCAGTAGGAAGAGCAGTCAGAAGAGAGCAAACCACCTACGCCTCTTCAATAACCACTTAATCATTTTTGGGAAGTTTAAGCTTTGTCAAAAGATGGAGACATACAACTGCTCTAGGTGCAGTAATGTATTCTTTGCTAAACAGTGGGGAGGAAATGAGTAAAACTAGTAGAAGTGCTACTGCTACAGTGCTTGTATTCTAGAGGTAGGAAATTAAAGAATAAAGGCTGTGTGTTCTCCTAGTCTAAAGGGATGTTTAATTTTGTGTTAGCTCTTTTGGGCAGCTGTTAGTCCTTTTCAGGATAAGTTTGCCTCAATAAGCCAACATACCAGACACAGCAAGCTACCTAGGAGGTCTGTTATTCAAGCAGGATAAGGAAGGGAGCAGAGGCAGAAAGAGGGAGAGAGAAGAGCTAGAGACCTACGTGGAGGCTCCTTTTATGCTCTCCAGGTGAATGTGGAGGGTGCCATGGGGCCCTGAGGACAGGCCCCAAGGGATTGGTGGCTAAAGATTTTAGGAACTGCAGGGGGTTGGTAGGTGGGCAGAGACTAGGGAAAGTTACCCTGAGGGATTGGTGGGTGGGGTTGTCAGATACAGGTCATGAAGTTACAGCATATTGCTCAGGGGTGTAGGTGGAGGAGATGGCTTAAGAGGTTACAATGGATTGGTACACAACCAAAATGGTATGGAATTTGCCAGCGAGCCACGGGGAAAGGGAAGCAGGAAGAACCTGGCGCCAGGTCCAAAATGGCAAGATTTCATCCATGTCCTCACAGTGTGAAGACAGTTTGGCTCTCCAAACCATGTAAGCATTTGAACCCTAAAATGTTGAGCTAATGATACTGAAGAAGGTGGGACTTTGGTCCAATTATGCCATCATAAGGTGTGTCCCTTGAGAAGTGATAGAGTTCATGGGACTTTTGAAAAAGAGACTATCCAGACCCAGGCAACAAAGCTGCTTCCTCTCTTTCTCTCCTCCCTGCTAACAATGTAATTCTTTCTATGTCCTCATCCCATCATACAGCAGCCTCATCAGCTGCCAGACCAATAGAACTGACTGTTTTGAACTGTAGGCTGGCATGCACCTTCTTCTTTCCTAAGTAGACTGTTTTGGGTATTTGTTTTAGGGCAGAAAAGCTGACAGGACAAAGGAGATGAGTTCTGATTAGCAAAGTCACTTAAAACACTCAGACTTCTTCCCCAAGTCCCCCTAGAAACAAAATCTACCTTCTCATTTCAATCCTCTCTTTTCCCTCTAATGCCTCATTTTCTTTTCATCCAAACCTGCTTGACCTTTCCCATTCTTCCCATAGCCCAGATTTCCTCAAGTCTGACCCCATTCCTAATCATCCCCTCAGAGCCTGTTTGCTTCTTGTATGTTGTACCATGGGTTCTGTTATTTGCATTGCCTACCTATGAATAACATCATTTGTTGTTTTTCCCTCACATGCATGTAAAAAGGTATTGAGCATTTATAACACAAACAAGGCATTGGGCTGATTTTTATGTGTAATATTCTCTTTTCTCCCCTACGGTAGGGTCTGATATTTTCCTCATCTTACAAAAAAGATAACTGAGTTGAAGGGAAATTAACTAATATACCTCAAGCTACACCAGAAGTGGAAGTTACCAAACTTTACCTCGAGTCAGCTGATGTAAAAGCTCATGGCTTTAATTGTAATGCCACCCTATCTTCATGTGATTATGACACATTCCCTAGCCTGTGTGTGCCCTTCATGTGGAGGGTCATTTCCAACTTAATAGGCATCATGGGAAAGTAGGCTACACCTGTCCATAAAGAGGGCAGGTGCAGCAGCAGTGGCGGTGTTCCCTGGAAAGCAGAGTGGGTCTGAAGCAGCAGGACCATATGCTCTCTCTCCTTTGTGGGAGTGATGCCCAGATTCCTTAACACTGGATGGTGATGTGCTTCTTAAGAGGAAAGGTCAGCAACACAGCAACACTAGGGTCCCCACTGAGTGGGGCAGCTTCCAGCAGAAGCCAAAGTACATGCCCTGAGGAGACAGGAGATTGGGAGCCAGAGTAGGAGTGATCTACCTTAATGCACGGGGGACTGGTGACTCAAGCTTGGTCCGGGAGAAGGAGATAAAGGTCAAGGTGCCCAGGGGGCAGTAATTGTGGCCATGCAGCTGTGCAGCCCTGTACCTCACAGGGCGTAGTCGCAGCAAGAGAGCCTCCCTGGGACTAGCTTGGGTGGCAGAAGTGAATCATGGAGGGCGTCCTTTTCCTGAAAATCCATTCATTTCTATGGTCAGCACATGCTTCCTCATAGTTCAGGCTCTTGTCTAAGTATCAGGCGGTCAGAGCTGAAGCAATTAACAAGTATCCCTGCCCTGATGTTTAGTTTGTGCACCTGTTACAGCAATGTGAATGAATCAATGACCAGAATAAACCGTGTGATAATGAGACATGGATAGACCAGTCTGAAGAGAAGCGCAGTCGGAGCTATCGAAAAAACTGAGCAGACAGAAAATATTCACTACCATAAGCCTATATGCTTTGGAACCAACAAGTTCATTCTGGAGTCTCTTTTCAGAGAGAGCCCTGAGTATATGTGAAATGAAATCTAAGTCATCACCATGTTTCTTTTTTTCTTTTCCTTTTTTTTTTTTTCCAGAAATTTGCCTCATATAGAGAGCAGGGTGTTCTAGTGATACGTACTAATAAGGTGGCCTAATTTCTGAGGCTGGCAATATAATACCTGGTGGAGTTACTAATTCCACAAGGTTATGCCAAACATGGAAATCATATGAAATGAGAAAAGTTTAGCAACATTAGCCACAAATTAGAATTTCCATCACTGGTTTTATTAGTAATCATTTCTGTCACCTTGAACAAGTCATTTCACTTCTGTGAGTTCCATTTTCCTCCTCTGGAAACAGAAAAAGATGCCCAAGTTCCATTCCCATATGGCATAATCTTTCTGTAAGGTTCTATGAAGGAAATCATTCCAGAGGAACAGAATGGAGAGAATGGAGCTAAATGAATGTCAGAACTGGAGGAAAAGCCATCAAATTAACCAGAAGGCCCATATCATAGAGTATACATCAGTGTTGTCTTGTATAAGGAGGGTGAAACACATTCTTACGTGATCCTGGAGTTATTCACTTGAGAGGTTTCATGCTCTGCCCTCTTGGTTGGCCCCAAGGATAACCTTGGCCCTAGACATCAAGACATGAGGTACTTTCCAGATTATATTGTAGCATAGCAGGTAAACGTCTCACTACCTATAATGCTGACACGCTATAGAAGAGCCAGTCCATGTCCTACTGCTCCACTTCTAAACCAGCTCTCCACTAATGGTCTTGAAAAAGCAGTGGAAAATGGCCGAAATGATTTGCAATTTGCTCCTGACTCCTGCCTTCAAGTTCGCCCAGCCTGGAATGAACCAGAAGATCTCATTCTATTATCTCTCTCTGGCTGGAGAGGGGGAACCTTCTCTGTAGCTCTGACTTTCAAAGGAAAGAAATCTCAAAATCCTAAAACAAACAAACAAAACAAGTACCTTAAGAGCAACTTTGTGTGCGTGTGAATAATGTTCTTTGTGTTAATGAATTTCTAGGGAATCCAGGTTTATCTCAGTAAATATCAGCACTCTTTACAGCAGCTTCTAGTATTCATTCTTATGGTATGTTGAGCTATAGGGATGTCATGTGGCTTGTTCTAGATTGTAGATCTGACCCCAGATAACTAAGTGCTTTTATTTTTAAAACTTTTACTTATTGTTTACTTGCTTGCCTATTTGTTCATCTTTGTTCTTTCTTGTGAAATCAACTCTCATTGTCTTTGCCTTTTTGTTTTGCTCTTATTTCCTTGTACTATACCTTACCACCCAAAAAAAGGATCTCAGAGAATCCCATGGTTTCCCAAATGTATATTACCTGAGCTTCTGTGACTGCTTCTCAGAATGAAGGTCTCTGAATATCTTCTCAGTATGAGTCTGATCTTTATGTTGTCACTTGGTTATGAAAATCTGCATTTAGGAATGAAGAATTAGTGGGCAACCAGTGCCATGACTAAGACATTTATATTCCATATTAAATCACCTGTGTTCAGTGCCTGCTGTGGCCCCTCATGCTGGCTTCCTGACAGTTCAGACCCTAGGTGGCAGTGGTGATAGTTCAGATAACTGGATTCCTACCACCCTTGTGGGAGACCTCCATGGACTTTGTAGTTCCTGGATCCAGCTTGAGCTCATCAGTTATTGCAGAAATTCAGGGAAATAAACTAGTAAATGGGATTCTCTGTTTCTCTTTTTTTTTCCCTCTCTGTCTGACATATGTCTTTCAAATAAATAAGTTCCTCAGAAGGTTTTTTTTTTAAGAAATCAAGGAAGAACTCATGAAATAATTGTTATATTGTATCTGCCATTTTCAATCAGAAGCCACAGGCACTGTGGGGTGGGCTCTGAAGAGGAAATCTGGTATTGACAAGCCACAACAAGAACTTACTCAATGAAAGAGGAAGGGACTGCTTCCTCCTGGAACTTCAGGTTTTCTTATCTGTGAAATGAGAGTAATAGCGTGCATCTTAGACTGACTGTGAAATTCAAATGAGACAAAGCGATTGAAAGCACAGTGAGAAACAGTTGTTAGGACACAACATGGCATATGTATGTTTGGGAGCAAATCTCATCCTCTAATCTAAAAGTTATTTTTGAACAGATGTTTAGCTTTACATCCAAGAATGAAATTCAGAAAGCTTAGCCACTAATAGGGAATTGGCCAATTTGAACTGAACACTGGAATCCACAAAAAAAGATGCTTGCTGCAAATAACTAAGATGCCTAAGCCAATTCTCACAGTAGCAAGTTCGCCCCTGTGGGAATCTTTTAAAGAGACTACTGGACAATGTCTTGTAGCCGCAGGATGCTCAATGGATTTAAAGCAGTGTCTACTGTAAAAGGACATTGTGACCCTAGAAAGTCAGCAAGCACAGGATTAAAATTGATTGGATAATATTTGTAATGAGAATAACTGAATGGATGCCATTTGTGAGACTTATTGGATATCCTTTGCATGAGAACAACCCAATGAATACCTTTTGTATAACTGATTGGATATCATTTGTATAAGAACAACTGAGTGTGTACCATTCCTATGACTAAGTGTATATCATTTGTATGAGAACAGTTGAGTAGATAGCATGTGAATGAGAACACTTGGTGGAATATACAAAACAAAAGGAGTTCTAGACAAAAGTATAGAAACAGTTGATGGGTTTTGTTGATAAGCTCAGTACTTCCTCCCTTATCCCATATGACCCTCAGTGTATAAAGACTGATGCCCCTAATAAACTTCAGCTTTCGACCATCAGTCAGAGTCCACACGTGCTATTATTGGCTCTGTGCACAAAGTCCATCGCTACAGGACAGCAACAGTCTACCTTGTGTAGATTCATTTTACAGACAATTTTACAGAAATTTCCACAGAAAATGAACTGCATCTTGATTTCCCCAAGACTTTTTAGAGACACATGATCTATCTTGTCCTACTTGATTTCACTGCAGAACATTTTCTCCAAGCTTAGCTCCAGGTACTGGTCCCTGAACGCTTGAAGCCTCTTTTCTTTTACCTGAGTTACAGATTCATTAACCCAGACTTTTTCAAAATGTTATTATTAGAACTTTAATCACCCATGTCCTCCTTTTAAGTTATTTCTAAAATTACTTTCTGGCAGTAATAATTATGTCAATCAGGGGCCAGCCAAATATAGTTGTGGCCCTTGTGCCAAATCAAGACGGGAGTTTCCAGTCATACTATTATTTGGCTTCAAACTGTTGTACCAATTTCCCCATCTCTACTTCCCTTCTCTGTCCTGCAGCAAGTGAGTCCTAAGGACCAGGGTAGAAGATTGTACTGAGTCTGTTTTCCCATCTATTGCCTGTGGCTAGATTCTGCAAGTCAAATTTTAAAAGGAGTGTGATGCAAAAATGAAATGGCAGTAGCATCTGAGTTGAGGGCAGAAGCCTTAGTGGTGTTGATGACAGTATTAAATTGTATAGTATGAGCTGGTCTGAAAGAAAAATCATGGAATCCCAGTAATGCACAGTAGTTGACAATGTGCCTGGGTAACTTTCACTGTGAAAAATGAACTCATCCGTGGATGCTTTTACTGTGATCAAGTAGAGTTTACACTAATGTACCAGGTTCAGTTTAAAAAGCCACACCAATGGGCCTGGCGGCGTGGCCTAGCAGCTAAAGTCCTCACCTTGAACGTGCCAGGATCCTATATGGGATCCTTTAAAAAGATTTATTGATTTTTATTACAAAGTCAGATACACAGAGGAGGAGACACAGAGAGGAAGAACTTCCGTCCGATGAGTCACTCCCCAAGTGAGCACAACAGCCGGTGCTGTGCCGATCCGAAGCCGGGAACCAGGAACCTCTTCCAGGTCTCCCACGCGGGTGCAGGGTCCCAAATCTTTGGGCCGTCCTCAACTGCTTTCCTAGGTCACGAGCAGGGAGCTGGATGGGAAGCGGGGCTGCCGGGACTAGAACCGGCGCTCATATGGGATCCTGGTGCATTTAAGGTGAGGACTTTAGTTGCTAGGTCACTGTGCAGGGTCCAAAATAAATAAATCTTTAAAAAAAAAGCCACACCAATGGAAGCATTTCAGGAATAGCTGAGCTAACTTAGAGATCCTGAAACCTTCTATCTGTGTTGCTAGAGGCCTGTGTCTCCATCTATAGGTAGAGTCCAGCTCCAGGACTGGAGACCAGAGTCAGGAAACATTTAATGATTCCTTATCATCAGTTATGCTCAGTATAATGGTAATTACATTGTCCATTTCTGACTTGACTTCATTTATTCACTCAACATGGAAGAATGGCTACTATTTCATGAGCATTTTGCTCGGCCTAGGGATGATGAAGATTCTATTATTAGGGTTGAGGAACTGAGTCAGCAGAAATACAAGCCAAAGATCACACATGAGGGGAGCAACACGTATGAAAACTGAAAGATCAAAAAAGACAAATGCTACTAGTTAGGAATGTCCAGGTTGTGGGGACTAGCCACTCTGGGGTGGCTTTTTGGTTTTTGTTTGTTTGTTTTTTGAGAGACACGGAGAGGGAGGAATGGTGGGAGGGAAAAAGGGATAAACTTCTATCTCTAAATGCTAGATGCCCAAAATTACTGGAACAGGAGTAGAATCAATCATGGTCCAGTCATTCAATCCAGGGCTCCACATAGAAAGGAATAACCTGGTACTGCTGCCTCACCAGTTAGCCTTCAGTAGCAGAAAACAGGAGTCAGGAATGAGGCCTGGCATTGAACACACACAGTACTGCTAGGCAGAGGGACATCTTAAGCATTAGTTCAAATGGCCACACCTGGATTTGGACTGTTGCCAGTTCACAGGACAGCAGCATGGATCAAGGGCTTCCTGTGGCCTGTGGCAAAATTTCAGCAGGATTTCAAAGTGGCCTAGACTCGGCTGGTGATGATGAGGATGGATAAAGGGAGTCGATTTGAAAGTATGCAGTGGTGAAAAAGAAAATGGCATGGAAAGTGGAGAAGATGTCAGGTAGCTACTCCAGCTTGTTTCCCAGCTTGTTTCCCAGCTTGGTGCCCTGAACGGGAAAGATAGCAACTTCTTAACCAGGACAGGAAAGAAGCAGAAGCAAATGGGGAGCTAGGGTGATGAGTTGGGTTAGATAGAGATGGCTGTTGGCTATTGACATTGACATGTCAGTAGGAAATTGTGTGGACCCGTGGTTTCCAAATTTACCTGCTCTATACCGTGTGAGGGGGAAGCAACTCTGCCTGAAGGCAAATTAATGCTGTGCTTCTTTAAGAAACAGCAAAACATTTTTCCTGAACTGTACGTAAACAGCATGCTTAGTAATATTTTGATGTAGTTATAATCAACAGTTTATTTTGACGCAAGCTCTTTTGAATTTAAACCAAGAATTGTAGTTCCCTACTGGTCCAAAGGTCACAGCTTGTGAATTCCAGGGTTCACTTAGCAGTTCAGGAGAGGCAGAACTGGAAAGAACACTAGCATATAATGCCCTCCTCGTTTCAAGACGATATGGTCTCCTTCTTCACTTCATTAGCTGTCTTCTGCTTTCAACACATAGCTGAATGTTTAGCCACATTTCATTTTCATCTTCAAATCATACATGCCCACTCACTCTCCAAGGATAGTAAATTCCTTGCTCTTGCTGCTTTTTTTTTTTTTTCCCACCCTCCTACTTCCAGTTCTTGCTTAATGCTGTGAGCTGCCTGCACTTTACTTGTGCTTTCGGTAGCTCAATTCAAAAAGCCCCTCAACTCAGCTTCCACCCTCTAAATTCTCCATGCCAAAACAAAGCAAAACAAATTAAATATCCTTAGGGTATTAGTGCCTCTCACAGTGAGCTCTTCAGTTCACTTTCCCTTTGTCCTAAAACTTCTTCAGGCAACAGTTGAACTGCACTGTCAGTTATGCTCTGCTTAAGATCTGCTCTGTTTCTAAAGTTCTTCTTTCTCAGTTCTCTCCACATTTCTCTGATTATCTGTCTACAAACCTTCCTTCTACAAGTGCCAGGAGGATGTGACCATTTCCTGGAGTTATTATCTGAAGTATTTTTCTTGGTAGGTCGCTTCAATTATTTTTTTTTCTTCTGCAGATTGAGGTTTGAAGTAAGATACTTCAAAAGTCTGTTCCTGTTATGAATTATTATCTTTATTGTATGAATTGTAAGAATTACAGTTAGATTAAGGAAATATGCTCAAGAAGAACAGTTACATCAATAGTCAAATTTCACACACTGCTTGCAATCAGTCAGGTAACCAGCAATTGCAATCACTGTCTGGAATAAGGCACTACATATCCAAGCAAATAAAGAAGAATAGAATTGCTCATTTTTACTTATCCAGGAACTAGTCATAGAATGCCCACTCTCTATGTCAAAATCATGCTAACTATATACAGGCAATCAGTCCCAAATCTTCACAATACTCTGGATGGAAAGATTAGTACTTTCATTTTGCTAAAAATTAAACTGACATACAGACAAGCACCCGCCACCTGTACACTCAATCGGTAGATCTTAGGCTAAGACCAAAGAATCTGTGTTTCTTTCCATGCTTTGTAGTGATTTGTCCATTTACTAACTTTGCCTCTCTATACCCACTCTCCAGGCAGTGTGGTCTATGTACCTACTGAATGAAATCCTCTGGTGATCAACATGCCTTTAGAGGAAATAGCAGGCAAGGGGCTTCCTGTATGCTGGAAACCAGAGAGGGCATGGCAGAGAGCTATATATTCTCAGTCAGGCACTTCATACAATCCCGATAAAAGGCCATGAAAGCCAGAAACTTCAGGCAGCCCCAAAGATGCAGGGAATACTTATTTTTAATTTAATTTTATGCCCTGTGGCCTCTTTTTGAGAACTCTACTCCTCTGGCCCTTATGAGGAGCTAGTATAATAATTTAACTGTATGTCAATTAACTTGGGAAAATAGAGGTAACAAGAAATAAATAACCATGAGATGTCAGCATAAAAAATGGGATTTAAAATGTTTTTTTTAACACATGCTATAACATTGAGAAAGCAATCTGTACTTACTATGGAAACTCCTGATAGGCCTCAAAGTCAGGATGTTTAGAAAAAGATTAAATAGGCATTTGGAGAAAAGAAAAGTTATTCATATTTTCCTTTCTTCGGGCAGAATGAACACAAATCAGAGGCTCAGAAACATATTTCAGATGTATTTTTATCTTTTCAATCTGTAGATTGCTTTAGAATTCCGAAGCCAAAAGAATCCATGGTTTTTTCTACTTTCCCTAGTGAATTGTAGGTGAGGGTGAAGTTTTGTCTAGTGATTAAGATTCAAGTTAGGATGCCCAAGTCCTGCCTTGTAGTGCCCATGCTCAACAATTGGCCCCAGTTCCTCATTCCAGCTTCCTACTAATGCAAACCCTGGGAGGCAGTGATGATGGCTTAAGTAATTGGGTTCCTGCCCCCAACCTGAAAGATCTGGATGGAACTGCTTGCTCCTGCCTTTGCCTGCCTCCTAGCTGTTGTGAGCCTCTGGCGGAATGAACTAACACGCTTTCTCTCCTTTTTTCTTTCACTCTCTCATGCAAACACACACACAACTCTGTGTGTGAGACACTGTCTCATAGTAAAACAAACTGTTAGGGGGAAGTGCCTTTTCATTTTTTATAAAGATTTATTTATTTATTACTTGAATTACACAGAGAGAGAAAGGCAGAGAGAGAGAGAGATCTTTTATCCAGTGGTTCACTCCCTAAATGACTGCAATAGCCACAGCTGAGCAAGCCTGAAGCTGGGAACCAGGAGTTCTTTCCAAGTGTCCCAAATGGGTATAGGAGCCCAATCACTTGGCCATCCTCCACGGCTTTCCCAAGCCAAAAGCAGAGCTTGATAAAAAATGGAGCAGTGAGGGCCCGGTGCAATAGCGTAATGGTTAAGGTCCTCGCCTTGAACGCACCAGGATGCCACATGGGCACCGGTTCTAATCCCGGCAGCTCCACTTCCCATCCAGCTCCCTGCTTGTGGCCTGGAAAAGCAGTCGAGGACGGCCCAATGCTTTGGGACCCTGCACCCGCGTGGGAGACCAGGAAGAAGTTCCTGGTTCCCGGCTTCGGATCGGCAGAGCACTGGCCGTTGCGGCTCACTTGGGGAGTGAATCATCGGATGGAAGATCTTCCTCTCTGTCTCTCCTCCTCTTTGTATATCTGACTTTATAATAAAATAAATAAATCTTACATAAAAAAAAGAAATTGGAGATTTCTGGAGCTGTCACCGTTTTTTCCCTCAGTTTCTCTACTCTTTGCCTTCTCTTTCCCCCAAATAAATACAATAAAAACAAAATGGGGGAACCCCGAAAAAACCCTGTCATCTTAGTGCTCCTTCTGCCTTCCTGCCTTTTCTTTCACTTGCTATTTCTTCCTGACAGTTGTGGGATGGGAGGTGGAAAAAGAAGCTTGACCTTTAGAGAAAGCAGCCATCTGCCAGAAAGGATTAAAGCATTCAGTGGTACAATATATTGGGCAGCCCTGATGTATAGAATGCCTAGACTCCAACTTCCCTGGCCCATAGACTGGAGGACTCAAGAATTTTGTAAGAGATTGGGTTAGAGCAACTCTAAAGCTATTCTGTTCTCTGTAGAACATAGAGAAGATACTAGTTGCTGTTATAAAGCCGATTTAAAGTTGAGAATGGTAGCTCACAGAGTCCTGTTTTCGTACTTCCTGGGAACAGGAATTGCAAATGAAGGTGGCTGGGAGTTCCCTGTGGATTAGTGTGTTCCTGTGAAAGGTGACACGGTTACTCCCTCACCCACACTTGATGCCCTGTGCATTGGCAAGTGAACGAAATACAGCTATTGCTCTCTGGTGGATTACTTCCTGATCCCATCTGTTTCTCTGCATTCTAATTTTTTGTGATCTGGAAATGTGTGTCATCAATAACATTCCTACCGGAACTAAGATTTTTACTCAATTCTTTTAGGGATTTTTGTCTTATCTGATGAACATCTTGAACTAAATTGATCTCTTCTGACCTGACTTGAATGTGTTTGAGCACCTACTGTGTGCCAGAGTGGTATTATGGGCTTAACATTTATCATCTGCAAAGGTCAAGAATGTACAAATACAGTGAAATACTCAGCATGCACACTTAAAGTAACCCAGAGACAGACTGCCCAGGCAAGAATGAATGATTGCTTTATTCACTGCATGAACTAAAGACACCATGGAAAACTCTCCCAAAGCGAGAAATCTGGGAAGACTCTGGCCACTTTCACAAGCACTTGTAGAAAGGTGCTCTCCTACTGCTGCTCCCCATCCAAGTGAGAATCAGGACAGCAATTCCTTGCAGAGCACATCCACCCAGAGATGAACTCATTGACTTTGAGGTGGAGGTCTTTGATAATATGCCTTTCTGAAGACAACTGATTACCAGCATCAGTCAGGTGCTGGGAAACAAACATTGGACAGCCTGCCTGTCAGGGAGATTAACACAAGGAAATGCATGAGTCTTTTAGCATTAGAAGGAAAAAGCCAGAAGAGAAAAGGAAGATATTCTGTTGGAAGTAAATAAGGAGACAAAATTTCCTAAACATGGAAAATAATCTTACATGTGATTTTTCTTTAAGTTTTTTTAAATTATTTTACTTGAGATAGAGAGAGAGAAATACTTCACTGGTCTACTTCCTAAATACCTGGGGACCAGGAACTCAATCCATTATTTTTTTTCTTTACAGTGCCCGGAACAGACTAAGACATCAAGTTTAAGAAAAGTGTTCATTCATCCATTCACCCAAATGAAGCTCACTAAGCTCACACTAAGGCTAGCTCCTGGGCCAGGTGCTGGGGGTAGGAAGACAAGTAAGACATTGCCTTGATAATATAAGTGTCAGTGACTTTTCCTGGAATTCTTTGTTCCAACACACAACAGCTACTAGACTACTGACACAATTGAGAGCATTAGTTAGGATGATTCTGAAAATATTGTCATGGTTTTCACTTGGTGCCTGATATAGAGGAAGCAGGTATGAGAGTGAAAAGGTTTGCAGACATAATAGACTTGGAGAAAATCAGGAGAAACAGGGGAGGAAACTGCAAATGCTTACGAAAATGCAATTAAAAATATCCTGGGTGTCTGGAGCCTGAGGGGATGTGATAGAAATTTATAAAATCACGAAGAAAGCAAATCAAATAACCCACAATAGTTAAAAGCAGATGCTCTGGTACCAGATTGTCTGGTTCCAAAGGCTGACGGGGCTGCTTCTGGCTGTGTGATCTGGGCAAATTCCTGAACCTGTCTGTATTGCTGTTCCTTCATCTTTAAGTTCCTGCTAATAAAAGTGCGTAGTTACAGCTTCCACGTCCATGTGAAGGTTCAGATGATTTTATGCATGCAGATCATAGCAGTGCTAAGGCCAGTAGTGCATGGTACCTATAACCTCCATCCCCCAATTTTAGATTTTTAAACTCAGCTCAGAAAATATTGAATCATCAAGACACACACACACACAAAGGCACATTATGAAGCCATTGGTTAGCTGAGAACTTGTTTAAATAGGAGCAGCACAATCTGAACCAATTAGGAGTGACTGAGGTTTGGTTGATGGCTTAGTGTTAGAATGAAGCAAGTCCTGAGAGAGTCTGCCTTCCTTGCAGCCCAGCATCCCTCATGCACCTTGATAACACAGCCTCTGGGGCTGAGAGACTGCCACCCTGACATTATTCCTTGGTGGCAGAAAATGATGGCTCAGCTTGGCTGAGGGGAAAATGTTAACAGTGTCCGACGTAGAAACACATGATAAGAATAGACATCTGTCACGCTGGAGGGTGTTGTTGGAGACACAGGCCAGTGAGTTTTCTTTTTGTTGTTTTTGTAAGAAAATGAGTGTGTGTCCATATGCATGGACCTGTCAATATCTTCATATGACAGGGAGAAGTGTGTGTTTGTGAGGGCACAATGGGAAGGGGGCAGAAGTTTGGCTGCGTGGAAATGAAGTTTTTCATCCCTTCCTTGGGAAAAGGAGCATATTTGTTCTATTAGCCAGTCCATTACTTCTGTGTGGCCAGGGAGAACTGGCATGGGCTTGGAAAGAATGGCACATTATGGCACAGTAGCCTAGCTGCTGATTACAGCACCTTCATTTCATATCAGAGTGCTGGATTGAATGTATCAGCTAATGCACCTTGGAAAGCAACAGAAGTGACCCAAATACTTGGTCCCCAACTACTCATTTGGGAAACGTGGGTGGAGTTCCTGGCTCCTGGTTTCAGCCTATTCCAGCCGTAAAGGTTGAGGTCATTTGGGGCAGTGAACCGAAGCATAGAAGATCTCTTTCTCTGTCTTTCCTCCACTCTGTCACTCTGCCTTTTCAAATAAATTCAAATAAGTATTAAAACACAAAAGCTCTGACGGGCCCAGCGTGGTGGCCTAGCAGCGAAAGTCCTTGTCTTGAACACGCTGGGATCCCATATGGGCACCGGTTCTAATTCCGGTGGCTCTGCTTTTCATCCACCTCCCTGCTTGTGGCCTGAGAAAGCAATCAAGGATGGCCCAAAGCTTTGGGACCCTACACTCACATGGGAGACCCGGAAAGAAGCTCCTGGTTCCTGGCTTTGGATCGGTGCAGCACCAGCTGTTGCGGTCACTTGGGGAGTGAATCATCGGATGGAAGATCATCCTCTCTGTGTCTCCTCCTCTCTGTGTATCCGACTTTGTAATAAAAATAAATAAATCTTACATTAAAAAAAACATAAAAGCTCTGAGACCCAGTTTTGAGGCCAAGTATGGCTTTGCCCTTACCATTGCGATTGTGGTAAGATAACGAACCAGGATAAAAAAAAAAAAAAATCCCAAACAGAATAACAGAAACTTAGACAAGAAACAGAAAACTTAGACCTTTCTGCAAAGGACATTTTACTTTGGCTTCTCATGAAGAAAATATGACATATGTGTCTATATATTCATCAGGTGTAGATGGTAGGAGGGGGTGGAAATGTGGTTAGAGAGCTCTACCCCCTTATCTCTGCTCCTCCTCAGTCACTCCCACTTACTCTGCTATTCTGCGATCCTCTGTGTCACCCTAACACAATGTAACAACTGGCCTAGAAAGGCTACATTTTTGTTTCATTTTCTTTGAGAGGTGGAGAGGCAACAATACATACACTGAGATCCTTTATCTGTCCACCTGCTCCACAAATGCTTATAATACATAGGGCTGGGCTAGGTCATTGCCAGGAGCCACAAATTCAGTATGGGTCCCCTATGTGACAGAGACTGAAGCACTCGAACCATCATCCACTGCCTCCCTGGGTCAGAAGCAGAGGAGCTGACACTTGAACCATCATGAGTCGATGAAAGTTATCTAATAGCCATATTCTAAATAAAAGTAGGTAAATTAATTTAATAACATTTGAGTTAACCTAAATTATGAGCCAGTCAAAATGTAACTAATATGAAAGTAAAACTGTAGTAGAGTAGTTCTTCTTCATCCTTGGTTTCACTTTCTGTAGTTTCAATTAACGGTGGTCAACCATGGTATAAGAATATTAAAAGTAAAATTCCAGAAATAAATAGTTAGTAAGTTTTAAATAACTTCTGTTATAGTAAATTGTTGTAATTGTTCTTTGTTCTTTTTGATAATTAATCTTTATATGAGGTATGCATGTGTAGGAAAAATGTGTGATTTCTGCTGGTTGCAGAACATCTTGGAACATATCTCCTATTAATAAGGGAGTAATGGGGACTGAATTTTATATATTTATATTAATTTTTCAAAGCTCAATGTGAACTTTCAGCATACAGCACCTCTTAGTTCAGACTGGCACATGTCAAGTATTCAATAGCTACATGTCATAAATGGCCCCATAGAGAAAACAGAGAGAAGAGCAAATGACTCAGGGCTGCTCCCTGGGTCCCGGATGCACTCTTTAGTAAAAGCCTCGTAGACTCATGAAGCGTGACATCATACAGCATTGCTGTCTCCACCACTGCAATGTTCACCGTCTTCATCCATTTGTGTTGCTATAACCATGTACATGAGACTAGGTGCTTGATAAAGAACAGAAATTTCACACAGCTCTAAAGGTTGAGAAGTTCAAGATCAAAGCACCAGTAGACTTGGTGTCTGTCGAGGGCCCAGTCTCTGCTTCCACAATGACGTTTTATTTGTGTTCTCTGGGGTGAGAGGGAGGGGGACATACGGTCCCTGAGGCTTCACACGGTGGAAGGACAGGAAGGCAACATGTGCACCTGCTCAGGTCCTTGGATTAGGGCCACATCCTAGCTTCCACCCTAGGGTTCCACCCCTTAAAAGCCCGGCGTCTTTAATACTGTCACATTGACAATTTTCAGCATGTGAATCTTAGGGGACACATTTAGGTCACAGCTGCCACCTCCTGCAGATCACCTCAGGTGTTCCCTGGGCCTGGATGCTATATTGCAAGATATTCCATTCAGCTGGCCTTGAAGACCTCTGTTGTTTAACATCCCACTTTTTTATTCCTTAGCTCATTCCCCACTTTCCACTCATTTACTATCATAATTATGCTGGCATTTGTTATAATTTTATCCTGTACTTTCATTCAAGGACCTGCAGGACCATTTCCTTAAAGATTTTTGTGGAAGATTCTACCTCGTCTGCCATTATTCCACATGCTTAGCCAACTGCACAAAAAGTAACTTCTTGAGTCCAGTTCTGCACACAGCCCATAGCACATCTTTTATGTTGGCATAAATTTCATGTTTTAGGTTTTAACGCATAGCACTGAAACACTCAATGCTTTAATATTTAAGGAACAAAGCTCTGACTAGCTTGATAGGATGAAGATATTTCACTCTCTGACTTCACTACCATTGAACATGAAGGTTCTGGCAGGTGGGTAAGGGTCAGACACACAGCTGCTGGTGGACTGGCATTACAAATTCCAGTCTCAGGGCAGTGTTCAGGTGGCATTTTCACATCATTACTCAAAGGAACAATATCACGCCTACATAGAAGTAACTGGAAGCAGCTCTGTACTGAGATTTTTTTCTACTGTTATGGGGTACGAGCGAGATAACACCAGACAAGTTTAAGGTTGATTAAGGAGTGTTTATTAACCAAGCTTGGTGATAATAGAGCACACTAGAAATAGCAAATCACAAGTCCATGTGGCAATCCAACCAATCATAATCCAACCAAACATAATCCCAAAAGGAACAAATGGTCATTACCCTTAAGTCCATCCGTTAAGCTGAAGATCTATGTCCCGGCTTCCCCAATAATATAAGCTATCCTAAGAGACATGCAACAAATAACCTGGACACACTTACAAAGCTGCAGACATTCACCTTTCCCTGGCTTCTCTGCCCACATTCCATCACTGCTAGGCTCCACCTCTGCTGGAACTCCTGATAGTACACAAACCAGAAACAACATTACGATATCCATTGTCCCATCTAAGCACTACACAGGGACCATGCTCAGGGGATTACCCGTCCTGGGTCAGCCAAGAGTTGAGGTACCAGAGGTGCAAACGTAATGGAAGCACCTGACCACAAAGAGAGTGAGCCCCTGCTTCACAGGCCTTTTAAAGGGGTTTGTGAGGGGAGTGGTTACACAACAATACAATATTGTCCCCTCTCAGTTGATAGGTGTGTCACAGGTGGGCAGGAGCAAATACCTAGGTGGTGGTGGTGGTGGAAGTGGTTGAGGATGGAATTAACATTCCATTGCTGTTAGGACCCACCTTCAGGACAGACGGTGGGGGACACAGCCACATTTCATTTGCCCACTGTCAGTGGGTGCTGGCTATCGCTGGCTGCACCCCATAACATTCTCCACTTCTAACACCTAAGTCAAATCATTGACTCGGTCACGTATAACACTACTGCTCTATATTCTGAAAATAAATTCTTAGAAGTGGTTAATTTTAGAACAATACATCTGTTTAATGATTTGGTCATTATCCCATGTTTTAGATTTAAAAACGGGGAATTTTCCAATCTTAATTTTCATCTGGATGGTTTCTTGGATTCCTAAGTCAACTGGATTATAATAACTCACTGATTTGAAACTATAATCATCATCTCATGAAGGCAATTGTCTCTTTTCGTGATTACTTTGTTCTTTCGGGTCTGTGGGAAGGCTATTAACTTTTTTTTTCCTGTGAAATTGCATAAATCCCCATGTTGGACTTAGAGGTTGAGGTGTTAGCAATGAATTCATTATACACAACTCCTAAGTGCGCTTAGAGGCACGCCATTCCCCTAAGCCAGTGCAGTGTTTTCCTCCTGAGTGCCTTTTGTAGCAACTGTGCTTTCTTCACACAGGTGCTTGCATGGGTACCTTTCCGTTCACTTCTGCACTAAGGTATTGCTATACATGCTAAACAAATGAACACCACTACCTCCAGTGAACTCCAAGAAGAGGGAAGATCTGATTTCTATGGAGATTGCTTACAAACCACCTTTCCTGGCCATGATCCGCTGATCTTCAAAGGGCTCAGAACCCAAGGGGGTGGATGCCTTAGGCACTCCTGAGTCAACAAGAGGGGGAGTGCATGCAGTGTGCAGGTGTCTGAGTACAGGGGTGGCCTACACACAACCCCCTCCTATGTAAGAGGACTGAACCCTGGAGGAGTGATGCTTGTTGAAACTTCAGGGTGAGAAGTTGGACTGTGGAAGGCAGAGAAACTTAAGTGTGAGAAGTTGGACTATTTCAGGGAAACAGGCAGAGGGAAGCTTCTCTCAACAGTGTATTGGCATGGTTGGCCAGCCAGCTAGCTGTGCCTCGACCCCTCCTGGGTTCAGACCCGCACTGGAACTAGTATGCCTTACTACTTAGTTTATTTATTATGGTTAATAAATAAATATCTGGGGTCTGACATTGGCCTCCAGACACCTCCAGTCTGGTGTGGGGGGAGAATATGAAAATCTATCAATCACAGGCAAACATTCCAAAGTGTTCTTAGTGCTTTACTCCGTTGTCATTATTGCCCTTCCTCCCCAAGAGAGGGGAGGGCATAAAAGCCCCATTTCTCTAGGATTCTTTGTTGTAGTATCTCCACAGTTCCTCTGGGCTTTTCCAGTCCTTTTTGTCAGCCAGGGCAACTTTCCTGAAATTTTCTTGATATTTTCCCGAGGCGGCGACCAGCGGTTTGCCCCGGCCCCTACTCTTCTCCCCGGGACCCCCACACCGGCCAGCCACTCTCCTGCCAGCGGTCAAAGCTGGGGGCACTGGCGGGGGCAGCGCGGGTTCTAGGGCGCTCCTCCGGCTCCATTCCGCTAGCCTAGCGAAGCCGGGCTCAGGTTCCTTTCGGCCGGCGGCCGTTGTTCCAGGAGCGCCGGGCTGGCGGTCCTCGGCTTGCCGGGGACCGTGCAGCATGGAGGGACGGCGGCCGAGGCCCGCGAGGCGGGCGGGCTGCGGGGATCCGGCGCGCCGCGCGGGTCTCGGGGTGGCAGGCGCCTGCGGCGGGGTTCCGGGCCGGGAGCCGAAGTGCTGCGGACCCCGGGGCGGCTGACCCTGGGGGTCGGCACCGGTGTCGCGGCTCCGAGGCGCCAGCGCCCGATCGTACCAGGCGTGGCCCCAGGCCCCCGCCTCCTCCGAGCAGTCCTCCGAGGCGCCACCTGTGCACTCAGGGTCCAGCCCGGGGACCCAGGCCGGCGACGGTGGGGGCGTGACCGGGTCGCGGACAGGGGAGCAGAGGAGGGCAGCGCGTTGCCTCTGCGCGGGGTGCCAGTGGGGCCTCCGGTGGGGCAGCGACATCTGCGGGTGCTCACCGGCGGCGCGGGGCCGAGCGGGGCTGCCCGCGGGAGCGGCCGGGCCGGCCTCCCAGTCAGCGGGGTACGGGGGGGAGCTGACGGCTCCTGAGCCCCGGGGTCCCCTCGCTGCCCGCCCTCTGAGGGAGGCTGGGCGTCGTCGGTGAAGGCC
This sequence comes from Ochotona princeps, assembly GCF_030435755.1. NCBI lineage: Eukaryota > Metazoa > Chordata > Mammalia > Lagomorpha > Ochotonidae > Ochotona > Ochotona princeps. Next base: position 29,060,164 of record NC_080841.1, on the reverse strand, counting down.
GGGGAGGGTCTGTCAGGTCACCGCCAGAGGCTCCCTGTCTCAGGTAGAGACGCAGATGGGTGGTGGTCCCAGACCTCTTTTAGAAAGTTCCTCGGGCACTTTGGAGCGTCGGTCCTGAGGCGGAGGAAGGGAGAGGCCGGTGGGTCGTGCCTCAGCCTAAGGGGCGCTTGGCCGGAGGCTCCAGTCCAAGGCGAAGAGCCGGGCTCAGCCCGAGCGGCCTGAGCGGCTCATTGACAATTCGGTCCCGGAAAGGGTTAAGGCGGCCGGCCCGGCCGGTTTACATGTAAATAGAGAGCAGCTGCTCCGCGCGGGCCCCGGCCGGCTCTTTGAAGTTTTTGATTGGTTGCCAATGACATCACCGCCCGTGTTGGATCACAGAGGCCCGGGAGCCTGGTCGGAGAAACCCGCCCTGACGAGGCAGGACCACGCCTCCAGCCCCGCCCCCAGCGGCCGCCCATAGGCCGCGGACC